>NC_092334.1:256135000-256839500 GCF_046630445.1 Rutidosis leptorrhynchoides
AATGTTCATATGAGTCACCGTAATATAATCCCGGAAATTATATTACCCTAATTCATATGTGCATTCGACACTAATTCATATAGTCAAGGTGGCGCGTCAACTAAATCAAGTCGTGAGATTAAGATTGAATAAGAATTAGATATGATAGACGAGTTTGAGTATAATGCACAAGTAGTCAAGTAATTCCTACTTCAAGTCTATATGCCGGTTGTAGTCTAGACTCACCAATGTACCCTATGACTCGGGGTCGACACCAATGAACTCTAAATCCCTACAACCAACGCTCTGATACCATCTGTAGTGACCCGACCAAATCATGTTTGACGGCGCCGACTACTTAGGTCCCGTTACATGGTCATAAGTCTTTAACATGACGTTTGACCAAAATATGCCGCATTCATTTCATAAGTAAAAGGATGTTTCAAGTTTACAAAAGTAGTTCAAAGACTAGTTACATTACAAAGTTTAACGTACGAATGAAACCTATGCGACACAATTTAAAAGTTGTCAAAAGACGCTCCAACTATGCATGTATACTCGACATCCAAGAAAGTATCAAAAAGAGTGCGGAAGCATGTATCAAGTAGCGTTCAAGGACCTGAGAAAACATATAGAAAACTGTCAATGAAAACGTTGGTGAAATCATAGGTGTTTTAGTAAACGTTGCATTTGAACCACAAGATTTAATATAATATGATTATCAAAATCATTTGCATTCCAAAGTTGTTATTTGTTTCGCGGGCACCCAATTATCAAACTTAACTGTTTTGCACCCTTTGCGTAGTGTTAGAACATACACTAGACCCGAAAATATATTTCATCCGCTAACAGTAGCGAACCGTCCGAATGAGGCTCGTCAAGCCCATGTGATCACATAATATAAGTTCACGTTTACACCCTGCAAGTGTAACTAATGATAATTGAATTGAGGCTTTTTGTTCAAACCCGTACGTAGAATGTTCGTTTTCGTACGTGTGTTCAAAGTGTAAAAGTATGTAGTATAAAACCGTATATGTTTCTCATCCCATGATTTAAAAGTATAAAAGTTGTTGAAAGATGGGACTATGATCTCACCTTGAGTGCACGTATGAAAAGTACTTCACAAAGTAACGTGTGAAAAGGATAATGCTAGTCTTGACCTAAACAAATAGGTCGTATCAATAACGGTAAACACGATAGGTCAAAGATGTTCAATTAGTCCTATGGCTCGTTACGACTCGATTATGTAGCATGTGAATCAAATTGTCAAGTTTCATGCAAGATACAAGTATAGAAACAAATTAGAAAGATTGCATCATCATTTGGTTAAGTTTGACAAAAAGTCAAACTTTGGTTGGTCAAAGTCAACGAAAAAGTCAACACGTTCGGGTCGGGTCCCGAACTATTTTTCTGATGTTTTTATTCATATATAAGCATGTTAGAACAAGTCTCATGTGAATCGGAGGTCCATAGCGTGCCAAACATTTTTCGTATCTTGACCAAGGAGGACAGAACCTGGCCACGCCTTATGTCGCGCCGCGACATAGGCTGGCCGCGCCGCGGCACATAACGTGTGCTGGTGCCTGGTTAGTTTCAATTGTTCAAGTCTTTTTCCGAACTTCGATCAAACACAAATCACAAACCGTAAACACTTATGACACGCATTTTATATCGTTGGAAAGCTAATTTGACAAAGAACACAACTAAACACATTTCATCAACCAAAAACATCATTTGCAATAACCGACTTTCCAACATTTAATGCTCAATTAATACTCAAGTTCGTAAATGCACAAAATAGGATTCGGGAATTAAATGCATACATATGACACGCCGTTTTGTAGGTAACCAAGCATTCAATCTAACTAACCACTTACCAACCACAATTCATGGCATTCAATACATTAAATGTTCACATTCAATTCTATCAAACCCTAACCAACAACATCAAAATCACTAATCATGTTTATGAAGTTTTCTAAAACAACCTACACATCAAATTGAAGCTAGTGATGTTAAGAACACATTTAATACATGCATTTATAACATTTAACATCATCCACACAACCAAGTCACCAAATCAAACACACCAAAGTTTATGTTCATGCTAGTTACTTCAAATAACAAAATTGAACATATAAATCATATATTCATGTTAGACTTGAGCCATAGACACTAATTAACAACTTTATAAGTTAAAAACATCAAGAACACAAAATCTAGTGATTTTAGAAAGGTACCCAAACTTGATGAAATCGGTATGGAATCGAAGAGGAAGTTGCAAGGATTCCAAATATGTAATTTGTTTTGCAAGATACCCGCTAGCTTGGATTTAGATGATGATTCTTTGAAATGGATAATTGAAAGAAAATAGAGAAGTAGTGAAAGAAAAGGAAAATGAAAATGAAAAAGAAGGGAGGTGGGGTTGACTAGTCAAATGCTAGTCACCTCTTTTGCTCCTTGGCGAAACTAGTCCCTCGAGTTTGGTTGCGGGTGCGTGAATTACCTAAACGAGATATTTTTAAAACGCGTATCAACGGGAGATGTTATAAACATATAACGAAATTTAAATAGTTAAACGGAAAAGTAAACGAAAAAAGGCGGGATGTTACAAAATGATCTACAAATTAACCTTTTACCCGAAGTCAAATATTCCAACAAATTGGGGATTCGAACTGTAACAAGGTCTTAATACTTTGTTAATAATTACACCAGGTTATCGACTGTGTGTAATCCAAGGTCTTAATACTTTGTTAACAATTACACCAATTACCCTTGTATGTAATCCACCCCTGTTTTAATTAGTCCATGATTATTAATTTACCCACTTGGCCAGAATGAATAATAAATTACCCAACCTAATTGATTAATTAAATGATTGTAAAAGTTGTCGTATAAACGTCACTAAATAGGACATGCATAATCATTTAATAATTATTAGATTAACTAATTTGAAGATAGGTTTGACCGACTCCAAAGAGTTGTCATTCGATTAGACAATACCCCCCCCCATCTATTAATGGTCCATGGTCCAATGTCCACAAGTGTCGGTCTTTTGTCCATACTCTAATTATGGTACAAAATCCAATAACCCAATCTTTAATATTTAGTCCAACATCATGATTACTTCGGCTCAAATAAGCATAATAATAACTTAGTTTCGAGACATTAATTTAAAAAGGAAGAACATAGCTTACAGTGGTGAATAATCGCGTAGCGTTACACGGACAGAGTTCCGACTTTAAAACCCGTAAAACATTTCTTACAATAACTCAATTATTATTAAACTTAAATTAAAATTATAATTATAAATATATATAAATATATAAATTACATATATAGAGAAAGAATATTGGAAAAAGGTGTGTCTTTCTTCATTCTCCGTAGTCTCATTTTATAGGCAAATGTTGATTTGAAATTTTCACTTATGACCCCTTAACTATGCTCAATTAACAACTTTTTATTATTTATTATTATTCTTATTATGAATTATTTATATATTATATTATATTCTTGTGCATAGTTGACTTGTACTTTCGGCTCCGTTGCGTCGAGCGTTGAAAGTTGGTTCATGTCTCGGTTCCGGATTTTCGAACGCCTTTTCGTATAATTTAATATCTTGTACTTTGCGTTTTGCGGCTTGTACGTTTGTAATTTTTAGACGTTTCTCATCAATATATTGAACCACTTGGATTGTACTTTGTACTTTTTAGCTTTTTGGTCGTTTGCGTCTTCAAATCGTCAAATCTTCCTTTTGTCTTCACCTTTTATTATTTAAACGAATATCACTTGTAAATAGAACAATTGCAACTAAAATCTTGTCTTTCTTGAGCGATAATGCTATGAAATATGTGTTCGTTTTTAGCATTATCACCAATGTAGTCTGTTATAAATGTGGAAAACCGGGCCACATTATTAAAAATTTCCCGAATCAGGAGAATACTAATGGGCAGGGCCGCAGAAGAGTTTTCAATATTAATACGGCAGAAGCGCAGGAAGACCCGGAGCTTGTTACGGGTACGTTTCTCATTGACAATAAATCTGCTTATGTTTTATTTGATTCGGGTGCGGATAGAAGCTATATGAGTAGAGATTTTGGTGCTAAACTAAGTTGCTCACCGACGCCCTTGGATAATAAATTTTTACTCGAATTAGCAAATGGTAAATTAATTACAGCAGATAATATACGTCGGAATCGAGAAATTAAACTGGTTAGCAAAACATTTAAGATTGACTTAATACCAGTAGAGTTAGGGAGTTTTGATGTGATAATTGGTATGGACCGGTTGAAAGAAGTGAAAGCAGAGATTGTTTGTTACAAAAATGCAATTCGCATTATACGAGAAAAAGAAAAACCCTTAATGGTGTACGGAGAAAAGAGCAACGCGAAGTTAAATCTTATTAGTAACCTGAATGCACAAAAACTAATAAGAAAAGGTTGCTATGCTGTGCTAGCACACGTCGAGAAAGTCAATTCCGAAGAAAAGAACATCAATGATGTTCCCGTTGCAAAAGAATTTCCCGATGTATTTCCGAAAGAATTACCGGGACTACCTCCACACCGATCCGTTGAATTTCAAATAGACCTTGTACCAGGAGCTGCACCAATAGCTCGTGCTCCATACAGACTCGCACCCAGTGAAATGAAAGAATTACAAATTCAATTACAGGAACTGTTAGAGCGTGGTTTCATTCGACCAAGTACATCACCATGGGGAGCTCCTGTTCTGTTTGTCAAGAAGAAAGATGGTACATTCAGGTTGTGTATCGACTACCGAGAGTTGAACAAACTTACGATCAAGAACCGTTACCCACTACCGAGAATCGACGACTTATTTGATCAACTACAAGGCTCGTCGGTTTATTCGAAGATTGATTTACGTTCTGGGTATCATCAAATGCGGGTGAAGGAGGATGATATTCCAAAGACTGCTTTTAGGACGCGTTACGGTCATTACGAGTTTATGGTTATGCCGTTTGGGTTGACTAACACACCAGCTGTGTTCATGGACCTCATGAACCGAGTGTGTGGACCATACCTTGACAAGTTTGTCATTGTTTTCATCGATGACATACTTATTTACTCAAAGAATGACCAAGATCATGAAGAACATTTGAGAAAAGTGCTAGAGTTGTTAAGAAAAGAAAAACTGTACGCTAAGTTTTCAAAGTGTGCATTTTGGTTGGAAGAAGTTCAATTCCTCGATCATATAGTGAACAAAGAAGGTATTCAAGTGGATCCGGAAAATATTGAAACCGTTAAAAAGTGGGAAACCTCGAAAACTCCGAAGCACATACGCCAATTTTTAGGGCTGGTGGGTTATTACAGGAGATTCATCCAAGATTTTTCCAAAATAGCAAAACCCTTGACTGCATTAACGCATAAAGGGAAGAAATTTGAATGGAAGGATGAAAAAGAGAAAGCATTTCAATTGTTGAAGAAAAAGTTAACTACGTCACCTATATTGTCATTACCTGAAGGGAATGATGATTTTGTGATATATTGTGATGCCTCAAAGCAAGGTCTCGGTTGTGTATTAATGCAACGAACGAAAGTAATTGCTTATGCGTCTAGACAATTGAAGATTCAAGAGTAGAATTATACGACGCATGATTTGGAATTAGGCGTGGTTGTTTTTGCATTAAATACTTGGAGGCACTACTTATATGGGGTCAAAAGTATTATATATACCGACCACAAAAGTCTTCAACACATATTTAATCAGAAACAACTGAACATGAGGCAGCGCAGATGGATTGAATTATTGAATGATTATGACTTTGAGATTCGTTATCACCCGGGGAAGGCAAATGTGGTAGCTGACGCCTTAAGCCGAAAGGACAGAAACCCATTCGAGTAAAAGCTATGAATATAATGATTCACACTAACCTTACTACTCAAATAAAAGAGGCGTAACAAGGAGTTTTAAAAGAGGGAAATTTAAAGGATGAAATATCCAAAGGATTAGAGAAGCATCTTAATATTCGGGAAGACGGAACCCGGTATAGGGCTGAAAGGATTTGGGTACCAAAATTTGGAGATATGAGAGAAATGGTACTTAGAGAAGCTCATAAAATCAGATACTCAATACATCCTGGAACGGAGAAGATGTACAAGGATCTCAAGAAACATTTTTGGTGGCCGGGTATGAAAGCCGATGTTGCTAAATACGTAGGAGAATGTTTGACGTGTTCTAAGGTCAAAGCTGAGCATCAGAAACCATCAGGTCTACTTCAACAACCCGAAATTCCAGAATGGAAATGGGAAAACATTACCATGGATTTCATCACTAAATTGCCAAGGACTGCAAGTGGTTTTGATACTATTTGGGTAATAATTGATCGTCTCACCAAATCAGCACACTTCCTGCAAATAAGAGAAGATGACAAGATGGAGAAGTTAGTGAAATGTCCCGTTCTTATTGATTAAAAACGTTCCATATTAATTGATTTCGTTGCGAGGTTTTGACCTCTATATGAGACGTTTTTCAAAGACTGCATTCATTTTAAAACAAACCATAACCTTTATTTCATCAATAAAGGTTTAAAAAGCTTTACGTAGATTATCAAATAATGATAATCTAAAATATCCTGTTTACACACGACCATTACATAATGGTTTACAATACAAATATGTTACAACAAAATAAGTTTCTTGAATGCAGTTTTTACACAATATCATACAAGCATGGACTCCAAATCTCGTCCTTATTTAAGTATGCGACAGCGGAAGCTCTTAATAATCACCTGAGAATAAACATGCTTAAAACGTCAACAAAAATGTTGGTGAGTTATAGGTTTAACCTATATATATCAAATCATAATAATAGACCACAAGATTTCATATTTCAATACACATCCCATACATAGAGATAAAAATCATTCATATGGTGAACACCTGGTAACCGACATTAACAAGATGCATATATAAGAATATCCCCATCATTCCGGGACACCCTTCGGATATGATATAAATTTCGAAGTACTAAAGCATCCGGTACTTTGGATGGGGTTTGTTAGGCCCAATAGATCTATCTTTAGGATTCGCGTCAATTAGGGTGTCTGTTCCCTAATTCTTAGATTACCAGACTTAATAAAAAGGGGCATATTCGATTTCGATAATTCAACCATAGAATGTAGTTTCACGTACTTGTGTCTATTTTGTAAATCATTTATAAAACCTGCATGTATTCTCATCCCAAAAATATTAGATTTTAAAAGTGGGACTATAACTCACTTTCACAGATTTTTACTTCGTCGGGAAGTAAGACTTGGCCACTGGTTGATTCACGAACCTATAACAATATATACATATATATCAAAGTATGTTCAAAATATATTTACAACACTTTTAATATATTTTGATGTTTTAAGTTTATTAAGCCAGCTGTCCTCGTTAGTAACCTACAACTAGTTGTCCACAGTTAGATGTACAGAAATAAATCGATAAATATTATCTTGAATCAATCCACGACCCAGTGTATACGTATCTCAGTATTGATCACAACTCAAACTATATATATTTTGGAATCAACCTCAACCCTGTATAGCTAACTCCAACATTCACATATAGAGTGTCTATGGTTGTTCCGAAATATATATAGATGCGTCGACATGATAGGTCGAAACATTGTATACGTGTCTATGGTATCTCAAGATTACATAATATACAATACAAGTTGATTAAGTTATGGTTGGAATAGATTTGTTACCAATTTTCACGTAGCTAAAATGAGAAAAATTATCCAATCTTGTTTTACCCATAACTTCTTCATTTTAAATCCGTTTTGAGTGAATCAAATTGCTATGGTTTCATATTGAACTCTATTTTATGAATCTAAACAGAAAAAGTATAGGTTTATAGTCGGAAAAATAAGTTACAAGTCATTTTTGTAAAGGTAGTCATTTCAGTCGAAAGAACGACGTCTAGATGACCATTTTAGAAAACATACTTCTACTTTGAGTTTAACCATAATTTTTGGATATAGTTTCATGTTCATAATAAAAATCATTTCCTCAGAATAACAACTTTTAAATCAAAGTTTATCATAGTTTTTAATTAACTAACCCAAAACAGCCCGCGGTGTTACTACGACGGCGTAAATCCGGTTTTACGGTGTTTTTCGTGTTTCCAGGTTTTAAATCATTAAGTTAGAATATCATATAGATATAGAACATGTGTTTAGTTGATTTTAAAAGTCAAGTTAGAAGGATTAACTTTTGTTTGCGAACAAGTTTAGAATTAACTAAACTATGTTCTAGTGATTACAAGTTTAAACCTTCGAATAAGATAGCTTTATATATATGAATCGAATGATGTTATTAACATCATTACTACCTTAAGTTCCTTGGATAAACCTACTGGAAAAGAGAAAAATGGATCTAGCTTCAACGGATCCTTGGATGGCTCGAAGTTCTTGAAGCAGAATCATGACACGAAAACAAGTTCAAGTAAGATCATCACTTGAAATAAGATTGTTATAGTTATAGAAATTGAACCAAAGTTTGAATATGATTATTACCTTGTATTAGAATGATAACCTACTGTAAGAAACAAAGATTTCTTGAGGTTGGATGATCACCTTACAAGATTGGAAGTGAGCTAGCAAACTTGAAAGTATTCTTGATTTTATGTAACTAGAACTTGTAGAATATATGAAGAACACTTAGAACTTGAAGACAGAACTTGAGAGAGATCAATTAGATGAAGAAAATTGAAGAATGAAAGTGTTTGTAGGTGTTTTTGGTCGTTGTTGTATGGATTAGATATAAAGGATATGTAATTTTGTTTTCATGTAAATAAGTCATGAATGATTACTCATATTTTTGTAATTTTATGAGATATTTCATGCTAGTTGCCAAATGATGGTTCCCACATGTGTTAGGTGACTCACATGGGCTACTAAGAGCTGATCATTGGAGTATATATACCAATAGTACATACATCTAAAAGCTGTGTATTGTACGAGTATGAATACGGGTGCATACGAGTAGAATTGTTGATGAAACTGAACGAGGATGTAATTGTAAGCATTTTTGTAAAGTAGAAGTATTTTGATAAGTGTATTGAAGTCTTTAAAAAGTGTATAAATACATATTAAAACACTACATGTATATACATTTTAACTGAGTCGTTAAGTCATCGTTAGTCGTTACATGTAAGTGTTGTTTTGAAACCTTTAGGTTAACGATCTTGTTAAATGTTGTTAACCCAATGTTTATAATATCAAATTAGATTTTAAATTATTATATTATCATGATATTATCATGTATGAATATCTCTTAATATGATATATATACATTAAATGTCTTTACAACGATAATCGTTACATATATGTCTCGTTTAAAAATCATTAAGTTAGTAGTCTTGTTTTTACATATGTAGTTCATTGTTAATATACTTAATGATATGTTTACTTATCATTGTATCATGTTAACTATATATATATATATATATATATATATATATATCCATATATATGTCATCATATAGTTTTTACAAGTTTTAACGTTCGTGAATCACCGGTCAACTTGGGTGGTCAATTGTCTATATGAAACATATTTCAATTAATCAAGTCTTAACAAGTTTGATTGCTTAACATGTTGGAAACAATTAATCATGTAAATATCAATCTCAATTAATATATATAAACATGGAAAAGTTCGGGTCACTACAGTACCTACCCGTTAAATAAATTTCGTCCCGAAATTTTAAGCTGTTGAAGGTGTTGACGAATCTTCTGGAAATAGATGCGGGTATTTCTTCTTCATCTGATCTTTACGCTCCCAGGTAAACTCGGGTCCTCTATGAGCATTCCATCGAACCTTAACAATTGGTATCTTGTTTTGCCTAAGTCTTTTAACCTCACGATCCATTATTTCGACGGGTTCTTCGATGAATTGAAGTTTTTCGTTGATTTGGATTTCATCTAATGGAATAGTGAGATCTTCTTTAGAAAAACATTTCTTCAAATTCGAGACGTGGAAAGTGTTATGTACAGCTGCGAGTTGTTGAGGTAACTCAAGTCGGTAAGCTACTGGTCCGACACGATCAATAATCTTGAATGGTCCAATATACCTTGGATTTAATTTCCCTCGTTTACCAAATCGAACAACGCCTTTCCAAGGTGCAACTTTAAGCATGACCATCTCTCCAATTTCAAATTCTATATCTTTTCTTTTAATGTCAGCGTAGCTCTTTTGTCGACTTTGGGCGGTTTTCAACCGTTATTGAATTTGGATGATCTTCTCGGTAGTTTCTTGTATAATCTCTGGACCCGTAATTTGTCTATCCCCCACTTCACTCCAACAAATCGAAGACCTGCACTTTCTACCATAAAGTGCTTCAAACGGCGCCATCTCAATGCTTGAATGGTAGCTGTTGTTGTAGGAAAATTCTGCTAACGGTAGATGTCGATCTCAACTGTTTCCGAAATCAATAACACATGCTCGTAGCATGTCTTCAAGCGTTTGTATCGTCCTTTCGCTCTGCCCATCAGTTTGTGGATGATAGGCAGTACTCATGTCTAGACGAGTTCCTAATGCTTGCTGTAATGTCTGCCAGAATCTTGAAATAAATCTGCCATCCCTATCAGAGATAATAGAGATTGGTATTCCATGTCTGGAGACGACTTCCTTCAAATACAGTCGTGCTAACTTCTCCATCTTGTCATCTTCTCTTATTGGCAGGAAGTGTGCTGATTTTGTGAGACGATCAACTATTACCCAAATAGTATCAAAACCACTTGCAGTCCTTGGCAATTTAGTGATGAAATCTATGGTAATGTTTTCCCATTTCCATTCTGGGATTTCGGGTTGTTGAAGTAGACCTGATGGTTTCTGATGCTCAGCTTTGACCTTAGAACACGTCAAACATTCTCCTACGTATTTATCAACATCGGCTTTCATACCCGGCCACCAAAAATGTTTCTTGAGATCCTTGTACATCTTCCCCGTTCCAGGATGTATTGAGTATCTGGTTTTATGAGCTTCTCTAAGTACCATTTCTCTCATATCTCCAAATTTTGGTACCCAAATCCTTTCAGCCCTATACCGGGTTCCGTCTTCCCGAATATTAAGATGCTTCTCCGATCCTTTGGGTATTTCATCCTTTAAATTTCTCTCTTTTAAAACTCCTTATTGCGCCTCCTTTATTTGAGTAGTAAGGTTATTATGAATCATTATATTCATAGATTTTACTCGAATGGGTTCTCTGTCCTTCCTGCTCAAGGCATCGGCTACCACATTTGCCTTCCCCGGGTGGTAACGAATCTCAAAGTCGTAATCATTCAATAATTCAATCCACCTACGCTGCCTCATATTCAGTTGTTTCTGATTAAATATGTGTTGAAGACTTTTGTGGTCGGTATATATAATACTTTTGACCCCATATAAGTAGTGCCTCCAAGTCTTTAATGCAAAAACAACCGCGCCTAATTCCAAATCATGTGTCGTATAATTTTGTTCGTGAATCTTCAATTGTCTAGACGCATAAGCAATCACCTTCATTCGTTGCATTAATACACAACCGAGACCTTGCTTTGATGCGTCACAATAAATCACAAAATCATTATTCCCTTCAGGCAATGACAATATAGGTGCCGTAGTTAGCTTTTTCTTCAATAACTGAAACGCTTTCTCTTGTTCATCATTCCATTCAAATTTCTTCCCTTTATGCGTTAATGCAGTCAAGGGTTTTGCTATTCTGGAAAAGTCTTGGATGAACCTTCTGTAGTAACCAGCTAGTCCTAAAAACTGGCGTATGTGTTTCGGAGTTTTCGGGGTTTCCCACTTTTCAACAGTTTCTATCTCTGCCGGATCCACCTTAATACCTTCTTTGTTCACTATGTGACCGAGGAATTGAACTTCTTCCAACCAAAATGCACACTTTGAAAAATTAGCGTACAATTCTTCCTTCCTCAATACTTCTAACACCTTTCTCAAATGTTCACCGTGTTCTTGGTCATTCTTTGAGTAAATAAGTATGTCATCAATGAAAACAATGACAAACTTGTCAAGGTATGGTCCACACACTTGGTTCATAAGGTCCATGAACACAGCTGGTGCATTAGTTAAACCAAACGGCATGACCATAAACTCGTAATGACCGTAACGTGTTCTGAAAGCAGTCTTTGGAATATCATTTTCTTTCACCCGCATTTGATGATACCCGGAACGTAAGTCAATCTTTGAATAAACAGACGAGCCTTGTAGTTGATCAAATAAGTCGTTGATTCTCGGTAGTGGGTAGCAGTTCTTGATGGTAAGTTTGTTCAACTCTCGGTAGTCGATACACAACCTGAATGTACCATCTTTCTTCTTGACAAACAAAACAGGAGCTCCCCACGGTGATGTGCTTGGTCGAATGAAACCACGCTCTAAAAGTTCTTGTAATTGGCTTTGTAGTTCTTTCATCTCGCTGGGTGCGAGTCTGTAAGGAGCACGAGCTATTGGTGCAGTTCCTGGTACAAGATCTATTTGAAATTCAACGGATCGATGTGGTGGTAATCCCGGTAATTCTTTCAGAAATACATCGGGAAATTCTTTTGCAATGGGAACATTATTGATGCTCTTTTCTTCAGTTTGTACTTTTTCGACGTGTGCTAGAACAGCATAGCAACCTTTTCTTATTAGTTTTTGTGCCTTCAAATTACTAATAAGATGTAGCTTCGTGTTGCCCTTTTCTCCGTACACCATTAAGGGTTTTCCTTTTTCTCGTATAATGCGAATTGCATTTTTGTAACAAACGATCTCTGCTTTCACTTCTTTCAACCAGTCCATACCGATTATCACATCAAAACTCCCTAACTCTACTGGTATCAAATCAATCTTAAATGTTTCGCTAACCAGTTTAATTTCTCGATTCCGACATATATTATCTGCTGAAATTAATTTACCATTTGCTAATTTGAGTAAAAATTTACTATCCAAAGGCGTCAATGGACAACTTAATTTAGCACAAAAATCTCTACTCATATAGCTTCTATCCGCACCTGAATCAAATAAAACGTAAGCAGATTTATTGTCAATAAGAAACGTACCCGTAACAAGCTCCGGGTCTTCCTGTGCCTCTGCCGCATTAATATTGAAAACTCTTCCGCGGCCTTGTCCATTCGTGTTCTCCTGGTTCGGGCAATTTCTAATAATGTGGCCCGGTTTTCCACATTTATAACAAACTACATTGGCATAACTTGCTCCGACACTACTTGCTCCGCTATTACTTGTTCCGACACCATTTGTTCCTTTCGTTCTATTAACCCCTGGTCCGTAGACCTCACACTTCGCCGCGCTATGACCATTTCTTTTACACTTATTGCAAAATTTGGTGCAGAACCCCGAGTGATACTTTTCACACCTTTGGCATAGCTGCTTCTGATTTTTGTTGTTGTTGCGGTTATTATTATTGTTGGGATGATTGTTGTAGTTGCTGTTGTTGTTGTTGTTGTTGTTGTTGTTGTTGTTGTTGGGCCGTTTGTTGTAGTTGCGAATGATGTTGCGATTGTTGGGATAATTGTTGCGATTATTGTTGTAATTGCTGTTGTTGTTGTATTGGTGATTCTTATCACCGGTTTCCTCCTACTTTCTTTTGACTTGCTTCACATTGGCCTCTTCAGCAGTCTGTTCTTTAATTCTTTCTTCAATCTGGTTCACTAGTTTGTGAGCCATTCTACATGCCTGTTGTATGGAGGCGGGCTCGTGTGAACTTATATCTTCTTGGACTCTTTCCGGTAATCCTTTCACAAACGCGTCGATCTTCTCTTCCTCATCTTCGAATGCTCCCGGACACAATAGGCACAATTCTGTGAATCGTCTTTCGTACGTGGTAATATCAAATCCTTGGGTTCGTAACCCTCTAAGTTCTGTCTTGAGCTTATTGACCTCGGTTCTGGGACGGTACTTCTCGTTCATCAAGTGCTTGAATGCTGACCACGGTAGTGCGTACGCATCGTCTTGTCCCACTTGCTCTAGATAGGTATTCCACCATGTTAACGCAGAACCTGTGAAGGTATGCGTAGCGTACTTCACTTTGTCCTCTTCAGTACACTTACTTATGGCAAACACCGATTCGACCTTCTCAGTCCACCGTTTCAATCCGATTGGTCCTTCGGTTCCATCAAATTCCAAAGGTTTGCAGGCAGTGAATTCTTTGTAGGTGCATCCTACACGATTTCCTGTACTGCTAGATCCAAGGTTATTGTTGGTATGTAGCGCAGCCTGTACTGCGGCTATGTTTGAAGCTAGAAAAGTACGGAATTCCTCTTCATTCATATTCACGGTGTGTCGAGTAATCGGTGCCATTTCCTTCAAAATAGTCAAATGGAACAAGTTAATCATACAGAATATTAAGAGTAGTTAATAGTATTTCGTAGCATAATATGAACTCATTTATAAAAGCTTTTTCTTCATATTAGCGTTTTATAAGTTTAAATTCGGGTAGTACCTACCCGTTAAGTTCATACTTAGTAGCTAATATACAATTCAACTACTACAATTCTATATGAAAAACTGATTATAATAATATTTCGCGTTCAAACTTTTATACAATATTTTACAAACTTACAATACCGCTTATTTTACATATAGCATGAAATATAGCACACAATAAATTTGATACAAGATGGTTGTGAAGATAATTCTAGCTAGTACACAAGTCGTTCAGCAAAGGCAATAAAGACACGTAATTCATACGTCCAGAAACAAGTCATGCATTCTGGTTTTACTAGGACTACTTCCCATCCTTGGTCTTGTGGAACATAACCGTTATGGCCGTTGATAAGACAGCGTGTTGTAACGTCGTCAAAGGGATGAGGGTTACGTAATGTCCAACAGTCCCGTAACAATCTAAAAACCTCATTTCTTACCCCAATTACCGAATCCGTCACTTGTGGGAACGTTTTTTTTAATAGTTGTAGCCCGATGTTCTTGTTCTCACTTTGGTGAGAAGCGAACATTACTAATCCGTAAGCATAACATGCTTCTTTATGTTGCATGTCAGCCACTTTTTCTAAATTACGAAGTCCAATATTCGGATATATTGTGTCAAAATAATTTCTTAACCCATTGCGTAAAATAGCATTTGGGTTCCCCGCAATATATGCGTCAAAGTAAACACATCGTAACTTATGGATTTCCCAATGTGATATCCCCCATCTTTTGAACGAAAGCCTTTTATAAACCAAGGCATTCTTGGAACGTTCTTCGAATGTCTTACAAACTGATCTCACCTTAAATAGTTGTGCTGAAGAATTCTGACCGACTCTAGACAAGATTTCATCAATCATGTCTCCGGGTAGGTCTCTTAAAATATTGGGTTGTCTATCCATTTTGTGTTTTTATACTGTAAAATAGACAAGAGTTAGATTCATAAAAAAAATACTTATTAATACAAGCAATTTTTACATATATCATAAAGCATAAGCACACTATATTACATATATTACACCACACGAATACAACTATCTTATTCCGACTCGCTTGTTTCTTCTTCTTCGGTTTTGGATTGTTTTGCCAACTTTCTAGGGATATATGATGTTCCCCTAATACGAGCCGTCGTTTTCCACATTGGTTTAGAAAAACCTGGTGGTTTAGAGGTTCCCGGGTCATTGTTACAACTTAAGGACTTCGGGGGTTGACGATACATATAAAGTTCATCGGGGTTGGAATTAGATTTTTCTATTTTTATGCCCTTTCCCTTATTATTTTCTTTTGCCTTTTTAAATTCAGTTGGGGTAATTTCTATAACATCAACAGAATTCTCGTGGGAATCCGATTCATCGGAGAATTGGTAATCCTCCCAATATTTTGCTTCCTTGGCGTAAACACCATTGACCATAATTAACCTTGGTCGGTTGGTTGAGGATTTTCTTTTACTTAACCGTTTTATTATTTCCCCCACTGGTTCTATTTCTTCATCCAGTTCCGATTCTTCTTCCGGTTCCAATTCTTCTTCCGGTTCCGACTCTTCTTCCGGTTCCTCTTCGGGAACTTGTGAATCAGTCCACGAATCATTCCAATTTACATTTGACTCTTCATTATTATTAGGTG
The DNA here is from genome assembly GCF_046630445.1 of Rutidosis leptorrhynchoides. Classification (NCBI taxonomy): domain Eukaryota; kingdom Viridiplantae; phylum Streptophyta; class Magnoliopsida; order Asterales; family Asteraceae; genus Rutidosis; species Rutidosis leptorrhynchoides. The sequence goes on from NC_092334.1 coordinate 256,151,024, forward strand.
AGTCAACGGGACTTGTTCTAGAGGTAGACATCTATCACATAATATCAAACGCGTTAAGAGATTAACATATCACATAATATTCACATGTTAAAAATATATAGTTTCCAACAAAATTTGTTAAGCAATCATTTTTCAAGTAAACACGGTCGAAGTCCAGACTCACTAATGCATCCTAACAACTTGATAAGACACACTAATGCAAAATTCTGGTTCTCTAAGACCAACGCTCGGATACCAACTGAAATGTCCCGTTCTTATTGATTAAAAACGTTCCATATTAATTGATTTCGTTGCGAGGTTTTGACCTCTATATGAGACGTTTTTCAAAGACTGCATTCATTTTAAAACAAACCATAACCTTTATTTCATCAATAAAGGTTTAAAAAGCTTTACGTAGATTATCAAATAATGATAATCTAAAATATCCTGTTTACACACGACCATTACATAATGGTTTACAATACAAATATGTTACAACAAATAAGTTTCTTGAATGCAGTTTTTACACAATATCATACAAGCATGGACTCCAAATCTCGTCCTTATTTAAGTATGCGATAGCGGAGGCTCTTAATAATCACCTGAGAATAAACATGCTTAAAACGTCAACAAAAATGTTGGTGAGTTATAGGTTTAACCTATATATATCAAATCATAATAATAGACCACAAGATTTCATATTTCAATACACATCCCATACATAGAGATAAAAATCATTCATATGGTGAACACCTGGTAACCGACATTAACAAGATGCATATATAAGAATATCCCCATAATTTCGGGACACCCTTCGGATATGATATAAATTTCGAAGTACTAAAGCATCCGGTACTTTGGATGGGGTTTGTTAGGCCCAATAGATCTATCTTTAGGATTCACGTCAATTAGGGTGTCTGTTCCCTAATTCTTAGATTACCAGACTTAATAAAAAGGGGCATATTCAATTTCGATAATTCAACCATAGAATGTAGTTTCACGTACTTGTGTCTATTTTGTAAATCATTTATAAAACCTGCATGTATTCTCATCCCAAAAATATTAGATTTTAAAAGTGGGACTATAACTCACTTTCACAGATTTTTACTTCGTCGGGAAGTAAGACTTGGCCACTGGTTGATTCACGAACCTATAACAATATATACATATATATCAAAGTATGTTCAAAATATATTTACAACACTTTTAATATATTTTGATGTTTTAAGTTTATTAAGTCAGCTGTCCTCGTTAGTAACCTACAACTAGTTGTCCACAGTTAGATGTACAGAAATAAATCGATAAATATTATCTTGAATCAATCCACGACCCAGTATATACGTATCTCAGTATTGATCACAACTCAAACTATATATATTTTGGAATCAACCTCAACCCTGTATAGCTAACTCCAACATTCACATATAGAGTGTCTATGGTTGTTCCGAAATATATATAGATGCGTCGACATGATAGGTCTAAACATTGTATACGTGTCTATGGTATCTCAAGATTACATAATATACAATACAAGTTGATTAAGTTATGGTTGGAATAGATTTGTTACCAATTTTCACGTAGCTAAAATGAGAAAAATTATCCAATCTTGTTTTACCCATAACTTCTTCATTTTAAATCCGTTTTGAGTGAATCAAATTGCTATGGTTTCATATTGAACTCTATTTTATGAATCTAAACAGAAAAAGTATAGGTTTATAGTCGGAAAAATAAGTTACAAGTCATTTTTGTAAAGGTAGTCATTTCAGTCGAAAGAACGACGTCTAGATGACCATTTTAGAAAACATACTTCCACTTTGAGTTTAACCATAATTTTTGGATATAGTTTCATGTTCATAATAAAAATCATTTTCTCAGAATAACAACTTTTAAATCAAAGTTTATCATAGTTTTTAATTAACTAACCCAAAACAGCCCGCGGTGTTACTACGACGGCGTAAATCCGGTTTTACGGTGTTTTTCGTGTTTCCAGGTTTTAAATCATTAAGTTAGCATATCATATAGATATAGAACACGTGTTTAGTTAATTTTAAAAGTCAAGTTAGAAGGATTAACTTTTGTTTGCGAACAAGTTTAGAATTAACTAAATTATGTTCTAGTGATTACAAGTTTAAACCTTCGAATAAGATAGCTTTATATATATGAATCGAATGATGTTATGAACAACATTACTACCTTAAGTTCCTTGGATAAACCTACTGGAAAAGAGAAAAATGGATCTAGCTTCAACGGATCCTTGGATGGCTCGAAGTTCTTGAAGCAGAATCATGACACGAAAACAAGTTCAAGTAAGATCATCACTTGAAATAAGATTGTTATAGTTATAGAAATTGAACCAAAGTTTGAATATGATTATTACCTTGTATTAGAATGATAACCTACTGTAAGAAACAAAGATTTCTTGAGGTTGGATGATCACCTTACAAGATTGGAAGTGAGCTAGCAAACTTGAAAGTATTCTTGATTTTATGTAACTAGAACTTGTAGAATATATGAAGAACACTTAGAACTTGAAGATAGAACTTGAGAGATATCAATTAGATGAAGAAAATTGAAGAATGAAAGTGTTTGTAGGTGTTTTTGGTCGTTGGTGTATGGATTAGATATAAAGGATATGTAATTTTGTTTTCATGTAAATAAGTCATGAATGATTACTCATATTTTTGTAATTTTATGAGATATTTCATGCTAGTTGCCAAATGATGGTTCCCACATGTGTTAGGTGACTCACATGGGCTGCTAAGAGCTGATCATTAGAGTGTATATACCAATAGTACATACATCTAAAAGCTGTGTATTGTACGAGTACGAATACGGGTGCATACGAGTAGAATTGTTGATGAAACTGAACGAGGATGTAATTGTAAGCATTTTTGTTAAGTAGAAGTATTTTGATAAGTGTATTGAAGTCTTTAAAAAGTGTATAAATATATATTAAAACACTACATGTATATACATTTTAACTGAGTCATTAAGTCATCGTTAGTCGTTACATGTAAGTGTTGTTTTGAAACCTTTAGGTTAACGATCTTGTTAAATGTTGTTAACCCAATGTTTATAATATAAAATGAGATTTTAAAATATTATATTATCATGATATTATCATGTATGAATATCTCTTAATATGATATATATACATTAAATGTCTTTACAACGATAATCGTTACATATATGTCTCGTTTAAAAATCATTAAGTTAGTAGTCTTGTTTTTACATATGTAGTTCATTGTTAATATACTTAATGATATGTTTACTTATCATAGTATCATGTTAACTATATATATATATCCATATATATGTCATCATATAGTTTTTACAAGTTTTAACGTTCGTGAATCACCGGTCAACTTGGGTGGTCAATTGTCTATATGAAACATATTTCAATTAATCAAGTCTTAACAAGTTTGATTGCTTAACATGTTGGAAACATTTAATCATGTAAATATCAATCTCAATTAATATATATAAACATGGAAAAGTTCGGGTCACTACAGTACCTACTCGTTAAATAAATTTCATCCCGAAATTTTAAGGTGTTGAAGGTGTTGACGAATCTTCTGGAAATAGATGCGGGTATTTCTTCTTCATCTGATCTTCACACTCCCAGGTGAACTCGGGTCCTCTACGAGTATTCCATCGAACCTTAACAATTGGTATCTTGTTTTGCTTAAGTCTTTTAACCTCACGATCCATTATTTCGACGGGTTCTTCGATGAATTGAAGTTTTTCGTTGATTTGGATTTCATCTAATGGAATAGTGAGATCTTCTTTAGCAAAACATTTCTTCAAATTCAAGACGTGGAAAGTGTTATGTACAGCCGCGAGTTGTTGAGGTAACTCAAGTCGATAAGCTACTGGTCCGACACGATCAATAATCTTGAATGGTCCAATATACCTTGGATTTAATTTCCCTCGTTTACCATATCGAACAACGCCTTTCCAAGGTGCAACTTTAAGCATGACCATCTCTCCAATTTCAAATTCTATATCTTTTCTTTTAATGTCAGCGTAGCTCTTTTGTCGACTTTGGGCGGTTTTCAACCGTTGTTGAATTTGGATGATCTTCTCAGTAGTTTCTTGTATAATCTCCGGACCCGTAATCTGTCTATCACCCACTTCACTCCAACAAATCAGAGACCTGCACTTTCTACCATAAAGTGCTTCAAACGGCGCCATCTCAATGCTTGAATGGTAGCTGTTGTTGTAGGAAAATTCTGCTAACGGTAGATGTCGATCCCAACTGTTTCCGAAATCAATAACACATGCTCGTAGTATGTCTTCAAGCGTTTGTATCGTCCTTTCGCTCTGCCCATCAGTTTGTGGATGATAGGCAGTACTCATGTCTAGACGAGTTCCTAATGCTTGCTGTAATGTCTGCCAGAATCTTGAAATAAATCTGCCATCCCTATCAGAGATAATAGAGATTGGTATTCCATGTCTGGAGACGACTTCCTTCAAATACAGTCGTGCTAACTTCTCCATCTTGTCATCTTCTCTTATTGGCAGGAAGTGTGCTGATTTGGTGAGACGATCAACTATTACCCAAATAGTATCAAAACCACTTGCAGTCCTTGGCAATTTAGTGATGAAATCCATGGTAATGTTTTCCCATTTCCATTCCGGGATTTCGGGTTGTTGAAGTAGACCTGATGGTTTCTGATGCTCAGCTTTGACCTTAGAACACGTCAAACATTCTCCTACGTATTTAGCAACATCGGCTTTCATACCCGGCCACTAAAAATATTTCTTGAGATCCTTGTACATCTTCCCCGTTCCAGGATGTATTGAGTATCTGGTTTTATGAGCTTCTCTAAGTACCATTTCTCTCATATCTCCAAATTTTGGTACCCAAATCCTTTCAGCCCTATACCGGGTTCCGTCTTCCCGAATATTAAGATTCTTCTCCGATCCTTTGGGTATTTCATCCTTTAAATTTCCCTCTTTTAAAACTCCTTGTTGCGCCTCCTTTATTTGAGTAGTAAGGTTATTATGAATCATTATATTCATAGATTTTACTTGAATGGGTTCTCTGTCCTTCCTGCTCAAGGCATCGGCTACCACATTTGCCTTCCCTGGGTGGTAACGAATCTCAAAGTCGTAATCATTCAATAATTCAATCCACCTACGCTGCCTCATATTCAGTTGTTTCTGATTAAATATGTGTTGAAGACTTTTGTGGTCGGTATATATAATACTTTTGACCCCATATAAGTAGTGCCTCCAAGTCTTTAATGCAAAAACAACTGCGCCTAATTCCAAATCATGCGTCGTATAATTTTGTTCGTGAATCTTCAATTGTCTAGACGCATAAGCAATCACCTTCGTTCGTTGCATTAATACACAACCGAGACCTTGCTTTGATGCGTCACAATAAATCACAAAATCATTATTCCCTTCAGGCAATGACAATATAGGTGCCGTAGTTAGCTTTTTCTTCAATAACTGAAATGCTTTCTGTTGTTCATCATTCCATTCAAATTTCTTCCCTTTATGCGTTAATGCAGTCAAGGGTTTTGCTATTCTGGAAAAGACTTGGATGAACCTTCTGTAGTAACCAGCTAGTCCTAAAAACTGGCGTATGTGTTTCGGAGTTTTCGGGGTTTCCCACTTTTTAACAGTTTCTATCTTTGCCGGATCCACCTTAATACCTTGTTTGTTCACTATGTGACCGAGGAATTGAACTTCTTCCAACCAAAATGCACACTTTGAAAACTTAGCGTACAATTCTTCCTTCCTCAATACTTCTAACACCTTTCTCAAATGTTCACCGTGTTCTTGGTCATTCTTTGAGTAATTAAGTATGTCATCAATGAAAACAATGATAAACTTGTCAAGGTATGGTCCACACACTTGGTTCATAAGGTCCATGAACACAGCTGGTGCATTAGTTAAACCAAACGGCATGACCATAAACTCGTAATGACCGTAACGCAATCTGAAAGCAGTCTTTGGAATATCATCTTCTTTCACCCGCATTTGATGATACCCGGAACGTAAGTCAATCTTTGAATAAACAGACGAGCCATGTAGTTGATCAAATAAGTCGTCGATTGTCGGTAGTGGGTAGCGGTTCTTGATGGTAAGTTTGTTCAACTCTCGGTAGTCGATACACAACCTGAATGTACCATCTTTCTTCTTGACAAACAAAACAGGAGCTCCCCACAGTGATGTGCTTGGTCGAATGAAACCACGCTCTAAAAGTTCTTGTAATTAGCTTTGCAGTTCTTTCATCTCGCTGGGTGCGAGTCTGTAAGGAGCACGAGCTAGTGGTGCAGCTCCTGGTACAAGATCTATTTGAAATTCAACGGATCGATGTGGGGGTAATCCCGTTAATTCTTTCGGAAATACATCGGGAAATTCTTTTGCAATGGGAACATCATTGATGCTCTTTTCTTCAGTTTGTACTTTCTTGACGTGTGCTAGAACAGCATAGCAACCTTTTCTTATTAGTTTTTGTGCCTTCAAATTACTAATAAGATGTAACTTCGTGTTGCCCTTTTCTCCGTACACCATTAAGGGTTTTCCTTTTTCTCGTATAATGCGAATTGCATTTTTGTAACAAACGATCTCTGCTTTCACTTCTTTCAACCAGTCCATACCGATTATCACATCAAAACTCCCTAACTCTACTGGTATCAAATCAATCTTAAATGTTTCGCTAACCAGTTTAATTTCTCGATTCCGACATATATTATCTGCTGAAATTAATTTACCATTTGCTAATTCGAGTAAAAATTTACTATCCAAAGGCGTCAATGGACAACTTAATTTAGCACAAAAATCTCTACTCATATAGCTTCTATCCGCACCCGAATCAAATAAAACGTAAGCAGATTTATTGTCAATAAGAAACGTACCCGTAACAAGCTTCGGGTCTTCCTGTGCCTCTGCCGCATTAATATTGAAAACTCTTTCGCGGCCTTGTCCATTCGTGTTCTCCTGGTTCGGGCAATTTCTAATAATGTGGCCCAGTTTTCCACATTTATAACAAATTACATTGGCATAACTTGCTCCGACACTACTTGCTCCGCCATTACTCGTTCCGACACCATTTTTTCCTTTCGTTCTATTAACCCCTGGTCCGTAGACCTCACACTTCGCCGCGCTATGACCATTTCTTTTACACTTGTTGCAAAATTTGGTGCAGAACCCCGAGTGATACTTTTAACACCTTTGGCATAGCTGCTTCTGATTGTTGTTGTTGTTGTTGCGGTTATTATTATTGTTGGGATGATTGTTGTAGTTGTTGTTGTTGTTGTTGTTGTTGTTGTTGTTGTTGTTGTTGTTGTTGTTGTTGTTGTTGTTGTTGTTGTTGTTGTTGTTGTTGTTGTTGTTGTTGTTGTTGTTGTTGTTGGGCCGTTTGTTGTAGTTGCGATTGCTGTTGCGATTGTTGGGATAATTGTTGTAATTGCTGTTGTTATTGTATTGGTGATTCTTATCACCGTTTTCCTCCCACTTTCTTTTGACTTGCTTCACATTGGCCTCTTCAGCCTTCTGTTCTTTAATTCTTTCTTCAATCTGGTTCACTAGTTTGTGAGCCATTCTACATGCCTGTTGTATGGAGGTAGGCTCGTGTGAACTTATATCTTCTTGGATTCTTTCTGGTAATCCTTTCACAAACGCGTCGATCTTCTCTTCCTCATCTTCGAATGTTCCCGGACACAATAGGCACAATTCTGTGAATCGTCTTTCGTACGTGGTAATATCAAATCCTTGGGTTCGTAACCCTCTAAGTTCTGTCTTGAGCTTATTGACCTCGGTTCTGGGACGGTACTTCTCGTTCATCAAGTGCTTGAATGCTGACCACGGTAGTGCGTACGCATCGTCTTGTCCCACTTGCTCTAGATAGGTATTCCACCATGTTAACGCAGAACCTGTGAAGGTATGCGTAGCGTACTTCACTTTGTCCTCTTCAGTACACTTACTTATGGCAAACACCGATTCGACCTTCTCGGTCCACCGTTTCAATCCGATCGGTCCTTCGGTTCCATCAAATTCCAAAGGTTTGCAGGCAGTGAATTCTTTGTAGGTGCATCCTACACAATTTCCTGTACTGCTAGATCCAAGGTTATTATTGGTATGTAGCGCAGCCTATACTGCAGCTATGTTTGAAGCTAGAAAAGTACGGAATTCCTCTTCATTCATATTCACGGTGTGTCGAGTAGTCGGTGCCATTTCCTTCAAAATAGTCAAATGGAACAAGTTAATCATACAGAATATTAAGAGTAGTTAATAGTATTTCGTAGCATAATATGAACTCATTTATAAAAGCTTTTTCTTCATATTAGCTTTTTATAAGTTTAAATTCGGGTAGTACCTACCCGTTAAGTTCATACTTAGTAGCTAATATACAATTTAACTACTACAATTCTATATGAAAAACTGATTATAATAATATTTCGCGTTCAAACTTTTACACAATATTTTACAAACTTACAATACCGCTTATTTTACATATAGCATGAAATATAGCACACAATAAATTTGATACAAGATGGTTGTGAAGATAATTCTAGCTAGTACACAAGTCGTTCAGCAAAGGCAATAAAGACACGTAATTCATATGTCCAGAAACAAGTCATGCATTCTGGTTTTACTAGGATTACTTCCCATCCTTGGTCTTGTGGAACATAACCGTTATGGCCGTTGATAAGACAGCGTGTTGTAACGTCGTCAAAGGGACGAGGGTTACGTAATGTCCAACAGTCCCGTAACAATCTAAAAACCTCATTTCTTACCCCAATTACCGACTCCATCACTTGTGGGAACGTTTTGTTTAATAGTTGTAGCCCGATGTTCTTTTTCTCACTTTGATGAGAAGCGAACATTACTAATCCGTAAGCATAACATGCTTCTTTATGTTGCATGTTAGCCGCTTTTTCTAAATCACGAAGTCCAATATTCGGATATATTGAGTCAAAATAATTTCTTAACCCATTGCGTAAAATAGCATTTGGGTTCCCCGCAATATATGCGTCAAAGTAAACACATCGTAACTTATGGATTTCCCAATGTGATATCCCCCATCTTTCGAACGAAAGCCTTTTATATTCCAAGGCATTCTTGGAACGTTCTTCGAATGTCTTACAAACTGATCTCGCCTTAAATAGTTGTGCCGAAGAATTCTGACCGACTCTAGACAAGATTTCATCAATCATGTCTCCGGGTAGGTCTCTTAAAATATTGGGTTGTCTATCCATTTTGTGTTTTTATACTGTAAAATAGACAAGAGTTAGATTCATAAAAAAAATACTTATTAATACAAGCAATTTTTACATATATCATAAAGCATAAGCACACTATATTACATATATTACACAACACGAATACAACTATCTTATTCCGACTCGCTTGTTTCTTCTTCTTCGGTTTTGGATCGTTTTGCCAAGTTTCTAGGGATATATGATGTTCCCCTAATACGAGCCGTCGTTTTCCACATTGGTTTAGAAAAACCTGGTGGTTTAGAGGTTCCCGGGTCATTGTTACAACTTAAGGACTTCGGGGGTTGACGATACATATAAAGTTCATCGGGGTTGGAATTAGATTTCTCTATTTTTATGCCCTTTCCCTTATTATTTTCTTTTTCTTTTTTAAATTCAGTTGGGGTAATTTCTATAACATCATCGGAATTCTCGTCGGAATCCGATTCATCGGAGAATTGGTAATCCTCCCAATATTTTGCTTCCTTGGCGGAAACACCATTGACCATAATTAACCTTGGTCGGTTGGTTGAGGATTTTCTTTTACTTAACCGTTTTATTATTTCCCCCACTGGTTCTATTTCTTCATCCGGTTCCGATTCTTCTTCCGGTTCCGATTCTTCTTCCGGTTCCGACTCTTCTTCCGGTTCCTCTTCGGGAACTTGTGAATCAGTCCACGAATCATTCCAATTTACATTTGACTCTTCATTATTATTAGGTGAGTCAACGGGACTTGTTCTAGAGGTAGACATCTATTACATAATATCAAACGCGTTAAGAGATTAATATATCACATAATATTCACATGTTAAAAATATATAGTTTCCAACAAAATTTGTTAAGCAATCATTTTTCAAGTAAACACGATCGAAGTCCAGACTCACTAATGCATCCTAACAACTCGATAAGACACACTAATGCAAAATTCTGGTTCTCTAAGACCAACGCTCGGATACCAACTGAAATGTCCCGTTCTTATTGATTAAAAACGTTCCATATTAATTGATTTCGTTGCGGGGTTTTGACCTCTATATGAGACATTTTTTAAAGACTGCATTCATTTTAAAACAAACCATAACCTTTATTTCATCAATAAAGGTTTAAAAAGCTTTACGTAGATTATCAAATAATGATAATCTAAAATATCCTGTTTACACACGACCATTACATAATGGTTTACAATACAAATATGTTACAACAAAATAAATTTCTTGAATGCAGTTTTTACACAATATCATACAAGCATGGACTCCAAATCTCGTCCTTATTTAAGTATGCGACAGCGGAAGCTCTTAATAATCACCTGAGAATAAACATGCTTAAAACGTCAACAAAAATGTTGGTGAGTTATAGGTTTAACCTATATATATCAAATCATAATAATAGACCACAAGATTTCATATTTCAATACACATCCCATACATAGAGATAAAAATCATACATATGGTAAACACCTGGTAACCGACATTAACAAGATGGATATATAAGAATATCCCCATCATTTCAGGACACCCTTCGAATATGATATAAATTTCGAAGTACTAAAGTATCCGGTACTTTGGATGGGGTTTGTTAGGCCCAATAGATCTATCTTTAGGATTCGCGTCAATTAGGGTGTCTGTTCCCTAATTCTTAGATTACCAGACTTAATAAAAAGGGGCATATTCGATTTCGATAATTCAACCATAGAATGTAGTTTCACGTACTTGTGTCTATTTTGTAAATCATTTATAAAACCTGCATGTATTCTCATCCCAAAAATATTAGATTTTAAAAGTGGGACTATAACTCACTTTCACAGATTTTTACTTCGTCGGGAAGTAAGACTTGGCCACTGGTTGATTCACGAACCTATAACAATATATACATATATATCAAAGTATGTTCAAAATATATTTACAACACTTTTAATATATTTTGATGTTTTAAGTTTATTAAGTCAGCTGTCCTCGTTAGTAACCTACAACTAGTTATCCACAGTTAGATGTACAGAAATAAATCGATAAATATTATCTTGAATCAATCCACGACCCAGTGTATACGTATCTCAGTATTGATCACAAATCAAACTATATATATATTTTGGAATCAACCTCAAACCTGTATAGCTAACTCCAACATTGTCTATGGTTGTTCCGAAATATATATAGATGCGTCGACATGATAGGTCGAAACATTATATACGTGTCTATGGTATCTCAAGATTACATAATATAAAATACAAGTTGATTAAGTTATGGTTGGAATAGATTTGTTACCAATTTTCACGTAGCTAAAATGAGAAAAATTATCCAATCTTGTTTTACCCATAACTTCTTCATTTTAAATCCGTTTTGAGTGAATCAAATTGCTATGGTTTCATATTGAATTCTATTTTATGAATCTAAACAGAAAAAGTATAGGTTTATAGTTGGAAAAATAAGTTACAAGTCATTTTTGTAAAGGTAGTCATTTCAGTCGAAAGAACGACGTCTAGATGACCATTTTAGAAAACATACTTCCACTTTGAGTTTAACCATAATTTTTGGATATAGTTTCATGTTCATAATAAAAATCATTTTCTCAGAATAACAACTTTTAAATCAAAGTTTATCATAGTTTTTAATTAACTAACCCAAAACAGCCCGCGGTGTTACTACGACGGCGTAAATCTGGTTTTACGGTGTTTTTCGTGTTTCCAGGTTTTAAATCATTAAGTTAGCATATCATATAGATATAGAACATGTGTTTAGTTGATTTTAAAAGTCAAGTTAGAAGGATTAACTTTTGTTTGCGAACAAGTTTAGAATTAACTAAACTATGTTCTAGTGATTACAAGTTTAAACCTTCGAATAAGATAGCTTTATATATATGAATCAAATGATGTTATGAACATCATTACTACCTTAAGTTCCTTGGATAAACCTACTCGAAAAGAGAAAAATGGATCTAGCTTCAACGGATCCTTGGATGGCTCGAAGTTCTTGAAGCAGAATCATGACACGAAAACAAGTTCAAGTAAGATCATCACTTGAAATAAGATTGTTATAGTTATAGAAATTGAACCAAAGTTTGAATATGATTATTACCTTGTATTAGAATGATAACCTACTGTAAGAAACAAAGATTTCTTGAGGTTGGATGATCACCTTACAAGATTGGAAGTGAGCTAGCAAACTTGAAAGTATTCTTGATTTTATGTAACTAGAACTTGTAGAATATATGAAGAACACTTAGAACTTGAAGATAGAACTTGAGAGAGATCAATTAGATGAATAAAATTGAAGAATGAAAGTATTTGTAGGTGTTTTTGGTCGTTGGTGTATGGATTAGATATAAAGGATATGTAATTTTGTTTTCATGTAAATAAGTCATGAATGATTACTCATATTTTTGTAATTTTATGAGATATTTCACGCTAGTTGCCAAATGATGGTTCCCACATGTGTTAGGTAACTCAAATGGGCTGCTAAGAGCTGATCATTGGAGTGTATATACCAATAGTACATGCATCTAAAAGCTATGTATTGTACGAGTACGAATACGGGTGCATACGAGTAGAATTGTTGATGAAACTGAACGAGGATGTAATTGTAAGCATTTTTGTTAAGTAGAAGTATTTTGATAAGTGTATTTAAGTCTTTCAAAAGTGTATAAATACATATTAAAACACTACATGTATATACATTTTAACTGAGTCGTTAAGTCATCGTTAGTCGTTACATGTAAGTGTTGTTTTGAAACCTTTAGGTTAATGATCTTGTTAAATGTTGTTAACCCAATGTTTATAATATCAAATGAGATTTTAAATTATTATATTATCATGATATTATCATGTATGAATATCTCTTAATATGATATATATACATTAAATGTCTTTACAACGATAATCGTTACATATATGTCTCGTTTAAAAATCATTAAGTTAGTAGTCTTGTTTTTACATATGTAGTTCATTGTTAATATACTTAATGATATGTTTACTTATCGTAGTATCATGTTAACTATATATATATATATATCCATATATATGTCATCATATAGTTTTTACAAGTTTTAACGTTCGTAAATCACCGGTCAACTTGGGTGGTCAATTGTCTATATGAAACATATTTCAATTAATCAAGTCTTAACAAGTTTGATTGCTTAACATGTTGAAAACATTTAATCATGTAAATATCAATCTCAATTAATATATATAAACATGGAAAAGTTCGGGTCACTACAGTTAGCACGACTGTATTTGAAGGAAGTCGTCTCCAGACATGGAATACCAATCTCTATTATCTCTGATAGGGATGGCAGATTTATTTCAAAATTCTGGCAGACATTACAGCAAGCATTAGGAACTCGTCTAGACATGAGTACTGCCCATCATCCACAAACTGATGGGCATAGCGAAAGGACGATACAAACGCTTGAAGACATGCTACGAGCATGTGTTATCTCGGAAACAGTTGGGATCGACATCTACCGTTAGCAGAATTTTCCTACAACAACAGCTACCATTCAAGCATTGAGATGGCGCCGTTTGAAGCACTTTATGGTAGAAAGTGCAGGTCTATGATTTGTTGGAGTGAAGTGGGGGATAGATAGATTACGGGTCCGGAGATAATACAAGAAACTACCGAGAAGATCATCCAAATTCAACAACGGTTGAAAACCGCCCAAAGTCGACATAAGAGCTATGCTGACATTAAAAGAAAAGATATAGAATTTGAAATTGGAGAGATGGTCATGCTTAAAGTTGCACCTTGGAAAGGCGTTGTTCGATTTGGTAAACGAGGGAAATTAAACCCAAGGTATATTGGGCCATTCAAGATTATTGATCGTGTCGGACCAGTAGCTTACCGACTTGAGTTACCTCAACAACTCGTGGTTGTACATAACAATTTCCACGTCTCGAATTTGAAGAAATGTTTTGCTAAAGAAGATCTCACTATTCCGCTAGACGAAATCCAAATCAATGAAAAACTTCAATTCATCGAAGAACCCGTCAAAATAATGGATCGTGAGGTTAAAAGACTTAAGCAAAACAAAATACCAATTGTTAAGGTTCGATGGAATGCCCGTAGAGGACCCGAGTTCACCTAGGAATGAGAAGATCAGATTAAAAAGAAATACCCGCACTTATTTTCAGAAGATACATCAACAACTCCAACTGTTTAAAATTTCGGGATGAAATTTATTTAACGGGTAGGTAATGTTGATGTTTCGCGAGGTGTATATAAAATAGCTTATATTTTACGCAGAAAATACTATTAAATACGATACAATTTTACACAAGATATTTATTTATTTTTAGAATGGATATACTTAAACCTTGCTACAACACTTATAGGCAGTGTACCTAATCGTACAGTAGTGTAGTTTTTAGTAAGTCCGGTTCGTTCCACAGGGAGATCTTTAAGCAAAGCTCAACGCTATATTAGTTTACTTTTATAAAAATACAAATATATATATATAGGTAATATTATTATTATAAAAGGGGGGTTTTTACCGTTTAATGACCGGTTTGTCGATTTTAAAACTTTTAGTCGCAGTTAAAACCTAATGTAAAATATAAAATAAATACAAGACTTTAAATTAAAGCGTAAAGTAAATAACGATAATGAAATTGCGAATAATAAAAATGCGATAAAATTAAATTGCGATAATTAAAAAGTACGATAATTAAAAGTGCGATAAAATAAAATAACAATAAATAAAAGTGCGATAATTAGAAGTGCAATTAAATATAAAATAAAGGAAATAAAATATGATATAAAAGAATTATGCTTATTTAAACTTCCGTAATCATGATGTTTGACGTGTTGATTTTAGTTTTATGCCCATGGGTTAATTGTCCTTTGTCCTGGATTATTCAATATGTCCGTCTGGTTTTTGTCCATAACAGTCCATCAGTCATAAATATAAATTGCAAGTGTCCTTGTCAAATTATTATTATACCCGAAGATAAATATTCCAACTAATTGGGGATTCGAATTGTAACAAGGTTTTAATACTTTGTTTAATGAATACACCAGGTTATCGACTGCGTGTAAACCAAGGTTTTACTACTTTGTTAACAATTACACCAATTACCCTTGAATGTAATTTCACCCCTGTTTTAATTATTCTAGTGGCTATTAATCCATTCCCGTGTCCGGTTAAATGAACGATTATTCGTACATATAAATACCCCGCCCATCGTGTCCGATCGAGTGTATATGGTAATTTATAGGGACGCCCAATTGTAAATCTTTATATTAACATTAACAAACTTTCATTTAGTTAAACAAATATAAAGCCCATTAATAGCCCATAGCCTAGTTTCCACAAGTGTCGTTCTTTTGTCCAAACCCCAATTATGGTACAAAGCCCAATTACCCAATTTTAGTAATTAGCCCAACATCATGATTACCTCGTTTTAAATAAGCATAATAATAACTTAGCTACGAGACATTAATGTAAAAAGGTTGAACATAACTTACAATGATTAAAAATAGCGTAGCGTTACACGGACAGAATTTCGACTTACACCCTTACAACATTCGCTAACATACCCTTATTATTAGAATTATAATTAAAATTAAAATATAAATTATAAATATAAATATATTACTTCGTATGAAGAGAAGAAAAAAAATGGATCTTTTTGATCAGAATTCGGGTTGATTTTATAGCCAGGAATGATTTTTGGGGCTCCGCGACTCGCGGCAAAAACCCCTTTAAACTCCGCGAGTCGCGGAGAGGTATTTTCAATTTACTCCCTTGGAGTTTCTGGCTGCCGACAGTTTTAAATATATATATATAATATATATATAATTAATATAATTAATTATATATTATATTATATTTATATATATAGTTAACTTGTAATTTTTAGTCCGTTGCGTCGAGCGTTAAGAGTTGACTCTAGTCCCGGTTCCGGATTTTCGAACGTCCTTGCGTACAATTTAATATCTTGTACTTTGCGTTTTGAATCTTGTACTCTTGTGATTTCGAGACGTTTCTTATCAATAATTGGAACCTTTTTGATTGTCTTTTGTTCTTTTGAGCTTTTTGGTCGTTTGCGTCTTCAAATCGTCGAATCTGTCTTTTGTCTTCACCTTTTATTATTTAAACGAATATCACTTGTAAATAGAACAATTGCAACTAAAAGCTTGTCTTTCTTGAGGAATAATGCTATGAAATATATGTTCGTTTTTAGCATTATCAAATATTCCCACACTTGAGCGTTGCTTGTCCTCAAGCAATATCGTCTTTGAAATACTAGAATCACTTCTTTATTCTTCACACTTTGTACATCAGTGATTTCTATACGGCGGTATAAACAATGGTAGTAACGATATGGTTTACAGTCCCACATGACTATAAAAATTTAGATCCATTAAGGAAATTGGATCTTTATGAAAACATTTGATCTTTTGAAAATTAAATCTAGTTTTTACCCTAGATAAGTTTTCCGGAATAACCCTTTACCGGTGTTTGCAAAATATTTTTGTGGGTTTGGTGGGTTTCAGATTTGAAAATTTTAGCTCAAAACTTGCGGTTTTGTGTCACCCACTTGCTAACCTTGTATTTGGAAAGCAACACGTCCAGTTTACTTGTTCCGTATATTACCTTTCGGCAAACTACCGTCCGGTTGTAAAGGAAAGCGTTGAACAAGCAACTGTTTAAGGCAATGTCCCGTGACATGCTTTTGATTATGGTCTATAACGTGTCGGACGCAATTACTATCCTTGGTAGTAGCAATAGTAAAGCTCACCCTTATAATTTGTCGGTTTGGCACAAAGTCCTGTCTTTGACCATGCTATGCAACCACCGTTCTTACGGTTGACACCCGATTTAGTTCAGGTGACCTAATGAATTCCAGGTGAATTCCTAGGATTTTACGTTCAATGGTAATGAACGCATTGAAAATAGGGTTTTCAGAAAACAAATCGGTTTATAATTTTGATCAAAATATTTTCTCGTTCAAGCTCGAGTTTAGATATCATTGAATTCCATGAGTTTGAATTCTCAATCTTTAAGGTCAATCTCTAGGATTGAGTAATATCAGTCTTAAAAGCTGATTTTTAATCTTTAAGGAGATTATCCTTTCTGGGGATCTGATTCATTAGTCTTATCCAGCTAATTTGCACGGTGCCTCCCCATTGTACGAGATAAATCCTTCTCATGGTTAGGATAAATCTGACCACTTGGCGACCCTGTTTAATGCTGAGGTCCGTGGATTTCTTGCTGATTTTAGTGATGACTTTTCTAGATTTTTCGTCAACCTACAGCTGGTCTGGACGACAACTTCATGACCTAAATCAAGAAGCGCGTGTCTTTTTCGGAAGACTTTACTTCCTTTTAATGATGGAATTGATTCATCGTGTAGATCCATCTCTTCTTTTCTTTCATCGGGTAAAACAGTTTAGTTTAGTTCAAAGCAAAAGTATTTTCAGTTATTTGTTACAAATATATGTGACATATGTTTAAGATAACTTGGTAAATTTTCCCACACTTGGCTTTTTATTTTTCTTTTTATCGTCCTCTATTCCATTTTAAATGAATTTTAACATTTTAGTTTGTTTCTCAATTTATGTCCTTTCCGAGGTAACAATAATTTCGGTGTTTGAAACCTAGTTTTATCGTTCATAAATATGTATAAACATGATTTTAATTCATTTAATTGAAAATTTTGAAAAATTTTACTAGAATTGGGTAGTCAGTATATAAGACTAGGGCTGTTCTTTTTTATCAGAGAGCACTAGATTCTAATACAACTACTGCTTTACTAGTATTTTTAATGGTAACCAAGTGTTTAATATAAAAATTTTTAAAATCCGAAAGAATTTAACCCCTTCCCACACTTAAGATCTTGCAATGCCCTCATTTGCAAGAAATCAGTAACAATTTAAATTATTGAGGGTGATTTGTGTGAAAATGATTAAATTTTTACCAAAGTTTCCAAATATATTGGCGTTTGTTTGCTGAATGATAAATGGTGCACGTCATTTGTTCATTCCGTCTTGTTGTTATTTCACATATATTTTGCATCATTGTCGTCAAAATTACTTGCTTTTGCTGAACTTAATGCCAGTCTTTGAAAATGCGTTGTTTTACCCTGTTGTGTACATAAGATAAACTGCAAACATATATACATATTTTTGAAGTTTGGTTTATTACCCCACATTCAAAAATTATTAAAATCTAAGAATAAAAGTTAGATAAATATAAAAATGATTACAATATTAACAAAAAAAATATTAAACATATCAATAATTACAAATTACAAAATAAAAATAAAAATAAGTAAACTAAGGATGATATTGGTACCAATAGGGGTTCCACGCATAACCATAAGTGCTATAGAATGCCTCGGCAGGGTCATACGTAGGATATGGTGGCTGCATCTCTATCGACCAAGGAGGGAAGACGGGTTTCGGTGTAGGAATATAGTTTCTACCTATGTGTTGGCAATGCGCTATGATCTGGTTCTGATGAACTTGCCAATCTTCAAATGCTCTCTGTCTAGCATTTTCGTATTCCTGAGAAGCTATAAACCTTTGCATTTCTTGCATCTGGTTCCCCCCTCCTACATTACCTTGTTCCTGGTTTCTCTCTACCTGTGGATGTCTACCATTGTATCGTACTGCGGCGTTATTTCGCCGCTTCAACACTTTCGCACCATGGTATACATTTAAACCTATAGTGTCGCGGGGTTCCGGCTCTTCTACTAATAATCCCCCCCGACTTATATCCACACCGAGATATTCACCAATCAAAGTAATAAAAATACCACCCCCTATTATGCTATGTGGACGCATCCCTCGAACCATAGCTGATAAATAATAACCCACACAATATGGTATACTTACAGCGCTGTGTGGGTCTCGAATACACATATGGTAAAACAAATCTTGTTCATTTACCTTTTCTTTGTTTTTACCCCTTTGTGTAATCGAATTAGCTAAAAACCTATGTATTACTCTTAATTCGGCTCTATCTATATCCAAATAAGAGTAGTTTCCTCCTTTGAAACGGTGGTGGCTTGTCATTTGACTCCACACACCGTGTGTATCAAAATTCTCATCTATTTTCCTACCGTTTAGTATCAATCCTCTACAATCGGCAGACGCTAATTCCTCAGGCGTATATATACGTAAAGCCTGAGCCATGTCCAGTAAAGACATGTGGCGCATCGAACCGCCTAACAAAAATCTAATAAAAGAACGATCGGTTAAACTAGCTACCCGATCATTCAACTCTATACTACATAACAACTCTTCACACCATACTTTATATACAGGTCTGCGTATGGTGAATAAACATATCCAGTCATTAAAAGAAGAATTACCATACCTCTGTACCAGTAATTCCCTAATTGGCCCGGCCAATTCTACAGCTTCCAAGGGTCCCCATTCTATGACCCTTGGTACCTCAACAACCTTAGAGTGAAGAGTATGCAAACCCCGTTGATATTTTGGATAATCTATCCAAAGTCTGTCAAATCGCAGGTTCGGGTGCAACTGTTCCAAGTGCATATCTGAAAAGGTCATGACTGGATGAGGTACATCCTGCTTGTAGTAGTTATCTACCTCCTGTTGTTCCAAGTTCTCAGCAGGAGCATGGCGGGCTTGGGATGAAGATTCACCCCTTTCAGTCTGCAAAACACATCAAACACAAATTTTGTGCATCCAAATATGCATTAGTGTCAGCAAAATCATCAATTAAAATAATTACAATGACATTATCAATTTATATCAAACTTAAGCTTATTTTCACATTTTTATCAAATCTACACTTTTTCAAATAAGCATATACGAAAATTTTCACCAAGTTCATAAGCATTCAACTCAAATAACATGTCAAAATAATCGTTACTAGCAAATAAACAAGTCTCAAATGGCATTATCTTTCAAAAATCAAGTTCATGAATTTTGGACTTGAAAAAGTCCACTTTAATTCTCAAAATCATGTTTAGGCTCAAAGTTTGGATCATTTAACTACCTAGACATGTTACACTACTCAATTTAGCAACAATTCATGAAAAAAATCGGCCATAACCTGTTTATATCAAAAAGCCCCAATTTTGCTCAAGAACACAAACCCTAGATTCTAAAGATTTTGAAGTTTTTGGCTTCAAATCATGTTAACAAGCATCAATCTAGGTTATACATGCATAATATACTAACAATTTAACACTAATTACACTAAAAATTAACAAAATTCAAATTATGAAAATATGCTCAAGAACACACTAAAATTCGGATTTAAAGGTGATTTGGGGTGTAATTGTACCTGTTTTCTTGAGTAGTTCCTAGATATCATCCTTCTCAACATGATTGTAGTGAAAAATTTGAAGATTAACGGTGAAAAATTGAGTTTTTGGGATGATTTTTGTGGGTTTTCTCGGGTTTTTTCGCAGCTATTTCGGGTGTTTATGTGTGTGTGTGAGTGATCAGTTCGAGCAGCTAGTTTTATTTTTTTTTCTGTAATTTGGTCCCTCCGCGAGTCGCGGAGGTTTTAACTTAAAACTCCGCGAGTCGCGGAGTTATTTTTTTTTTTTTTTTATAATCTTTAACTTATAAAACAATTAAGAAATTAATTTTAAAATTTTGTTTCCCTTGTTATTTAGGACGAGGTCGTTTCGGATCGATGTCCTAGTCCGTCCCTCGAGTAAAATTTTAAAATTTGTCTTTTTGTAGCGATTGTTTTAAAAGCTAAGATTTTTGGGTTTTTTTTTCAATGTTTTTGGCATACTTTAAATCAATAAGATTAAAAATAATGATAATAAAAGTTCTCGTCCCTCCCTCGGGTAAAGCAATTTTGGTTCAAAGACCTAGTCTTCAACTTACGACGAATTTTAAAATCATATTTTTAACTTAATGAGATAAAGTAAATTTTTGTTTTTAAATTCACACAACTTAAATATAAAATTCAAAATTAAAAATTAAAAATTCACACCAAACTTAAAATTTGAAATGCATAAAATTAAAATTAAAATTTCATATTTTAAAAATTCAAAATTCACACCAAACTTAATTTAAAAATTCATAAATTCATACCAAACTTAATTTAAAAATTCAAATATTATAAATTTACACCAAACTTATATTAATTTTTCAAATATTTACAATTTTAAAAATATTGTTTTTACAAAGTTTACAATATTAATTTAAGATTTAAATATTAAGATTAAAAAAAAACATGGTAAAAATAAAATTAAAAATCTTTTTGTCTTTTTATCCCACTTTAATCAATCAAATATTATCAAAAATATGCGCCCCTCTTTTCGGTAAAGTAATTTCGGTTCCAAGACCTAATTTAACTCATGACGAATTTTTGAAATATTTTGGGTTGATTGATTAAAGATATTTATACCTTAAGAATAAACGTTAAATTTCGCAGTGATGTAATAAATTTTTGAATGATATCAATAATTTCGGTCGCCAAACCTAATTTTATTTAATACCAATTTAATACTTTTTAGCGAACAAATTAGCGTTTATTATCAAAAGGTTAAAAATGAAAATAAAAATAAAAACTATACAGACATACCTGTGAAATAGATTTCTTAGTTATATGATCTATTATATTCATAAGATAGTCGGTTTAATTGGTCTTCCATGGCTGCATAGGCGTAACCTCGAGCATTCATTGTCTTTTCTTCTAAACATATGAACGGTCCGTCTCTGCATAAAGTAACAAATTCGGTATTTGAATAGGTTTGATTATTTGAACATTTACCTCCATGTGACCATTTTCCGCATTTGTGACATTTTTCTAGGTGTCGTGCTCTTCTTTTTGCTGCGGATTTTGATTTTCCTTTACCAAATTGTAACTTATTATCTTCGCATCTGGATCCTTTTCTAACTCCGTCCATTCTTTCTCTGATTACTGATACTAATTCACTCGGTAGTATGTCATTATTTCTTTTAGTGATCAAAGCGTGTAGCATTAGACCATGGTTTAGTTCACAGGCAGTCTTCATTACGTAAAAACCTAAAAAAAATAAAAATTCAGAATGGGGGGAGAAGACTAGTTCTTTAGGGTCTGCTAGGGAAAGACCATACGTGTTCCATTTTCGAGAACTACACGGAAACAGACAATCTAACTCTAACAGAAATATATATTATCCTTTAAAGACTTGATTCTCCCCACACTTAGTTAGCTGTGGTGTCGAAATTGTGATTAACTTCGTTGTCGACTTCCATCGGATCATGTATGTAATGTTTAACTCTGTGACCATTAACTTTAAATTCAATCCCATTTGAATTTATTAATTCTATCGTTCCGTATGGGAAAACTCTTTTGACTATGAATGGTCCAGACCATCTTGATTTTAATTTTCCAGGAAATAGCTTGAATCGTGAATTGAAAAGAAGAACTCTGTCTCCTTCTTTGAATTCTTTTGAACTTCTGATTCTTTTATCATGCCATTTCTTCGTTCTTTCTTTATAGATTAACGAATTTTCGTATGCTTCATGTCTTAATTCTTCTAATTCGTTTAGTTGACTTAATCGTAGACGTCCGGCTTCATGTAAATCAAGATTACATGTCTTCAAAGCCCAAAATGCTTTGTGTTCAATTTCTACTGGAAGATGACATGCTTTTCCATAAACAAGTCTAAAAGGTGTGGTTCCAATTGGAGTTTTGTAGGCTGTTCTAAAAGCCCAGAGTGCATCCTCCAATTTAATGGACCATTCCTTCGGATTTGATCCTACGGTTTTCTCTAGAATACGTTTTAAAGCTCGGTTTGTATTTTCAACTTGTCCACTTGTTTGTGGATGATATGCGGTGGAGATTTTATGAGTTACTCCATATCTTTTAAGAACTTTCTCAAGTTGATTATTACAGAAATGAGTACCCCGATCACTTATTAAAGCTTTCGGTGTTCCAAACCTTGCAAAAAGACGTTTTAAAAAGTTGACTACAACTCGTGCATCGTTAGTTGGGAGAGCTTGTGCTTCCGCCCATTTAGATACATAATCAATGGCTACGAGTATATATAGATTATTATGAGATTTTGGAAATGGACCCATAAAGTCAATACCCCAAATGTCAAATACTTCACATACTTGGATGACATTTTGTGGCATTTCATCATGTTGACTTATTTTTCCGGCCCTTTGACATGCATCACAGGATTTGCAAAGAAGGTGTGCGTCTTTGTAAATTGTAGGCCAATAGAATCCAGCTTCATAAACTTTTCTTGCTGTTAGTTGAGGCCCATAATGCCCTCCTGTTGGTCCTGTGTGACAATGGTTTAAAATTTTACTAGCTTCATCTCCAAATACACATCGGCGTATTATTCCATCGGGACAACTTTTAAACAGATGTGGATCTTCCCAGAAATAGTGTTTTATATCACTGAAGAATTTCTTTCGTCTTTGGTACGATAATCCTTTTTCAAGGAATCCACAAACTAAGTAGTTTGCATAGTCTGCAAACCATGGGATTTCTTTATAATCTATCTTCAATAGATATTCATCAGGAAAGTTGTCTTGTATGGCCGATTCATTCAAAACTTCTAATTCGGGATTTTCAAGACGAGAAAGATGATCAGCGGCGAGATTTTCTGCTCCTTTTTTATCTCGGATTTCAATATCAAACTCTTGTAAGAGTAAGATCCAACGGATTAATCTTGGTTTAGCATCTTGTTTTGAAAATAGGTATCTAAGAGCAGAATGGTCGGTATAGACCACCGTTTTTGCTAGAACGAGATATGATCGAAATTTGTCAAAAGCAAAGACAATAGCAAGGAGTTCTTTTTCAGTAGTTGTATAGTTCGTTTGTGCTCCTTGTAATGTCTTACTAGCATAATATATAGGTTGAAATCGTTTTTCAATCCTTTGTCCTAAAACGGCTCCCATTGCAAAATCACTTGCATCGCACATTAGTTCAAATGGTAGATTCCAATTTGGTGTTATCATGATCGGCGCATTAGTGAGTTTTTCTTTAAGATTATTAAAAGATTTGATACATTCATCTGAAAAGATGAATGGCGCATCCTTTTCTAGGAGTTTATTCATAGGAGTGGCAATTTTAGAAAAATCTTTTATGAAACGTCGGTAAAAACCGGCATGCCCTAGAAAACTCCTAACTCCTCTAACATTGGTGGGATGTGGAAGTTTAGCAATTACATCTACTTTAGCTCTATCCACTTCAATTCCTTCTTTTGAAATTTTATGTCCAAGAACGATGCCTTCTTTAACCATGAAATGGCATTTCTCCCAATTAAGTACTAGATTTGATTTTTCGCATCTAATTAGCATTCGTTCCAGATTAACTAGACATGATTTAAATGTATCACCGAAGACTGAAAAGTCATCCATGAATACTTCCATGCATTCTTCTATCATGTCGTGAAAAATCGCCATCATACACCTTTGAAAGGTTGCAGGGGCGTTACAAAGTCCAAATGGCATGCGTTTGTAAGCAAAAGTACCATAAGGGCACGTGAATGTGGTTTTCTCTTGATCTTCGGGTGCTATTGGAATTTGAAAATATCCGGAAAATCCATCTAGAAAACAATAGTAACTATTTCCGGCTAATCTTTCCAACATTTGATCTATGAAAGGTAAGGGAAAGTGATCTTTTCTGGTGGCGTCATTTAATTTTCTATAATCAATACATACACGCCATCCTGTTACAGTCCTAGTAGGAATAAGCTCATTTTTCTCATTTGTGATGACAGTCATGCCACCCTTCTTAGGCACGCATTGAACTGGGCTCACCCATGGACTATCAGAGATTGGATATATCAAACCTGCATCTAGCAGTTTAATAATTTCCTTTTTAACTACATCTTGCATATTAGGATTTAGTCTTCGTTGGCGTTGCACATACGTTTTATGACCTTCTTCCATAAGGATTTTATGTGTGCAATACGAAGGACTTATTCCTTTAATATCATGAATCTTCCATGCAATGGCTGGTTTATGAGCTTTCAACACAGAAATGAGTTGTGATTTCTCATTTTCAGTAAGAGAAGACGATATTATTACAGGTAATTCAGATTCACCATGTAAATAAGCGTATTCCAAATGGTTTGGAAGTGGCTTTAACTCTAATTTCGGAGGTTCTTCTATCGATGATTTATATCGATATCTGTCTTCTTCTTTTAGCATTTGAATTTCTTCTGTTGTTGGTTCATATCCATTAGCTATAAGTGTAGCTAACATTTCAGCTTCATCAATTGGTTCATTTCCTTCTCCTAAAGAACATTCTCCTGTTCCTTGTAATTCTGGAAATTCTTCTAATAATTCTGCATGTGCATCTATAGTTTGAATATAATAGCATGTATCATCTGCAGATTGTGGTTGTTGCATTGCTCTATCCACTGAAAAGGTAACACTCTCATCCTCTATACTTAGGGTCAGTTTCTTACCGAACACGTCTATCATTGCTTTAGCCGTGTTTAAGAATGGTCTTCCTAATATGAGAGGAACTTGAGAATCTTCTTCCATGTCCAAAACAACAAAATCTACTGGGAATACTAAAGTACCAACTTTAACTAGCATGTTCTCCATTATCCCTCTAGGATATTTTATTGATCTATCGGCTAGTTGTATGCTTATTCTTGTTGGTTTCAATTCTCCGAGGTCTAGTTTAGCGTATAGTGAATACGGCATTAGATTTATACTAGCACCTAAATCAGCCAATGCTTCTATTGAACTAAGACTACCCAGAAAACATGGAATTGTGAAACTTCCTGGATCAGATAGTTTTTCTGGTATCTTATTCAACAGCACTGCTGAACAATTAGCATTCATAGTAACAGCCGAGAGTTCTTCCATTTTCCTTCTATTCGTGATTAGATCTTTCAAGAATTTAGCATACCTTGGCATTCCTGAAATCACATCAATGAAAGGAAGATTTACATTTATTTGTTTAAACATATCCAAGAATTTGGATTGCTCGGCTTCAAGTTTTTCCTTCTTCATTTTACTCGGATAAGGAAGTGGTGGTTGGTATGGTTTAACATAAGGTTTATCCTTAACTGTGTTATCTTCATTAACCTTTTCAACTACCGGTTCTTTTTCCTTATCTTGATCGGGTTGTGGTTCTTGTGGAGTAGGAATAGTTTCATCAGAAGTTACAGGTATTTCAGGTGGTTTAAGTGTTGTACCACTTCTTGTGGTAATAGCTTTAGCTGTTTCATTCCGGGGGTTAGCATTTGTATCGCTTGGTAGACTTCCCGGTTTTCTTTCACCTATTAACCTTGCTAGGTTACTTACTTCTTGTTCTAGATTTTGAATAGAAGCTTGTTGATTTCTAAATGCTTGAGCATTTTGTTCATTGGTTTGTTTTTGAGATGTGAAAAACTGCGTTTGAGTTTCAACTAGCTTCGTCATCATATCTTCTAAATTCGGCTTTTTATCATCGGTTTGTTGTGGTGGTTTGTTTTGAAAATTTGGTCTTTGCTGATTGTAAGTATTATTGGATACTTGTTGATTGCTAGGACCTTGTTGGTTGTTGTATGGAATATTTCGGTTATAATTCTGGTTTTGATTGTAAATCGGTCTTGGCGGTTGATAATTATTCTGATAATTATTTCCAGGCCTTTGGTTTATGTATGAAATATTCTCTCTTTGTTCCATTGTTAATTCAATATTTAGACAATCTTTTGTCAAATGTGGTCCTCCACACTGCTCACAACTAATTCGTATAGCATGAATATCTTTAGTCATCTTTTCCATTCGTCTCTCGAAAGCATCTATCTTTGCGGAAATGGAATCTAAGTCATGGCTAGAATCGGCTCTAGCTGCTTTAGATGATCTAATGATATCTTTTTCTTGGTGCCACTCATGTGAGTGGGAAGCAGTGTTATCAATAATTTTGTAAGCATCAGTTTCGGTTTTCTTCATAATCGAACCACCAGCTGCTATATCTATGTCTTTTCTTGTAGTGATGTCGCATCCTTGGTAAAATATTTGTACTATTTGACAGGTGTCTAAACCATGTTGCGGACATCCTCTTAACAATTTTCCATATCTTGTCCACGCCTCATATAGAGTTTCATTTGGCTTCTGTGTGAACGTAACAATTTCTGCTTGAAGTCTTACGGCTTTAGATGCAGGAAAGAATTGTTTAAGAAATTTGTCAATTAAAACATCCCATGTATCGATCGCTCCTTCAGGTAACGATTCCAACCAATCTTTGGCTTCTCCCTTTAAAGTCCAGGGAAATAACATGAGATATATCTGTTCATCCTCCACTTCTCGTATTTTAAATAGTGTGCAGATCCTATTAAAGGTACGTAGATGTTCATTTGGATCTTCCTTCGGCGCACCACTAAATTGGCATTGATTAGTCACCATGTGTAGAATTTGTCCTTTGATTTCATAGTCTGGCGCATTAATGTCTGGATGAGTAATTGCGTGACCTTGGCCAGTGCGTTTAGCTCTCATTCGGTCTTCCATACTTAAAGGTTCCAGATTCTCCATAATTGAATTTGTTGAATCGGAATCACTAGATGATTCTGATTTAATAGTTCGTTCCTCAACAATCTCTGTTTGAATGATTGGTGGTTCCGGAGGAAAGTTTAATGGTTCAGGATCTATGAACCGTTCCTGAATATTTTCTGGATTCTCAATTGTGAGGTTTGTTTCAAAAAATGGATTATCGGAAATTTGAACTGAAGTACTTGGTCGACTGGATGACGATTCTAAAGAAAAATCAACGGCGGTTATATTTGTTAAACGATGTCTTGATCGAGTTACAGGTGGTGAACGTACAAAAGGTGATGAACGTCTTGCTCGATGCATTCACTGAATATCCTATTAGTTTTTAAAAGGAAAGAAAAATTATAATAAGTTATCCAATCAATAGACTTTTCTGATTTTGCCCACGTTTCGAATAGCCAAAAGATGCAGCAGAGGGGCAGGATTCGTTTGGTCTCAATATAATTGAGGACTGTTTGGCTCCAATAACCCGGTCCACGTACAAATCCAACTATTACTACGAACCAGAAAATTTTGATGTCTATCAATTTAACCACTTAAAATAAATTTTCGTAATTTTAAGAAATTTAGATAAGAAGTAGAATAAAATTCTAAGTCCTAAAACTAGAATGGCGAGAATTAAGAAAGACAAAGAGTTCGTCGCAAAAGGTCGAAAAAGAAAAAAAAAAAAATATATGGTTGAAAAATAAAAGGTGACGGAAAAATAAAAGAAACTTATAACAACTTAAAAATACCTAACTAATTTAACCTTATTACTACAACTAACTTAAAATTATAATCGCAAATTGATATTACTAATTGAAATGATAATTGATACATAGTAAAAGGTCTAAAAATATTAAAGCTTACAGGAAAAACTAAATCCCAAATGGAAATAACTTAAAAAGAAACTAAAACTTAAAAAGGCGTCGCAAAATTCTAAAGCACCTAATTCTTAGTCTAAAGAAAAAGCACTTAAGGAATTCTACGGCAAAGCCTAAAAATCTAGGAGTAAAAATAACTATAGCTAAAACTAAGTTTAAAATTAATTATGAGCTAAAAAAATACAAATATTACGCTACAACGATTAAAAAGGTACAAAATATAAAAATATACAAAAAGTTGTAAAAAGTACAATTTTTATAAAAATATTATTTTTATATTATTTATTTAATTAAAACTACTAATTTTACAATTTTAATAAAACTAATTAAACAAAATACATAAATATAAAGTAAAAAGTAAAAATAAAACTAAAATTAATAATAATAATAATAATAAAGTAATTAATAATAATAATAATAAATTAAAACCCGTGATTAGGGTTTTGTCCGTGTGTCAGAATACCTCCGCGAGTCGCGGCAAATAAAGAGTAAAACCCCGCGAGTCGCGGGGATTCAGAATTCAGTTGACAGATTGTACTTTTACGCGTTTTTTTCTTTATTTTTTTTTTTTTTATTTTGTTTTCTGTTTTTAATTTAAATAAACGATTTTTAATAAAATTTATATTTTTATAAATTAAAATAAAGATAAAGAAACTTATAAAACTTAAATATTTAACAAAATCCTAAAAATACTTATATTTTTGTTTTTCTTTTTATATTTTTGAATGATTAAAACGTAATTTTTACAAAAACGACTTTTAATAAAAGTAAATAAAAATCTTTTTTTTTTATATTAGCGTTGCGCTTCCGGCTTTTAAGATGTTCCCCGGCAGCGGCGCCAAAAATACTTGATGTTTCGCGAGGTGTATATAAAATAGCTTATATTTTACGCAGAAAATACTATTAAATACGATACAATTTTACACAAGATATTTATTTATTTTTAGAATGGATATACTTAAACCTTGCTACAACACTTATAGGCAGTGTACCTAATCGTACAGTAGTGTAGTTTTTAGTAAGTCCGGTTCGTTCCACAGGGAGATCTTTAAGCAAAGCTCAACGCTATATTAGTTTACTTTTATAAAAATACAAATATATATATATAGGTAATATTATTATTATAAAAGGGGGGTTTTTACCGTTTAATGACCGGTTTGTCGATTTTAAAACTTTTAGTCGCAGTTAAAACCTAATGTAAAATATAAAATAAATACAAGACTTTAAATTAAAGCGTAAAGTAAATAACGATAATGAAATTGCGAATAATAAAAATGCGATAAAATTAAATTGCGATAATTAAAAAGTACGATAATTAAAAGTGCGATAAAATAAAATAACAATAAATAAAAGTGCGATAATTAGAAGTGCAATTAAATATAAAATAAAGGAAATAAAATATGATATAAAAGAATTATGCTTATTTAAACTTCCGTAATCATGATGTTTGACGTGTTGATTTTAGTTTTATGCCCATGGGTTAATTGTCCTTTGTCCTGGATTATTCAATATGTCCGTCTGGTTTTTGTCCATAACAGTCCATCAGTCATAAATATAAATTGCAAGTGTCCTTGTCAAATTATTATTATACCCGAAGATAAATATTCCAACTAATTGGGGATTCGAATTGTAACAAGGTTTTAATACTTTGTTTAATGAATACACCAGGTTATCGACTGCGTGTAAACCAAGGTTTTACTACTTTGTTAACAATTACACCAATTACCCTTGAATGTAATTTCACCCCTGTTTTAATTATTCTAGTGGCTATTAATCCATTCCCGTGTCCGGTTAAATGAACGATTATTCGTACATATAAATACCCCGCCCATCGTGTCCGATCGAGTGTATATGGTAATTTATAGGGACGCCCAATTGTAAATCTTTATATTAACATTAACAAACTTTCATTTAGTTAAACAAATATAAAGCCCATTAATAGCCCATAGCCTAGTTTCCACAAGTGTCGTTCTTTTGTCCAAACCCCAATTATGGTACAAAGCCCAATTACCCAATTTTAGTAATTAGCCCAACATCATGATTACCTCGTTTTAAATAAGCATAATAATAACTTAGCTACGAGACATTAATGTAAAAAGGTTGAACATAACTTACAATGATTAAAAATAGCGTAGCGTTACACGGACAGAATTTCGACTTACACCCTTACAACATTCGCTAACATACCCTTATTATTAGAATTATAATTAAAATTAAAATATAAATTATAAATATAAATATATTACTTCGTATGAAGAGAAGAAAAAAAATGGATCTTTTTGATCAGAATTCGGGTTGATTTTATAGCCAGGAATGATTTTTGGGGCTCCGCGACTCGCGGCAAAAACCCCTTTAAACTCCGCGAGTCGCGGAGAGGTATTTTCAATTTACTCCCTTGGAGTTTCTGGCTGCCGACAGTTTTAAATATATATATATAATATATATATAATTAATATAATTAATTATATATTATATTATATTTATATATATAGTTAACTTGTAATTTTTAGTCCGTTGCGTCGAGCGTTAAGAGTTGACTCTAGTCCCGGTTCCGGATTTTCGAACGTCCTTGCGTACAATTTAATATCTTGTACTTTGCGTTTTGAATCTTGTACTCTTGTGATTTCGAGACGTTTCTTATCAATAATTGGAACCTTTTTGATTGTCTTTTGTTCTTTTGAGCTTTTTGGTCGTTTGCGTCTTCAAATCGTCGAATCTGTCTTTTGTCTTCACCTTTTATTATTTAAACGAATATCACTTGTAAATAGAACAATTGCAACTAAAAGCTTGTCTTTCTTGAGGAATAATGCTATGAAATATATGTTCGTTTTTAGCATTATCAAATGTAGTGACCCAAACTTTTCCATGTTTTTATATATTAAATCAAATTTTTATTTACATGTTTAAGTGTTTCCAACATGTTAAGCAATCAAACTTGTTAAGACTTGATTAATTGAAATAGGTTTCATATAGACAATTGACCACCCAAGTTGACCGGTGATTCACAAACGTTAAAACTTGTAAAAACTATATAATGTCATATATATGGATATACATATAGTTAACATGATATTATGATAAGTAAACATATCATTAAGTATATTAACAATGAACTACATATGCAAAAACAAGACTACTAACTTAATGATTTCGAAACGAGACATATATGTAACGATTATCGTTGTAACGACATTTAATGTATACATATCATATTAAGATATATTAATGCATCATGATATCATGATAATGTAATAATTTAACATCTCATTTGATATAATAAACAATGGGTTAACAACATTTAACAAGATCGTTAACCTAAAGGTTTCAAAACAACACTTACATGTAACGACTAACGATGACTTAACGACTCAGTTAAAATGCATATACATGTAGTATTTTAATATGTATTCATACACTTTTGAAAGACTTCAAGACACTTATCAAAGTACTTCTACTTAATAAAAATGCTTACAATTACATCCTCATTCAGTTTCATCAACAATTCTACTCGTATGCACCCGTATTAGTACTCGTACAATACACAGCTTTTAGATGTATGTACTATTGGTATATACACTCCAATGATTAGATCTTTGCAGACCATGTGAGTCACCTAACACATGTGGGAACCATCATTTGGAAACTAGCATGAAATATCTCATAAAATTACAAAAATATTAGTAATCATTCATTACTTATTTACATGTAAACAAAATTACACATCCTTTATATCTAATCCATATACCAACGACCAAAAACACCTACAAACACTTTCATTCTTCAATTTTCTTCATCTAATTGATCTCTCTCAAGTTATATCTTCAAGTTCTAAGTGTTCTTCATAAATTCTATAAGTTCTAGTTTGATAAAATAAAGAATACTTCCAAGTTTGCTAGCTTGCTTCCAATCTTATAAAGTGATCATCCAACTTCAAGAAATCTTTCTTATTTACAGTAAGATATCTTTCTAATATAAGGTAATACTCATATTCAAACTTTGATTCAATTTCTATAACTATAACAATCTTATTTCGAGTGGAAATCTTACTTGAACTTGTTTTCGTGTCATGATTCTGCTTCAAGAACTTTCAAGCCATCCAAGGATTCTTTGAAGCTAGATCTATTTTTCTCATTTCCAGTAGGTTTATCCATAAAACTTGAGGTAGTAATGATGTTCATAACATCATTTGATTCATATATATAAAACTACCTTATTCGAAGGTTTAAACTTGTAATCACCAGAACATAGTTTAGTTAATTCTAAACTTGTTCGCAAACAAAAGATAATCCTTCTAAATTGACTTTTAAAATCAACTAAACACATGTTCTATATCTATATGATATGCTAACTTAATGATTTAAAACCTGGAAACACGAAAAACACCGTAAAATCGGATTTAAACCGTCGTAGTAACACCGCGGGCTGTTTTGGGTTAGTTAATTAAAAACTATGATAAACTTTGATTTAAAAGTTGTTCTTCTGGGAAAATTATTTTTCTTATGAACATGAAACTATATCCAAAAATCATGGTTAAACTCAAAGTGGAAGTATGTTTTCCAAAATGGTCATATAGACGTCGTTCTTTCGACTGAAATGACTACCTTTACAAAAACAACTTTTAATCTGTATTTCCGACTATAAACTTATACTTTTTCTATTTATATTCATAAACTTAAGTTCAATATGAAACCATTGCAACTTGATTCACTCAAAAAGGATTTAAAACGAAGAAGTTATGGGTAACACAAGATTGGATAATTTTTCTTGCTGTAGCTACGTGAAAATTGGTAACAAATCTATATTAATCATATCCTAGCTAACTTATATTGTATTATACATGTATTATAATATATTATGTAATCTTGGGATACCATAGACACGTATACAAATGTTTTGACATATCATGTCGACCCATGTATATATATTATTTGGAACAACCATAGACACTCTATATGTAGTAATGTTGGAGTTAGCTATACAGGGTTGAGGTTGATTCCAAAAATATATATACTTTGAGTTGTGATCTAGCCTGAGACGTGTATACACTGGGTCGTGGATTGATTCAAGATAATATATATCAATTTATTTCTGTACATCTAACTTTGAACAACTAGTTGTAGGTTACTAACGAGGACAGATGACTTAATAAACTTAAAACATCAAAATGTATTAAAAGTGTTGTAAATATATTTTGAACATACTTTGATATATATGTACATATTTGTTATAGGTTCGTGAATCGACCAGTGGCCAAGTCTTACTTCCCGACGAAGTAAAAATCTGTGAAAGTGAGTTATAGTCCCACTTTTAAAATCTAATATTTTTGGGATGAGAATACATGCAGCTTTATAAATGTTTTACAAAATAGACACAAGTACATGAAACTACTTTCTATGGTTGAATGATCGAAGCCGAATATGCCCCTTTTTGCTTGGTAGCCTAAGAATTAGGGAACATCACTAATTTTGAGAATTAGTGCACGCCTAATTGACGCGAATCCTAAAGATAGATCTATTGGGCCTCACAAACCCCATCCAAAGTACCGGATGCTTTAGTACTTCGAGTTTTATATCATGTCCGATGGATGTTCCGGAATGATGGGGATATTCTTATATGCATCTTGTTAATGTCGGGGTATGCTCATGAGGTCAATCTAGTGTTTATCATCTTCGTTGCGTATACATACTTTCTTGCAATATTGAATCTCAATATTGATACGTGAGCACTCATATCTTATCTTTTATATATTAATAGTGTATCCCTGACTAGTGCTCGAGTATATATGTTTATACATGCTTGTATATGATATAGATAAGGTATATGATATGCATGTCGTTGGAAAGCTGACAAAAAATTAATAACTTTTCATTTAGAAAGCGTATGATTTCGATGAACGGATTAAAGGATATCGTCAATTAAATTATCTATAATTTTAAGTATTATTGTTAAAATGATTATTATTATCATTATCGTTATCGTTATCGTTATCGTTAAAGTTATCGTCGTTATTATCATTACCTAATAATCAATAATATTATTATTATTGTTATTATTATTATTATTATTATTATTATTATTATTATTATTATTATTATTATTATTATTATTATTATTATTATTATTATTATTACTATTATTATTATTATTAAAATAATTAATATTTTTATCAAAACTATCATTTTATTATTTTTATCGTCATTACTAATATTAAAAGTATCATTAAATATTAAAACCATCATTTTTATTAAAATTATCATTTTTAATAGAAATATCATTGTTATTATAAAATATCATTATTATAAAAATTTTAGTATTATTATTAAAAATTATCATTTTGAATAGGATTATTATTCTTATAAAAAATATTATTATTACTACAGTTAATATTAAAAAGGGTCGTTATTATTATAATTATCATGGTTGTTAGAAAATATCATTATGAATCTTAAAACTTATGTTTTCAATTAAATTATCATTTTTATTATTATTAGTATTATTAATAACAACAATATTATTAACATTGTGATTATCATTAACATGATTGTAATATTTTTATCATTATTAGTAATATTATTATTATGACATTGGTATTATTATAAAAGATTATTATTAATTATAAAAATTATTACTATCATTAGTAAATATAAATATTGTTATTATAATTAATATTATTATTATCACAAAATAATACAACTTTTACTCATGTAACATTCCGTTTTTCCCGTACGTATCGAAAGGTACTCACTTAATCATTTGTACGTTTATAACTCGTTAGCTCATGCACAAATGTATATATATATATATATATATATATATATATATATATATATATATATATATACAAATATGTATACTTGATAATGTGTGCATGTATAAGTTTAATCATGGGTTTGGTTAGCGTTAAGTCTGTAGCGACCCCGACAAATCGTCAAGTGACGGCGTCGGCTACGTGGGTCCCATTACCTGATTATAAGTCTTTAAGATAACGTTTGACCAAAATATGTCGCCTTCATTTCAAAATAAAGATTGTTTCAAAGTTTACAAGAATTGTTCAACCAAAAGTTAAGTTACAACGTTATAGATACGATTGAAATCTAGGCGACACGGTTTAAAGTAAAGTCAAAAGACGCTCCATGAAATGCATGTATACTCGACATCGGATGCAAGTATCAAATAGTAAGCGGAAGCATGTTTCACATATCGTGCAAGACCTGAGAAAAACATAGAAATCTGTCAACGAAAACGTTGGTGAAATCATAGGTTTAAGTAAGTAAGTACAAGTGAACCACAAGATTTGCATCAATGAAATAATAGTAATACATTCCAAAAGTTTGTTTCACGAGCACCCAATTATCAAAGCTTAACATTCCTTCCATTGTATACCCCATCACTTAGTGCTAGAACAAACACTGATTCTCGAAATTATATTTCATCCGTAGACGGTAGCGAACCGTCAAGGATGAGGGTTGTCAACCCATATGGCCATATAACATAAGTTCTCACTTACACCCGGCAAGTGTAATTAATGATAATCGAATTGAGGATTTTGTTCTAAACTCGTATGTAGAATGTTTGTTTTCCCGTTCTTGTGTTCACTTAGTTCAAAAGAATCGTTTATGTTTTCTCATCCCAATATAAGTTCAAAAAGAGTAAAAGTGGGACTATGATCTCACCTTGAGTGCACGAGTAGTAAAGTACTTCAACAAGTAAACGTGTGCAAAGAACAATGCTAGTCTTGACCTAAACAATAGGTTGTATCAATAACGGTAAACACGATAGGTCAAAGATGTTCAATTAGTCCTATGGCTCAATACGACTCGATTAATATAGCATGTGAAGCAAATTGTCAAGTTTCATGCAAGATACAAGTATAAAAGCATGTTAGGAAGATTGCATAATTAATTGGTTAAGTTTGACAAAAAGTCAAACTTTGGTCGGTCAAAGTCAACGAAAGTCAACACGTTCGGGTCGGGTTCCGAACTATTTTTCTGAGATTTTTATTCATATATAAGCATGTTAGAACAAGTCTCATGTGAATCGGAGGTCCGTAGTATGCCAAACATTTTTCGTATTTTGGACATGGAGGTCAGAACCTGACCCCCTTATATGTCGCGCCGCGACATGAAAGGGCCGCGCCGCGGCAAAGGCCGGGTGCTGGTGCATGGCCAGTCCCAAATGTTCAAGTCTCAATCCAAAACCTTTTTGTGCATAAAACACAAACCGCTAACACTTAGGACTCGCACCTTATATTGTTGGAAAGCTCTTTTGACGTAGAATGCAACTAAACACAATTCATCAATCAAAAAACCTCATTTGTAACAACCGAGTTTTCAAACCAAGTGATCATTCAATGCACACATTAATGCTTCAAACTCACCAATGCACATTTAATGATTTAGGCATTCAATGCATACATATGACATGCCATTTTGTAGGTAATTGAGCATACAATACAACTAACAACTTACTAACAACAAATCATGGCAATCAATGCATCAAATAATCATTTCAAGTTCATTAAACCCTAGCTCAATTCCACCAAAAATCACTAATCAAGTTTATGGAGTTTTCTCAAGCAACCTACACATCAATTTGAAGCTAGTGATACTAGGAACACAATTAAAACATGAACTTTTAACATCTAACAACATATGATCATCCAAAATTCAAGAACAACACACCAAAATTCAAGTTCATGCTAGTTACACTAAAACAACGAGATCGAGCATATAAATTACACACACAACATCACAATGAGCCATAGACACTAACTAACACCATTTCAAGTCAAAAACACGAATTTAGAGAAATCTAGAGTTTTAGAAATGTTACCCAAACGAGATGAAGTTGGTACCAAAATGAAGAGGATGAAGAGAGGATCACGAAAATGTAATTTGTTTTGAAGTTTGCTTCCAATCCCGAATCTAGATGATGATTTTATGAAGTTGGGGTTTGTGTGTGTGTTCTTGCTAGAGAGAAAGAGAGAGAGAGGGAGATGGTTGAATGGTGGTGATTGGGGTGGACTAGTTGACCTAGTCAACTAGTTTGCCCCGTGTCAATTTTAGTCCCTCGAGTTTAGAAGCGGGTGCGGGATTTAACCGATCGAATATTTTAAATTACACGAGAGTACGGGAGACGTTATCTTCCAACAACGAGAATATTTAAAATGTTACATAACAAAGGATACGAATCTAGATACGAAGGGTATTATTTAAAAAGAAAAAGACGGGCGTTAAAATAATTTAACAGAAAAATGCGGGATGTTACATTATCCACACCTCAAAAGAAATTTCGTCCCGAAATTTAGTTGGAAGTAGTAGTCGATATCTCTTACTCGAGACTTTACGTTGTCAATGCTATGAATAAGTGAAAGTACGTTCTTGAGGGTTCTCATGAATTTGGATAGTCAGGGTTTTACGTTGCATTAAGGTTCGGTTTTTACGATCCCCGGTTTCAACTGGTTTTCCTATGAAGAGAAGTTTGTCATCGATAGTTGATGTATCCAGCAGGATTGCACGTTCCTGTTCCGCAGGACACGTTTCTAAGTTTATTACACGAAATGTAGGGTAAACGGAAACTTAATTGAGTCGGAAGTTCTAAACGGTAGGGAGCGGTTCCAATACGCCCCAAGGTTTCAAAAGGGTTAACATGTCGCGGGTTTAACTTTCCCTGATTCCCGAAACGGATTACACCCTTCCAAGGTGCGGGTTCTCAATATTACGCGGTTACACACTGGGATTTGTGAGGTTCTCCTCTAAGTTTGGTATAACTCTTCTGGCGACAATGGGTTGTCTCGAGCCCTTCTCGGACTTGAACGATCTCAATTGTTGTTTCTTGATGGAGTTCAGATTTCGGTGGTTGATGCTTTGGTTAAATGAACAGGGGTATGACATTAGCGGTCATATAAGGTTTCGAAAAGTGCGCGTGAACACACGAGTGGTAACTACTGTTGTAAGAGTGATCTACTAAAGGTGACAATACGAGTTTGTGAGATGTCTTTCCAAGACGTAAATCGTTCGTTTACTCGGTTCGTCAGTTTGTGGGTGGTACGCGGTACTCATGTCTAAGCGGGTTCCCAAGGTTTCTTGTAAAACTAGAAGTGAAACGAGTATTTCGATACAGAATAATTGACAAAGATACACCGTGTTGGAATAGAATCTCTTAAGATACGTTTGAACAAGTTAGTTAGGGTTCGAAAAATGTTCGTTAGGACTATTCACCCTCGTGGCGAATACTTATGTAATATGAGGAGTTTCTCTATCCATGGAGAAATGTTACAAGGAGTTTCTTTAAACGGAAATGCGAACGGTAAAGATAGTAGTGAAATGAGGACTTAGAATAGGATGAGTTTACATCTCGAGGTTGCTATAACGTGCCTCTAGTTGTCAAAAGTTGAAGTCTGAAAGAGAAACGAGGTAGTACACGTAGTTGTATAGTTCGGGGTTGAATAATAGTTGACCGATTATCAGAAACACAAGGGCGTTAAGTCAAAGAAGAGTGAAGTATCGTTGGATTGTGTGTTATCTTAATTTCCAGTAATATCAGACGGTAACGGTGAAATAACAGAGGTATGTAGTGTGGTACGTGATGACAAGAATATTGATCGGATCCACAATTTAGTATTCGAATTCTTCGTGCAAAATAACGAATTTCCGTCCCGTTGATTTCGAGTCGAGGGAGTATGCCTTTCGGCGTCCAAGTAGAAATATTTCCATATTTGAGTCCCATCTGGTGTTGTACGAATTTAGCTAGAAATGTTGGTGTGAAGAATCACGCTCAAGGTTCGATCGCGGAGAGATTAAAGTCGTGTAATACGAGAAAAGTCAGAAATGAATCTTCGGTAACAACCGGTGAGATCTAAGATTTTTACGAATACAAGTCTGAGTTGGGAGAGTTTCCTGATTACATGTGGCTTGATTTCGAGATTGATTGTAATGCCTTGACCATTAACTTCATGGTCTAGAAAATTGGACTTCGTTCAACAGAAATTCTCACTCGGAGAATTTGGTATAAAGTTGCTCTTTTCTCAAAAGTTCGAGCGTAAGATGGTGATGTTGTTCGTTTTCCTTCTTTACTTAAATAAGTTAAGATGTCATCTATAAATACGATAACAGATTAGTCTATA
Organism: Rutidosis leptorrhynchoides; assembly: GCF_046630445.1. Lineage (NCBI taxonomy): Eukaryota > Viridiplantae > Streptophyta > Magnoliopsida > Asterales > Asteraceae > Rutidosis > Rutidosis leptorrhynchoides. The sequence goes on from NC_092334.1 coordinate 256,190,628, forward strand.
TGAATTTGCATACGCGGTTCAAGAGGTTTATGGATACGGGCGAGCCCTAAATAAATCAAGCGGTACTAAGAGAGATTTACAACTAACGTTGCGAGTTCGGAAAGTGGCTTAGGAGACATCGTCTCACTTAACCCCCAATTGATGATAACCGGAACGGAGGTCGATTTGGAACATACGGGATTCGTGCAAATAATCATGAGGTCATGGATGCGAGGGAGAGGGTATCGGTTTCCAACCGAAAATTACTCAGTTCACAATAATCTATACAAGATGATGGGTTTTTTTTTTTTTTTTTTTTTTATACGAATAGGTTCCGAGCTCCCTAGTTCTATATGTGTCAAGTCAAAAGTCTTAACGTATTTCCTCCAATAAAATTTATTGGCACACAATATTTTTCCGTCGGTCACTTAAATCGTCTAAGTAGTATCTGGGGGAAAGAGGTGGAATATAAAGAGCATGAGTCAAATCCTTGGTTATAAAACGTCTAGCGGTAATCGAATCGAACAAGTATGAAATATACGGTTTGTTGTGAAGAAACGTACCCGTTACTAGTCCATCGTCGTTCCGGGCATCCTTGGTGTCGATGTCGAAGGTTCAACGGCGTGCGTTGGGGTTGATTTTCTTATTTGGGCACACATTCCTAAAATGACCCAGTTGGCCACATTCGAAGCAAGCACCCGTTCTGTGTGCGTTGGGCATCTTTCGAGCGACGGGTCCTTGGCGCCGGTGGCGAAACCTGCCACATCCTTCAAAGTGATGCTTGTGGCATTCGTCACAAAAAGGCAGTTTTCCGGCATAGCCTTTCTTGTCGTTGGAGGTAAAAGGCTTCTTGGCGGGGTTGTTGTTATTGTTGTGGTTGCTTGATTGAGAGGCTTCCCATGTTCTTTTGTTGTTACTCGGGTGGTTCTCGACCATTGATGCCGGTGCTTCCATTTCATTCACCGTTTCTAAGGCTTGGCGGGCCATTGTTAAAGCCTCTTGTAGGTTAGTGGGTTGAGATGTCATTACCTTGTGTTGAATGCTCTTAGGGAGGCCATCCATGTAAAGTTCGACTCTTAGGGATTCGGGAGTCATGAGAATTGGACACATCGAGACTAGTTCGGTAAACCGTTGATTATAAGCCTCGAGGTCCTTTCCGGCCGTTTTTAAATTCCTTAGACCCTGTTCGAGCCTTCGAGTCTCGTCGCGCGGGAAGTATTCGGTGATCATTCTTTCTCTTAATTCGGTCCAAGAGAGTGTGTGGGCTTCATCGTTTCCCACTAATTGTACATACGTGTTCCACCATGAGAGAGCAATACCGGTGAAAGTGAGGGTGGAAAACTTGACCTTATCTTGGTCTCGACAACCGCTTGTGTTAAAAACGGTCTCCATTTGTTCAAACCATCGGGTGAGAGTAACCGGTCCCCCGGTTCCATCGAAAGTGGGAGGATTGTACTTCATGAAGTTCTTGTAGGAGCAACCTTCGATTGAATTACCGGCTCCATGATTGTTGTTGTTAGAAAAGTGATCGGCCACGGCCGTACCCACGGCGGTGGTTATCATTCGTTGAAGAGCTTGTTCTAGAGTTTCGAGAGGAGTATTGTGTTGACTTTGGTGAGCCATTGTTCCTTCATGAGACAAGAATATCGTTGGTTAGTATTTTCAACAATACTAACCGTGGCATGGAATAAGGATAGAGAGAAAATTTTCCTTGACTCGCCTTAAATTCTCTATGTCATAATGTCGGAACCTCCATGTGAATCACCGTAATATAATCCCGGAAATTATATTACCCTGATTCTCATGTGCATTTAACATTACTTCATAAAGTCAAGGTGGCGCACCAACAAAATTTATCAACGTAAGATCAAGATCGAATACGAGTTAGATATGATAGAAGAGTTCGAGTATAAATGCACAATTAGTCAAATAATTCCTACTTCAGTCTATATGCCGGTTGTAGTCTAGATTCACCTATGTACCCTATGACTCGGGGTGAACACAAATGAACTCTAAATCCCTACAACCAAGGCTCTGATACCACCTGTAGCGACCCCGACAAATCGTCAAGTGACGGCGTCGGCTACGTGGGTCCCATTACCTGATTATAAGTCTTTAAGATAACGTTTGACCAAAATATGTCGCCTTCATTTCAAAATAAAGATTGTTTCAAAGTTTACAAGAATTGTTCAACCAAAAGTTAAGTTACAACGTTATAGATACGATTGAAATCTAGGCGACACGGTTTAAAGTAAAGTCAAAAGACGCTCCATGAAATGCATGTATACTCGACATCGGATGCAAGTATCAAATAGTAAGCGGAAGCATGTTTCACATATCGTGCAAGACCTGAGAAAAACATAGAAATCTGTCAACGAAAACGTTGGTGAAATCATAGGTTTAAGTAAGTAAGTACAAGTGAACCACAAGATTTGCATCAATGAAATAATATTAATACATTCCAAAAGTTTGTTTCACGAGCACCCAATTATCAAAGCTTAACATTCCTTCCATTGTATACCCCATCACTTAGTGCTAGAACAAACACTGATTCTCGAAATTATATTTCATCCGTAGACGGTAGCGAACCGTCAAGGATGAGGGTTGTCAACCCATATGGCCATATAACATAAGTTCTCGCTTACACCCGGCAAGTGTAATTAATGATAATCGAATTGAGGATTTTGTTCTAAACTCGTATGTAGAATGTTTGTTTTCCCGTTCTTGTGTTCACTTAGTTCAAAAGAATCGTTTATGTTTTCTCATCCCAATATAAGTTCAAAAAGAGTAAAAGTGGGACTATGATCTCACCTTGAGTGCACGAGTAGTAAAGTACTTCAACAAGTAAACGTGTGCAAAGAACAATGCTAGTCTTGACCTAAACAATAGGTTGTATCAATAACGGTAAACACGATAGGTCAAAGATGTTCAATTAGTCCTATGGCTCAATACGACTCGATTAATATAGCATGTGAAGCAAATTGTCAAGTTTCATGCAAGATACAAGTATAAAAGCATGTTAGGAAGATTGCATAATTAATTGGTTAAGTTTGACAAAAAGTCAAACTTTGGTCGGTCAAAGTCAACGAAAGTCAACACGTTCGGGTCGGGTTCCGAACTATTTTTCTGAGATTTTTATTCATATATAAGCATGTTAGAACAAGTCTCATGTGAATCGGAGGTCCGTAGTATGCCAAACATTTTTCGTATTTTGGACATGGAGGTCAGAACCTGACCCCCTTATATGTCGCGCCGCGACATGAAAGGGCCGCGCCGCGGCAAAGGCCGGGTGCTGGTGCCTGGCCAGTCCCAAATGTTCAAGTCTCAATCCAAAACCTTTTTGTGCATAAAACACAAACCGCTAACACTTAGGACTCGCACCTTATATTGTTGGAAAGCTCTTTTGACGTAGAATGCAACTAAACACAATTCATCAATCAAAAAACCTCATTTGTAACAACCGAGTTTTCAAACCAAGTGATCATTCAATGCACACATTAATGCTTCAAACTCACCAATGCACATTTAATGATTTAGGCATTCAATGCATACATATGACATGCCATTTTGTAGGTAATTGAGCATACAATACAACTAACAACTTACTAACAACAAATCATGGCAATCAATGCATCAAATAATCATTTCAAGTTCATTAAACCCTAGCTCAATTCCACCAAAAATCACTAATCAAGTTTATGGAGTTTTCTTAAGCAACCTACACATCAATTTGAAGCTAGTGATACTAGGAACACAATTAAAACATGAACTTTTAACATCTAACAACATATGATCATCCAAAATTCAAGAACAACACACCAAAATTCAAGTTCATGCTAGTTACACTAAAACAACGAGATCGAGCATATAAATTACACACACAACATCACAATGAGCCATAGACACTAACTAACACCATTTCAAGTCAAAAACACGAATTTAGAGAAATCTAGAGTTTTAGAAATGTTACCCAAACGAGATGAAGTTGGTACCAAAATGAAGAGGATGAAGAGAGGATCACGAAAATGTAATTTGTTTTGAAGTTTGCTTCCAATCCCGAATCTAGATGATGATTTTATGAAGTTGGGGTTTGTGTGTGTGTTCTTGCTAGAGAGAAAGAGAGAGAGAGGGAGATGGTTGAATGGTGGTGATTGGGGTGGACTAGTTGACCTAGTCAACTAGTTTGCCCCGTGTCAATTTTAGTCCCTCGAGTTTAGAAGCGGGTGCGGGATTTAACCGATCGAATATTTTAAATTACACGAGAGTACGGGAGACGTTATCTTCCAACAACGAGAATATTTAAAATGTTACATAACAAAGGATACGAATCTAGATACGAAGGGTATTATTTAAAAAGAAAAAGACGGGCGTTAAAATAATTTAAATGAAAAATGCGGGATGTTACAAAGTCCTGTGAGACTATTGTTGAAGGCTAGGTGAATATAGGAAGCGGGTTTGGAATGTATAAATTAAATAAAATCAAAAATTGTTTAAATCGGTCGAGCTGTTCAGATACCGCCTTAGGCCGCGCCGCGACAATTGGGTTCGCGCCGCGGCATATAAAGCAATTCCAGATCAGAAGTCAAGTTAAAAGGGGTCGTTTTTCCTTCGTTAGGTCGCGCCGCGACCTATGGGCCGCGCCGCGGCACCTCTGCAGTTCTGACTCCGATTTTAGCTCAAATTAAATAAATTTAAGGGGCAAATTGGTAATTTAACATGTGGATCTGATGGGAGCATTAAACCTCCACCACTAGTTCATTTATTTCATTTCCTTTTCTATTTTCTTTCCAATTTCTCTCCCAAAACACAAAACCCACTTAGTTTAATCTTCAGATTTGGAGTTGGAGATTTGTGAATCAAACCTAGGAGCGAGATTTAAAGTTATTCTCCTTGTTACTAGCTACAAGAAGATAGTCTTGGTAAGTTCTAACTTTATGTTTTAAGTTTTAATTGGTTAATGACTAGGGTTTGGGTTACTAGAGATTTGTATGACCCATTTGAGGGTAAAATGGGTGAGTTTGGGTTATGTTGTTGTAAGGAAACCCTAATAGCCACTATTTAGGGTTTTGGCCTTGTGATTTGAGGTTGTAAGTGTCAATTGGTGTTGTTAGTCACTAATGCACTTTAAGAGTTATGAAAGAAGTGTAAATGGGTAAGTTTGACTTGATTGTGAGTCTAAGTAAAATAAAATGGGTCAAAATGTACTAGTTGACCTAATTAGATGAAATGGGTATGGATTACCCTAAGTTTTGTGTTAATTAAAGTTAATAGACTTTAATTCACTAGTCTTAGTGATTAAGGTCGAGTCTTGGCCATTTATGGGCGGTTGTGAGTAGTTGAGTCATTTAATACAAATTGGGTCATTAAATGCTCAAGTGGGAGTATTGTGGTTAATCCCACTAGTTGTGAAATTGAATGTGCACTTAATGATTTAGGTACATTGCGTTGAAGCTTGGAAGTGCTAAATCATCATCCTTGTGACAAGGTGAGTGGAATAATTATACGTTCATGTATATGGCGTGTTTATTTGTGAATGTTATGGTATGAACCATGTGCCGGTAGTGCCATAACATGTATGTGACGGATATAATATGTGAACCACGTGCTGGTAGCATCGAGTGTGAACCACGTGCCGGTAGCACTATAAAATGAGGCGTGAACCACGTGCCGGTAGCGTCAAAGTGTGAACCATGTGCCGATAGCACTATAAAAGAGTGAGACTCAAATGCGTATGGTGTGAACCACGTGCCGGTAGCACCATAGCGTTATCGTTAACCATATTGTGTTGTTATCGTTTTGCATTATATATATATATATATATATATATATATATATATATATATATATATATATATATATATATATATATATATATATATATATATATATATATATATATATATATGGTGTTGAGTATATGCTAATGAGATTTGGTGTCAATGTACGACTTGTTGGTATTTCGGGTATGAATGACTTGCTATGTGAGTTACATGTTCGTGCGAGGTATTTGGTATTTGTGATTGCAAATAGATGGGTTATATATATGTATGTATAACTATTGCATTCACTAAGCATTGCTTACCCTCTCGTTGTTTACCATTTTTATAGGTTCCGGCTTGGACAAGGGTAAGGGCATACGGTTGGATTAGTTGTCTCCCGTTTGTGTTGACAGGGGGTGCTTTTTGGATAGCTTTTGAAGTGGCCTAACGTTTTGGGTAGTTTAGCACCAAACCATGCTTGAATGTCGTTTGGATTATAAACTATCATTGTAGTAGGTCAAACTTGTAATAAACTTAATTACTGGCCTTTGTGCCTTTGGTAAACATTTAAACTGTTGTACGTTTAAATGGAACTGGTGGAATGGTTTACATATTTAATTGGCGGGTAAATGTGTATTGTATAAAAAAAAAAATTTATCGTATGGAATACGGGTTGGATTGTTTCAAGTGGTATCAGAGCATGGTCTAAGGGATTTAGGCGACTTGAGATAGGTGCCTAGACTTGGGCTTTATTGTGTGAGCGCTTTATGCGGGACTTGTAGGACTTTGGGTCTAATCGGGAATTGTTAGTGCTTTGGTTTATGTGAACTAACCTTGTGCTAATTGATTTGTGTTGTGTTTAGCAAGCATCGAGCAAGATGGACGTTGTACTAGCAAGTTAATGCGATGTGCTCGCGTAACAATGATTAGCTACCATTGTTACGGGTGCAAATCGTGTCAAACAAGTAATGTACGATGATTTTCGAGCGAGATGGAGTAGTGTGGTGTACATGTATATACTTACATGTTATGTCTTTTCATTCTTTGTTTAATCTTTTCTGTTTTATAGAATGAAGACGAGAAACGGACACAATAATGATAACGGTGGTACGAGTGAGGATGTTGAACTCACGGCCAAGGTTGAGGCCATCTTTAAAAAGTTAAAGAAGAATTTTCTTGACGATGTTCGAAAGGTCTTCCAAGAGTCGGTCGATCGACAAGTGACCGAAATGATCAACGATCGAATGAAAGCCGCAATAGAGGAGGCTTTAGAGGCTAGAAACATTTATCCTCGAGGCGAAGGGGGTGAAGGTAATGGTGGGGGTGGAAGGCGGGACTTCCACTACAAAAATTTCAAGGATACTCAACCTCCGATGTTTAATGGGGTGAGGGATCCATTGAAAAGCACTTGTGGATTTTTGATATCGAGGGAGCTTTCCGTACCGCGGAATGTCCTCCCGAGAAGAAGACGAGGTATGGGTCTAGCATGTTACGTGAAGAAGGCAAGTTGTGGTGGGACGATAAAATCAATTTGTATGGTGAAGAGCAATGTATGATCTTGACATGGGAGGAGTTTAAGAAGGAATTTTTTCAAGAATACCGAACTTCTTCCGACCTTGATAGAATCCGGGACGAGTTTCATCATTTGTAACAAGGTTTAATGGACTTGGTTACTCTCAAGTCTACCTTTTTGGCAAAGACTCGTTTTTGCCCGGAATATGTTGGTGACGATCACAAGCTAATGAAAGATTTCTACCATACCTTGAATGATGAGTTAAAGGGTAAGATTAGTCGGGGAATGTCTAAGACTTTTGAAGAGCTATTCGAGTTGGCTCGGGGTTTTGAACCGGAGGTTTCGAGGAAGAGTGATTTCACTTTTTCAAAGAGAAAGTTTGAAGGTTCGAGTCATTCGAACTTTTCAAATAAAAAGAACAAGAAAGGCTCCGAAAGCTTAAATAATGTGAAGAAGGGTGCTTCTGGGGGTTTCGGGCCCACGTGTTTTAATTTAAAACAAAGGGGACACATGGCCCGTGATTGTACCAATGGCCCGAACAAATTTACTTGCTATAATTGTGGTAAGGAAGGGCACAAGAAGCCGGAGTTTCCCGAGTTGAATAATGATCATGTAAAGAAATTGGAGAGAACGGCGGGCACGGCTAGGGGTCGCAACTATTTGATGACGAATGATGAAGCTAAGCAATCCAACGAAGTTGTCTCAGGTACTTTTATGGTTAACTCTAATCCAGCATGGATTTTATTTGATAGCGGTGCAAATTTGTCGTTTGTGTCTCCAAAATTTATGCCTAAACTTGATAGACCGTTAGCTAAGTTAAGTCGTCCGGTAGAAGTCGAAATAGCGGACTGCAAGACGGTGCTAGTGGTTGATGTGTGTGAAAATTGTGATGTTGTTTTCGGTACCGAAACCTTTAAAATTGATCTCATTCCAATGACCTTGGGCGATTTTGATATTGTCGTTGGTATGGATTGGCTCGATCGTTATAGAGGCGATATTGCATGTCATGATAAGTTTATTCATGTGAAGACCCCAAGTGGGGGAGAGTTGATTATTCATGGTGATAAGCGAAGGAGACCGGTGCCGATATGTACTTTTGCACGGGTACGTCGTCTCGTTGTTACCGGTGGCATGGCTTTCCTTGCTCATGTTGTTGATACTCGTAATGAGCCACCACCCATTCGTGAAATTCCGGTGGTTAGGGAATTCGAAGACGTTTTTCTGGACGAGTTACCGGGTGTTCCGGCGGAAAGACAAGTTGAATTTCGCATTGAGTTGGTTCCGGGAGCTACTCCCATTGCTAAAACTCCTTATCGTTTAGCACCAACAAAAATGCAAGAGTTGTTAAATCAAACCCAAGAGTTGCTTGAGAAGGGTTTTATTCGACCGAGTGCTTCGCCATGGGGCGCTCCGATTTTATTTGTGAAGAGAAGGATGGTAGCATGCGAATGTGCATCGATTACCGGGAGTTGAATAAGGTGACGATCAAGAATCGTTATCCATTGCCTCGGATTGATGATTTGTTTGACCAACTCCAAGGTGCGACGTATTTCTCTAAGATCGACCTACGGTCCGGCTATCACCAAATGCGGGTCCGTGAGGAAGATATTGAGAAAACGGCTTTTCTAACACGTTATGGGCATTTTGAGTTCGTAGTTATGCCTTTTGGTCTTACGAATGCACCGACGGCATTCATGGATCTTATGAACCGAGTGTGCCAACCTATATTGGACAAGTCGGTAATTGTGTTCATTGACGACATACATGTTTATTCAAAGAGTATGAACGAACATGAACGTCATTTGCGTGAAGTATTGAAGACGTTATGAAAGGAGAAGTTGTATGCTAAGTTCTCTAAATGTGAATTTTGGCTAAGGAAAGTTCAATTCCTTGGTCATATTGTGAACAAGGAGGGTATTCAAGTGGATCCGGGGAAAATAGAGACGGTGAAGAGTTTGAGACAACCGACTACGCCTACGGAAATCCGAAGTTTTCTCGGATTGGCCGGTTATTTTCGTCGATTTATCCAAGACTTTTCTAAAATCGCTTCTCCATTGACGAAGTTGACCAGGAAGAACGTGAGATTTATGTGGGAGAACGAGCAAAAAATTGCTTTTCAATTGTTAAAAGAGAAGTTGTGTCAAGCTCTGGTGTTAGTTTTGCCGGAAGGTGTGGAAGACATGACGGTTTATTGTGATGCTTCGCTAAATGGACTCGGGTGTGTTCTAATGCAAAGAGGTAAAGTCATCGCTTATGTCTCTCGACAATTAAAGGAACACGAGACGAGATATCTGACTCATGATCTTGAGTTGGCGGCGGTTGTGCATGCGTTGAAAATTTGGCTCCATTACTTGTACGGTGTCAAGTGTACGATTTATTCGGATCATAAGAGTTTGAAACACCTCTTTAATCAACGAGATTTAAATTATCGTCAACGTAGGTGGATGGATGTGGTGAAAGATTATGATTTTGAAATACTTTATCATCCGGGCAAGGCGAATGTGGTCGCGGATGCGTTAAGTCGAAAGAGTCATCACCCGGCGTTACGATTGGGATTGTTATGTATGATTATTACTAACGATTTTCTTGAAAAACTCGGCGTGATTCAAATAGAGGCTTACGTTCACAACAAGCATGCGGAGCGAATTGTGGGACAATCGGAGTTCATTACTATGGGCTCGCGTGGTTTGTTGTCTTTTCAAGGAAGAGTGTGGGTGCCTAAGATGGGTGATTACCGACAAGTGCTACTCGATGAAGCACATAAGTCAAAGTATTCCATTCATCCGGGCGCGACGAAAATGTATCTTGATTTAAGGAAAGATTATTGGTGGCCGGGCATGAAACGTGATGTTGTGAAGTATGTTGAGCAATGCGTCACGTGTTTGCAAGTTAAAGCCGAGCACCAAAAGCCGTATGGTAAGTTACAACCGTTAAAAATCCCGAAATGGAAATGGGAGCACATTACCATGGATTTCATCACAAAGTTACCTAAAACGGCGAGAACCCAATTTGATTCGATTTGGGTTATAGTAGATCGATTGACGAAAAGCGCTTTGTTTCTTCCCATTAAGGAAGCGATATCGTCGGAGACCTTGGCTAAGTTGTTTACCAAGGAAGTCATCTCTCGACACGGCGTTCCTATATCGATTGTTTCGGATCGAGATACTCGTTTTACATCTCGATTTTGGGAAAAGTTTCATGAGGATATGGGTACACAATTGAAATTGAGCACGGCGTATCATCCTCAAACGGACGGTCAAACCTAACGTACGAATCAAACTTTGGAAGATATGTTACGTGCGTGCATTATCGATTTTGGTGGTAGTTGGGACGAGCACTTACCTTTGGTCGAACCCCGATTTGTTGGGGTGAAGTGGGACAAAAGGAAATCGGGGGTACCGATTTGGTTTTAGAGACGAATAGCAAGATTGATGTGATTCGAGAGCATTTGAAAAAGGCTCAAGATAGGCAAAAGTCGTATGCCGACAAACGTAGGCGAACGATCAAATTTCAAGAAGGTGACATGGTGATGCTTAAGGTTTCGCCATGGAAAGGTATTATTCGATTCCGGAAATGACGAAAGTTAGCTCCTCGGTTTATTGGGCCGTTTAAGGTTTTAGCTCGTGTTGGTGAAGTCGCGTATCGTTTGGAATTAACTGAAGAGCTTGCGGGGATCCATAATACATTTCATGTTTCTCATCTCCGTAAGTGTCTTGCGGATGATTCATCTTGGGTGCCATTAGACGAGATTGAGCTAAATAATAAGTTAGAGTATATCGAGGAACCGATTGCCATACTCGATGAGAAGGTCAAAAGGTTGAGACATAAAGAGGTTAGGACTTTTAAAGTTCAATGGCATCGTAGTAAGGGTTCCGAGTTTACTTGGGAGCCCGAAGAGTTTGTATTGGTTTATCTTCCCTCTTGTCATGTGGCTTGGATCGCGAGGACGCGCTCCGATTCAAGTGGGGGAGAGTTGTAACATCCCGTTTTTCCCGTACGTATTGAAAGGTACTCACTTAATCATTTGTACGTTTATAACTCGTTAGCTCATGCACAAATGTATATATATATATATATATATATATATATATATATATATATATATATATATATATATATATATATATATATATATATACAAATATGTATACTTGATAATGTGTGCATGTATAAGTTTAATCATGGGTTTGGTTAGCGTTAAGTCCTGTGAGACTATTATTGAAGGCTAGGTGAATATAGGAAGCGGGTTTAGAATGTATAATTAAATAAAATCGAAAATTGTTTAAATCGATCGAGCTGTTCAGATACCGCCTTAGGCCGCACCGCGACAATTGGGTCCGCGCCGCGGCATATAAAGCAATTCCAGATTAGAAGTCAAGTTAAAAGGGGTCGTTTTTCCTTCGTTAGGTCGCGCCGCGACCTATGGGCCGCGCCGCGGCACCTCTGCAGTTCTGACTCCGATTTTAGCTCAAATTAAATAAATTTAAGGGGCAAATTAGTAATTTAACATGTAGATCTGATGGGAGCATTAAACCTCCACCACTAGTTCATTTATTTCATTTCCTTTTCTATTTTCTTTCCAATTTCTCTCCCAAAACACAAAACCCACTTAGTTTAATCTTGAGATTTGGAGTTGGAGATTTGTGAATCAAACCTAGGAGCGAGATTTAAAGTTGTTCTCCTTGTTACTAGCTACAAGAAGATAGTCTTGGTAAGTTCTAACTTTATGTTTTAAGTTTTAATTGGTTAATGACTAGGGTTTGGGTTACTAGAGATTTGTATGATCCATTTGAGGGTAAAATGGGTAAGTTTGGGTTATGTTGTTGTAAGGAAACCCTAATAGCCACTATTTAGGGTTTTGTCCTTGTGATTTGAGGTTGTAAGTGTCAATTGGTGTTGTTAGTCACTAATGCACTTTAAGAGTTATGAAAGAAGTGTAAATGGGTTAGTTTGACTTGATTGTGAGTCTAAGTAAAATAAAATGGGTCAAAATGTACTAGTTGACCTAATTAGATGAAATGGGTATGGATTACCCTAAGTTTTGTGTTAATTAAAGTTAATAGACTTTAATTCACTAGTCTTAGTGATTAAAGTCGAGTCTTGGCCATTTATGGGCGGTTGTGAGTAGTTGAGTCATTTAATGCAAATTGGGTCATTATATGCTCAAGTGGGAGTATTGTGGTTAATCCCACTAGTTGTGAAATTGAATGTGCACTTAATGATTTAGGTACATTGCATTGAAGCTTGGAAGTGCTAAATCATCATCCTTGTGACAAGGTAAGTGGAATAATTATACGTTCATGTATATGGCGTGTTTATTTGTAAATGTTATGGTATGAACCATGTGCCGGTAGTGCCATAACATGTATGTGACGGATATAGGATGTGAACCACGTGCCGGTAGCATCGAGTGTGAACCACGTGCCGGTAGCACTATAAAATGAGGCATGAACCACGTGCCGGTAGCATCAAAGTGTGAACCATGTGCCGGTAGCACTATAAAAGAGTGAGACTCAAATGCGTATGGTGTGAACCACGTGCCGGTAGCACCATAGCATTATGGTTAACCATATTGTGTTGTTATCGTTTAGCATTATATATATGTGTGTGTGTATATATATATATATATATATATATATATATATATATATGGTGTTGATTATATGCTAATGAGATTTGGTGTCAATGTACGACTTGTTGGTATTTCGGGTATGATTGACTTGCTATGTGAGTTACATGTTCCTGCGAGGTATTTGGTATTTGTGATTGCAAATAGATGGGTTATATATATGTATGTATAACTATTGCATTCACTAAGCATTGCTTACCCTCTCGTTGTTTACCATTTTATAGGTTCCGGCTTGGACAAGGGTAAGGGCATACGGTTGGATTAGTTGTCTCCCGTTTGTGTTGACAGGGAGTGCTTTTTGGATAGCTTTTGAAGTGGCCTAACGTTTTGGGTAGTTTAGCTCCAAACCATGCTCGAATGTCGTTTGGATTATAAACTATCATTGTAGTAGGTCAAACTTGTAATAAACTTAATTAATGGCCTTTGTGCCTTTGGTAAACATTTAAACTGTTGTACGTTTAAATGGAACTGGTGGAATGGTTTACATATTTAATTGGCGCGTAAATGTGTATTGTATAAAAAAAAAATTTATCGTATGGAATACGGGTTGGGTTGTTTCAACACATTATAATTATCAATATTATTTTACCAAATAATTATGTGATACAAAGATATTTTTTTACCACACGTAATATAATTACATTAATAATACCTACCACTATATTTTTATGATATTAAGTAAATGTTATTACTTGAGATATATAAAAGTATATTTTTATCATATATAAACTTTAATATAAATTTTTATTTATTAATAAATGGTGTGTATTATTTACTATAATAAAATCTCATAAATATATTTATATACATATAAACGACTATATTTAAGATATATAGTAAACATGTATAGTTTTTGAAAGTCATTTTGGGTCAAATTGACTTTTGTCAACTTTTGCATATCAGTCTCGAGCATTAGGATTGTGATACATTATGACTCGACCTTAAATTGTTAGACAGACATTGACCATTATTTATTTATATATATATATATATATATATATATATATATATATATATATATATATATATATATATATATATATATATATATATATATATATATATATATATATATATATATATATATATATATATATATATATATATATATATATATATATATATATAGGTTCGTGAATCCGAGGCCAACCCTGCACTTGTTCAGTGCCGTCATATGCATTATTGCTACGAAATACAGTATTGTGAGTTTCATTTGCTCCCTTTTTAAATGCTTTTGCAATATATATTTTTGGGACTGAGAATATATGCGTTGTTTTATAATGTTTGACGAAATAGACACAAGTACTTAAAATTACATTCTATGGCTGGATTATTAAACCGAATATGCCCCTTTTTAGTCTAGTAATCTAAGATTTAGGGAACAGATACCCTAATTGACGCGAATCCTAAAGATAGATCTATTGGGCTCAACAAGGCCCATCCAAAGTACCGGATGCTTTAGTGCTTCGAATTTATCATGTCCGAAGGGAGTCCTGGAATGATGGGGATATTCTATATGCATCTTGTTAAGGTCGATTACCAGGTGTTCACCATATGAATGATTTTTATCTCTATGCAGTGTGAAATGCCTGATATGAGATGATGTTTATGAGAAATGGAAATGAAAATCTTGTGGTCTATTAAAATAATGGAAATGATTGTTTATGATAAACTAATGAACTCACCAACCTTTTGGTTGACACTTGAAAGTATGTTTATTCTCAGGTATTAAAGAAATCTTCCTCTGTGCATTTGCTCATTTTAAAGATATTACTTGGAGTCATTCATGACATATTTCAAAAGATGTTGCATTCAAGTCATTGAGTTCAATAAATATTATTATTAAGTAAATGACAGATTAGGTCATTTACAGTTTAGATTTTATGAAATGGTATGCATGCCTGTCAGTTTTCAATGTAATGAAAGTTTATCTTTTAAAAACGAAAGCAATGTTTGTAAAACGTATCATATATAGGTCAAATACCTCGCAATGTAACCGTATGTTATTGTATTCGTCCTTATGAATTAGGACGGGTCATCTCAAAAGCAATTCACCAAACATCAAAATCTCAACACCAAGCTATAAACACTAATAGCTTGACCCAAAAGCATACAAGGGCAATTTCAACCCAAATTGTACCTTAACCTCCAACTTAGTCAAACAAGAGCTCAACACCCCAAATGTAGAAACCCGTCTTAATCCATCTGGACAAAGTCATCAACATTTGGTCCCATTGTGAGGTACTGTCCTAAATATGCCATGAACGACTCCGTGTAATATCTTTAAAATGAGCAAATGCACAGCGAAAGATTTCTTTCATACCTGAGAATAAACATGCTATAAAGTGTCAACCAAAAGGTTGGTGAGTTCATAGGTTTATCATAACAATCATTTCAATATTTTAATAGACCACAAGATTTCAGATATTTAATTATACACGTAACCCGAGTACAAAAATAATACGCGTAACCCGCGAATTAAAATCATTCATATGGTGAACACCTGGTAACCGACATTAACAAAACGCGTCTAGAATATCCGCATCATTCCGGGACTCTCATCGGACATGATAAAATCGAAGTACTAAAGCATCCGTAACTCGGATGGGGTTTGTTAGGCCCAATAGATCTATCTTTAGGATTCTCGTCAATTAGGGTTTTTGTTCCCTAATTCTTAGATTACCGACTAAAAAGGGTGATATTCGATTCGATAATCCAACCATAGAATGTAGTTTCGATTACTTGTGTATATTTCGTAAAACATTTATAAAAGCAGCGCATGTATTCTCAGTCCCAAAAATATATATTGCAACAGCATTTAAAAATGGAGCAAATGAAACTCATAATACTGTATTTTGTAGTAAAAATACATATGACGACATTGAACAAGTGTAGGGTTGGCCTTAGATTCACGAACCTATATCATTTGTATATATGTTAAAATATATACTCGTAATCGAATAAATCTATATATTATTATGAATGATGTATTTGTTATTTTTAATAATTTATAAGTTTCTTTATTTATTTATATATTTTCATTTTATATATATAAATATTAATATAGTTAAGTTTTGTAAATTAAATATATATTTTTAAAATCTTTATTTATATACTTATAATCTTAACAACGTTATTTAAACTTTTATTTTCATAATCAAAATTATTTTTATAATAATGATATAGATAATACTTGATAATAATAATGATAATAGTTTTTAATTATAAAGGCAATCTTGTTATATGTGAAATTTTCAATACAAATGTTAATCTTAATAATAATAATAATAATAATAATAATAATAATAATAATAATAATAATAATAATAATAATAATAATAATAATAATAATAATAATAATAATAATAATAATAATAATAATAATAATAATAATAACAACAATAACAATAATAATAGTAATAATAATAATTATAATATCTATAATAATAATACTTTTACTAATAATGATGTTGATAATGATATTACTAATAATAATAATACTTCTAATATTAATAATAGTAATAATATCTTATTTAGATCATGACTTAATTATAGTTTTACTCATTTTCATATTTGTATTCATAATTACTATATATATTTATATATATATATATATATATATATATATATATATATATATATATATATATATATATATATATATTATATATATTTATATATATATATATATAATCCTTACAATAATTTTTATCATACCACTAATAATAGTAATACGTAGTAATGATAATAACATAACTTATAATGATAATCATGATATTAATAATAATGAATAATATTTTAATAATAATAATAATAATATTAATAATAATAATAATAATAATACTAATAATAATAATAATAATAATAATAATAATAATAATAATAATAATAATAATAATAATAATAATAATAATAATAATAATAAAATAATAATAAAAATAATAATAATAATAGAAATAAATAAAAGTGTATACCCTTAAAAGCTTCTTTAAAAAGAAATGACCCTGACCGGGATCGAACCCGAGACCTCCCGCTCAACAACACCACACTCAAACCATCCGAACCCATCTGCTTTTCTATTTTATTTACGGACCCAAATGAACTTAACCTATTTTTTTTCTGTTTCCTTTTCTCTCTTCCTATTCTGATTGAAATTTAAAATCGACCAAGGTTCAATCCAAAGTATAACAATGAATTATCCATTATATTTTAAGAGTCAGAATCGTATCATGTTCAACTGTTATGAATATTTGATTAATAAGGAACAATTAACACAGAAACATAAACTGTAATTTTTTTAAAAAAAAGAAGAACAACAAAAATTGATCTTGAGATTTGATAGTTTTTAGACCACCATTCCTTCATGAAATATCTCCTAAATCAAAATCATAATAATCTAAAATTATTAATTGAATCAGAAATATTAATTAGAACTTCCAATTTCATGAAGAACAATTTGGTTGACCTTTTTCAATTAATATTTTGACTCTGAAATTAACAATCGATAGAATGAATTAAAGTTTGAAAATTTACAGAAAGTTTCACTATAAGATTTCTAATAACCCTACATTTTTTTTTTTTTTACATTGTTTCAAATTCAGGTCATTGTATAACATGGTCAAGAACACTATGAACTAATAATCGAATTTCCAATTTTAGATCGTTTTAGGTTAAACTTATAACATGAATTGTGTTTTAAACCCTTCCTAGAAACTTTAGGAATCATTAATTTAATCAGAAACATTAAAACAAATACGAATTTCTTGATTAACAAAATGTTTGACTTTTTGAATCTAAAGTTTGACTTCAAAATTCGAAATTTATAGAATGAATTGGAGATTGAAAACTTACAGTTAGTTTAGATGGACGATTTCTAACACAACTTCATTAATAGATTTTGAAGTTTTATTTGAGTTCAAGCTTTTGGTTCGAAGGTACCAGAACAGAGGAAAAGAAGAAAAAAAAATGTTGGAGTTCTATTTTTCTGTTAACTCTTTCAACTTGCAGTCTGGACTACATAATGAGCCATCAAATAATTGAGGTACAAACATGAATTGATTTCTTGAAGTCGACTGGTAACGATATTAGATAGGGAGTACAATAATTTTTCAATCAAACAATTAAATAGGAAAAAGTAATAGGAAGGACGATTAATTCATAACAGAATTTGTTTGTTTTTGCCAATTGAGATCGATTTAATTAATCTAGTCAACAAATTCTACAGTTTGGATAATGATTTACAACTGAATACATAATTATTTGTATTAAATTTTATACATAACAGTATTTATATATCTAAATACCTGTATATGTTTATATATATATATATATATATATAATCGTATTTTGTATATATATATATATATATATATATATATATATATATATATATATATATATATATAGATATGTATGTATGTATTTATCTAAACCTGTATGTATATATCTGTTTATATGTACGAAATTCGTAAATCTTGAATATTACAAGTATAAACATGTTAATATTTTTAATGATAATAATAACATTAATAATAATAATACATCTCAAATCTTATGTGTATATATATTTTATTTTAAAGGTAATAATATTACTAATACAAATATTAATATTAATATTAATATTAATATTAATAATAATAATGAAATTAAAGATAACAATATTAATATATCAATTATATTCAAACTTGTAACTTAATATAATATCATTTATGATTTATGTAATATTATGTTATGTGATGACTTTTACTGAATAATTAATATTTATATATTTTGGTTATATATATATATATATATATATATATATATATATATATATATATATATATATATATATATATATATATTTCTAATTTCCTATATAATTATATTAATACTATTAATATCAATAATACTATTAATAATATTATTAATAATAATGTTATTATTAAAGACTAATAATAATAATAATATGATAATGTTAATACTAATAATAATTTTAATAATTTCTAATTACTAGGAATGATAATAATTTAAATTAAAGTAATAATAATACTTTTATAATTTTACTAGTAACAAAAATAATAATAACAGTAATGTTAATATTAACATTTATCTTTAACCATAATAAAGGTAATAATAATAATAATAATAATAATAATAATAATAATATTAATAACTATATTTTAATTTGTAATTACTTTTATCATTTAATAATTGTATCATATTTACTTATTACATAATATATTGAATCTTTAATATATTTATTAATTATATATGTATATTATAATACTTATAGTATTACTTGTGTATAGAATTCATATATATATATATATATATATATATATATATATATATATATATATATATATATATATATATATATACACACACAAATGTTCGTGAATCGTCGGGAATAGTCAAATGTTAATTAAATATACGAAACAGTTCAAAGTTTTTGAGATTTCAACTTTACAGACTTTGCTTATCGTGTTGATTTCAATTAAGATTAAGTTTAAATTTGGTCGAAAATTTCCGGGTCGTCATATCAAACCACCAATGGCTAGTGATTTTAACCCAAACTCACCAAGATGCAACTTAAGGTCAAGTGGTTGAAGCATTCATGACCCGTTTTAACATAAGACCCATTTTGACCCAAACATAAGACCCATTTTGACCCAAATTAGGGTATACACCCAAAATCAAGTTACACTAACACCAAAATCACTAATTCACAAGTGTGCTAGTGATTCACAAACACATGCAAGACTTGAGCCTCACAATTTCATCATCCAAACCCTACCCTATCACATTAGGGTTCATACAACCAAACCCTAAATAAAATCCGAATTTACAACCCATTTCAAACTCAAACTCTAATTAAAATCCCAATTTACACAAATTAAATCGAGTTAGGATTTTACCTCAAGAGTGAAATGGAAGTAAGAAGCAACTACAACAAGGTTTGGTCTTAGCTTGAGCTTGGATGATCTTCTTCTTCACCAATTTCAAGCTTTCTCTCGCTACACTATACTTTCTCACACTAGGAGTGTTTTTCTTGAAGTGGAAAATGCCAAAGGGACTCCCAAAACTGATTCAAAAATAGCCTCATTTTGCCATGCAAAGTTGCACTTAAGCCCCTAAACTTATTTAATTTATTTACACAACAGTCCCTTGAAATCCTCCAGAAGTCGCGACGCGACCTGTGACTGGTGAGCAAGTCACCGGCTGTTACAAGTTTGTGTAGCATACAATATTTGACTCATAGTTAGTCCATTATGAACATATAAGTGTGGTTATACTTGTGTTTATTAGGTAGACACTTATATAACTGAAACTAGCATATCAAATTTATTTTATGTAATAAATCTTCATAATAGCAATATGTGAAAGTCCATATATACAAAACTTTAAAGTAAAAACAAATCAGTACATCAAACGTACACAATCAAATAACTGGAATAAACATTATAAAATCAATAGATGACTAGGGACTACAAATAAAGTTCATCAACACTTCCTTAGAGGGACTTAGTGTAAAGACCTGTCCTAATCCATAAGAACGAATACAATAACATATGAATACATTGCGAGGTATTTGACCTCTATATGATACATTTTACAAACATTGCATTCGTTTTAAAAGACAAACTTTCATTACATCGAAAGTTGACAGGCATGCATATCATCTCATAATATCCAACTAATCGGTCATTTACTTAATCATAATCTTTACTGAGCTCAACGACTTGAAAGCAACGTCTTTTGAAATATGTCATGAATGACTCCAAGTAATTGTAACGACCCAAACCAAAACACAAATGAACCTGCGGAAAATATCAAAAAAAAAAATTGTTTGATCAGCAAATGGCGCGGTGCGCCAGAAGGCCGCGCGGCGCGCCATTCTGGTATGTCTCAAAAGTCTTGAAATGCGAAAAAGATTGGCCACTTCCCGACATAATTAGACAAAACGCTTTTAACAACATATTCAAATATATAAAACTAACACATTCCATTAATAAAATGAGTTTTACGAAGTGGGGCCCACATCGGCCGTTTTACGAGTTTAATACAAAATATGAGTTTCGACCATCAAAAAGTTTAAGTACCAAACTACACTACGAGCATGGTGTTTGGGATTAAGCTACCCAAGTCTCGGTCAAACTCCAAAAGCTAAATATCCCAAAAGCGTTCTCTAACAACGATGGGATCTTCAATCCAAGATGATGCCCTTACCCTTGTCCACAACCGAACCTATAAAAAGGTAAACAACGAGAGGGTAAGCAAAGCTTAGTGAATGCAATAATTACACGTACATATATATAACTCATCTATTTTGCAATCACATTCACCAAATACCTCATACGAACTTGTAACTCAATTAGCATGTCATCGTACCCAAAACACTTAACAAGTAGGACATTAACACAAAACCGCATTAGCATATACTCAACACAATATATATATATATATATATATATATATATATATATATATATATATATATATATATATATATATATATATATATATATATATATATATATAAACAATATGCTAAATAAACGACAATCTCAATATGGTTAACCATAAAAGCTATGGTGCTACCGGCTCGTGGTTCACACCATACTCAATTGAGTCATACTCTTTTATAGTGCTACTGTAGTGACCCGAACTTTTCCATGTTTATTTATATTAAATGAAATTGATATTTACATGATTAAGTGTTTCCAACATGTTAAGCAATCAAACTTATTAAGACTTGATTAATTGAAATAGGTTTTATATGGACAATTGACCACCCAAGTTGACCGGTGATTCACGAACGTTAAAACTTGTAAAAACTATATGATGACATATATATGGATATATATATATATATATATATAGTTAACATGATATTGTGATAAGTATGTATCTCATTAGGTATTTTAACAATGAGTTATATACATAAAATTGAGTTTATTGAATTAAGAAACTCGAAACGATATATATAACGATTATCGTTATAACAACGTCTTACTAAATACATAAGAATCATATTAAGATATTGATACACTATGTTTAATCATGATAAATTATAAGTAAGCATATCATTATGCATATTAACAATGAACTACATATGTAAAAACAAGACTACTTACTTAAGGTTTTCGAAACGAGACATATATGTAACGATTATCGTTGTAACGACATTTAAATGTATATATATCATATTAAGATATAGTAATATATCATAATATCATGATAATATAATAATTTAACATCTCATTAGATATAATAAACATTGGGTTAACAACATTTAACAAGATCGTTAACTTAAAGGTTTCAAATCAACATTTACATGTAACGACTAACGATGACTTAACGACTCAGTTAAAATGTATATACATGTAGTGTTTTAATATGTATTCATACAATTTTTAAAGACTTCAAGACACTTATCAAAATACTTCTACTTAACAAAAATGCTTACAATTACATCCTCGTTCAGTTTCATCAATAATTCTACTCGTATGCACCCGTATTCGTACTCGTACAATACACAACTTTTAGATGTATGTACTATTGGTACATACACTCCAATGATCAGCTCTTAGCAGACCATGTGAGTCACCTAACATATGCGGGAACCATCATTTGGCAACTAGCATGAAATATCTCATAAAATTACAAAAATATGAGTAATCATTCATTACTTATTTACATGAAAACAAAATTACACATCCTTTATATCTAATCCATATACCAACGACCAAAAACACCTAAAAACACTTTCATTCTTCAATTTTCTTCATCTAAGTGATCTCTCTCAAGTTCTATCTTCAAGTTCTAAGTGTTCTTCATAAATTCTATAAGTTCTAGTTTCATAAAATCAAGAATACTTTCAAGTTTGCTAGCATACTTCCAATCTTGTAAAGTGATCATCCAACTTCAAGAAATCTTTCTTTTTTACAGTAAGATATCTTTCTAATACAAGGTAATAATCATATTCAAACTTTGATTCAATTTCTATAACTATAACAATCTTATTTCGAGTGGAAATCTTACTTGAACTTATTTTCGTGTCATGATTCTTCTTCAAGAACTTTCAAGCCATCAAAGGATCCTTTGAAGCTAGATCTATTTTTATCATTTCTAGTAGGTTTATCCACAAAGCTTGAGGTAGTAATGATGTTCATAACATCATTCGATTCATATATATAAAACTACCTTATTCGAAGGTTTAAACTTGAAATCACTAGAACATAGTTTAGTTAATTCTAAACTTGTTCGCAAACAAAAGTTAATCCTTCTAACTTGACTTTTAAAATCAACTAAACACATGTTCTATATCTATATGATATGCTAACTTAATGATTTAAAACCTGAAAACATGAAAAACACCGTCAAACCGGATATACGCCGTTGTAGTAACACTGCGGGCTGTTTTGGGTTAGTTAATTAAAAACTATGATAAAATTTAATTTAAAAGTTGTTCTTCTGGGAAAATGATTTTTCTTATGAACATGAAACTATATCCAAAAATCATGGTTAAACTCAAAGTGGAAGTATGTTTTCCAAAATGGTCATCTAGACGTCGTTCTTTCGACTGAAATGACTATTGATGTGAAGCGAGGTGTATATAAAATAGTTATTAATTTTAGCAGGAAACACTATTAAATACGATACAGTTTTACACAAGATATTTATTTATTTATAGAATGGATATACTTAAACCTTGCTACAACACTTATAGGCAGTGTACCTAATCGTACAGTAGTGTAGTTTTTAGTAAGTCCGGTTCGTTCCACAGGGAAATCTTTAAACAAAGCTCAACGCTATATTAGTTTACTTTTATAAAAATACAAACATATATATAAGTAATATTATTATTATAAAGGGGGGTTTTTACCGTTTAATGACCGGTTTGTCGATTTTAAGATTTTAGTCGCAGTTAAAACCTAATGTAAAATATAAAATAAATACAAGACTTAAATTAAAGCGTAAAGTAAATAACGATAATGAAATTGCGAATAATAAAAATGCGATAAAATAAAATTGCGATAATTAAAAAGTACGATAATTAAAAGTGCGATTAAATAACAATAAATAAAAGTGCGATAATTAGAAGTGCAATTAAATATAAAATAAAGGAAATTAAATATGAAATAAAAGAATTATGCTTATTTAAACTTCCATAATCATGATGTTTGACGTGTTGATTTTAGTTTTATGCCCATGGGTTAATTGTCCTTTGTCCTGGATTATTTAATATGTCCGTCTGGTTTTTGTCCATAACAGTCCATCAGTCATAAATATAAATTGCAAGTGTCCTCGTCAAATTATTATTATACCCGAAGTTAAATATTCCAACTAATTGGGGATTTGAATTGTAACAAGGTTTTAATACTTTGTTTAATGAATACACCAGGTTATCGACTGCGTGTAAACCAAGGTTTTACTACTTTGTTAACAATTACACCAATTACCCTTGAATGTAATTTCACCCCTGTTTTAATTATTCTAGTGGCTATTAATCCATTCCCGTGTCCGGTTAAATGAACGATTATTCGTACATATAAATACCCCGCCCATCGTGTCCGATCGAGTGTATATGGTAATTTATAGGGACGCCCAATTGTAATTCTTTATATTAACATTAACAAACTTTCATTTAGTTAAACAAATATAAAGCCCATTAATAGCCCATAGTCTAATTTCCACAAGTGTCGTTCTTTTGTCCAAACCCCAATTATGGTACAAAGCCCAATTACCCAATTTTAGTAATTAGCCCAACATCATGATTACTTCGTTTTAAATAAGCATAATAATAACTTAGCTACGAGACATTAATATAAAAAGGTTGAACATAACTTACAATGATTAAAAATAGCGTAGCGTTACACGGACAGAATTTCGACTTACACCCTTACAACATTCGCTAACATACCCTTATTATTAGGATTTAAAATTAAAATTAAAATTAAAATATAAATTATATATATATTACGTATATATTGAGAGAGAGATTGAGAAATAGAATATGAAATTTGATCAGAATTCGGTTTGCTTTATAGCCAGACTTGATTTTTGGGGCTCCGCGACTCGCGGCAAAATGCCCTTCAAACTCCGCGAGTCGCGGAGATAGAAATTACAGCTCAGTCCTTGGAGTTTTCTCTGCCGACGGTTTTTATTATATATATATAATATATATATAATTAATATAATTAATTATATATTATATTATATTTATATACATAGTTAACTTGTAATTTTTAGTCCGTTACGTCGAGCGTTAAGAGTTGACTCTGGTCCCGGTTCCGGATTTTCGAACGTCCTCGCGTACAATTTAATATCTTGTACTTTGCGTTTTGAATTTTGTACTCTTGTGATTTCGAGACGTTTCTTATCAATAATTGGAACCTCTTTGATT
This sequence comes from Rutidosis leptorrhynchoides, assembly GCF_046630445.1. Lineage (NCBI taxonomy): Eukaryota > Viridiplantae > Streptophyta > Magnoliopsida > Asterales > Asteraceae > Rutidosis > Rutidosis leptorrhynchoides. The sequence continues at coordinate 256,215,899 of NC_092334.1, forward strand.
GTCTTTTGTTCTTTTGAGCTTTTTGGTCGTTTGCGTCTTCAAATCGTCGAATCTGTCTTTTGTCTTCACCTTTTATTATTTAAACGAATATCACTTGTAAATAGAACAATTGCAACTAAAAGCTTGTCTTTCTTGAGGAATAATGCTATGAAATATATGTTCGTTTTTAGCATTATCAAATATTCCCACACTTGAGCGTTGCTTGTCCTCAAGCAATATCGTCTTGAAATACTAGAATCACTTCTTTATTCTTCACACTTTGTACATCAGTGATTTCTATACGGCGGTATAAATAATGGTAGTAACTATATGGTTTACAGTCCCACATGACTATAAAAATTTAGATCCATTAAGAAAATTGGATCTTTATGAAAGCATTTGATCTTTTGAAAATTAAATCTAGTTTTTACCCTAGATAAGTTTTCCGGAATAACCCTTTACCGGTGTTTGCAAAATATTTTTGTGGGTTTGGTGGGTTTCAGATTTGAAAATTTTAGCTCAAAACTTGCGGTTTTGTGTCACCCACTTGCTAACCTTGTATTTGGAAAGCAACACGTCCAGTTTACTTGTTCCGTATATTACCTTTCGGCAAACTACCGTCCGGTTGTAAAGGAAAGCGTTGAACAAGCAACTGTTAAGGCAATGTCCCGTGACATGCTTTTGATTACGGTCTATAACGTGTCGGACGCAATTACTATCCTTGGTAGGAGCAATAGTAAAGCTCACCCTTATAATTTTTTCGGTCTGGCACAAGGTCATGTCTTTGACCACTATGCAACCACCGTTCTTACGGTTGACACCCGATTTAGTTCAGGTGACCTAATGAATTCCAGGTGAATTCCTAGGATTTTACGTTCAATGGTAATGAACGCATTGAAAAGAGGGTTTTCAGAAAACAAATCGGTTTGTAATTTTTTGATCAAAATATTTTCTCGTTTAAGCTCGAGTTTAGATATCATCAAATTCCATGAGTTTGAATTCTCAATCTTTAAGGTCAATCTCTAGGATTGAGTAATATCAGTCTTAAAAGCTGATTTTTAATCTTTAAGGAGATTATCCTTTTCTGGGGATCTGATTCATTAGTCTTATCAAGCTAATTTGCACGGTGCCTCCCCATTGTACGAGATAAATCCTTCTCATGGTTAGGATAAATCTGACCACTTGGCGACCCTGTTTAATGCTGAGGTCCGTGGATTTCCTGCTGATTTTAGTGATGACTTTTCTAGATTTTTCGTCAACCTACAGCTGGTCTGGACGACAACTTCATGACCTAAATCAAGAAGCGCGTGTCTTTTTCGGAAGACTTTACTTCCTTTTAATGATGGAATTGATTCATCGTGTAGATCCATCTCTTCTTTTCTTTCATTGGGTAAAACAGTTTAGTTTAGTCCAAAGCAAAAGTATTTTTAGTTATTTGTTACAAATATATGTGGCATATGTTTAAAATAACTTGGTAAATTTTCCCACACTTGGCTTTTTATTTTTCTTTTTATCGTCCTCTATTCCATTTTAAATGAATTTTAACATTTTAGTTTGTTTCTCAATTTATGTCCTTTCCGAGGTAACAATAATTTCGGTGTTAAAACCTAGTTTTATCGTTCATAAATATGTATAAACATGATTTGAATTCATTTAATTGAAAAATTTTACTAGAATTGGGTAGTCAGTATATAAGACTAGGGCTGTTCTTTTTTTATCAGAGAGCACTAGATTCTAATACAACTACTGCTTTACTAGTATTTTTAATGGTAACCAAGTGTATAAAGTAAAAATTTTTAAAATCCGAAAGAATTTAACCCCTTCCCACACTTAAGATCTTGCAATGCCCTCATTTGCAAGAAATCAGTAACAATTTAAATTATTGAGGGTGATTTGTGTGAAAATGATTAAATTTTTACCAAAGTTTCCAAATATATTGGCGTTTGTTTGCTGAATGATAAATGGTGCACATCATTTGTTCATTCCGTCTTGTTGTTATTTCACATATATTTTGCATCTTGTCGTCAAAATTAGTTGCTTTTGCTGAACTTAATGCCAGTCTTTGAAAATGCGTTGTTTTACCCTGTTGTGTACATAAGATAAACTGCAAACATATATACATATTTTTGAAGTTTGGTTTATTACCCCACATTCAAAAATTATTAAAATCTAAGAATAAAAGTTAGATAATTATAAAAATGATTACAATATTAACAAAAGTATTAAACATATCAATAATTACAAATTACAAAATAAAAAAAAAAATAAGTAAACTAAGGATGATATTGGTACCAATAGGGGTTCCACGCATAACCATAAGTGCTATAGAATGCTTCGGCAGGGTCATACGTAGGATATGGTGGCTGCATCTCTATCGACCAAGGAGGGAAGACGGGTTTCGGTGTAGGAATATAGTTTCTACCTATATGTTGGCAATGCGCTATGATCTGGTTCTGATGAACTTGCCAATCTTCAAATGCTCTCTGTCTAGCATTTTCGTATTCCTGAGAAGCTATAAACCTATGCATTTCTTGCATCTCATTCCCCCCTCCTACATTACCTTGTTCCTGGTTTCTCTCCACCTGTGGATGTCTACCATGGTATCGTACTGCGGCGTTATTTCGCCGCTTCAAAACTTTTGCACCATGGTATACATTTAAACCTATAGTGTCGCGGGGTTCCGGCTCTTCTAGTAATAATCCCCCCAGACTTATATCCACACCGAGATATTCACCAATCAAAGTAATAAAAATACCACCTCCTATTATGCTATGTGGACGCATCCCCCGAACCATAGCTGATAAATAATAACCCACACAATATGGTATACTTACAGCGCTGTGTGGGTCTCGAATACACATATGGTAAAACAAATCCTGTTCATTTACTTTTTCTTTGTTCTTACCCCTTTGTGTAATCGAATTAGCTAAAAACCTATGTATCACTTCTTAATTCGGCTCTATCTATATCCAAATAAGAGTAGTTTCCCCCTTTGAAACGGTGATGGCTTGTCATTTGACTCCACACACCGTGTGTATCAAAATTCTCATCTATCTTTCTACCGTTTAGTATCAATCCTCTACAATCGGCAGACGCTAATTCCTCAGGCGTATATATACGTAAAGCCTGAGCCATGTCCAGTAAAGACATGTGGCGCATCGAACCGCCTAACAAAAATCTAATAAAAGAACGATCGGTTAAACTAGCTACCCGATCATTCAACTCTATACTACATAACAACTCTTCACACCATACTTTATATACAGGTCTGCGTATGGTGAATAAACATATCCAGTCATTAAAAGAAGAATTACCATACCTCTGTACAAGTAATTCCCTAATTGGCCCGGCCAATTCTACAGCTTCCAAGGGTCCCCATTCTATGACCCTCGGTACCTCAACAACCTTGGAATGAAGAGTATGCAAACCCCGTTGATATTTTGGATAATCTATCCAAAGTCTGTCAAATCTCAGGTTCGGGTGCAACTCTTCCAAATGCATATCGGAAAAGGTCATGACTGGATGAGGTACATCCTGCTTGTAGTAATTATCTACCTCCTGTTGTTCCAAATTCTCAGCAGGAGCATGGCGGGCTTGGGATGAAGATTCACCCCTTTCATTCTGCAAAACACATCAAACACAAATTTTGTGCATCCAAATATGCATTAGTGTCAGCAAAATCATCAATCAAAATAATTACAATGACATTATCAATTTATATCAAACTTAAGCTCATTTTCACATTTTTATCAAATCTATGCTTTTTCAAATAAGCATATACGAAAATTTTCGCCAAGTTCATAAGCATTCAACTCAAATAACATGTCAAAATAATCATTACTAGCAAATAAACAAGTCTCAAATGGCATTATCCTTCAAAAATCAAGTTCATGAATTTTAGACTTGAAAAAGTCCACTTTAATTCTCAAAATCATGTTTAGGCTCAAAGTTTGGATTATTTAACTACCTAGACATGTCACACTACTCAATTTAGCAACAATTCATGACAAAAATCGGCCATAACCTGTTTATATCAAAAAGCCCCAAATTGCTCAAGAACACAAACCCTAGATTATTCAAAATTTGAAGTTTAAGGCTTCTAATCATGTTAAACAGCATCAATCTAGGTTATACAAGCATAATACATAAACAATTTAAGTCTAATTACACTAAAAAGCATCAAAATCAAATTGGGGAAAAATAGCTCAAGAACACCTAATTTCGAATTAATGGTGTTTAGGTGTAGAAATTTACCGTTTTTCTTGAGTAATTCTTAGATATCATCCTTCTCAACATGATTTTAGCAAAAAATTTGGTGATTAACGGTTAAAAATTGAGATTTTTGGGGGTGATTTTCGGTGGTTTTCGGGTGCAGTTTCGAGTGTTTATGCAGTGTGTTTGTGTGTGGGGGAATGAAACTGATCAGTTTTTGCGTTTTATTTTTTTTTCTGAGTTTTGGTCCCTCCGCGAGTCGCGGAGGTTTTGCACTGCAAACTCCACGAGTCGCGGAGTTTGGTATTTTTTTTTTTTTTTTTAATCTTTAACTTATAAATCAATTAAGTATTTAATTTTAAAATTTTGTTTCCCTTGATATTTAGGACGAGGTCGTTTCGGATCGATGTCCTAGTCCGTCCTTCGACAAAATTTTAAAATTTGTCTTTTTGTAGCGATTGTTTTAAAAGCTAAGATTTTTGGGTTTTTTTCAATGTTTTTGGCATACTTTAAATCAATAAGATTAAAAATAATGATAATAAAAGTTCTCGTCCCTCCCTCGGGTAAAGCAATTTCGGTTCAAAGACCTAGTCTTCAACTTACGACGAATTTTTAAAAATCATATTCTTAACTTAATGAGATAAAGTAAATTTTTGTTTTTAAATTCACACAACTTAAATATAAAATTCAAAATTAAAAATTAAAAATTAAAAATTCACACCAAACTTAAAATTTGAAATGCATAAAATTAAAATTTTATATTTTAAAAATTAAAAATTCACACCAAACTTAATTTAAAAATTCATAAATTCATACCAAACTTATATTAATTTTTCAAATATTTACAATTTTAAATATATTGTTTTTACAAAGTTTACAATATTAATTTAAGATTTAAATATTAATTTTAAAAACATGGTAAAAATAAAATTAAAAATCTTTTTGTCTTTTTATCCCACTTTAATTAATCAAATATTATCAAAAATATGCGCCCCTCTTTTCGGTAAAGTAATTTCGGTTCCAAGACCTAATTTAACTCATGACGAATTTTTGAAATATTTTGGGTTGATTGATTAAAGATATTTATACCTTAAGAATAAACGTTAAATTTCGCAGTGATGTAATAAATTTTTGAATGATATCAATAATTTCGGTCGCCAAACCTAATTTTATTTAATACCAATTTAATACTTTTTAGCGAACAAATTAGCGTTTATTATCAAAAGGTTAAAAAAAAATAAAAATAAAAATAAAAACTGTACAGACATACCTGTGAAATAGATTTCTTAGTTATATGATCTATTATATTCATAAGATAGTCGGTTTAATTGGTTTTCCATGGCTGCATAGGCGTAACCTCGAGCATTCATTGTCTTTTCTTCTAAACATATGAACGGTCCGTCTCTGCATAAATTAACAAATTCGGTATTTGAATAGGTTTGATTATTTGAACATTTACCTCCATGTGACCATTTTCCGCATTTGTGACATCTTTCTAGGTGTCGTGCTCTTCTTTTCGCTGCGGATTTTGATTTTCCTTTACCAAATTGTAACTTATTATCTTCGCATCTGGATCCTTTTCTAACTCCGTCCATTCTTTCTCTGATTACTGATACTAATTCACTCGGTAGTATGTCATTATTACGTTTAGTGATCAAAGCGTGTAGCATTAGACCATGGTTTAGTTCACAGGCAGTCTTCATTTCGTAAAAACCTAAAAAAAATAAAAATTCAGAATGGGGGGAGAAGACTAGTTCTTTAGGGTCTGCTAGGGAAAGACCATACGTGTTCCATTTTCGAGAACTACACGAAAACAGACAATCTAACTCTAACAGAAATACATATTATCCTTTAAAGACTTGATTCTCCCCACACTTAGTTAGCTGTGGTGTCGAAATTGTGATTAACTTCGTTGTCGACTTCCATCGGACCATGTATGTAATGTTTAACTCTGTGACCATTAACTTTAAATTCAATCCCATTTGAATTTATTAATTCTATCGTTCCGTATGGGAAAACTCTTTTGACTATGAATGGTCCAGACCATCTTGATTTCAATTTTCCAGGAAATAGCTTGAATCGTGAATTGAAAAGAAGAACTCTGTCTCCTTCTTTAAATTCTTTTGAACTTCTGATTCTTTTATCATGCCATTTCTTCGTTCTTTCTTTATAGATTAACGAATTTTCGTATGCTTCATGTCTTAATTCTTCTAATTCGTTTAGTTGACTTAATCGTAGACGTCCGGCTTCATGTAAATCAAGATTACATGTCTTCAAAGCCCAAAATGCTTTGTGTTCAATTTCTACTGGAAGATGACATGCTTTTCCATAAACAAGTCTAAAAGGTGTGGTTCCAATTGGAGTTTTGTAGGCTGTTCTAAAAGCCCAGAGTGCATCCTCCAATTTAATGGACCATTCCTTCGGATTTGATCCTACGGTTTTCTCTAGAATACGTTTTAAAGCTCGGTTTGTATTTTCAACTTGTCCACTTGTTTGTGGATGATATGCGGTGGAGATTTTATGAGTTACTCCATATCTTTTAAGAACTTTCTCAAGTTGATTATTACAGAAATGAGTACCCCGATCACTTATTAAAGCTTTCGGTGTTCCAAACCTTGCAAAAAGACGTTTTAAAAAGTTGACTACAACTCGTGCATCGTTAGTTGGGAGAGCTTGTGCTTCCGCCCATTTAGATACATAATCAATGGCTACGAGTATATATAGATTATTATGAGATTTTGGAAATGGACCCATAAAGTCAATACCCCAAATGTCAAATACTTCACATACTTGGATGACATTTTGTGGCATTTCATCACGTTGACTTATTTTTCCGGCTCTTTGACATGCATCACAGGATTTGCAAAGAAGGTGTGCGTCTTTGTAAATTGTTGGCCAATAGAATCCAGCTTCATAAACTTTTCTTGCTGTTAGTTGAGGCCCATAATGCCCTCCTGTTGGTCCTGTGTGACAATGGTTTAAAATTTTACTAGCTTCATCTCCAAATACACATCGGCGTATTATTCCATCGGGACAACTTTTAAACAGATGTGGATCTTCCCAGAAATAGTGTTTTATATCACTGAAGAATTTCTTTCGTCTTTGGTACGATAATCCTTTTTCAAGGAATCCACAAACTAAGTAGTTTGCATAGTCTGCAAACCATGGGATTTCTTTATAATCTATCTTCAATAGATATTCATCAGGAAAGTTGTCTTGTATGGCCGATTCATTCAGAACTTCTAATTCGGGATTTTCAAGACGAGAAAGATGATCAGCGGCGAGATTTTCTGCTCCTCTTTTATCTCGGATTTCAATATCAAACTCTTGTAAGAGTAAGATCCAACGGATTAATCTTAGTTTAGCATCTTGTTTTGAAAATAGGTATCTAAGAGCAGAATGGTCGGTATAGACCACCGTTTTTGCTAGAACGAGATATGATCGAAATTTGTCAAAAGCAAAGACAATAGCAAGGAGTTCTTTTTCAGTAGTTGTATAGTTCGTTTGTGCTCCTTGTAATGTCTTACTAGCATAATATATAGGTTGAAATCTTTTTTCAATCCTTTGTCCTAAAACGGCTCCCATTGCAAAATCACTTGCATCGCACATTAGTTCAAATGGTAGATTCCAATTTGGTGTTATCATGATCGGTGCATTAGTGAGTTTTTCTTTAAGAATATTAAAAGATTTGATACATTCATCTGAAAAGATAAATGGCGTATCCTTTTCTAGGAGTTTATTCATAGGAGTGGCAATTTTAGAAAAATCTTTTATAAAACGTCGGTAAAAACCGGCATGCCCTAGAAAACTCCTAACTCCTCTAACATTGGTGGGATGTGGAAGTTTAGCAATTACATCTACTTTAGCTCTATCCACTTCAATTCCTTCTTTTGAAATTTTATGTCCAAGAACGATGCCTTCTTTAACCATGAAATGGCATTTCTCCCAATTAAGTACTAGATTTGATTTTTCGCATCTAATTAGCATTCGTTCCAGATTAACTAGACATGATTTAAATGTATCACCGAATACTGAAAAGTCATCCATGAATACTTCCATGCATTCTTCTATTATGTCGTGAAAAATCGCCATCATACACCTTTGAAAGGTTGCAGGGGCGTTACAAAGTCCTGATGTCAAAGCAGAGGGGTATAAAATACTATTAAATTTTAGCAGAAAATACTATTAAATACGATACAATTTTACACAAGATATTTATTTATTTATAGAATGGATATACTTAAACCTTGCTACAACACTTATAGGCAGTGTACCTAATCGTACAGTAGTGTAGTTTTTAGTAAGTCCGGTTCGTTCCACAGGGAAATCTTTAAACAAAACTCAACGCTATATTAGTTTACTTTTATTAAAAATATAAATATATATATAAGTAATATTATTATTATAAAGAGGGGTTTTTACCGTTTAATGACCGGTTTGTCGATTTTAAAACTTTAGTCGCAGTTAAAACCTAATGTAAAATATAAAATAAATACAAGACTTTAAATTAAAGCGTAAAGTAAATAACGATAATGAAATTGCGAATAATAAAAATGCGATAAAATTAAATTACGATAATTAAAAAGTACGATAATTAAAAGTGCGATAAAATGAAATAACAATAAATAAAATGCGATAATTAGAAGTGCAATTAAATATAAAATAAAGGAAATAAAATATGAAATAAAAGAATTATGCTTATTTAAACTTCCGTAATCATGATGTTTGACGTGTTGGTTTTAGTTTTATGCCCATGGGTTAATTGTCCTTTGTCCTGGATTATTCAATATGTCCGTCTGGTTTTTGTCCATAACAGTCCATCAGTCATAAATATAAATTGCAAGTGTCCTTGTCAAATTATTATTATACCCGAAGATAAATATTCCAACTAATTGGGGATTCGAATTGTAACAAGGTTTTAATACTTTGTTTAATGAATACACCAGGTTATCGACTGCGTGTAAACCAAGGTTTTATTACTTTGTTAACAATTACACCAATTACCCTTGAATGTAATTTCACCCCTGTTTTGATTATTCTAGTGGCTATTAATCCATTCCCGTGTCCGGTTAAATGAACGATTATTCGTACATATAAATACCCCGCCCATCGTGTCCGATCGAGTGTATATGGTAATTTATAGGGACGCCCAATTGTAAATCTTTATATTAACATTAACAAACTTTCATTTAGTTAAACAAATATAAAGCCCATTAATAGCCCATAGCCTAGTTTCCACAAGTGTCGTTCTTTTATCCAAACCCCAATTATGGTACAAAGCCCAATTACCCAATTTTAGTAATTAGCCCAACATCACGATTACTTCGTTTTAAACAAGCATAATAATAACTTAGCTACGAGACATTAATATAAAAAGGTTGAACATAACTTACAATGATTAAAAATAGCGTAGCGTTACACGGACAGAATTTCGACTTACACCCTTACAACATTCGCTAACATACCCTTATTATTAGAATTATAATTAAAATTAAAATATAAATTATAAATATAAATATATATTACTCGTATATATTGAGAGAGAGATGAAAAATAATGTGTAAAATTCGATCAGAATTCGGTTGGCTTTATAGCCAGAAGTGATTTTTGGGGCTCCGCGACTCGCGGCAAAAAGCCCTTCAAACTCCGCGAGTCGCGGAGAGGTATTTTCATTTTACACCCTTGGAGTTTCTGGCTGCCGACGGTTTTAATAATATATATATAATATATATATAATTAATATAATTAATTATATATTATATTATATTTATATACATAGTTAACTTGTAATTTTTAGTCCGTTGCGTCGAGCGTTAAGAGTTGACTCTGGTCCCGGTTCCGGTTTTTCGAACGTCCTTGCGTACAATTTAATATCTTGTACTTTGCGTTTTGAATCTTGTACTCTTGTGATTTCGAGACGTTTCTTATCAATAATTGGAACCTTTTTGATTGTCTTTTGTTCTTTTGAGCTTTTTGGTCGTTTGCGTCTTCAAATCGTCGAATCTGTCTTTTGTCTTCACCTTTTATTATTTAAACGAATATCACTTGTAAATAGAACAATTGCAACTAAAAGCTTGTCTTTCTTGAGGAATAATGCTATGAAATATATGTTCGTTTTTAGCATTATCAAATATTCCCACACTTGAGCGTTGCTTGTCCTCAAGCAATATCGTCTTGAAATACTAGAATCACTTTTTTATTCTTCACACTTTGTACATCAGTGATTTCTATACGGCGGTATAAACAATGGTAGTAACGATATGGTTTACAGTCCCACATGACTATAAAAATTTAGATCCATTAAGGAAATTGGATCTTTATGAAAACATTTGATCTTTTGAAAATTAAATCTAGTTTTTACCCTAGATAAGTTTTCCGGAATAACCCTTTACCGGTGTTTGCAAAATATTTTTGTGGGTTTGGTGGGTTTCAGATTTGAAAATTTTAGCTCAAAACTTGCGGTTTTGTGTCACCCACTTGCTAACCTTGTATTTGGAAAGCAACACGTCCAGTTTACTTGTCCCGTATATTACCTTTCGGCAAACTACCGTCCGGTTTTAAAGGAAAGCGTTGAACAAGCAACTGTTAAGGCAATGTCCCGTGACATGCTTTTGATTATGGTCTATAACGTGTCGGACGCAATTACTATCCTTGGTAGGAGCAATAGTAAAGCTCACCCTTATAATTTGTCGGTCTGGCACAAAGTCCTGTCTTTGACCATGTTATGCAACCACCGTTCTTACGGTTGACACCCGATTTAGTTCAGGTGACCTCATGAATTCCAGGTGAATTCCTAGGATTTTACGTTCAATGGTAATGAACGCATTGAAAATAGGGTTTTCAGAAAACAAATCGGTTTATAATTTTGATCAAAATATTTTCTCGTTCAAGCTCGAGTTTAGATATCATCGAATTCCATGAGTTTGTAATTCTCAATCTTTAAGATCAATCTCAAGGATTGAGTAATATCAGGCTTAAAAGCTGATTTTTGATCTTTAAGGAGATTATCCTTTCTGGGGATCTGATTCATTAGTCTTATCCAGCTAATTTGCACGGTGCCTCCCCATTGTACGAGATAAATCCTTCTCATGGTTAGGATAAATCTGACCACTTGGCGACCCTGTTTAATGCTGAGGTCCGTGGATTTCCAGCTGATTTTAGTGATGACTTTTCTAGATTTTTCGTCAACCTACAGCTGGTCTGAACGACAACTTCATGACCTAAATCAAGAAGTGCGTGTCTTTTTCGGAAGACTTTACTTCCTTTTAATGATGGAATTGATTCATCGTGTAGATCCATCTCTTCTTTTCTTTCATTGGGTAAAACAGTTTAGTTCAAAGCAAAAGTATTTTCAGTTATTTGTTACAAATATATGTGACATATGTTTAAAATAACTTGGTAAATTTTCCCACACTTGGCTTTTTATTTTTCTTTTTATCGTCCTCTATTCCATTTTAAATGAATTTTAACATTTTAGTTTGTTTCTCAATTTATGTCCTTTCCGAGGTAACAATAATTTCGGTGTTAAAACCTAGTTTTATCGTTCATAAATATGTATAAACATGATTTTAATTCATTTAATTGAAAATTTTGAAAAATTTTACTAGAATTGGGTAGTCAGTATATAAGACTAGGGCTGTTCTTTATTATCAGAGAGCACTAGATTCTAATACAACTACTGCTTTACTAGTATTTTTAATGGTAACCAAGTGTTTAATATAAAAATTTTTAAAATCCGAAAGAATTTAACCCCTTCCCACACTTAAGATCTTGCAATGCCCTCATTTGCAAGAAATCAGTAACAATTTAAATTATTGAGGGTGATTTGTGTGAAAATGATTAAATTTTTACCAAAGTTTCCAAATATATTGGCGTTTGTTTGCTGAATGATAAATGGTGCACGTCATTTGTTCATTCCGTCTTGTTGTTATTTCACATATATTTTGCATCATTGTCGTCAAAATTACTTGCTTTTGCTGAACTTAATGCCAGTCTTTGAAAATGCGTTGTTTTACCCTGTTGTTTACATAAGATAAACTGCAAACATATATACATATTTTTGAAGTTTGGTATATTACCCCACATTCAAAAATTATTAAAATCTAAGAATAAAAGTTAGATAAATATAAAAATGATTACAATATTAACAAAAAATATTAAACATATCAATAATTACAAATTACAAAATAAAAATAAAAATAAGTAAACTAAGGATGATATTGGTACCAATAGGGGTTCCACGCATAACCATAAGTGCTATAGAATGCCTCGGCAGGGTCATACGTAGGATATGGTGGCTGCATCTCTATCGACCAAGGAGGGAAGACGGGTTTCGGTGTAGGAATATAGTTTCTACCTATGTGTTGGCAATGCGCTATGATCTGGTTCTGATGAACTTGCCAATCTTCAAATGCTCTCTGTCTAGCATTTTCGTATTCCTGAGAAGCTATAAACCTATGTATTTCTTGCCCCCCTCCTACATTACCTTGTTCCTGGTTTCTCTCTACCTGTGGATGTCTACCATTGTATCGTACTGCGGCGTTATTTCGCCGCTTCAACACTTTCGCACCATGGTATACATTTAAACCTATAGTGTCGCGGGGTTCCGGCTCTTCTACTAATAATCCCCCCCGACTTATATCCACACCGAGATATTCACCAATCAAAGTAATAAAAATACCACCTCCTATTATGCTATGTGGACGCATCCCTCGAACCATAGCTGATAAATAATAACCCACACAATATGGTATACTTACAGCGCTGTGTGGGTCTCGAATACACATATGGTAAAACAAATCTTGTTCATTTACCTTTTCTTTGTTTTTACCCCTTTGTGTAATCGAGTTAGCTAAAAACCTATGTATTACTCTTAATTCGGCTCTATCTATATCCAAATAAGAGTAGTTTCCCCCTTTAAAACGGTGATGGCTTGTCATTTGACTCCACACACCGTGTGTATCAAAATTCTCATCTATTTTCCTACCGTTTAGTATCAATCCTCTACAATCGGCAGACGCTAATTCCTCAGGCGTATATATACGTAAAGCCTGAGCCATGTCTAGTAAAGACATGTGGCGCATCGAACCGCCTAACAAAAATCTAATAAAAGAACGATCGGTTAAACTAGCTACCCGATCATTCAACTCTATACTACATAACAACTCTTCACACCATACTTTATATACAGGTCTGCGTATGGTGAATAAACATATCCAGTCATTAAAAGAAGAATTACCATACCTCTGTACCAGTAATTCTCTAATTGGCCCGGCCAATTCTACAGCTTCCAAGGGTCCCCATTCTATGACCCTCGGTACCTCAACAACCTTTGAGTGAAGAGTATGCAAACCCCGTTGATATTTTGGATAATCTATCCAAAGTCTGTCAAATCGCAAGTTCGGGTGCAACTGTTCCAAGTGCATATCTGAAAAGGTCATGACTGGATGAGGTACATCCTGCCTGTAGTAGTTATCTACCTCCTGTTGTTCCAAGTTCTCAGCAGGAGCATGGCGGGCTTGGGATGAAGATTCACCCCTTTCATTCTGCAAAACACATCAAACACAAATTTTGTGCATCCAAATATGCATTAGTGTCAGCAAAATCATCAATCAAAATAATTACAATGACATTATCAATTTACATCAAACTTAAGCTTATTTTCACATTTTTATCAAATCTACACTTTTTCAAATAAGCATATACGAAAATTTTCGCCAAGTTCATAAGCATTCAACTCAAATAACATGTCAAAATAATCATTACTAGTAAATAAACAAGTCTCAAATGGCATTATCTTTCAAAAATCAAGTTCATGAATTTTGGACTTGAAAAAGTCCACTTTAATTCTCAAAATCATGTTTAGGCTCAAAGTTTTGATCATTTAACTACCTAGACATGTTACACTACTCAATTTAGCAACAATTCATGACAAAAATCGGCCATAACCTGTTTATATCAAAAAGCCCCAAATTTGCTTCAAGAACACAAACCCTAGATTCTAAAGATTTTGAAGTTTTTGGCTTCAAATCATGTTAACAAGCATCAATCTAGGTTATACATGCATAATATACTAACAATTTAACACTAATTACACTAAAAATTAACAAAATTCAAATTATGAAAATATGCTCAAGAACACACTAAAATTCGGATTTAAAGGTGATTTGGGGTGTAATTGTACCTGTTTTCTTGAGTAGTTCCTAGATATCATCCTTCTTAACATGATTGTAGTGAAAAATTTGAAGATTAACGGTGAAAAATCGTGTTTTTGGGATGATTTTCGTGGGTTTTTCGGGGGTTTTTTCGAGCTGTATATTTCTGTGTTTTTGGTGGTGGGAGCAAACTGATCGAGCAGCTCCTTATATTTTTTTTCTGTAATTTTGTCCCTCCGCGAGTCGCGGAGGTTTTCACTGAAAACTCCGCGATTCGCGGAGTTATTTTTTTTTTTTTTTTTTTTTTTTTATATTAATCTTTAACTTATAAAACAATTAAGAAATTAATTTTAAAATTTTGTTTCCCTTGTTATTTAGGACGAGGTCGTTTCGGATCGATGTCCTAGTCCGTCCCTCGACAAAATTTTAAAATTTGTCTTTTTGTAGCGATTGTTTTAAAAGCTAAGATTTTTGGGTTTTTTAATGTTTTTGGCATACTTTAAATCAATAAGATTAAAAATAATGATAATAAAAGTTCTCGTCCCTCCCTCGGGTAAAGCAATTTCGGTTCAAAGACCTAGTCTTCAACTTACGACGAATTTTAAAAGTCATATTTTTAACTTAATGAGATAAAGTAAATTTTTGTTTTTAAATTCACACAACTTAAATATAAAATTCAAAATTAATATTAAAAATTCAAAATTCACACCAAACTTAAAATTTGAAATGCATAAAATTAAAATTTCATATTTTAAAAATTAAAAATTCACACCAAACTTAATTTAAAAATTCATAAATTCATACCAAACTTATATTAATTTTTCAAATATTTACAATTTTAAATATATTGTTTTTACAAAGTTTACAATATTAATTTAAGATTTAAATATTAATTTTAAAAATATGGTAAAAATAAAATTAAAAATCTTTTTGTCTTTTTATCCCACTTTAATCAATCAAATATTATCAAAAATATGCGCCCCTCTTTTCGGTAAAGTAATTTCGGTTCCAAGACCTAATTTAACTCATGACGAATTTTTGAAATATTTTGGGTTGATTGATTAAAGATATTTATACCTTAAGAATAAACGTTAAATTTCGCAGTGATGTAATAAATTTTTGAAGGATATCAATAATTTCGGTCGCCAAACCTAATTTTATTTAATACCAATTTAATACTTTTTAGCGAACAAATTAGCGTTTATTATCAAAAGGTTAAAAATAAAAATAAAAATAAAAACTGTACAGACATACCTTTGAAATAGATTTCTTAGTTATATGATCTATTATATTCATAAGATAGTCGGTTTAATTGGTTTTCCATGGCTGCATAGGCGTAACCTCGAGCATTCATTGTCTTTTCTTCTAAACATATGAACGGTCCGTCTCTGCATAAAGTAACAAATTCGGTATTTGAATAGGTTTGATTATTTGAACATTTACCTCCATGTGACCATTTTCCGCATTTGTGACATTTTTCTAGGTGTCGTGCTCTTCTTTTCGCTGCGGATTTTGATTTTCCTTTACCAAATTGTAACTTATTATCTTCGCATCTGGATCCTTTTCTAACTCCGTCCATTCTTTCTCTGATTACTGATACTATTTCACTCGGGAGTATGTCATTATTACGTTTAGTGATCAAAGCGTGTAGCATTAGACCATGGTTTAGTTCACAGGCAGTCTTCATTTCGTAAAAACCTAAAAAAAATAAAAATTCAGAATGGGGGGGAGAAGACTAGTTCTTTAGGGTCTGCTAGGGAAAGACCATACGTGTTCCATTTTCGAGAACTACACGAAAACAGACAATCTAACTCTAACAGAAATACATATTATCCTTTAAAGACTTGATTCTCCCCACACTTAGTTAGCTGTGGTGTCGAAATTGTGATTAACTTCGTTGTCGACTTCCATCGGACCATGTATGTAATGTTTAACTCTGTGACCATTAACTTTAAATTCAATCCCATTTGAATTTATCAATTCTATCGTTCCGTATGGGAAAACTCTTTTGACTATGAATGGTCCAGACCATCTTGATTTCAATTTTCCAGGAAATAGCTTGAATCGTGAATTGAAAAGAAGAACTCTGTCTCCTTCTTTAAATTCTTTTGAACTTCTGATTCTTTTATCATGCCATTTCTTTGTTCTTTCTTTATAGATTAACGAATTTTCGTATGCTTCATGTCTTAATTCTTCTAATTCGTTTAGTTGACTTAATCGTAGACGTCCGGCTTCATGTAAATCAAGATTACATGTCTTCAAAGCCCAAAATGCTTTGTGTTCAATTTCTACTGGAAGATGACATGCTTTTCCATACACAAGTCTAAAAGGTGTGGTTCCAATTGGAGTTTTGTAGGCTGTTCTAAAAGCCCAGAGTGCATCCTCCAATTTAATGGACCATTCCTTTGGATTTGATCCTACGGTTTTCTCTAGAATACGTTTTAAAGCTCGGTTTGTATTTTCAACTTGTCCACTTGTTTGTGGATGATATGCGGTGGAGATTTTATGAGTTACTCCATATCTTTTAAGAACTTTCTCAAGTTGATTATTACAGAAATGAGTACCCCGATCACTTATTAAAGCTTTCGGTGTTCCAAACCTTGCAAAAAGACGTTTCAAAAAGTTGACTACAACTCGTGCATCGTTAGTTGGGAGAGCTTGTGCTTCCGCCCATTTAGATACATAATCAATGGCTACGAGTATATACAGATTATTATGAGATTTTGGAAATGGACCCATAAAGTCAATACCCCAAATGTCAAATACTTCACATACTTGGATGACATTTTGTGGCATTTCATCACGTTGACTTATTCTTCCGGCCTTTTGACATGCATCACAGGATTTGCAAAGAAGGTGTGAGTCTTTGTAAATTGTAGGCCAATAGAATCCAGCTTCATAAACTTTTCTTGCTGTTAGTTGAGGCCCATAATGCCCTCCTGTTGGTCCTGTGTGACAATGGTTTAAAATTTTACTAGCTTCATCTCCAAATACACATCGGCGTATTATTCCATCGGGACAACTTTTAAACAGATGTGGATCTTCCCAGAAATAGTGTTTTATATCACTGAAGAATTTCTTTCGTCTTTGGTACGATAATCCTTTTTCAAGGAATCCACAAACTAAGTAGTTTGCATAGTCTGCAAACCATGGGATTTCTTTATAATCTATCTTCAATAGATATTC
Source organism: Rutidosis leptorrhynchoides (assembly GCF_046630445.1). Lineage (NCBI taxonomy): Eukaryota > Viridiplantae > Streptophyta > Magnoliopsida > Asterales > Asteraceae > Rutidosis > Rutidosis leptorrhynchoides. The sequence goes on from NC_092334.1 coordinate 256,233,430, forward strand.
ATCAGGAAAGTTGTCTTGTATGGCCGATTCATTCAGAACTTCTAATTCGGGATTTTCAAGACGAGAAAGATGATCAGCGGCGAGATTTTCTGCTCCTCTTTTATCTCGGATTTCAATATCAAACTCTTGTAAGAGTAAGATCCAACGGATTAATCTTGGTTTAGCATCTTGTTTTGAAAATAGGTATTTAAGAGCAGAATGGTCGGTATAGACCACCGTTTTTGCTAGAACGAGATATGATCGAAATTTGTCAAAAGCAAAGACAATAGCAAGGAGTTCTTTTTCAGTAGTTGTATAGTTCGTTTGTGCTCCTTGTAACGTCTTACTAGCATAATATATAGGTTGAAATCGTTTTTCAATCCTTTGTCCTAAAACGGCTCCCATTGCAAAATCACTTGCATCGCACATTAGTTCAAATGGTAGATTCCAATTTGGTGTTATCATGATCGGTGCATTAGTGAGTTTTTCTTTAAGAATATTAAAAGATTTGATACATTCATCTGAAAAGATGAATGGCGCATCCTTTTCTAGGAGTTTATTCATAGGAGTGGCAATTTTAGAAAAATCTTTTATAAAACGTCGGTAAAAACCGGCATGCCCTAGAAAACTCCTAACTCCTCTAACATTGGTGGGATGTGGAAGTTTAGCAATTACATCTACTTTAGCTCTATCCACTTCAATTCCTTCTTTTGAAATTTTATGTCCAAGAACGATGCCTTCTTTAACCATGAAATGGCATTTCTCCCAATTAAGTACTAGATTTGATTTTTCGCATCTAATTAGCATTCGTTCTAGATTAACTAGACATGATTTAAATGTATCACCGAAGACTGAAAAGTCATCCATGAATACTTCCATGCATTCTTCTATCATGTCGTGAAAAATCGCCATCATACACCTTTGAAAGGTTGCAGGGGCGTTACAAAGTCCAAATGGCATGCGTTTGTAAGCAAAAGTACCATAAGGGCACGTGAATGTGGTTTTCTCTTGATCTTCGGGTGCTATTGGAATTTGAAAATATCCGGAAAATCCATCTAGAAAACAATAGTAACTATTTCCGGCTAATCTTTCCAACATTTGATCTATGAAAGGTAAGGGAAAGTGATCTTTTCTGGTGGCGTCATTTAATTTTCTATAATCAATACATACACGCCATCCTGTTACAGTCCTAGTAGGAATAAGCTCATTTTTCTCATTTGTAATGACAGTCATGCCACCCTTCTTAGGCACGCATTGAACTGGGCTTACCCATGGACTATCAGAAATTGGATATATTAAACCTGCATCTAGCAGTTTAATAATCTCTTTCTTAACTACATCTTGCATATTAGGATTCAGTCTTCGTTGGCGTTGCACATACGTTTTATGACCTTCTTCCATAAGGATTTTATGTGTGCAATACGAAGGACTTATTCCTTTAATATCATGAATTTTCCATGCAATGGCTGGTTTATGAGCTTTCAACACAGAAATGAGCTGTGATTTCTCATTTTCAGTAAGAGAAGACGATATTATTACAGGTAATTCAGATTCACCATGTAAATAAGCGTATTCCAAATGGTTTGGAAGTGGCTTTAACTCTAATTTCGGAGGTTCTTCTATCGATGATTTATATCGATATCTGTCTTCTTCTTTTAGCATTTGTATTTCTTCTGTTGTTGGTTCATATCCATTAGCTATAAGTGTAGCTAACATTTCAGCTTCATCAATTGGTTCATTACCTTCTCCTAAAGAACATTCTCCTGTTCCTTGTAATTCTGGAAATTCTTTTAATAATTCTGCATGTGCATCTATAGTTTGAATATAATAACATGTATCATCTGCAGATTGTGGTTGTTGCATTGCTCTATCAACTGAAAAGGTAACACTCTCATCCTCTATACTTAGGGTCAGTTTCTTACCGAACACGTCTATCATTGCTTTAGCCGTGTTTAAGAATGGTCTTCCTAATATGAGAGGAACTTGAGAATCTTCTTCCATGTCTAAAACAACAAAATCTACTGGAAATACTAAAGTACCAACTTTAACTAGCATGTTCTCCATTATCCCTCTAGGATATTTTATTGATCTATCGGCTAGTTGTATGCTTATTCTGGTTGGTTTCAATTCTCCAAGGTCTAGTTTAGCGTATAGTGAATACGGCATTAGATTTATACTAGCACCTAAATCTGCCAATGCTTCTATTGAACTAAGACTACCCAGAAAACATGGAATTGTGAAACTTCCTGGATCAGATAGTTTTTCTGGTATCTTATTCAACAGCACTGCTGAACAATTAGCATTCATAGTAACAGCCGAGAGTTCTTCCATTTTCTTTCTATTCGTGATTAGATCTTTCAAGAATTTAGCATATCTTGGCATTCCTGAAATTACATCAATGAAAGGAAGATTTACATTTATCTGTTTAAACATATCCAAGAATTTGGATTGCTCGGCTTCAAGTTTTTCTTTCTTCATTTTACTCGGATAAGGAAGTGGTGGTTGATATGGTTTAACATAAGGTTTATCCTTAACTGTGTTATCTTCATTAACCTTTTCAACTACCGGTTCTTTTTCCTTATCTTGATCAGGTTGTGGTTCTTGTGGAGTAGGAATAGTTTCATCAGAAGTTACAGGTATTTCAGGTGTTTTAAGTGTTGTACCACTTCTTGTGGTAATAGCTTTAGCTGTTTCATTCCGGGGGTTAGCGTTTGTATCGCTAGGTAGACTTCCCGGTTTCCTTTCACCTATTAACCTTGCTAGGTTGCTCACTTCTTGTTCTAGATTTTGAATAGAAGCTTGTTGATTTCTAAATGCTTGAGCATTTTGTTCATTGGTTTGTTTTTGAGATGTGAAAAACTGCGTTTGAGTTTCAACTAGCTTCGTCATTATATCTTCTAAATTCGGCTTTTTATCATCGGTTTGTTGTGGTGGTTTGTTTTGAAAATTCGGTCTTTGCTGATTGTAAGTATTATTGGATACTTGTTGATTGCTAGGACCTTGTTGGTTGTTGTATGGAATATTTCGGTTATAATTCTGGTTTTGATTGTAAATCGGTCTTGGCGGTTGATAATTATTCTGATAATTATTTCCAGGCCTTTGGTTTATGTATGAAATATTCTCTCTTTGTTCCATTGTTAATTCAATACTGAGACAATCTTTTGTCAAATGTGGTCCTCCACACTGCTCACAACTAATTCGTATAGAGTGAATATCCTTAGTCATCTTTTCCATTCGTCTCTCGAAAGCATCTATCTTTGCGGAAATGGAATCTAAGTCATGGCTAGAATCGGCTCTAGCTGCTTTAGATGATCTAATGATATCTTTTTCTTGGTGCCACTCATGTGAGTGGGAAGCAGTATTATCAATAATTTTGTAAGCATCAGTTTCGGTTTTCTTCATAATAGAACCACCAGCTGCTATATCTATGTCTTTTCTTGTAGTGATGTCGCATCCTCGGTAGAATATTTGTACTATTTGACAGGTGTCTAAACCATGTTGCGGACATCCTCTTAACAACTTTCCATATCTTGTCCACGCCTCATATAGAGTTTCATTTGGCTTCTGTGTGAACGTAACAATTTCTGCTTGAAGTCTTACGGCTTTAGATGCAGGAAAAAATTGTTTAAGAAATTTATCAATTAAAACATCCCATGTATCGATCGCCCCTTCAGGTAACGATTCCAACCAATCTTTGGCTTCTCCCTTTAAAGTCCAGGGAAATAACATGAGATATATCTGTTCATCCTCCACTTCTCGGATTTTAAATAGTGTGCAGATCCTATTAAAGGTACGTAGATGTTCATTTGGATCTTCCTTCGGCGCACCACTAAATTGGCATTGATTAGTCACCATGTGTAAAATTTGTCCTTTGATTTCATAATCTGGCGCATTAATGTCTGGATGAGTAATTGCGTGACCTTGGCCAGTGCGTTTAGCTCTCATTCGGTCTTCCATACTTAAAGGTTCCAGATTCTCCATAATTGAATTTGTTGACTCGGTATCACTAGATGATTCTGATTTAATAGTTCGTTCCTCAACAATCTCTGTTTGAATGATTGGTGGTTCCGGAGGAAAGTTTAATGGTTCAGGATCTACGAACCGTTCCTGAATATTTTCTGGATTCTCAATTGTGAGGTTTGTTTCAAAAACTGGATTATCGGAAATTTGAACTGAAGTACTTGGTCGACTGGATGACGATTCTAAAGAAAAATCAACGGCGGTTATATTTGTTAAGCGATGTCTTGATCTAGTTACAGGTGGTGAACGTACAAAAGGTGGTGAACGTCTTGCTCGGTGCATTCACTGAATATCCTATTAGTTTTAAAAAGGAAAGAAAAATTATAATAAGTTATCCAATCAATAGACTTTTCTGATTTTGCCCACGTTTCGAATAGCCAAAAGATGCAGCAGAGGGGCAGGATTCGTTTGGTCTCAATATAATTGAGGACTGTTTGGCTCCAATAACCCGGTCCACGTACAAATCCAACTATTACTACGAACCAGAAAATTTTGATGTCTATCAATTTAACCACTTAAAATAAATTTTCGTAATTTTAAGAAATTTAGATAAGAAGTAGAATAAAATTCTAAGTCCTAAAACTAGAATGGCGAGAAATAAGAGAGAAAAAGATTGCGCGTCGAAAAATGTCGAAAAAGAAAAATGGTTGAAAAATAAAAGGTGACGGAAATAAAAGAAACTTATCAAAACTTAAAAATACTTAACTAATTTAACCTTATTACTACAACTAACTTAAAATTATAATCGCAAATTGAAATTACTAATTGAAATGATAATTGATACATAGTAAAAGGTCTCTAAAAATATTAAAGCTTACAGGAAAAACTAAATCCCAAATGGAAATAACTTAAAAAGAAACTAAAACTTAAAAAGGCGTCGCAAAATTCTAAAGCACCTAAATCTTAGTCTAAAGAAAAAGCACTTAAGGAATTCTACGGCAAAGCCTAAAAATCTAGGAGTAAAAATAACTATAGCAAAAACTAAGTTTAAAATTAAATATGAGCTAAAAATACAAAAGTTACGCTACAACGATTAAAAAGGTACAAAATATAAAAATATACAAAAAGTTGTAAAAAGTACAATTTTTATAAAAATATTATTTTTATATTATTTATTTAATTAAAACTACTAATTTTATAATTTTAATAAAACTAATTAAACAAAATACATAAATATAAAGTAAAAAGTAAAAATAAAACTAAAATTAATAATAATAATAATAATTAAGTAATTAATAATAATAATAATAAATTAAAACCCGTGATTAGGGTTTTGTCCGTGTGTCAGGAACCCTCCGCGAGTCGCGGAAAATAAAGAGTAAAACCCCGCAAGTCGCGGGGTTCAGGAATTCTGTTGACAGGTAGTACTTTTTACGCGTTTTTCTTTATATTTTTTTTTTTTTATTTATTTTTCTGTTTTCTGTTTTTAATTTAAATAAACGATTTTTAATAAAATTTATATTTTTATAAATTAAAATAAAGATAAAGAAACTTATAAAACTTAAATATTTAACAAAATCCTAAAAATACTTATATTTTTGTTTTTCTTTTTATATTTTTGAATGATTAAAACGTAATTTTTACAAAAACGACTTTTAATAAAAGTAACTAAAATTTGTTTTTTTTTTTTTTATATTAGCGTTGCGCTTCAGGTTTTTAAGATAGTCCCCGGCAGCGGCGCCAAAAATACTTGATGTCAAAGCAGAGGGGTATAAAATACTATTAAATTTTAGCAGAAAATACTATTAAATACGATACAATTTTACACAAGATATTTATTTATTTATAGAATGGATATACTTAAACCTTGCTACAACACTTATAGGCAGTGTACCTAATCGTACAGTAGTGTAGTTTTTAGTAAGTCCGGTTCGTTCCACAGGGAAATCTTTAAACAAAACTCAACGCTATATTAGTTTACTTTTATTAAAAATATAAATATATATATAAGTAATATTATTATTATAAAGAGGGGTTTTTACCGTTTAATGACCGGTTTGTCGATTTTAAAACTTTAGTCGCAGTTAAAACCTAATGTAAAATATAAAATAAATACAAGACTTTAAATTAAAGCGTAAAGTAAATAACGATAATGAAATTGCGAATAATAAAAATGCGATAAAATTAAATTACGATAATTAAAAAGTACGATAATTAAAAGTGCGATAAAATGAAATAACAATAAATAAAATGCGATAATTAGAAGTGCAATTAAATATAAAATAAAGGAAATAAAATATGAAATAAAAGAATTATGCTTATTTAAACTTCCGTAATCATGATGTTTGACGTGTTGGTTTTAGTTTTATGCCCATGGGTTAATTGTCCTTTGTCCTGGATTATTCAATATGTCCGTCTGGTTTTTGTCCATAACAGTCCATCAGTCATAAATATAAATTGCAAGTGTCCTTGTCAAATTATTATTATACCCGAAGATAAATATTCCAACTAATTGGGGATTCGAATTGTAACAAGGTTTTAATACTTTGTTTAATGAATACACCAGGTTATCGACTGCGTGTAAACCAAGGTTTTATTACTTTGTTAACAATTACACCAATTACCCTTGAATGTAATTTCACCCCTGTTTTGATTATTCTAGTGGCTATTAATCCATTCCCGTGTCCGGTTAAATGAACGATTATTCGTACATATAAATACCCCGCCCATCGTGTCCGATCGAGTGTATATGGTAATTTATAGGGACGCCCAATTGTAAATCTTTATATTAACATTAACAAACTTTCATTTAGTTAAACAAATATAAAGCCCATTAATAGCCCATAGCCTAGTTTCCACAAGTGTCGTTCTTTTATCCAAACCCCAATTATGGTACAAAGCCCAATTACCCAATTTTAGTAATTAGCCCAACATCACGATTACTTCGTTTTAAACAAGCATAATAATAACTTAGCTACGAGACATTAATATAAAAAGGTTGAACATAACTTACAATGATTAAAAATAGCGTAGCGTTACACGGACAGAATTTCGACTTACACCCTTACAACATTCGCTAACATACCCTTATTATTAGAATTATAATTAAAATTAAAATATAAATTATAAATATAAATATATATTACTCGTATATATTGAGAGAGAGATGAAAAATAATGTGTAAAATTCGATCAGAATTCGGTTGGCTTTATAGCCAGAAGTGATTTTTGGGGCTCCGCGACTCGCGGCAAAAAGCCCTTCAAACTCCGCGAGTCGCGGAGAGGTATTTTCATTTTACACCCTTGGAGTTTCTGGCTGCCGACGGTTTTAATAATATATATATAATATATATATAATTAATATAATTAATTATATATTATATTATATTTATATACATAGTTAACTTGTAATTTTTAGTCCGTTGCGTCGAGCGTTAAGAGTTGACTCTGGTCCCGGTTCCGGTTTTTCGAACGTCCTTGCGTACAATTTAATATCTTGTACTTTGCGTTTTGAATCTTGTACTCTTGTGATTTCGAGACGTTTCTTATCAATAATTGGAACCTTTTTGATTGTCTTTTGTTCTTTTGAGCTTTTTGGTCGTTTGCGTCTTCAAATCGTCGAATCTGTCTTTTGTCTTCACCTTTTATTATTTAAACGAATATCACTTGTAAATAGAACAATTGCAACTAAAAGCTTGTCTTTCTTGAGGAATAATGCTATGAAATATATGTTCGTTTTTAGCATTATCAAGTCCAAATGGCATGCGTTTGTAAGCAAAAGTACCATAAGGGCACGTGAATGTGGTTTTCTCTTGATCTTCGGGTGCTATTGGAATTTGAAAATATCCGGAAAATCCATCTAGAAAACAATAGTAACTATTTCCGGCTAATCTTTCCAACATTTGATCTATGAAAGGTAAGGGAAAGTGATCTTTTCTGGTGGCGTCATTTAATTTTCTATAATCAATACATACACGCCATCCTGTTACAGTCATAGTAGGAATAAGCTCATTTTTCTCATTTGTGATGACAGTCATGCCACCCTTCTTAGGCACGCATTGAACTGGGCTTACCCATGGACTATCAGAAATTGGATATATCAAACCTGCATCTAGCAGTTTAATAATCTCTTTCTTAACTACATCTTGCATATTAGGATTTAGTCTTCGTTGGCGTTGCACATACGTTTTATGACCTTCTTCCATAAGGATTTTATGTGTGCAATACGAAGGACTTATTCCTTTAATATCATGAATCTTCCATGCAATGGCTGGTTTATGAGCTTTCAACACAGAAATGAGTTGTGATTTCTCATTTTCAGTAAGAGAAGACGATATTATTACAGGTAATTCAGATTCACCATGTAAATAAGCGTATTCCAAATGGTTTGGAAGTGGCTTTAATTCTAATTTCGGAGGTTCTTCTATCGATGATTTATATCGATATCTGTCTTCTTCTTTTAGCATTTGAATTTCTTCTGTTGTTGGTTCATATCCATTAGCTATAAGTGTAGCTAACATTTCAGCTTCATCAATTGGTTCATTTCCTTCTCCTAAAGAACATTCTCCTGTTCCTTGTAATTCTGGAAATTCTTCTAATAATTCTGCATGTGCATCTATAGTTTGAATATAATAACATGTATCATCTGCAGATTGTGGTTGTTGCATTGCTCTATCAACTGAAAAGGTAACACTCTCATCCTCTATACTTAGGGTCAGTTTCTTACCGAACACGTCTATCATTGCTTTAGCCGTGTTTAAGAATGGTCTTCCTAATATGAGAGGAACTTGAGAATCTTCTTCCATGTCCAAAACAACAAAATCTACTGGAAATACTAAAGTACCAACTTTAACTAGCATGTTCTCCATTATCCCTCTAGGATATTTTATTGATCTATCGGCTAGTTGTATGCTTATTCTGGTTGGTTTCAATTCTCCAAGGTCTAGTTTAGCGTATAGTGAATACGGCATTAGATTTATACTAGCACCTAAATCTGCTAATGCTTCTATTGAACTAAGACTACCCAGAAAACATAGAATTGTGAAACTTCCTGGATCAGATAATTTTTCTGGTATCTTATTCAACAGCACTGCTGAACAATTAGCATTCATAGTAACAGCCGAGAGTTCTTCCATTTTCTTTCTATTTGAGATTAGATCTTTCAAGAATTTAGCATATCTTGGCATTCCTGAAATCACATCAATGAAAGGAAGATTTACATTTATCTGTTTAAACATATCCAAGAATTTGGATTGCTCGGCTTCAAGTTTTTCTTTCTTCATTTTACTCGGGTAAGGAAGTGGTGGTTGGTATGGTTTAACATAAGGTTTAGCCTTAACTGTGTTATCTTCATTAACCTTTTCAACTACCGGTTCTTTTTCCTTATCTTGATCAGGTTGTGGTTCTTGTGGAGTAGGAATAGTTTCATCAGAAGTTACAGGTATTTCAGGTGGTTTAAGTGTTGTACCACTTCTTGTGGTAATAGCTTTAACTGTTTCATTCCGGGGGTTAGCATTTGTATCACTAGGTAGACTTCCCGGTTTTCTTTCACCTATTAACCTTGCTAGGTTACTTACTTCTTGTTCCAGATTTTGAATAGAAGCTTGTTGATTTCTAAATGCTTGAGCATTTTGTTCATTGGTTTGTTTCTGAGATGTGAAAAACTGTGTTTGAGTTTCAACTAGCTTTGTCATCATATCTTCTAAATTCGGCTTTTTATCATCGGTTTGTTGTGGTGGTTTGTTTTGAAAATTCGGTCTTTGCTGATTGTAAGTATTATTGGATACTTGTTGATTGCTAGGACCTTGTTGGTTGTTGTATGGAATATTTCGATTATAATTCTGGTTTTGATTGTAAATCGGTCTTGGCGGTTGATAATTATTCTGATAATTATTTCCAGGCCTTTGGTTTATGTATGAAATATTCTCTCTTTGTTCCATTGTTAATTCAATACTGAGACAATCTTTTGTCAAATGTGGTCCTCCACACTGCTCACAACTAATTCGTATTGAGTGAATATCTTTAGTCATCTTTTCCATTCGTCTCTCGAAAGCATCTATCTTTGCGGAAATGGAATCTAAGTCATGGCTAGAATCGGCTCTAGCTGCTTTAGATGATCTAATGATGTCTTTTTCTTGGTGCCACTCATGTGAGTGGGAAGCAGTGTTATCAATAATTTTGTAAGCATCAGTTTCGGTTTTCTTCATAATAGAACCACCAGCTGCTATATCTATGTCTTTTCTTGTAGTGATGTCGCATCCTCGGTAGAATATTTGTACTATTTGACAGGTGTCTAAACCATGTTGCGGAAATCCTCTTAATAACTTTCCATATCTTGTACACGCCTCATATAGAGTTTCATTTGGCTTTTGTGTGAACGTAACAATTTCTGCTTGAAGTCTTACGGCTTTAGATGCAGGAAAAAATTGTTTAAGAAATTTGTCAATTAAAACGTCCCATGTATCGATCGCCCCTTCAGGTAACGATTCCAACCAATCTTTGGCTTCTCCCTTTAAAGTCCAGGGAAATAACATGAGATATATCTGTTCATCCTCCACTTCTCGGATTTTAAATAGTGTGCAGATCCTATTAAAGGTACGTAGATGTTCATTTGGATCTTCCTTCGGCGCACCACTAAATTGGCATTGATTAGTCACCATGTGTAAAATTTGTCCTTTGATTTCATAATCTGGCGCATTAATGTCTGGATGAGTAATTGCGTGACCTTGGCCAGTGCGTTTAGCTCTCATTCGGTCTTCCATACTTAAAGGTTCCAGATTCTCCATAATTGAATTTGTTGAATCGGTATCACTAGATGGTTCTGATTTAATAGTTCGTTCCTCAACAATCTCTGTTTGAATGATTGGTGGTTCCGGAGGAAAGTTTAATGGTTCAGGATCTATGAACCGTTCCTGAATATTCTCTGGATTCTCAATTGTGAGGTCGGGTTTAAAAAATGGATTATCGGTAATTTGAACTGAAGTACTTGGTCGACTGGATGACGATTCTAAAGAAAAATCAACGGCGGTTATATTTGTTAAACGATGTCTTGATCGAGTTACAGGTGGTGAACGTACAAAAGGTGATGAACGTCTTGCTCGGTGCATTCACTGAATATCCTATTAGTTTTTAAAAGGAAAGAAAAATTATAATAAGTTATCCAATCAATAGACTTTCCTGATTTTGCCCACGTTTCGAATAGCCAAAAGATGCAGCAGAGGGGCAGGATTCGTTTGGTCTCAATATAATTGAGGACTGTTTGGCTTCAATAACCCGGTCCACGTACAAATCCAACTATTACTACGAACCAGAAAATTTTGATGTCTATCAATTTAACTACTTAAAATAAATTTTCGTAATTTTAAGAAATTTAGATAAGAAGTAGAATAAAAATCTATGTCCTAAAAACTAGAATGGCGAGAAATAAGAGAGAAAAAGAGTTCGTCGAAAAAGGTCGAAAAAGAAAAAAATGGTTGAAAAATAAAAGGTGACGAAAAAATAAAAGAAACTTATAAAAACTTAAAAATACTTAACTAACCTAACCTTATTACTACAACTAACTTAAAATTATAATCGCAAATTGAAATTACTAATTGGAATGATAATTGGTACATAGTAAAAGGTGTCTAAAAATATTAAAGCTTACAGGAAAAACTAAATCCCAAATGGAAATAACTTAAAAAGAAACTAAAACTTAAAAAGGCGTCGCAAAATTCTAAAGCACCTAAATCTTAGTCTAAAGAAAAAGCACTTAAGAAATTCTACGGCAAAGCCTAAAAATCTAGGAGTAAAAATAACTATAGCAAAAACTAAGTTTAAAATTAAATATGAGCTAAAAAATACAAATATTACGCTACAACGATTAAAAAGGGACAAAATATAAAAATATATAAAAAGTTGTAAAAAGTACAATTTTTATAAAAATATTATTTTTATATTATTTATTTAATAAAACTACAAATTTTACAATTTTATTAAACTAATTTAACTAAAATACATAAATTAAATAAAAAGTAAAAATAAAACTAAAACTAATAATAATAATAATAATAATTAGGTTTTAATAATAATTAATTAATAATAACCGTAATTAATGCAGGTTTAGGGCTTCCTGTCGCCTGTCAGAAGGTCTCCGCGAGTCGCGGCAATTATTGAAGAAAACCCCGCGAGTCGCGGGGTTCAGAAATTCTGTTGACAGGTTTGAAATTTTTACGCGTTTTCTTTATTTTTTTTTTTTATTTTATGTTTTCTGTTTTCTTAAATAAATAAAAGATTTTAAAATAAAACTTATATTTTTATAAACTAAAATAGAAATAAAGAAACTTATAAAACTTAAATATTTACAAAATCTTAAAAATACATATATTTTTGTTTTTCTTTTTATATTTTTGAATAATTAAAACGTATTTCTACAAAAGCGAATTTTTAATAAAAGTAACTAAAAATCTTTTTTTTTTTTTATATTAGCGTTGCGCTTCCGGCTTTTAAGAGTTTTTCCCCGGCAGCGGCGCCAAAAATACTTGATGTGAAGCGAGGTGTATATAAAATAGTTATTAATTTTAGCAGGAAACACTATTAAATACGATACAATTTTACACAAGATATTTATTTATTTATAGAATGGATATACTTAAACCTTGCTACAACACTTATAGGCAGTGTACCTAATCGTACAGTAGTGTAGTTTTTAGTAAGTCCGGTTCGTTCCACAGGGAAATCTTTAAACAAAGCTCAACGCTATATTAGTTTACTTTTATAAAAATACAAACATATATATAAGTAATATTATTATTATAAAGGGGGGTTTTTACCGTTTAATGACCGGTTTGTCGATTTTAAGATTTTAGTCGCAGTTAAAACCTAATGTAAAATATAAAATAAATACAAGACTTAAATTAAAGCGTAAAGTAAATAACGATAATGAAATTGCGAATAATAAAAACGCGATAAAATAAAATTGCGATAATTAAAAAGTACGATAATTAAAAGTGCGATTAAATAACAATAAATAAAAGTGCGATAATTAGAAGTGCAATTAAATATAAAATAAAGGAAATTAAATATGAAATAAAAGAATTATGCTTATTTAAACTTCCGTAATCATGATGTTTGACGTGTTGATTTTAGTTTTATGCCCATGGGTTAATTGTCCTTTGTCCTGGATTATTTAATATGTCCGTCTGGTTTTTGTCCATAACAGTCCATCAGTCATAAATATAAATTGCAAGTGTCCTCGTCAAATTATTATTATACCCGAAGTTAAATATTCCAACTAATTGGGGATTCGAATTGTAACAAGGTTTTAATACTTTGTTTAATGAATACACCAGGTTATCGACTGCGTGTAAACCAAGGTTTTACTACTTTGTTAACAATTACACCAATTACCCTTGAATGTAATTTCACCCCTGTTTTAATTATTCTAGTGGCTATTAATCCATTCCCGTGTCCGGTTAAATGAACGATTATTCGTACATATAAATACCCCGCCCATCGTGTCCGATCGAGTGTATATGGTAATTTATAGGGACGCCCAATTGTAATTCTTTATATTAACATTAACAAACTTTCATTTAGTTAAACAAATATAAAGCCCATTAATAGCCCATAGTCTAATTTCCACAAGTGTCGTTCTTTTGTCCAAACCCCAATTATGGTACAAAGCCCAATTACCCAATTTTAGTAATTAGCCCAACATCATGATTACTTCGTTTAAAATAAGCATAATAATAACTTAGCTACGAGACATTAATATAAAAAGGTTGAACATAACTTACAATGATTAAAAATAGCGTAGCGTTACACGGACAGAATTTCGACTTACACCCTTACAACATTCGCTAACATACCCTTATTATTAGGATTTAAAATTAAAATTAAAATTAAAATATAAATTATATATATATATTACGTATATATTGAGAGAGAGATTGAGAAATAGAATATGAAATTTGATCAGAATTCGGTTTGCTTTATAGCCAGACTTGATTTTTGGGGCTCCGCGACTCGCGGCAAAATGCCCTTCAAACTCCGCGAGTCGCGGAGATAGAAATTACAGCTCAGTCCTTGGAGTTTTCTCTGCCGACGGTTTTTATTATATATATATAATATATATATAATTAATATAATTAATTATATATTATATTATATTTATATACATAGTTAACTTGTAATTTTTAGTCCGTTGCGTCGAGCGTTAAGAGTTGACTCTGGTCCCGGTTCCGGATTTTCGAACGTCCTCGCGTACAATTTAATATCTTGTACTTTGCGTTTTGAATTTTGTACTCTTGTGATTTCGAGACGTTTCTTATCAATAATTGGAACCTCTTTGATTGTCTTTTGTTCTTTTGAGCTTTTTGGTCGTTTGCGTCTTCAAATCGTCGAATCTGTCTTTTGTCTTCACCTTTTATTATTTAAACGAATATCACTTGTAAATAGAACAATTGCAACTAAAAGCTTGTCTTTCTTGAGGAATAATGCTATGAAATATATGTTCGTTTTTAGCATTATCAACTATCTTTACAAAAACGACTTGTAACCTGTAATTCCGACTATAAATTTATACTTTTTCTGTATAGATTCATAAACTTAAGTTCAATATGAAACTATAGCAATTGGATTCACTCAAAACGGATTTAAAATGAAGAAGTTATGGGTAAAACAAGATTGGTTATTTTTGCTTGTTGTAGCTACGTGAAAATTGGTAACAAATCTATATTAATCATATCCTAGCTAACTTATATTGTATTATACATGTATTCTAATATATTATGTAATCTTGGGATACCATAGACACGTATGCAAATGTTTTGACATATCATATCAACCCATCTATATATATTATTTGGAACAACCATAGACACTCTATATGCAGTAATGTCGGAGTTAGCTATACAGGGTTGAAGTTGATTCCAAAAATATATATAGTTTGAGTTGTGATCTAGCCTGAGACGTGTATACACTGGGTCATGGATTGATTCAAGATAATATATATCGATTTATTTCTGTACATCTAATTGTGGACAACTAGTTGTAGGTTACTAACTAGGACAGCTGACTTAATAAACTTAAAACATTAAAACGTATTAAAAATGTTGTAAATATATTTTGAACATACTTTGAAATATATGTACATATTTGTTATAGGTTCGTGAATCGACCAGTGGCCAAGTCTTACTTCCCGACGAAGTAAAAATCTATGAAAGTGAGTTATAGTCCCACTTTTAAAATCTAATATTTTGGGATGAGAATACATGCAGTTTTATAAATGTTTTACGAAATAGACACAAGTAAATGAAACTACATTATATGGGTGAATGATCAAAGTCGAATATGCCCCTTTTGCTTGGTAGCCTAAGAATTAGTAAACCGATCTACTAATTGATTCGAATCCTAAAGATAGATCTATTGGGCCTAACAAACCCCATCCAAAGTACCGGATGCTTTAGTACTTCGAATTCGTTTTTATCATGTCCGAAGGATTTCCCGGAATGATAGGGGAT
Organism: Rutidosis leptorrhynchoides; assembly: GCF_046630445.1. Taxonomy (NCBI): domain Eukaryota; kingdom Viridiplantae; phylum Streptophyta; class Magnoliopsida; order Asterales; family Asteraceae; genus Rutidosis; species Rutidosis leptorrhynchoides. The sequence continues at coordinate 256,248,869 of NC_092334.1, forward strand.
ATTCTTATATGCATCTTGTTAATGTCGGTTACCAGGTGTTCACCATATGAATGATTTTTTATCTCTATGTATGGGATGTATATTGAAATACGAAATCTTGTGGTCTATTATTATGATTTGATAATATATAGGTTAAACCTATAACTCACCAACATTTTTGTTGAGGTGATTATTAAGAGCTTCCGCTGTTGCATACTAAAATAAGGACAAAATTTGGACTCCATGCTTGTATGATATTATGTAAAAACTGCATTCAAGAAAGTTATTTTTGATGTAATATATTCTTATTGTAAACCATTATGTAATGGTCGTGTGTAAACGGTATATTTTAGATTATCATTATTTGATAATCTACGTGATGCTTTTTAAACCTTTATATGTAATAACCCAAACCAAACCACGAACAACCCGCGTGAAAATAGCAAATAATTTTTTTTTTCCTGGAACAGCATATGGTGCGGCGCGCCAGATGGACGCGCGGCGCGCCAGATTGTCGCGCGGCGCGCCATTCTGGTCTGTCCAAAAAATCTTGAAATGCTAAAAAGATTGGCCACTTCCCGACATAATTAGACAAAACGAATTTAACAACATATTCAAATATGTAAAACTAACACATTCCATTGATAAAAATGAGTTTTACGAAGCGGGGCCCACATCGGCCGTTTTACGAGTTTAATTCAAGATATGAGTTTCGACCATCAAAAAGTGTAAGTTCCAAACTACATTATGAGCATGGCGTTTGGGATTAAACTACCCAAGTCTTGGTCAAACTCCAAAGAGCCAACGCATCCAAAAAGCATCCCATAATCAACGACGAAATCTCTAATCCAAGACAATGCCCTTACCCTTGTCCACAACCGAACCTATAAAAATGGTAAACAACGAGAGGGTAAGTAAAGCTTAGTGAATGCAATAATTATACACATACATATATAATACACCTACTTGCAAATCACTTACTCAAACTCCGCATACATGCTAGTAACACAATTAGCTTATAATCACGAATACAAGCTAGAAATCTCCAATACCACAAGCTAGCATATGCAACGCATGTAATATAATTCGAATAATATATTATGCTTACATTTACAACACAAATAACCATGGTTAACCAATCGTACAAGGGAACGGCGCTCACGAAAATGCCATCGGTGTTCATAACATCCGTTAGGGCACTTAACACCTCACACCACTAACCCCTAGGGTGGCACCTTAACACCTCGGTACTTCACCTCGAGTGGCATCTTAACACCTCGATGCTTCACTCATATTTTACGGAGTGGTGTCTTAACACCTCGACACTACACTCCTAGGTGGCATCTTAACACCTCGATGCTACACCTGAGTGGCATCTTAACACCTCGATGCTACACTCTTCACGTGAAACGTGGTGTCTTAACACCTCGACTCTACACATTTAACGCTACAACAAATAGATACATTATATACCTACGTATATAATTATTCCACTCACCTTACGCCTTCGGTGAATCAATAAACCAAGCTTGAAACTTCAAGGTAACGTACCTATTACAAAGTATATATAATCAATTTTCCGTTCAAGTTGGTCAAACTCACAACACTCACCATCACTAGGTCATTTCGACCCATTTGGACACCTAACCCTAAAATTGGGTCAACTCACACCAAAAACCCTAGCATTAGCCAAGTTAGGTCTTAAAACACCTTTTAACATTAGGTTTAAGCATTAATCTCAATCATTAACTAACTTAGGTCCATTTTGACCCATTTGACCAATTTAAGGTCAACACCCCCATTTCGGGTCATCCACTAACCCACTTAACACCCGTTTACATAAATATTGGTGTTCTAGCAATTTACTAACTAATTAAGGTTTATTAACTACAATTAATACTTGAAAAACCCTAGTTAGTCATCTTTGAGTCAACATAACCCAAATTCACCCAAAACACCCAATTCACTAATAAATGGGTCTTATTGTTCATCACTCACACAAACCCTAACTCTTTAACAATTAAAACAAGGAAGTTAGGTTTAGGGCTTACCACAACTATCAAAACGTAGCAAATGAGGAGATGAACAACTTTAGTGCTTGCACTTTGACCCGATTCGAGCTTCTTCTTCCTTAATTTGAGCTCTCTCACTCTAGAATCTAACTCTCACTCTAGAATTGATTGGAAGATGATAAGGTGGGTGAATATGGAGTAAATGACACTCCAAACAACTGATCCAAGCCTTAAAGTCGGACCTTAAGTGGTTTTACCAAAATGCCCTCAAAATATCTTGATTAAAACAAAGTGAGCTATCAGCCCGTAATGGCGCGGCGCGCCAAATGCCCAGTTCAGCTTCTTTTGCCTTTTAATTAAATACAACCTAAACCCCACAACTTGAATAACTTATACACACATATGTACAATAAAATATTCGGGTCTTACATTATAGATAAAATAAAGGTTATGGTTGTTTTAAAAATGAATACAGTCTTTGAAAAACGTCTCATATAGAGGTCAAAACCTCGCGACAAAATCAATTAATATGGAACGTTTATAATCAATATGAACGGGACATTTCAGTTGGTATCCGAGCGTAGGTCTTAGAGAACCAGAAAATTGCATTAGTGTGTCTTACCGAGTTTGTTAGGATGCATTAGTGAGTCTGGACTTCGACCGTGTTTTTCTTCAAAAACGATTGCTTAACATTTTTTTGTTGGAAACTATATATTATGTGATATTTTAATCTCTTAACGTGTTTGATATTGTGCGATAGATGTCTACCTCTAGTACAAATCCCATTGATTCACCTAATAATAATGAAGAGTCGAATATATTTTGGGAAGATTCACAAATTCCCGAAAAGGGACCGGAAGAGGATGTAACATCCCGCCTTTTTCCGTTTACTTTTTCGTTTAATTATTTAAAGTCCGTTATATAACTATAACATCTCCCATTAATACGCGTTTTAAATTATCTCGTTTAGGTAATTCACGCACCCGAACGAAAGTTGAGGGACTAAACTTGACAAGGGATCAAACCCTTGACTAGGTCAAAGGGTCAAACCCCTTTCATCCATTCATTTTCATCCTCATCTTTTACTACTTCCAAATCCTCTCAACATTCAATCCTTAATTCATCATCTAAATCCGATTTTGGAGGTTAACATCAAAACAAATTACATATTTGGAATCCTCTCTTCATTCTCTACGTTTTGATACTAATTTCATCTTGATTGGGTCAAGACTAGCATTGTTCTTTTCACACGTTACTCGTCGAAGTACTTATTTGCTCTTGCGCTCAAGGTGAGATCATAGTCCCACTTTTACTCTTTTACAATTACATTTGGGATGAGAAAACATAAACGTTTCTTTTTACTAAGTGAACACAAGTACATGAAAACAAACATTCTACATACGAGTTTGAACAAAAATCCTCAATTCGATTATCATTAGTTACACTTGCCGGGTGTAAGCGAGAACTTATGTTATATGGCCATATGGGTTTGACAAACCCTCACTCAAACGGTTTGCTACCGTTTACGAATGAAATATATTTTCGAGAAACAGTGTATGTTCTAACACTATTGTGATGGGGTTCTATGGAAGGAATGTTAAGCATTGATAATTGGGTGCTCGTGAAACAAACTTTTGGAATGTATTACTATTATATCATTGTGGCAAATCTTGTGGTTCACTTGTACTTGCTTACTTAAACCTATGATTTCACCAACATTTTCGTTGACAGATTTCTATGTTTTTCTCAGGTCCTTGAATGTTTTGTGATACATGCTTCCGCTCATTACTTTTGATACCTGCTTGGATGTCGAGTATACATGCATACGTGGAGCGTCTTTTGGCTACTTTTAAATTGTGTCGCATATGTTTCAATTGTACTTTAAACTTTGTTATGTAACTAGTTGTCGAACTACTTTGGAAACCCCGAAACATCTTTACCTTTGAAATGAATGCGACATACTTTTGGTCAAATGTTGTTTTAAAGACTTATGACCATGTAACGGGACCTAAGTAGACGGCGCCGTCAATGACGATTTTTTCGGGTCGCTACAGATGGTATCAGATCGTTGGTTGTAGGGATTTAGAGTTCATTGGTGTCAACCCCGAGTCATAGGGTACATTAGTGAGTTTAGACTACAACCGGCATATAGACTTGAAGTAGAAATTACTTGACTACTTGTGCATTATACTCGAACGTTTCTACTCATATCTACTCTTGTTTCATCTTAACCTCACATTGTTTAATTTGATTGACGCGCCACCTTGACTATATGAAATGATGTCGAATGCACATATGAATCAGGGTAATATAATTTCCGGGATTATATTACGGTGACTCATATGAACGTTCCGATATTGTGGCATAAAGAATTTAACGCGAGTCAAGGAAATTTTTTTTCTCTCTATCCTATTTCCATATCATGATTAGTATTATTGAAAATACTAATCAACGGTATTCTTGTGTTTTGAAGGAACAATGCCTCCTCGTCGTGTGCCACGTCATGAGACTCCCGAACAAGCTCTACAACAAATGATAGCCGCCACCGTGGAAGCGGCCATGGCCGATCACTCCTCCAACAATAACAACAACCACAACAACAACAATCAAGGGGCCAGTAACTCAAGCGAAGGGTGCTCCTACAAAGCCTTCATGGGGTGCAAACCTCACACTTTTGATGGAACCGGGGGACCGGTTGTACTCACTCGATGGTTCGAACAAACGGAAGCCGTTTTTAGCATAAGCGGTTGTCGAGACCAAGATGAAGTCAAATATTCCACCCACACCTTTGCCGGTATCGCCCTCACGTGGTGGAACACCTATGTACAATCGGTGGGTACCGATGAAGCTCACGCCCTCTCTTGGGCCGACTTGAGGGAAAAGATGATTGTCGAATATTTCCCTCATGAAGAAACCCGAAGGCTCGAACAAGAGCTAAGAACTTTAAAGGCGGTCGGAAATGATCTCAAGGCTTATAATCAACGATTTTCCGAACTAGCCTTGATGTGCCCAAATCTTGTGAACCCCGAAGCTTTAAGGGTTGAACTTTACATGGATGGTCTTCCAAAGAGCATCAAACACGGAGTAATGTCATCCAAACCCACTAATCATCAAGAAGCTTTGAACATGGCCCGCAAATTGATAGAAACAGTGGACGAAATTGTAGTGCCGGCACCTAAAGCCGATGATAAGTCGGGTAACAACAAAAGAAAGTGGGAAGCCCCCCAAACAAGCAACAACAACTTTGCTAAGAAGCCTTACACCTCCGACGGCAAGAAGGGTTATGCCGGAAACCTACCTCTTCGCAACAAATGCAACAAGCATCACTTTGGTGAATGTGGCAAGCTAATTTGCCATCGGTGCCAAGGAGTTGGTCATAAGGCCAACGAATGTAAAAGTGTCGTCCTCATCGCTCGAAAGGGGCCCAATGCACCAAAAATAGGCACTTGTTACGAATGTGGCCAAACGGGCCATTATAGAAATGCATGCTCGAAGAAGAAAGATAACCTCAATACGCGCGGCCGAGCTTTCAACATCAACACCGAGGAAGCCCGAGATGACAATGAATTAGTCACGGGTACGTTTCTTCTCAACAACACTTATGTTACTTGTTTATTTGATTCGGGTGCCGATAAATACTTTGTATCCAAGACTTTGATTCATTCTTTTAGAACTCCACCACTCCCACTAGATACCACTTATACCATTGAAGTGGCCAACGGGAAACTATTGAGTGCCGATACATATTACCGGGGGTGTACGTTAAACATTTTGGGTAAAGAGTTTGAAATTGACTTGATACCCATGGAACTAGGAAGCTTCGATGTAATAATCGGTATGAATTGGTTAGCCAAAACGAAATCTCACATCCTTTGTGATCTTAACGCAATACGAATTCCTATCGAGAATGGTGAACGCTTGATTGTTTATGGCGATAAGAGTTGCACCGGACTCAACCTCGTTTTATGCATTAAAGTTAGAAAACTACTCTGTAAGGGTTGTTTTGCGATCCTTGCTCACGTTAAGAAAGTCGAGTCCGATGAGAAGCACATCGATGATGTGCCAATTGTTAGTGACTATTCTGATGTATTTCCTGACGAATTACCGGGTCTTCCACCTCATCGACCGATTGAATTCCAAATCGATCTAATTTCGGGAGCCGCACCCGTAGCACGTGCACCATATAGACTTGCTCCATCCGAAATGCAAGAATTGCAAAGTCAAATCCAAGAACTACTTGATCGTGGTTTTATCCAACCTAGCCATTCACCTTGGGGCACTCCGATTTTGTTTGTTAAAAAGAAAGACGGATCCCTACGAATGTGCATTGATTATTGTGAACTAAATAAATTGATGGTTAAGAACCGATATCCTCTTCCTCGCATCGATGACCTCTTTGATCAACTACAAGGGTCTTGTGTATATTCGAAAATCGATCTCCGCTCGGGTTATCATCAATTAAGGGTTAAGGGGGAAGATGTCTCCAAAACCGCTTTCCGAACTCGTTATGGTAGTTATGAATTCCTTGTCATGCCATTTGGTCTCACTAATGCACCGGCGGTGTTCATGGATCTTATGAACCGCGTGTGCAAACCGTATCTTGACAAATTAGTTATCGTGTTTATCGATGATATTTTGGTTTATTCCAAAAGCGAAGAATAATACGAGGAACATCTCCGACTTGTGCTTGAACTCTTGAAACAAGAACGACTCTATGCCAAATTCTCCAAGTGTGAATTTTGGTTGAAGGAAGTTCAGTTTCTTGGTTATGTTGTAAGTGATCAAGGTATTAAAGTAGATCCATCAAAAATCGAAGCCATTAGTAAATGGGAGACTCCTACTACTCCTACTCACATTCATCAATTCTTGTGTCTCACCGGATACTATCGTAGATTCATCAAAGATTTCTCTTTGGTCGCTCGTCCTCTAACCGCGTTAACTCATAAGGGAAGAAAATTCGTTTGGGCAACCGAACAAGAATCCGCATTTCAAATCTTGAAAAGGAAGCTAACCACCGCTCCTATCTTGTCACTTCCGGAAGGCAACGATGATTTTGTTGTGTATTGCGACGCCTCGAAACATGGTTTTGGGTGTGTGTTGATGCAACGAACGAAAGTCATTTCTTATGCTTCTCGACAACTCAAAATTCATGAACGAAACTATACGACACATGATCTCGAACTCGGAGCCGTTGTCTTTGCACTTAAAATGTGGAGACACTATATTTATAGAACCAAGAGTACTATATTCACCGATCACAAAAGCCTCCAACACATCTTTGATCAAAAGTAACTAAACATGAGACAAAGAAGGTGGATTGAAACCTTAAATGATTACGATTGCGAGCTTCATTACCACCCCGGGAAGGCAAACGTAGTAGCCGATGCCTTAAGTCGAAATGAAAGAGCGGTGCCTCTTCGTGTCCGAGCTTTAAACATCACCATCCACACCAACCTTAATAGTCAAATTCGGGTAGCCCAAGATGAGGCTCTCAAGGATGAAAATGTTTCACACGAGCTCTTAAACATTCTAGTCTCTCGATTCGAAACTAAGGAAACCGGACTCCGATATTTCGCCGGAAGGATTTGGGTGCCTAGTTATGGGGACCTACGAAGCCTTATTTTAAATTAAGCCCATAATTCACGATACTCGATTCACCCCGGTGCCAATAAGATGTACCACGACCTTAAACAACAATATTGGTGGCCGAACATTAAAAGGGACGTAGCTACTTATGTTTCCAAGTGTTTGACATGTTCCAAGGTCAAAACCGAACACCAAAGACCGTTCGGACTACTTTAACAACCCGAGATCCCGCAATGGAAGTGGGAAAGGATAACGATGGATTTTATCACCAAACTACGAAAAACGACGGGCGGTTATGATACCATTTGGGTTATTGTTGACCGTCTCACCAAATTCGCACATTTTCTTGCCATGAAAGAAACGGACAAAATGGAGAAACTTGCACAACTTTACATCAAGGAGATCGTAGCCCGACACGGTGTACCTTTATCGATTATCTCCGACCGAGATGGCCGCTTTGTTTCTAGATTTTGGGGTACCTTGCAAGAAGCGTTGGGAACGCGTTTAGACATGAGCACCGCATATCATCCTCAAACCGATGGACAAAGCGAACGCACAATTCAAACCTTGGAGGACATGTTACGAGCTTACGTGGTTGATTTTGGAAAAGCTTGGGACAAGCACTTACCTCTCGCCGAGTTCTCATACAACAATAGTTATCACGCGAGTATTAACGCCGCACCATTCGAAGCTTTATATGACCGAAAATGTCGTTCACCTCTTTGTTGGGCCGAAGTAGGCGACACACAAATCACCGGACCCGAACTCATTCATGAAACAACAGAGAAGATCGTTCAAATCCGAGATAGGCTTAGGACAGCCCGAAGTCGTCAAAAGAGCTATACCGACAAACGACGCAACGACCTTGAATTTCAAGTCGGTGACCGCGTAATGTTGAAAGTCGCGCCTTGGAAAGGTGTAATACGTTTCGGGAAACGCGGGAAGCTAAATTCGTGGTATATTGGTCCTTTCGAAATCTTGGAGCGTGTCGGAACTGTGGCTTATCGTTTAGAACTTCCGCCTCAATTGAGCTCCGTTCACCCTACTTTCCATGTATCTAACTTGAAGAAATGTCTTGCCGAACCCGATACCGTCATTCATCTCGAGGAGCTTACTATTGATGACAAACTCCATTTTATGGAGGAACCGGTTGAAATTGTGGACACCTCCGTCAAGACATTGAAACAAAGCCGAATTCCGATTGTTAAAGTCCGTTGGAACGCCAAAAGGGGACCCGAGTTTACTTGGGAAAGACAAGATCAAATGCAAAGGAAATATCCTCATCTATTCGCAAACTCGGAAACGCAAGATCCCGAGGAAGAAACAACGACTGCTACGTCTACTTAAATTTCAGGACGAAATTTCTTTTAAGGAGTAGGTATTGTAACATCCCGCCTTTTTCCGTTTACTTTTCCGTTTAATTATTTAAAGTCCGTTATATGACTATAACATCTCCCGTTAATACGCGTTTTAAATTATCTCATTTAGGTAATTCACGCACCCGAACGAAAGTTGAGGGACTAAACTTGACAAGGGATCAAACCCTTGACTAGGTCAAAAGGTCAAAACCCTTTCATCCATTCATTTTCATCCTCATCTTTTACTACTTCCAAATCCTCTCAACATTCAATCCTTAATTTATCATCTAAATCCGATTTTGGAGGCTAACATCAAAACAAATTACATATTTGGAATCCTCTCTTCATTCTCTACGTTTTGATACTAATTTCATCTTGATTGGGTCAAGACTAGCATTGTTCTTTGCACACGTTACTCGTCGAAGTACTTATTTGCTCTTGCGCTCAAGGTGAGATCATAGTCCCACTTTTACTCTTTTACAATTACATTTGGGATGAGAAAACATAAACGTTTCTTTTTACTAAGTGAACACAAGTATAGGAAAACAAACATTCTACATACGAGTTTGAACAAAAATCCTCAATTCGATTATCATTAGTTACACTTGCCGGTGTAAGCGAGAACTTATGTTATATGGCCATATGGGTTTGACAAACCCTCATTCAAACGGTTCGCTACCGTTTACGAATGAAATATATTTTCGAGAAACAGTGTATGTTCTAACACTATTGTGATGGGGTTCTATGGAAGGAATGTTAAGCATTGATAATTGGGTGCTCGTGAAACAAACTTTTGGAATGTATTACTATTATATCATTGTTGCAAATCTTGTGGTTCACTTGTACTTACTTACTTAAACCTATGATTTCACCAACGTTTTCGTTGACAGATTTCTATGTTTTTCTCAGGTCCTTGAATGTTTTGTGATACATGCTTCCACTCATTACTTTTGATACTTGTTTGGATGTCGAGTATACATGCATACGTAGAGCGTCTTTTGGCTACTTTTAAATTGTGTCGCATATGTTTCAATTGTACTTTAAACTTTGTTATGTAACTAGTTGTCGAACTACTTTGGAAACCCCGAAACATCTTTACCTTTGAAATGAATGCGACATACTTTTGGTCAAACATTGTTTTAAAGACTTATGACCACGTAACGGAACCTAAGTAGACGGCGCCATCAATGACGATTTTGTCGGGTCGCTACAGAGGAGGAACCGGAAGAGGAGGAACCGGAAGAAGAGGAACCAGAAGAGGATGAATCGGAAGAGGAGGAACCAGAAGAAGAAGAGGTTCCAGAGGAAGAAATACTAATACCTATAGTAAATCGATTAAATAAAAGAAAATCCTCAACCAACGGACCAAAATTAATAATGGTCAATGGTGTTTCCGCATAGGAAGCAAAATATTGGGAAGATTACCAATTTTCTGATGAATCGGATCCCGATGAGGATTCCGATGATGTTATAGAAATTACCTCGACCTAATTTAATAAAGCGAAAGAAAATAATAAGGGAAAAGGTATAAAAATAGAGAAACCCATGAAAACTTCCACCACTCACCCACCCAATGCAGAAATTACACATGTAGCAATCACCCATCCGGGTTCTCACTTCCATTCGATCAAAACTTCCACCACTCACTCGGAAGTACACCGTGAAAACTTCATAATATTTTTCCAAAAGCCATATCATTCCCTCATTTCAACGATATCGGGTAATCAACCCACTAGACAAAACAACCACAACCGTTTGCTCCTATGCCGAGTATCCAAACTCGTACCATACACTCCACAGTCGTCCTAAAAGTAACACAATTCACCGACAATCATCGTCGTTACGCCTTTAAATCGTGGAATATTCGAGAATCATCCCGACGCTTTCCAAAAATCTCTCGTATCCCTCTATCGGGAACCTCGCCATTCTGACTCACGTCGCTAACTACCTTCGCAATTTATTTCCCAGGTCCAACTTGAGACTTTTTCGAAGACCACCAAAGCTTTACTTTCCTAAATAAGCGACACCCGTTCGCTCATCACGCCTACTAGATAGGAACTCTTCCCGCTAAACATCACACTATACTATAGTTGTAAATTCGGGTTTCTCACCGGTACTCAAAATCAAAGTAATCACACCATCGGAGTCAGAAGTTACTCTAGCAGGTATAAAGAGGCACCTGTCGTTGTGTTAACCAACCCCAATTACCAACACCGAGTCTCCAAAGACTCGACCCTTACGTGTAGTGACCCGAACTTTTCCATGTTTATATATTAATTGAGATTGATATTTACATGATTAAATGTTTCCAACATGTTAAGCAATCAAACTTGTTAAGACTTGATTAATTGAAATATGTTTCATATAGACAATTTGTAGTGACCCGAACTTTTCCATGTTTATATATATTAATTGAGATTGATATTTACATGATTAAATGTTTCCAACATGTTAAGCAATCAAACTTGTTAAGACTTGATTAATTGAAATATGTTTCATATAGACAATTGACCACCCAAGTTGACCGGCGATTCACGAACGTTAAAACTTGTAAAAACGACATGACGATATATATATGGATATACATATGGTTAACATGAGATTATGATAATTAAGTATCTCCATAAGTATATTAACAATGAGTTATATACATATAAACAAGACTACTAACTTAAGGATTTCGAAACGAGACATATATGTAACGATTATCGTTGTAACGACATTTAAATGTATATATATCATATTAAGATATATTAATATATCATAATATCATGATAATATAATAATTTAACATCTCATTAGATATAATAAACAATGGGTTAACAACATTAATTGAGATCGTTAACTTAAAGGTTTCAAAACAACACTTACATGAAACGACTAACGATGACTTAACGACTCAGTTAAAATGTATATACATGTAGTGTATTTAGATGTATTAAAATACTTTTGGAAGACTTCAAGACATATATCAAAACACTCATACTTAACGCAAATGGTTACAGTTACTTTCCCATTCTTTTCTTTCATCAAGAATTCTAGTCGTATTCTTACCCGTATTATACACAGCTTCAAAACGTACTTACCATGGGTATACACCAATAGGAACTAGCATGGGATTCCACTCTTGATTATGTCATGTATGACTAATCAATTTTAACTTTTACTACGAGCTAGTCAACTAACTAGAACTCCTTTTAACCCCACTCACCACTCACCAATTACCACTCATCATTCACTCCATTTCACTTCCAATTCTCTTTCTAATTCTCTCTCAACACACACACACTATTATGAACGTATTTTTCCAGTAGTTAATTATCATATTCATCAAAAATCACTTCAAGAATCAAGCTATAATCATCATAGGAAGAACACTTCAAGAACACTTCAAAAACCCTTCAAGTTTACTAATTTACTTCCAAGCTTTCTAATCCATTCCAAGTAATCATCTAAGATCAAGAAACCTTTGTTATATACAGTAGGTTATCTTTATTATTCAAGGTAATATTCATATTCAAACTTTGATTCAATTTCTATAACTATAAACTATCTTAATTCGAGTAAAAATCTTACTTCAACTTGTTTTTGTGTCATGATCCTACTTCAAGAACTTTCAAGCCATCCAAGATCCTTTGAAGCTAGATCATTTCTTGTCACTGACAGTAGATTTACCTACTAAACTTGAGGTAGTAATGATGTTCATAACATCATTCGATTCATATATATAAAACTATCTTATTCGAAGGTTTAAACTCGTAATCACTAGAACATAGATTAGTTAATTCTAAACTTGTTCGCAAACAAAAGTTAATCCTTCTAACTTGACTTTTAAAATCAACTAAATACATGTTCTATATCTATATGATATGCTAACTTAATGATTTAAAACCTGAAAACACGAAAAACACCGTAAAACCGGATTTACGCCGTCGTAGTAACACCGCGGGCTGTTTTGGGTTAGTTAATTAAAAACTATGATAAACTTTGATTTAAAAGTTGTCATTCTGAGAAAATGATTTTTATTATGAACATGAAACTATATCCAAAAATTATGGTTAAACTCAAAGTGGAAGTATGTTTTCTAAAATGGTCATCTAGACGTCGTTCTTTCGACTGAAATGACTACCTTTACAAAAACGAATTGTAACTTATTTTTCCGACTATAAACCTATAATTTTCTGTTTATATTCATAAAATAGAGTTTAATATGAAACCATAGCAATTTGATTCACTCAAAACGGATTTAAAATGAAGAAGTTATGGGTAAAACAAGATTGGATAATTTTTCTCATTTTAGCTACGTGAAAATTGGTAACAAATCTATTCCAACCATAACTTAATCAACTTGTATTGTATATTATGTAATCTTGAGATACCATAGACACGTATACAATGTTTCGACCTATCATGTCGACACATCTATATATATTTCGGAACAACCATAGACACTCTATATGTGAATGTTGGAGTTAGCTATACAGGGTTGAGGTTGATTCCAAAATATATATAGTTTGAGTTGTGATCAATACTGAGATACGTATACACTGGGTCGTGGATTGATTCAAGATAATATTTATCGATTTATTTCTGTACATCTAACTGTGGACAACTAGTTGTAGGTTACTAACGACGACAGCTGACTTAATAAACTTAAAACATCCAAATATATTAAAAGTGTTGTAAATATATTTTGAACATACTTTGATATATATGTGTATATTGTTATAGGTTCATGAATCAACCAGTGGCCAAGTCTTACTTCTCGACGAAGTAAAAATCTGTGAAAGTGAGTTATAGTCCCAATTTTAAAATCTAATATTTTTGGGATCAGAACACATGCAGGTTTTATAAATGATTTACAAAATAGACACAAGTACGTGAAACTACATTCTATGGTTGAATTATCGAAATCGAATATGCCCCTTTTTATTAAGTCTGGTAATCTAAGAATTAGGAAACAGACACCCTAATTGACGCGAATCCTAAAGATAGATCTATTGGGCCTAACAAACCCCATCCAAAGTACCGGATGCTTTAGTACTTCGAAATTTATATCATATCCGAAGGGTGTCCCGGAATGATGGGGATATTCTTATATATGCATCTTGTTAATGTCGGTTACCAGGTGTTCACCATATGAATGATTTTTATCTCTATGTATGGGATGTGTATTGAAATATGAAATCTTGTGGTCTATTGTTAAAATTTGATATATATAGGTTAAACCTATAACTCACCAACATTTTTGTTGACGTTTAAAGCATGTTTATTCTCAGGTGAATACTAAGAACTTCCGCTGTTGCATACTAAAATAAGGACAAGATTTGGAGTCCATGTTTGTATGATATTGTGTAAAAACTGCATTCAAGAAACTGATTTCGATGTAACATATTTGTATTGTAAACCATTATGTAATGGTCGTGTGTAAACAGGATATTTTAGATTATCATTATTTGATAATCTAAGTAAAGCTTTTTAAACCTTTATTTATGAAATAAAGGTTATGGTTTGTTTTAAAAATGAATGCAGTCTTTGAAAAACGTCTCATATAGAGGTCAAAACCTCGCAACGAAATCAATTAATATGGAACGTTTTTAATCAATAAGAACGGGACATTTCAGTTGGTATCCGAGCGTTGGTCTTAGAGAACCAGAATTTTGCATTAGTGTGTCTTATCGAGTTTGTTAGGATGCATTAGTGAGTCTGGACTTCGACCGTGTTTACTTGAAAAATGATTGCTTAACAAATTTTGTTGGAAACTATATATTTTTAACATGTGAATATTATGTGATATATTAATCTCTTAACGCGTTTGATATTATGTGATAGATGTCTACCTCTAGAACAAGTCCCATTGACTCACCTAATAATAATGAAGAGTCAAATATAAATTGGAATGATTCGTGGACTGATTCACAAGTTCCCGAAGAGGAACCGGAAGAAGAGTCAGAACCGGAAGAAGAATCGGAACCGGAAGAAGAATCGGAACCGGATGAAGAAATAGAACCGGTGGGGGAAATAATAAAACGGTTAAGTAAAAGAAAATTCTCAACCAACCGACCAAGGTTAATTATGGTCAATGGTGTTTTCGCCAAGGAAGCAAAATATTGGGAGGATTACCAATTCTCCGATGAATCAGATTCCGACGAGAATTCCGATGATGTTATAGAAATTACCCCAACTGAATTTAAAAAGGAAAAAGAAAATAATAAGGGAAAGGGCATAAAAATAGAGAAATCTAATTCCAACCCCGATGAACTTTATATGTATCGTCAACCCCCGAAGTCCTTAAGTTGTAACAATGACTCGGGAACCTCTAAACCACCAGGTTTTTCTAAACCAATGTGGATAACGACAGCTCGTATTAGGGGAACATCATATATCCCTAGAAACTTGGCAAAACGAACCAAAACTGAAGAAGAAGAAACAAGCGAGTCAGAATAAGATAGTTGTATTCGTGTGGTGTAATATAAGTAATAAAGTGTGCTTATGCTTTATGATATATGTAAAAATTGCTTGTATTAATAAGTATTTTTTTATGAATCTAACTCTTGTCTATTTTACAGTATAAAAACACAAAATGGATAGACAACCCAATATTTTAAGAGACCTACCTAGAGACATGATTGATGAAATCTTGTCTAGAGTCGGTCAGAATTCTTCGGCACAACTATTTAAGGCGAGATCAGTTTGTAAGACATTCGAAGAACGTTCCAAGAATGCCTTGGTTTATAAAAGGCTTTCGTTCGAAAGATGGGGGATATCACATTGAGAAATCCATAAGTTACGATGTGTTTACTTTGACGCATATATTGCGGGGAACCCAAATGCTATTTTACGCAATGGGTTAAGAAATTATTTTGACTCAATATATCCGAATATTGGACTTCGTGATTTAGAAAAAGCGGCTAACATGCAACATAAAGAAGCATGTTATGCTTACGGATTAGTAATGTTCGCTTCTCACCAAGTGAGAACAAGAACATCGGGCTACAACTATTAAACAAAACGTTCCCACAAGTGACGGAGTCGGTAATTGGGGTAAGAAATGAGGTTTTTAGATTGTTACGGGACTGTTGGACATTACGTAACCCTCGTCCCTTTGACGACGTTACAACACGCTGTCTTATCAACGGCCATAACGGTTATGTTCCACAAGACCAAGGATGGGAAGTAATCCTAGTAAAACCAGAATGCATGACTTCTTTCTGGACGTATGAATTACGTGTCTTTATTGCCTTTGCTGAACGACTTGTGTACTAGCTAGAATTATCTTCACAACTATCTTGTATCAAAGTTATTGTGTGCTATATTTCATGCTTTATGTAAAATAAGCGGTATTGTAAGTTTGTAAAATATTGTATAAAAGTTTGAACGCGAAATATTATTATAATCAGTTTTTCATATAGAATTGTAGTAGTTGAATTGTATATTAGCTACTAAGCATGAACTTAACGGGTAGGTACTACCCGAATTTAAACTTATAAAACGCTAATATGAAGAAAAAGCTTTTATAAATGAGTTCATATTATGCTACGAAATACTATTAACTACTCTTAATATTCTGTATGATTAACTTGTTCCATTTGACTATTTTGAAGGAAATGGCACCGACTACTCGACACACCGTGAATATGAATGAAGAGGAATTCCGTACTTTTCTAGCTTCAAACATAGCCGCAGTACAGGCTGCGCTACATACCAACAATAACCTTGGATCTAACAGTACAGGAAATCGTGTAGGATGCACCTACAAAGAATTCACTGCCTGCAAACCTTTGGAATTTGATGGAACCGAAGGACCGATCGGATTGAAACGGTGGACCGAGAAGGTCGAATCGGTGTTTGCCATAAGTAAGTGTACTGAAGAGGACAAAGTAAAGTACGCTACGCATACCTTCACAGGTTCTGCGTTAACATGGTGGAATACCTATCTAGAGCAAGTGGGACAAGACGATGCGTACGCACTACCGTGGTCAGCATTCAAGCACTTGATGAACGAGAAGTACCGTCCCAGAACCGAGGTCAATAAGCTCAAGACAGAACTTAGAGGGTTACGAACCCAAGGATTTGATATTACCACGTACGAAAGACGATTCACAGAATTGTGCCTATTGTGTCCGGGAGCATTCGAAGATGAGGAAGAGAAGATCGACGCGTTTTTGAAAGGATTACCGGAAAGAATCCAAGAAGATATAAGTTCACACGAGCCCGCCTCCATACAACAGGCATGTAGAATGGCTCACAAACTAGTGAACCAGATTAAAGAAAGAATTAAAGAACAGACTGCTGAAGAGGCCAATGTGAAGCAAGTCAAAAGAAAGTGGGAGGAAAAGGGTGATAAGAATCACCAATACAACAACAACAGCAATTACAACAATAATCGCAACAATTATCCCAACAATCGCAACATCAATCGCAACTACAACAAACGGCCCAACAACAACAACAACAACAACAACAACAACAACAACAACAACAACAACAACAACAGCAACTACAACAATCATCCCAATAACAATAATAACCGCAACAACAACAACAATCAGAAGCAGCTATGCCAAAGGTGTGAAAAGTATCACTCGGGGTTCTACACCAAATTTTGCAACAAGTGTAAAAGAAATGGTCATAGCGCGGCGAAGTGTGAGGTCTACGGACCAGGGGTTAATAGAACGAAAGGAACAAATGGTGTCGGAACGAGTAATGGCGGAACAAGTAGTGTCGGAGTAAGTTATGCCAATGTAGTTTGTTATAAATGTGGAAAACCGGGCCACATTATTAGAAATTGCCCGAACCAGGAGAACACGAATGGACAAGGCCGCAGAAGAGTTTTCAATATTAATGCGGCAGAGGCACAGGAAGACCCGGAGCTTGTTACGAGTACGTTTCTTATTGACAATAAATCTGCTTACGTTTTATTTGATTCGGGTGTGGATAGAAGCTATATGAGTAGAGATTTTTGTGCTAAATTAAGTTGTCCATTGACGCCTTTGGATAGTAAATTTTAACTCGAATTAGCAAATGGTAAATTAATTTCAGTAGATAATATATGTCGGAATCGAGAAATTAAACTGGTTAGCGAAACATTTAAGATTGACTTGATACCAGTAGAGTTAGGGAGTTTTGATGTGATAATCGGTATGGACTGGTTGAAAGAAGTGAAAGCAGAGATCGTTTGTTACAAAAATGCAATTCGCATTATACGAGAAAAAGGAAAACCCTTAATGGTGTACGGAGAAAAGGGCAACACGAAGCTACATCTTATTAGTAGTTTGAAGGCACAAAAACTAATAAGAAAAGGTTGCTATGCTGTTCTAGCACATGTCGAGAAAGTACAAACTGAAGAAAAGAGCATCAATAATGTTCCCGTAGCAAAAGAATTTCCCGATGTATTTCCGAAAGAATTACCGGGATTACCCCCACATCGATCCGTTGAATTTCAAATAGATCTTGTACCAGGAGCTGCACCAATAGCTCGTGCTCCTTACAGACTCGCACCCAGCGAGATGAAAGAACTGCAAAGCCAATTACAAGAACTTGTAGAGCATGGTTTCATTCGACCAAGCACATCACCTTGGGGAGCTCCTGTTTTGTTTGTCAAGAAGAAAGATGGTACATTCAGGTTGTGTATCGACTACCGAGAGTTGAACAAGCTTACCATCAAGAACCGCTACCCACTACCGAGAATCAACGACTTATTTGATCAACTACAAGGCTCGTCTGTTTATTCAAAGATTGACTTACGTTCCGGGTATCATCAAATGCGGGTGAAAGAAGATGATATTCCAAAGACTGCTTTCAGAATACGTTACGGTCATTACGAGTTTATGGTCATGCCGTTTGGTTTAACTAATGCACCAGCTGTGTTCATGGACCTTATGAACCGAGTGTGTGGACCATACCTTGACAAGTTTGTCATTGTTTTCATTGATGACATACTTATTTACTCAAATAATGACCAAGAACACGGTGAACATTTGAGAAAGGTGTTAGAAGTATTGAGGAAGGAAGAATTGTACGCTAAGTTTTCAAAGTGTACATTTTGGTTGGAAGAAGTTCAATTCCTCGGTCACATAGTGAACAAAGAAGGTATTAAGGTGGATCCGGCAAAGTTAGAAACTGTTGAAAAGTGGGAAACCCCGAAAACTCCAAAACACATACGCCAGTTTTTAGGACTAGCTGGTTACTACAGAAGGTTCATCCAAGACTTTTCCAGAATAGCAAAACCCTTGACTGCATTAATGCATAAAGGGAAGAAATTTGAATGGAATGATGAACAAGAGAAAGCATTTCAGTTATTGAAGAAAAAGCTAACTACGGCACCTATATTGTCATTGCCTGAAGGGAATGATGATTATGTGATTTATTGTGACGCATCAAAGCAAGGTCTCGGTTGTGTAATAATGCAACGAACGAAGGTGATTGCTTATGCGTCTAGACAATTGAAGATTCACGAACAAAATTTATACGACGCATGATTTGGAATTAGGCGCGGTTGTTTTTGCATTAAAGACTTGGAGGCACTACTTATATGGTGTCAAAAGTATTATATATACCGACCACAAAAGTCTTCAACACATATTGAATCAGAAACAACTGAATATGAGGCAGCGTAGGTGGATTGAATTATTGAATGATTACAACTTTGAGATTCGTTACCACCCGGGGAAGGCAAATGTGGTAGCCGATGCCTTGAGCAGGAAGGACAGAGAACCCATTCGAGTAAAATCTATGAATATAATGATTCATAATAACCTTACTACTCAAATAAAGGAGGCGCAACAAGGAGTTTTAAAAGAAGAAAATTTAAAGGATGAAATACCCAAAGGATCGGAGCAGCATCTTAATATTCGGGAAGACGGAACCCGGTATAGGGCTGAAAGGATTTGGGTACCAAAATTTGGAGATATGAGAGAAATGGTACTTAGAGAAGCTCATAAAACCAGATACTCAATACATCCTGGAACGGGGAAGATGTACAAGGATCTCAAGAAACATTTTTGGTGGCCGGGTATGAAAGCCGATGTTGCTAAATATGTAGGAGAATGTTTGACGTGTTCTAAGGTCAAAGCTGAGCATCAGAAACCATCATGTCTACTTCAACAACCCGAAATCCCGGAATGGAAATGGGAAAACATTACCATGGATTTCATCACTAAATTGCCAAGGACTGCAAGTGGTTTTGATACTATTTGGGTAATAGTTGATAGTCTCACCAAATCAGCACACTTCCTACCAATAAGAGAAGATGACAAGATGGAGAAGTTAGCACGACTGTATTTGAAGGAAGTCGTCTCCAGACATGGAATACCAATCTCTATTATCTCTGATAGGGATGGCAGATTTATTTCAAGAGTCTGGCAGACATTACAGCAAGCATTAGGAACTCGTCTAGACATGAGTACTGCCTATCATCCACAAACTGATGGGCAGAGCGAAAGGACGATACAAGCGCTTGAAGACATGCTACGAGCATGTGTTATTGATTTCGGAAACAGTTGGGATCGACATCTACCGTTAGCAAAATTTTCCTACAACAACAGCTACCATTCAAGCATTGAGATGGCGCCGTTTGAAGCACTTTATGGTAGAAAGTGCAGGTCTCCGATTTGTTGGAGTGAAGTGGGGGATAGACAGATTACGGGTCCAGAGATTATACAAGAAACTACCGAGAAGATCATCCAAATTCAACAACGGTTGAAAACCGCCCAAAGTCGACAAAAGAGCTACGCTGACATTAAAAGAAAAGATATAGAATTTGAAATTGGAGAGATGGTCATGCTTAAAGTTGCACCTTGGAAAGGCGTTGTTCGATTTGGTAAACGAGGGAAATTAAATCCAAGGTATATTGGACCATTCAAGATTATTGATCGTGTCGGACCAGTAGCTTACCGACTTGAGTTACCTCAACAACTCGCGGCTGTACATAACACTTTCCACGTCTCGAATTTGAAGAAATGTTTTGCTAAAGAAGATCTCACTATTCCGTTAGATGAAATCCAAATCAACGAAAAGCTCCAATTCATCGAAGAACCCGTCGAAATAATGGATCGTGAGGTTAAAAGACTTAAGCAAAACAAGATACCAATTGTTAAGGTTTGATGGAATGCTCGTAGAGGACCCGAGTTCACCTGGGAGCGTGAAGATCAGATGAAGAAGAAATACCCGCATCTATTTCCAGAAGATTCGTCAACACCTTCAACAGCTTAAAATTTCGGGACGAAATTTATTTAACGGGTAGGTACTGTAGTGACCCGAACTTTTCCATGTTTATATATATTAATTGAGATTGATATTTACATGATTAAATGTTTCCAACATGTTAAGCAATCAAACTTGTTAAGACTTGATTAATTGAAATATGTTTCATATAGACAATTGACCACCCAAGTTGACCGGCGATTCACGAACGTTAAAACTTGTAAAAATGACATGACGATATATATATGGATATACATATGGTTAACATGAGATTATGATAAGTAAGTATCTCCATAAGTATATTAACAATGAGTTATATACATATAAACAAGACTACTAACTTAAGGATTTCGAAACGAGACATATATGTAACGATTATCGTTGTAACGACATTTAAATGTATATATATCATATTAACATATATTAATATATCATAATATCATGATAATATAATAATTTAACATCTCATTAGATATAATAAACAATGGGTTAACAACATTAATTGAGATCGTTAACTTAAAGGTTTCAAAACAACACTTACATGTAACGACTAACGATGACTTAACGACTTAGTTAAAATGTATATACATGAAGTGTATTTAGATGTATTAAAATACTTTTGGAAGACTTCAAGACATATATCAAAACACTCATACTTAACGAAAATGGTTACAGTTACTTTCCCATTCTTTTCTTTCATCAAGAATTCTAGTCGTATTCTTACCCGTACTATACACAGCTTCAAAACGTACTTACTATGGGTATATACCAATAGGAACTAGCATGGGATTCCACTCTTGATTATGTCATGTATGACTAATCAATTTTAACTTCTACCATGAGCTAGTCAACTAACTAGAACTCCTTTTAACCCCACTCACCACTCACCAATCACCACTCATCATTCACTCCATTTCACTTCCAATTCTCTTTCTAATTCTCTCTCAACACACACACACTATTATGAATGTATTTTTCCAGTATTTAATCATCATCTTCATCAAAAATCACTTCAAGAATCAAGCTATAATCATCATAGGAAGAACACTTCAAGAACACTTCAAAAATCCCTTCAAGTTTACTAATTTACTTCCAAGCTTTCTAATCCATTCTAAGTAATCATCTAAGATCAAGAAATCTTTGTTATATACAGTAGGTTATCTTTCTTATTCAAGGTAATATTCATATTCAAACTTTGATTCAATTTCTATAACTATAAACTATCTTAATTCGAGTAAAAATCTTACTTGAACTTGTTTTTGTGTCATGATCCTACTTCAAGAACTTTCAAGCCATCCAAGATCCTTTGAAGCTAGATCATTTCTTGTCACTTCCAGTAGGTTTACCTACTAAACTTGAGGTAGTAATGATGTTCATAACATCATTCGATTCATATATATAAAACTATCTTATTCGAAGGTTTAAACTCGTAATCACTAGAACATAGATTAGTTAATTCTAAACTTGTTCGCAAACAAAAGTTAATCCTTCTAACTTGACTTTTAAAATCAACTAAACACATGTTCTATATCTATATGATATCCTAACTTAATGATTTAAAACCTGGAAACACGAAAAACACCGTAAAACCGGATTTACGCCGTCGTAGTAACACCGCGGGCTGTTTTGGGTTAGTTAATTAAAAACTATGATAAACTTTGATTTAAAAGTTGTTATTCTGAGAAAATAATTTTTATTATGAACATGAAACTATATCCAAAAATTATGGTTAAACTCAAAGTGGAAGTATGTTTTCTAAAATGGTCATCTAGACGTCGTTCTTTCGACTGAAATGACTACCTTTACAAAAACGACTTGTAACTTATTTTTACGACTATAAACCTATACTTTTTCTATTTAGATTCATAAAATAGAGTTCAATATGAAACCATAGCAATTTGATTCACTCAAAACGGATTTAAAATGAAGAAGTTATGGGTAAAACAAGATTGGATAATTTTTCTCATTTTAGCTACGTGAAAATTGGTAACAAATCTATTCCAACCATAACTTAATCAACTTGTATTGTATATTATGTAATCTTGAGATACCATAGACACGTATACAATGTTTTGACCTATCATGTCGACACATCTATATATATTTCAGAACAACCATAGACACTCTATATGTGAATGTTGGAGTTAGCTATACAGGGTTGAGGTTGATTCCAAAATATATATAGTTTGAGTTGTGATCAATACTGAGATACGTATACACTGGGTCGTGGATTGATTCAAGATAATATTTATCGATTTATTTCTGTACATCTAACTGTGGACAACTAGTTGTAGGTTACTAACGAGGACAGCTGACTTAATAAACTTAAAACATCCAAATATATTAAAAGTGTTGTAAATATATTTTGAACATACTTTGATATATATGTGTATATTGTTATAGGTTCGTGAATCAACCAGTGGCCAAGTCATACTTCTCAACGAAGTAAAAATCTGTGAAAGTGAGTTATAGTCCCACTTTTAAAATCTAATATTTTTGGGATGAGAACACATGCAGGTTTTATAAATGATTTACAAAATAGACACAAGTACGTGAAACTACATTCTATGGTTGAATTATCGAAATCGAATATGCCCCTTTTTATTAAGTCTGGTAATCTAAGAATTAGGAAACAGACACCCTAATTGACGCGAATCCTAAAGATAGATCTATTGGGCCTAACAAACCCCATCCAAAGTACCGGATGCTTTAGTACTTCGAAATTTATATCATATCCGAAGGGTGTCCCGGAATGATGGGGATATTCTTATATATGCATCTTGTTAATGTCGGTTACCAGGTGTTCACCATATGAATTATTTTTATCTCTATGTATGGGATGTGTATTGAAATATGAAATCTTGTGGTCTATTGTTACGATTTGATATATATAGGTTAAACCTATAACTCACCAACATTTTTGTTGACGTTTAAAGCATGTTTATTCTCAGGTGAATATTAAGAGCTTCCGCTGTTGCATACTAAAATAAGGACAAGATTTGGAGTCCATGTTTGTATGATATTGTGTAAAAACTGCATTCAAGAAACTGATTTCGATGTATCATATTTGTATTGTAAACCATTATGTAATGGTCGTGTGTAAACAGGATATTTTAGATTATCATTATTTGATAATCTACGTAAAGCTTTTTAAACCTTTATTTATGAAATAAAGGTTATGGTTTGTTTTAAAAATGAATGCAGTCTTTGAAAAACGTCTCATATAGAGGTCAAAACCTCACAACGAAATCAATTAATATGGAACGTTTTTAATCAATAAGAACGGGACATTTCACAATTGACCACCCAAGTTGACCGGCGATTCACGAACGTTAAAACTTGTAAAAATGACATGACGATATATATATGGATATACATATGGTTAACATGAGATTATGATAAGTAAGTATCTCCATAAGTATATTAACAATGAGTTATATACATATAAACAAGACTACTAACTTAAGGATTTCGAAACGAGACATATATGTAACGATTATCGTTGTAACGACATTTAAATGTATATATATCATATTAACATATATTAATATATCATGATAATATAATAATTTAACATCTCATTAGATATAATAAACAATGGGTTAACAACATTAATTGAGATCGTTAACTTAAAGGTTTCAAAACAACACTTACATGTAACGACTAACGATGACTTAACGACTCAGTTAAAATGTATATACATGTAGTGTATTTAGATGTATTAAAATACTTTTGGAAGACTTCAAGACATATATCAAAACACTCATACTTAACGAAAATGGTTACAGTTACTTTCCCATTCTTTTCTTTCATCAAGAATTCTAGTCGTATTCTTACCCGTACTATACACAGCTTCAAAACGTACTTACTATGGGTATATACCAATAGGAACTAGCATGGGATTCCACTCTTGATTATGTCATGTATGACTAATCAATTTTAACTTCTACCATGAGCTAGTCAACTAACTAGAACTCTTTTTAACCCCACTCACCACTCACCAATTACCACTCATCATTCATTCCATTTCACTTCCAATTCTCTTTCTAATTCTCTCTCAACACACACACACTATTATGAACGTATTTTTCCAGTATTTAATCATCATCTTCATCAAAAATCACTTCAAGAATCAAGCTATAATCATCATAGGAAGAACACTTCAAGAACACTTCAAAAATCCCTTCAAGTTTACTAATTTACTTCCAAGCTTTCTAATCCATTCCAAGTAATCATCTAAGATCAAGAAATCTTTGTTATATACAGTAGGTTATCTTTCTTATTCAAGGTAATATTCATATTCAAACTTTGATTCAATTTCTATAACTATAAACTATCTTAATTCGAGTAAAAATCTTACTTGAACTTGTTTTTGTGTCATGATCCTACTTCAAGAACTTTCAAGCCATCCAAGATCCTTTGAAGCTAGATCATTTCTTGTCACTTCCAGTAGGTTTACCTACTAAACTTGAGGTAGTAATGATGTTCATAACATCATTCGATTCATATATATAAAACTATCTTATTCGAAGGTTTAAACTCGTAATCACTAGAACATAGATTAGTTAATTCTAAACTTGTTCGCAAACAAAAGTTAATCCTTCTAACTTGACTTTTAAAATCAACTAAACACATGTTCTATATCTATATGATATCCTAACTTAATGATTTAAAACCTGGAAACACGAAAAACACCGTAAAACCGGATTTACGCCGTCGTAGTAATACCGCGGGCTGTTTTGGGTTAGTTAATTAAAAACTATGATAAAATTTGATTTAAAAGTTGTCATTCTGAGAAAATGATTTTTATTATGAACATGAAACTATATCCAAAAATTATGGTTAAACTCAAAGTGGAAGTATGTTTTCTAAAATGGTCATCTAGACGTCGTTCTTTCGACTGAAATGACTACCTTTACAAAAACGACTTGTAACTTATTTTTCCGACTATAAACCTATACTTTTTCTGCTTAGATTCATAAAATAGAGTTCAATATGAAACCATAGCAATTTGATTCACTCAAAACGGATTTAAAATGAAGAATTTATGGGTAAAACAAGATTGGAGAATTTTTCTCATTTTAGCTACGTGAAAATTGGTAACAAATCTATTCCAACCATAACTTAATCAATTTGTATTGTATATTATGTAATCTTGAGATACCATACACACGTGTACAATGTTTCGACCTATCATGTCGACACATCTATATATATTTCGGAACAACCATAGACACTCTATATGTGAATGTTGGAGTTAGCTATACAGGGTTGAGGTTGATTCCAAAATATATATAGTTTGAGTTGTGATCAATACTGAGATACGTATACACTGGGTCGTGGATTGATTCAAGATAATATTTATTGATTTATTTATGTACATCTAACTGTGGACAACTAGTTGTAGGTTACTAACGAAGACAGCTGACTTAATAAACTTAAAACATCAAAATATATTAAAAGTGTTGTAAATATATTTTGAACATACTTTAATATATATATGTATATATTGTTATAGGTTCGTGAATCAACAGTGGCCAAGTCTTACTTCTCGACGAAGTAAAAATCTGTGAAAGTGAGTTATAGTCCCACTTTTAAAATCTAACATTTTTGGGATGAGAATACATGCAGGTTTATAAATGATTTACAAAATAGACACAAGTACGTGAAACTACATTCTATGGTTGAATTATCGAAATCGAATATGCCTCTTTTTATTAAGTCTGGTAATCTAAGAATTAGGGAACAGACACCCTAATTAACGCGAATCCTAAAGATAGATCTATTGGGCCTAACAAACCCCATCCAAAGTACCGGATGCTTTAGTACTTCGAAATTTATATCATATCCGAAGGGTGTCCCGGAATGATGGGGATATTCTTATATATGCATCTTGTTAATGTCGGTTATCAGGTGTTCACCATATGAATGATTTTTATCTCTATGTATGGGATGTGTATTGAAATATGAAATCTTGTGGTCTATTGTTAAAATTTGATATATATAGGTTAAACCTATAACTCACCAACATTTTTGTTGACGTTTAAAGCATGTTTATTCTCAGGTGAATACTAAGAACTTCCGCTGTTGCATACTAAAATAAGGACAAGATTTGGAGTCCATGTTTGTATGATATTGTGTAAAAACTGCATTCAAGAAACTGATTTCGATGTAACATATTTGTATTGTAACCATTATGTAATGGTCGTGTGTAAACAGGATATTTTAGATTATCATTATTTGATAATCTACGTAAAGCTTTTTAAACCTTTATTTATGAAATAAAGGTTATGGTTTGTTTTAAAAATGAATGCAGTCTTTGAAAAACGTCTCATATAGAGGTCAAAACCTCGCAACGAAATCAATTAATATGGAACGTTTTTAATCAATAAGAACGGGACATTTCAGTTGGTATCCGAGCGTTGGTCTTAGAGAACCAGAATTTTGCATTAGTGTGTCTTATCGAGTTTGTTAGGATGCATTAGTGAGTCTGGACTTCGACCGTGTTTACTTGAAAAATGATTGCTTAACAAATTTTGTTGGAAACTATATATTTTTAACATGTGAATATTATGTGATATATTAATCTCTTAACGCGTTTGATATTATGTGATAGATGTCTACCTCTAGAACAAGTCCCATTGACTCACCTAATAATAATGAAGAGTCAAATATAAATTGGAATGATTCGTGGACTGATTCACAAGTTCCCGAAGAGGAACCGGAAGAAGAGTCAGAACCGGAAGAAGAATCGGAACCGGAAGAAGAATCGGAACCGGATGAAGAAATAGAACCGGTGGGGGAAATAATAAAACGGTTAAGTAAAAGAAAATTCTCAACCAACCGACCAAGGTTAATTATGGTCAATGGTGTTTCCGCCAAGGAAGCAAAATGTTGGGAGGATTACCAATTCTCCGATGAATCAGATTCCGACGAGAATTCCGATGATGTTATAGAAATTACCCCAACTGAATTTAAAAAGGCAAAAGAAAATAATAAGGAAAAGGGCATAAAAATAGAGAAATCTAATTCCAACCCCGATGAACTTTATATGTATCGTCAACCCCCGAAGTCCTTAAGTTGTAACAATGACCCGGGAACCTCTAAACCACCAGGTTTTTCTAAACCAATGTGGATAACGACGGATCGTATTAGGGGAACATCATATATCCCTAGAAACTTGGCAAAACGAACCAAAACCGAAGAAGAAGAAACAAGCGAGTCGGAATAAGATAGTTGTATTCGTGTGGTGTAATATATGTAATATAGTGTGCTTATGCTTTATGATATATGTAAAAATTGCTTGTATTAATAAGTATTTTTTTTTTATGAATCTAACTCTTGTCTATTTTACAGTATAAAAACACAAAATGGATAGACAACCCAATATTTTAAGAGACCTACCCGGAGACATGATTGATGAAATCTTGTCTAGAGTCGGTCAGAATTCTTCGGCACAACTATTTAAGGCGAGATCAGTTTGTAAGACATTCGAAGAACGTTCCAAGAATGCCTTGGTTTATAAAAGGCTTTCATTCGAAAGATGGGGGATATCACATTGGGAAATCCATAAGTTACGATGTGTTTACTTTGACGCATATATTGCGGGGAACCCAAATGCTATTTTACGCAATGGGTTAAGAAATTATTTTGACTCAATATATCCGAATATTGGACTTCGTGATTTAGAAAAAGCGGCTAACATGCAACATAAAGAAGCATGTTATGCTTACGGATTAGTAATGTTCGCTTCTCACCAAAGTGAAAACAAGAACATCGACCTACAACTATTAAACAAAACGTTTTCACAAGTGACGGAGTCGGTAATTGGGGTAAGAAATGAGGTTTTTAGATTGTTACGGGACTGTTGGACATTATGTAACCCTCGTCCCTTTGACGACGTTACAACACGCTGTCTTATCAATGGCCATAACGGTTATGTTCCACAAGACCAAGGATGGGAAGTAATCCTAGTAAAACCAGAATGCATAACTTGTTTCTGGACGTATGAATTACGTGTCTTTAGTGCCTTTGCTGAACGACTTGTGTACTAGCTAGAATTATCTTCACAACTATCTTGTATCAAAGTTATTGTGTGCTATATTTCATGCTTTATGTAAAATAAGCGGTATTGTAAGTTTGTAAAATATTGTATAAAAGTTTGAAAGCGAAATATTATTATAATCAGTTTTTCATATAGAATTGTAGTAGTTGAATTGTATATTAGCTACTAAGTATGAACTTAACGGGTAGGTACTACCCGAATTTAAACTTATAAAACGCTAATATGAAGAAAAAGCTTTTATAAATGAGTTCATATTATGCTACGAAATACTATTAACTACTCTTAATATTCTGTATGATTAACTTGTTCCATTTGATAATTTTGAAGGAAATGGCACCGACTACTCGACACACCGTGAATATGAATGAAGAGGAATTCCGTACTTTTCTTGCTTCAAACATAGCCGCAGTACAGGCTGTGCTACATACCAACAATAACCTTGGATCTAGCAGTACAGGAAATCGTGTAGGATGCACCTACAAAGAATTCACTGCCTGCAAACCTTTGGAATTTGATGGAACCGAAGGACCGATCGGATTGAAACGGTGGACCGAGAAGGTCGAATCGGTGTTTGCCATAAGTAAGTGTACTGAAGAGGACAAAGTGAAGTACGCTACGCATACCTTCACAGGCTCTGCGTTAACATGGTGGAATACCTATCTAGAGCAAGTGGGACAAGACGATGCGTACGCACTACCGTGGTCAGCATTCAAGCACTTGATGAACGAGAAGTACCGTCCCAGAACTGAGGTCAATAAGCTCAAGACAGGACTTAGAGGGTTACGAACCCAAGGATTTGATATTACCACGTACGAAAGACGATTCACAGAATTGTACCTATTGTGTCCGGGAGCATTCGAAGATGAGGAAGAGAAGATCGACGCATTTGTGAAAGGATTACCGGAAAGAATCCAAGAAGATATAAGTTCACACGAGCCCGCCTCCATACAACAGGCATGTAGAATGGCTCACAAACTAGTGAACCAGATTGAAGAAAGAATTAAAGAACAAACTGCTGAAGAGGCCAATGTGAAGCAAGTCAAAAGAAAGTGGGAGGAAAACGGTGATAAGAATCACCAATACAACAACAACAACAATTACAACAATAATAGCAACAATTGTCCCAACAATCGCAACATCAATCGCAACTATAACAAACGGCCCAACAACAACAACAACAACAACAACAACTACAACAATCATCCCAACAACAATAATAACCGCAACAACAACAACAACAATCAGAAGCAGCTATGCCAAAGGTGTGAAAAGTATCACTCGGGGTTCTGCACCAAATTTTGCAACAAGTGTAAAAGAAATGGTCATAGCACGGTGAAGTGTGAGGTCTACGGACCAGGGGTTAATAGAACGAAAGGAACAAATGGTGTCGGAACGAGTAATGGCGGAGCAAGTAGTGTCGGAGCAAGTTATGCCAATGTAGTTTGTTATAAATGTGGAAAACCAGGCCACATTATTAGAAATTGCCCAAACCAGGAGAACATGAATGGACAAGGCCGCGGAAGAGTTTTCAATATTAATGCGGCAGAGGCACAGGAAGACCCGGAGCTTGTTACGGGTACGTTTCTTATTGACAATAAATCTGCTTACGTTTTATTTGATTCGGGTGCGGATAGAAGCTATATGAGTAGAGATTTTTGTGCTAAATTAAGTTGTCCATTGACGCCTTTGGATAGTAAATTTTTACTCGAATTAGCAAATGGTAAATTAATTTCAGCAGATAATATATGTCAGAATCGAGAAATTAAACTGGTTAGCGAAACATTTAAGATTGATTTGATACCAGTAGAGTTAGGGAGTTTTGATGTGATAATCGATATGGACTGGTTGAAAGAAGTGAAAGCAGAGATCGTTTGTTACAAAAATGCAATTCGCATTATACAAGAAAAAGGAAAACCCTTAATGGTGTACGGAGAAAAGGGCAACACGAAGCTACATCTTATTAGTAATTTGAAGGCACAAAAACTAATAAGAAAAGGTTGCTATGCTGTTCTAGCACACGTCAAGAAAGTACAAACTGAAGAAAAGAGCATCAATGATGTTCCCATTGCAAAAGAATTTCCCGATGTATTTCCGAAAGAATTACCGGGATTACCCCCACATCGATCCGTTGAATTTCAAATAGATCTTGTACCAGGAGTTGCACCACTAGCTCGTGTGTGATGACCCGGGAATTTTCGACCAAATTTAAACATAATCTTATATGATTCGACTCGATAAGCAAAGTCTATTAAACCGAGTCTCATTATGTTTGAACTATTTCATGATAACATTTGACCTTTAACTATTTCCGACGATTCACGAACCTTTAATTGTAACTAAGAATGTAAATATAAATAATTATATATAAAACTAATTATATTAGTATTAATGAACTATTAAGTAATTTTGTTATTATAAAAGATAACATTTAATAACTAAAGATTTTCATTTTGAATATATATAGTATATTGTATATAAATGATTCAAACATATTTTACCAACGTTATCAAAATATTAAATGTACAATGTTATACTTTGTAGTTAATTGTTTAATATACATAATTAATCATCTACTCAACATTTAAAACATGATTTTATATATATGGTAGTATACATATATACATAAATATAACTATATATATATGATTTTATACATAATTATTATATTATGTATATGTAGAAATTTATAATATATCTATGATGAAATAATGTACTATTTTAATAAATATATATAATACTTACATATATAAAACATTTATATTTTTCATAATTACATACATAAGTATAATATAATTAGTATGTAAATAAATATTATAATATATTTATATTAAAATGCATAAATATATAATATTCAGTATATGTTACAATACATATTACATAATTATTAAATATTACATAATAATAGATGATATTAATAAATTAAATTTAAATACAAATATAGTTGTTGTAGTAATGTTATTTGTATCGTCAAATATCAATATTTGTATTCATAATATCACTTTATATCATATAAAGATGAAATTGGATGTATAAATTAGATTATTATTACTAATATTATTATTATCGATAAAATATTAATATTATCATAATTAGTATGGTATTATTATTATTATTATTATTATTATTATTATTATTATTATTATTATTATTATTATTATCATTTTTACAATTATTATTATCATTAATATTATATTTATCATTATTATTAATTTTATTAATATTATTAGATATTAATAGTATTGTTATTATATATTATTATTATTAATTAAAAAAAAACAGTAGGGATCTATATTATACGCTTGACTTCTGTATCCTCTATCTCTATTATTATTATTTTTTTTTGTTTCTTTCCTGCTCCAAACTCGTGAACCTGTGTTGACATTTTCTCCATTTTTTATCAACCGATCTCTATTATTACAAAATGATTATGTATAATTGCAAATCAAATAAAAAGGAAATCCAATGGGATTAAAGAGCACAGCGATATTTTTTTTTCCTTCTTCTCTGCACGCTCCAATTTTTTTTTCTCTTAATTCAATTTCGAATAAAGTTTCAAAATCTAAAAATGCAGAAAGGTTAGAAATCTTTCTTTGAATCTATCTGCAAAATCTCAACTCTCAAATCTTTATATCGATCTTGAATTTTGAAGTCAAAGTTTAGTTTAAAAAAAGTCAACAATTGTTCTTGAGACAAATTCGCGTTCGTGTATATGTTTCTGATCAAATTGACGATTCCAGTAGTTTTTATACATGTTTAGAAAACTATTTCGTGTTATAAACATTATCTATAATGTTATCTATTACGAAATCAATTTTTTTTGTTTTGTTCCAAGAACCGACGCTGCAGTAGGCCTTTAGTGTTTTTTTTTTTTATTTTAGAACCCAAATTATTTTTTTTTCTGTAATGTTTTGAAGCTTTAAAAGGAACCCTGATTTTTTTTTTTTTTTTTTTTGGTTATTGATGTTTTGTTGAATCCATGAGACTTGTGGAGAAGAAGAGGAATAGAAGAAAAACAGTTTATATATAAAATTTAAATTCGATATTAGTACAGAGAATCAGAATTGGTGGGATGGTCGAGAGTGTTTGCGTGTGAGCATGTGGTCACGAGATCGAGTCCAGAGGACGATAGTTTCTTTTTTTTTTTGAAACTCTTTTCATGTGAGGTAGTTTTCTTTTCTAATTTTATTATTGTTATTATATATTAATTATTATTAGTATTATTATTATTATTGTGATTGTTTTGATTGTTATTGTTATTGTTATTATTAGTATCATACTTGTTATCATATTTGAAAGTATTATAGACATTACTATTATTATTATGATAGGTATTAATAATATTATTATTAGTAATAAACTTATCATTTTAGTATTTTATCATCATTAGGATTATGATTATCATTATTATTATTATGAAGGAAATAAAAATATATTATTATCATCAATATTAGAATTTGTACCGGTTTATAAATAATAGTATCATCAGTACATTTACAATTAATAATATCATATTTATCAGTATCATCATTAATATTTACTAGTATTATTATGATTATCATTTATCATTTTATAAATATTAGAACCCTTATTATTAACATAAGTATGGTATTAGTATTAATATTATTTTAGAGTTATTATTATTAGTATCATTAACAGTTATCATTTTCATTTTTTTTGCTATTAGTATTATCATTATTAATAAAATTATTATTATTATTAGTAAATCATTATTATCTAAATTATTATTTTAACAAATAAATCTTTTGTACACTATATATATACTTATGGTATATACTAGGATTGTATTAATAATTCACATAACAAACTAATAAAATTTCATAAATACAATACTAACCACAAATATATGTATATAAATATATTAATGTCACTATTTATATAAACGTAAATCATTATAGATATATATACATAAAATCGATATATATATATATATATATATATATATATATAAAATATAACTTAAAATATAATATAAGTATACGTTTTAAAATAAAGGTTAGAATAAATTCTACAAAACTATAATATATAAATAATACATATTAATAAATGAAATTTTGTAACTTACATTATACGTATTAATATATACACAATTGATATAGGTTCGTGAATCCGAGGCCAACCCTGCATTGTTCAATGACGTCATATGTATTTTTACTACAAAATACAGTATCGTGAGTTTCATTTGCCTTTTTACCCTTTATATTTTTGGGCTGAGAATACATGCGCAACTTTTATAACTGTTTTACGAAATTGACACAAGTACGTGAAACTACATTCTATGGTTGGATTATCGAAGTCGAATATGCCCCTTTTTATTAAGTCTGGTAATCTAAGAATTAGGGAACAGACACCCTAATTGACGCGAATCCTAAAGATAGATCTATCGGGCCCAACAAGCCCCATCCAAAGTACCGGATGTTTTAATACTTCGAAATTTATATCATGTCCGAAGGAGGATCCCGGAATGATGGGGATATTCTTATATATGCATATTGTTAATGTCGGTTACCAGGTGTTCAATCCATATGAATGATATTTTTGTCTCTATGCATGGGACGTATGTTTATGAGAAATGGAAATCTGAAATCTTGTGGTCTATTAAAATGATGGAAACGATTGTTTAAGTTAAACTAATGAACTCACCAACCTTTTGGTTGACACTTTAAAGCATGTTTATTCTCAGGTACGAAAGAAATCTTCCGCTGTGTATTTGCTCATTTTATAGATATTACTTGGAGTCATTCATGGCATATTTCAAAAGACGTTGCATTCGAGTCGTCGAGTTCATCAAGATTATTATCAAGTCAATTATAGTTGGATATATTATGAAATGGTATGCATGCCTGTCAACTTTCGATGTAATGAAAGTTTGTCTTTTCAAAAACGAATGCAATGTTTGTAAAATGTATCATATAGAGGTCAAGTATCTCGCGATGTAATCAACTGTTGTGAATCGTTTATAATCGATATGGACTTCGTCCGGATGGATTACGACGGGTCTTCACAGTTGGTATCAGAGCGGTGGTCTTAGCGAACCAGGTCTTGCATTAGTGAGTCTAACTGATAGTCGTTAGAATGCATTAATGAGTCTGGACTTCGACCGTGTTTGCATGTCAAAAGTTTTGCTTATCATTTAGTGTCGAAAAATTATTTACTTATCATCCTTAAAGTCTAAGACACGTCTTAATGCCTTTATTGCATAGACAGTGTATAGTTAAATTCATATCTTAGCGTATCTGTTATTGTTACCTTTGCCTGACAGCTTCCGTAGATTCCTCCGTAGCTTATGGGATTTTAGTATTATATATGCATATGTAAATTATGTATTGCAGGGTACTAATCTACATCCTATAATCTATTTCTTATCGAAAATCCTTCATCTGATCGTACGAGATGAATCCCTCAACCAGTTCGAGTCCATCTGATTTCGATAGCTATTTCGATAGTTATTCCGACAGCTATTTCGATATGGATTTCCACTCGAGCTCCGAAAGCAGAGTAACCGGAATGAATCGATCAATTAGCCATCATCTATTCTGAATGAATTGGAGATGGGTTCGTAGTCGACTTAATCAATGGAAACGCGAAGAAGGCGATCATTTCCACTAACCAAATTCACCTCTTGACAATGGACCTAAAACGTTTACCGGCGAACCTGTTCGAGACACCATTTTCTCTCTCATTTCCAAAGTATCTCATCACGATCATATACTATCTCAGATTCTAAACCTCATTCATCCGCTCGTCCGAACCGACAATCATCCCGGTGTAATAGAAGAAGTTAACGAACTTCGCGCATAAGTTGTAGTCTTGGAAAATATGGTGCAAAACGTACCAGCTTCATCCAAATCACCGGCACCAACGGTACCACCAACAACCCAAATTTCAATATCACATGCCTCAACATCTCAATCTATACCTCGAGTATAATCATCATTCTACATGACATTCTACATCAGTTATCTTCGTTCGACATGGTGATTATGTAACCTCTAATGTTTTAGAGATTATTTATTCTAGTTCCAACTGAAAACTAAATGAGTTTAATATCATGTTAACTCATTAAATTCATGATTACATCTGAAGAAAATATATATGTATATATGTTTTCATAAAGATTGTAATTAAAAATTCTTTTGTACAAACTGTTAATAATAAAAATATTTTAACGGGTAGGTAATACCCGAGGAATATTTAAATTTCACATTAATAAGTTACACTGTATATTCTTCGAATCTGATTCAACAGTTATTCACTATCCTATTTACAACCACCGGGATAGTTATCCGTTCACCAAAGAATAACTATTTTCATTCAAATTCAATTTCATATTTGAATTTTGACCTATCAGAATCCAACAAGTGGCATAATGAAGAAATAATGGACACAATAAAAATTGATTAGAAACAGACTAATTAACAATATTAAATTTTATTAAGAAACCACGCTAACAAAATTCTAGCTAACTGTTAATTTCGTATTACATTTTATTTATCGCAATTTATTTATCGCAATTTATTTTATCGCAATTTATATTCTCGCAACTTTATTTATTGTCATTTAATTTCTGTTATTTACTTTACGCACTTTATTTATCGTCATTTAATTTCTGTTATTTATTTTACGCACTTTAAATATCGGGACACGTATACAAGGTTTTGACATATCATATCGACACATCTATATATATTATTTGGAATCACCATAGACACTCTATATGCAGTAATGATCGAGTTCTCTATACAGGGTTGAGGTTGATTCTATAATAATATATATACTTTGAGTTGTGATCGAGTCTGAGACATGTACACGGGTCACGATACGTATTAATTAATTCAAATATTATATATTAAACTATATATGAATGATTGCACTGTCAACTGTGGACTATCGACTGTGGACTAATAACATTGGACAATTAAAATGAATTAAAATATTGAATATAACATATGAAACTAAAGAATTCTTCAAGTTTGCCACTTGATTTCGTCTTAAACCTCATTTGTATCTTCACGATTACATTCTGCGTTCAAACCTTTCATGATTCTTGAAAACACCTCAATCGATAGGATGAATCAACCGCACTTCATCTACGGAAGGAAAGATTTATGCATATAGTTATGCACCTGAGAAACTCTCGGCAATTGAGTAAAAGTTCAACACGTAGCCGCGTCAGATCCTTTGGCATTTATTAACAAAAACAACTTTGCGATCCCTTTTCAAAATTAGCCAATTTTGTCACAACTCCAACAAGTCAACTTCGACTTTTCGTACGAAACAACCTTATTATAACGTTTATATATACGCGTGCTCTTTTATTGTTACCAGGTAACCTTTCATATTCCATCATATTACCATCAGCGTTTAATCATCTAAAAACACAATTCTCCTGAAACCACCTCGGATTAATAACCGATGATTCAGATATCATAGCATTAAATGCAGAGGAAACAGAAAAATGGTAGATGGTCTAAACGGACAAAAGTTTGATGATAAAGAAAGGAGTGTTAGGAACGCTCGATAGAAAATTGGGTATTGAAAAACAGATTGAGTTACCCATGAAGGAGACCAAGGACAAATACAAGGACCAAATCCTATATTCAAAGGATTCAGGTAATTCTGGATCCGTTGAAATCTTTAGAGAATATCTTGCTCCGAAGTCATGTTAAAATCTTGCGGAAAATCTTTCTCCATCAACCGTCGAACTTAGAAATTCCAAAATATCATCATCAATATCTTTGATATTTCTGAGGATATTTTCATAAATATTCTCGTCCGAAATTATATACCTCTTCGTACTTCCTGTGTATCAATATATTGGAAACATTCAATAGAAAATATAGTACCGAAAAGCAGATTATGCGAAACTATGAAGAAAGCCGTGGATAAATCACAAAGAATAAGTTTGACTTCAAAGAATCCAAATAATTCAATGTCTGCTAAA
Organism: Rutidosis leptorrhynchoides; assembly: GCF_046630445.1. Taxonomy (NCBI): domain Eukaryota; kingdom Viridiplantae; phylum Streptophyta; class Magnoliopsida; order Asterales; family Asteraceae; genus Rutidosis; species Rutidosis leptorrhynchoides. Next base: position 256,287,035 of record NC_092334.1, read on the forward strand.
GTCTATAGTGAATAACTTGCTCCTTACTCTAAACCCTTGCAGACAATAGTTTCTATCATCCTCTGATCTTAGATATTCTGAGATATTATCGTACCTTTCATTATAAATATCCTCCATATTTCTGGAGATATTTTTATAACTATTCTTATCTGAAATCATTAATCTTTTCGTGCTATCAGTATTACATCATATAGAAACTGTTAGTTTCTATATTCTGTAAATTTTCAAGCTTAAAATATGAATGTTATTGTAGTAATGATGGGAACTGATGCATGAGTTAGTATAATATAATGACACTTGATCAACGTGATTATATTACAGTAAGTCATGCTGAGTTTCTAAATGAAACGTGATGATTCACAGATCATAACGTCATCATGTGCCATGTTACATAACTCTTTCATCCTACTTAACTCCGTAACAAATCAAGAAAATGTATTCTTGATGGTTCTATCTTCCATGATGTTGATAAATTTGAAAATCAAATCGTGCTATCACGTTCCTTCATGCTTAGAACATTATAATCATTCGAAACTCTATATCTATAAATTCTGGACCATTATTCGCTTGACTTGAAGTCGGGAAGAGAAAACAAAAGCATAGAGCTTTGAAATATAAGGGAGAATATAAAGTCCGATAACAACACATAAATTACAAACCGTGTATATCAATGTTTATCGCAACATAAAGACACGGGAGAATTAAAAACATTATAATCCCTAGGGCGAAGTAGAAGAAAGCAGATTCCTCTGGTGGAAGTTGGAAAAGGAGAATGATTGTTGCGATAGTAAGGATGAGGACAAGGATCAGAACTGGATTAATCATTTTCAGAATCTTTTGGATGTATGAACTAAGAAAGAAAGTATAAGAATGGTGAGAATAATGGAAAGGAAGAGCTTAATTTATACTGGAAATATCAGACGTAGTAATCGGGGCAGATCACCGTATTTAATTAAAGAGATCTTAATTTCCATAAATCCCGAAGAATCAGATTTTATAGATCTTCAAGATTTTCTTTAAATCCCTTAAATTCCGGAATTCAACCAAGGCAATGTCAAAAGTTAAGACGCGCCTTATTTTCTAAATTCAAACCTGACTACGTCAAAAGTTAAAAACAAATCTTTGTTTCTCATTTCATCCTTTTGTGAATAGCTTCATTCGCACTCTTCGAATAATTGAATTATTTTTATCCATATTACTCAATGATGATAAAACTCAAGTTATCAACTCATATTCGTCAGGAAAACATATTTATTGTTAGCTATGACGACCTCACTCAAATTTCAGGACGAAATTTCTTTAACGGGTAGGTACTGTGATGACCCGGGAATTTCCGACCAAATTTAAACATAATCTTATATGATTCGACTCGATAAGCAAAGTCTATTAAACCGAGTCTCATTATGTTTGAACTATTTCATGATAACATTTGACCTTTAACTATTTCCGACGATTCACGAACCTTTAATTGTAACTAAGAATGTAAATATAAATAATTATATATAAAACTAATTATATTAGTATTAATGAACTATTAAGTAATTTTGTTATTATAAAAGATAACATTTAATAACTAAAGATTTTCATTTTGAATATATATAGTATATTGTATATAAATGATTCAAACATATTTTACCAACGTTATCAAAATATTAAATGTACAATGTTATACTTTGTAGTTAATTGTTTAATATACATAATTAATCATCTACTCAACATTTAAAACATGATTTTATATATATGGTAGTATACATATATACATAAATATAACTATATATATATGATTTTATACATAATTATTATATTATGTATATGTAGAAATTTATAATATATCTATGATGAAATAATGTACTATTTTAATAAATATATATAATACTTACATATATAAAACATTTATATTTTTCATAATTACATACATAAGTATAATATAATTAGTATGTAAATAAATATTATAATATATTTATATTAAAATGCATAAATATATAATATTCAGTATATGTTACAATACATATTACATAATTATTAAATATTACATAATAATAGATGATATTAATAAATTAAATTTAAATACAAATATAGTTGTTGTAGTAATGTTATTTGTATCGTCAAATATCAATATTTGTATTCATAATATCACTTTATATCATATAAAGATGAAATTGGATGTATAAATTAGATTATTATTACTAATATTATTATTATCGATAAAATATTAATATTATCATAATTAGTATGGTATTATTATTATTATTATTATTATTATTATTATTATTATTATTATTATTATTATTATTATTATTATTATCATTTTTACAATTATTATTATCATTAATATTATATTTATCATTATTATTAATTTTATTAATATTATTAGATATTAATAGTATTGTTATTATATATTATTATTATTAATTAAAAAAAACAGTAGGGATCTATATTATACGCTTGACTTCTGTATCCTCTATCTCTATTATTATTATTTTTTTTTTGTTTCTTTCCTGCTCCAAACTCGTGAACCTGTGTTGACATTTTCTCCATTTTTTATCAACCGATCTCTATTATTACAAAATGATTATGTATAATTGCAAATCAAATAAAAAGGAAATCCAATGGGATTAAAGAGCACAGCGATATTTTTTTTTCCTTCTTCTCTGCACGCTCCAATTTTTTTTTCTCTTAATTCAATTTCGAATAAAGTTTCAAAATCTAAAAATGCAGAAAGGTTAGAAATCTTTCTTTGAATCTATCTGCAAAATCTCAACTCTCAAATCTTTATATCGATCTTGAATTTTGAAGTCAAAGTTTAGTTTAAAAAAAGTCAACAATTGTTCTTGAGACAAATTCGCGTTCGTGTATATGTTTCTGATCAAATTGACGATTCCAGTAGTTTTTATACATGTTTAGAAAACTATTTCGTGTTATAAACATTATCTATAATGTTATCTATTACGAAATCAATTTTTTTTGTTTTGTTCCAAGAACCGACGCTGCAGTAGGCCTTTAGTGTTTTTTTTTTTATTTTAGAACCCAAATTATTTTTTTTTCTGTAATGTTTTGAAGCTTTAAAAGGAACCCTGATTTTTTTTTTTTTTTTTTTTGGTTATTGATGTTTTGTTGAATCCATGAGACTTGTGGAGAAGAAGAGGAATAGAAGAAAAACAGTTTATATATAAAATTTAAATTCGATATTAGTACAGAGAATCAGAATTGGTGGGATGGTCGAGAGTGTTTGCGTGTGAGCATGTGGTCACGAGATCGAGTCCAGAGGACGGTAGTTTCTTTTTTTTTTTGAAACTCTTTTCATGTGAGGTAGTTTTCTTTTCTAATTTTATTATTGTTATTATATATTAATTATTATTAGTATTATTATTATTATTGTGATTGTTTTGATTGTTATTGTTATTGTTATTATTAGTATCATACTTGTTATCATATTTGAAAGTATTATAGACATTACTATTATTATTATGATAGGTATTAATAATATTATTATTAGTAATAAACTTATCATTTTAGTATTTTATCATCATTAGGATTATGATTATCATTATTATTATTATGAAGGAAATAAAAATATATTATTATCATCAATATTAGAATTTGTACCGGTTTATAAATAATAGTATCATCAGTACATTTACAATTAATAATATCATATTTATCAGTATCATCATTAATATTTACTAGTATTATTATGATTATCATTTATCATTTTATAAATATTAGAACCCTTATTATTAACATAAGTATGGTATTAGTATTAATATTATTTTAGAGTTATTATTATTAGTATCATTAACAGTTATCATTTTCATTTTTTTTGCTATTAGTATTATCATTATTAATAAAATTATTATTATTATTAGTAAATCATTATTATCTAAATTATTATTTTAACAAATAAATCTTTTGTACACTATATATATACTTATGGTATATACTAGGATTGTATTAATAATTCACATAACAAACTAATAAAATTTCATAAATACAATACTAACCACAAATATATGTATATAAATATATTAATGTCACTATTTATATAAACGTAAATCATTATAGATATATATACATAAAATCGATATATATATATATATATATATATATATATATATATATATATAAAATATAACTTAAAATATAATATAAGTATACGTTTTAAAATAAAGGTTAGAATAAATTCTACAAAACTATAATATATAAATAATACATATTAATAAATGAAATTTTGTAACTTACATTATACGTATTAATATATACACAATTGATATAGGTTCGTGAATCCGAGGCCAACCCTGCATTGTTCAATGACGTCATATGTATTTTTACTACAAAATACAGTATCGTGAGTTTCATTTGCCTTTTTACCCTTTATATTTTTGGGCTGAGAATACATGCGCAACTTTTATAACTGTTTTACGAAATTGACACAAGTACGTGAAACTACATTCTATGGTTGGATTATCGAAGTCGAATATGCCCCTTTTTATTAAGTCTGGTAATCTAAGAATTAGGGAACAGACACCCTAATTGACGCGAATCCTAAAGATAGATCTATCGGGCCCAACAAGCCCCATCCAAAGTACCGGATGTTTTAGTACTTCGAAATTTATATCATGTCCGAAGGAGGATCCCGGAATGATGGGGATATTCTTATATATGCATATTGTTAATGTCGGTTACCAGGTGTTCAATCCATATGAATGATATTTTTGTCTCTATGCATGGGACGTATGTTTATGAGAAATGGAAATCTGAAATCTTGTGGTCTATTAAAATGATGGAAACGATTGTTTAAGTTAAACTAATGAACTCACCAACCTTTTGGTTGACACTTTAAAGCATGTTTATTCTCAGGTACGAAAGAAATCTTCCGCTGTGTATTTGCTCATTTTATAGATATTACTTGGAGTCATTCATGGCATATTTCAAAAGACGTTGCATTCGAGTCGTCGAGTTCATCAAGATTATTATCAAGTCAATTATAGTTGGATATATTATGAAATGGTATGCATGCCTGTCAACTTTCGATGTAATGAAAGTTTGTCTTTTCAAAAACGAATGCAATGTTTGTAAAATGTATCATATAGAGGTCAAGTATCTCGCGATGTAATCAACTGTTGTGAATCGTTTATAATCGATATGGACTTCGTCCGGATGGATTAGGACGGGTCTTCACATCGTGCTCCTTACAGACTCGCACCCAGCGAGATGAAAGAACTGCAAAGCCAATTACAAGAACTTTTAGAGCGTGGTTTCATTCGACCAAGCACATCACTGTGGGGAGCTCCTGTTTTGTTTGTCAAGAAGAAAGATGGTACATTCAGGTTGTGTATCGACTACCGAGAGTTGAACAAACTTACCATCAAGAACCGCTACCCACTACCGACAATCGATGACTTATTTGATCAACTACAAGGCTCGTCTGTTTATTCAAAGATTGACTTACGTTTCGGGTATCATCAAATGCGGGTGAAAGAAGATGATATTCCAACGACTGCTTTTAGAACGCGTTACGGTCATTACGAGTTTATGGTCATGCCGTTTGGTTTAACTAATGCACCAGCTGTGTTCATGGACCTTATGAACCGAGTGTGTGGACCATACCTTGACAAGTTTGTCATTGTTTTCATTGATGACATACTTATTTACTCAAAGAATGATCAAGAACACGGTGAACATTTGAGAAAGGTGTTAGAAGTATTGAGGAAGGAAGAATTGTACGCTAAGTTTTCAAAGTGTGCATTTTGGTTGGAAGAAGTTTAATTCCTCGGTCACATAGTGAACAAAGAAGGTATTAAGGTGGATCCGGCAAAGATAGAAACTGTTGAAAAGTGGGAAACCCCGAAAACTCCGAAACACATACGCCAGTTTTTAGGACTAGCTGGTTACTACAGAAGGTTCATCCAAGACTTTTCCAGAATAGCAAAACCCTTGACTGCATTAACGCATAAAGGGAAGAAATTTGAATGGAATGATGAACAAGAGAAAGCGTTTCAGTTATTGAAGAAAAAGCTAACTACGGCACCTATATTGTCATTGCCTGAAGGGAATGATGATTTTGTGATTTATTGTGATGCATCAAAGCAAGGTCTCGGTTGTGTATTAATGCAACAAACGAAGGTGATTGCTTATGCGTCTAGACAATTGAAGATTCACGAACAAAATTATACGACGCATGATTTGGAATTAGGCGCGGTTGTTTATGCATTAAAGACTTAGAGGCACTACTTATATGGGGTCAAAAGTATTATATATACCGACCACAAAAGTCTTCAACACATATTTAATCAGAAACAACTGAATATGAGGCAGCGTAGGTGGATTGAATTATTGAATGATTACGACTTTGAGATTCGTTACCACCCGGGGAAGGCAAATGTGGTAGCCGATGCCTTGAGCAGGAAGGACAGAGAACCCATTCGAGTAAAATCTATGAATATAATGATTCATAATAACCTTACTACTCAAATAAAGGAGGCGCAACAAGGAGTTTTAAAAGAGGGAAATTTAAAGGATGAAATACCCAAAGGATCGGAGAAGCATCTTAATATTCGGGAAGACGGAACCCGGTATAGGTCTGAAAGGATTTGGGTACCAAAATTTGGAGATATGAGAGAAATGGTACTTAGAGAAGCTCATAAAACCAGATACTCAATACATCCTGGAACGGGGAAGATGTACAAGGATCTCAAGAAACATTTTTGGTGGCCGGGTATGAAAGTCGATGTTGCTAAATACGTAGGAGAATGTTTGACGTGTTCTAAGGTCAAAGCTGAGCATCAAAAACCATCAGGTCTACTTCAACAACCCGAAATCCCGGAATGGAAATGGGAAAACATTACCATGGATTTCATCACTAAATTGCCAAGGACTGCAAGTGGTTTTGATACTATTTGGGTAATAGTTGATCGTCTCACCAAATCAGCACACTTCCTGCCAATAAGAGAAGATGACAAGATGGAGAAGTAAGCACGACTGTATTTGAAGGAGGTCGTCTCCAGACATGGAATACCAATCTCTATTATCTCTGATAGGGATGGCAGATTTATTTCAAGATTCTGGCAGACATTGCAGCAAGCATTAGGAACTCGTCTAGACATGAGTACTGCCTATCCTCCACAAACTGATGGGCAGAGCGAAAGGACGATACAAACGCTTGAAGACATGCTACGAGCATGTGTTATTGATTTCGAAAACAGTTGGGATCGACATCTACCGTTAGCAGAATTTTCCTACAACAACAGCTACCATTCAAGCATTGAGATGGCGCCGTTTGAAGCACTTTATGGTAGAAAGTGCAGGTCTCTGATTTGTTGGAGTGAAGTGGGGGATAGACAGATTACGGGTCCGGAGATTATACAAGAAACTACCGAGAAGATCATCCAAATTCAACAACGGTTGAAAACCGCCCAAAGTCGACAAAAGAGCTACGCTGACATTAAAAGAAAAGATATAGAATTTGAAATTGGAGAGATGGTCATGCTTAAAGTTGCACCTTGGAAAGGCATTGTTCGATTTGGTAAACCAGGGAAATTAAATCCAAGGTATATTGGACCATTCAAGATTATTGATCGTGTCGGACCAGTAGCTTACCGACTTGAGTTACCTCAACAACTCGTGGTTGTACATAACACTTTCCACGTCTCGAATTTGAAGAAATGTTTTGCTAAAGAAGATCTCACTATTCCGTTAGATGAAATCCAAATCAACGAAAAACTTCAATTCATCGAAGAACCCGTCGAAATAATGGATCGTGAGGTTAAAAGACTTAAGCAAAATAAGATACCAATTGTTAAGGTTCGATGGAATGCTCGTAGAGGACCCGAGTTCACCTGGGAGCATGAAGATCAGATGAAGAAGAAATACCCGCATCTATTTCCAGAAGATTCATCAACACCTTCAACAGCTTAAAATTTCGGGACGAAATTTATTTAACGGGTAGGTACTGTAGTGACCCAAACTTTTCCATGTTTATATATATTAATTGAGATTGATATTTACATGATTAAATGTTTCCTACATGTTAAGCAATCAAACTTGTTAAGACTTGATTAATTGAAATATGTTTCATATAGACAATTGACCACCCAAGTTGACCGGCGATTCACGAACGTTAAAACTTGTAAAAACGACATGATGATATATATATGGATATACATATGGTTAACATGAGATTATGATAAGTAAGTATCTCCATAAGTATATTAACAATGACTTATATACATATAAACAAGACTACTAACTTAAGGATTTCGAAACGAGACATATATGTAACGATTATCGTTGTAACGACATTTAAATGTATATATATCATATTAAGATATATTAATATATCATAATATCATGATAATATAATAATTTAACATATCATTAGATATAATAAACAATGGGTTAACAACTTTAATTGAGATCGTTAACTTAAAGGTTTCAAAACAACACTTACATGTAACGACTAACGATGACTTAACGACTCAGTTAAAATGTATATACATGTAGTGTATTTAGATGTATTAAAATACTTTTGGAAGACTTCAAGACATATATCAAAACACTCATACTTAACAAAAATGGTTACAGTTACTTTCCCATTCTTTTCTTTCATCAAGAATTCTAGTCGTATTCTTACCCGTACTATACACAGCTTCAAAATGTACTTACTATGGGTATATACCAATAGGAACTAGCATGGGATTCCACTCTTGATTATTTCACGTATGACTAATTAATTTTAACTTCTACCATGAGCTAGTCAACTAACTAGAACTCCTTTTAACCCCACTCACAACTCACCAATTACCACTCATCATTCACTCTATTTCACTTCCAATTCTCTTTCTAATTCTCTCTCAACACACACACACTATTATGAACGTATTTTTCCAGTAGTTAATCATCATCTTCATTAAAAATCACTTCAAGAATCAAGCTATAATCATCATAGGAAGAACACTTCAAGAACACTTCAAAAATCCCTTCAAATTTACTAATTTACTTCCAAGCTTTCTAATCCATTCCAAGTAATCATCTAAGATCAAGAAACCTTTGTTATATACATTAGGTTATCTTTCTTATTCAAGGTAATATTCATATTCAAACTTTGATTCAATTTCTATAACTATAAACTATCTTAATTCGAGTAAAAATCTTACTTGAACTTGTTTTTGTGTCATGATCTTACTTCAAGAACTTTCAAGCCATCCAAGATCCTTTGAAGCTAGATCATTTCTTGTCACTTCCAGTAGGTTTACCTACTAAACTTGAGGTAGTAATGATGTTCATAACATCATTCGATTCATATATATAAAACTATCTTATTCGAAGGTTTAAACTTGTAATCACTAGAACATAGTTTAGTTAATTCTAAACTTGTTCGCAAACAAAAGTTAATCCTTCTAACTTGACTTTTAAAATTAACTAAACAAATGTTCTATATCTATATGATATGCTAACTTAATGATTTAAAACCTGGAAACACGAAAAACACCGTAAAACCGGATTTACGCCGTCGTAGTAACACCGCGGGCTGTTTTGGGTTAGTTAATTAAAAACTATGATAAACTTTGATTTAAAAGTTGTCATTCTGAGAAAATGATTTTTATTATGAACATGAAACTATATCCAAAAATTATGGTTAAACTCAAAGTGGAAGTATGTTTTCTAAAATAGTCATCTAGACGTCGTTCTTTCGACTGAAATGACTACCTTTACAAAAATGACTTGTAACTTATTTTTCTGACGATAAACCTATACTTTTTCTGCTTAGATTCATAAAATAGAGTTCAATATGAAACCATAGCAATTTGATTCACTCAAAACGGATTTAAAATGAAGAAGTTATGGGTAAAACAAGATTGGATAATTTTTCTCATTTTAGCTACGTGAAAATTGGTAACAAATCTATTCCAACCATAACTTAATCAACTTGTATTGTATATTATGTAATCTTGAGATACCATAGACACGTGTACAATGTTTCGACCTATCATGTCGACACATCTATATATATTTCGGAACAACCATAGACACTCTATATGTGAATGTTGGAGTTAGCTATACAGGGTTGAGGTTGATTCCAAAATATATATAGTTTGAGTTGTGATCAATACTGAGATACGTATACACTGGGTCGTGGATTGATTCAAGATAATATTTATCGATTTATTTCTGTACATCTAACTGTGGACAACTAGTTGTAGGTTACTAACGAGGACAGCTGACTTAATAAACTTAAAACATCAAAATATATTAAAAGTGTTGTAAATATATTTTGAACATACTTTAATATGTATGTATATATTGTTATAGGTTCGTGAATCAACAGTGGCCAAGTCTTACTTCTCGACGAAGTAAAAATCTGTGAAAGTGAGTTATAGTCCCACTTTTAAAATCTAATATTTTTGGGATGAGAATACATTCAGGTTTTATAAATGATTTACAAAATAGACACAAGTACGTGAAACTACATTCTATGGTTGAATTATCGAAATCGAATATGCCCCTTTTTATTAAGTCTGGTAATCTAAGAATTAGGGAATAGACACCCTAATTGACGCGAATCCTAAAGATAGATCTATTGGGCCTAACAAACCCCATCCAAAGTACCGGATGCTATAGTACTTCGAAATTTATATCATATCCGAAGGGTGTCCCGGAATGATGGGGATATTCTTATATATGCATCTTGTTAATGTCGGTTACCAGGTGTTCACCATATGAATGATTTTTATCTCTATGTATGGGATGTGTATTGAAATATGAAATCTTGTGGTCTATTGTTAAAATTTGATATATATATAGGTTAAACCTATAACTCACCAACATTTTTGTTGACGTTTTAAGCATGTTTATTCTCAGGTGAATACTAAGAGCTTCCGCTGTCGCATACTTAAATAAGGACGAGATTTGGAGTCCATGCTTGTATGATATTGTGTAAAAACTGCATTCAAGAAACTTATTTTGTTGTAACATATTTGTATTGTAAACCATTATGTAATGGTCGTGTGTAAACAGGATATTTTAGATTATCATTATTTGATAATCTACGTAAAGCTTTTTAAACCTTTATTGATGAAATAAAGGTTATGGTTTGTTTTAAAAATGAATGCAGTCTTTGAAAAACGTCTCATATAGAGGTCAAAACCTCGCAACGAAATCAATTAATATGGAACGTTTTTAATCAATAAGAACGGGACATTTCAGGTAGTACCCGAATTTAAACTTATAAAACGCTAATATGAAGAAAAAGCTTTTATAAATGAGTTCATATTATGCTACGAAATACTATTGACTACTCTTAATATTCTGTATGATTAACTCGATTCAGTTGGCTATTTTGAAGGAAATGGCACCGACTACTCGACACACCATGAATATGAGCGAAGAGGAATTTCGTACTTTTCTTGCTGCAAACATAGCTGCAGTACAGGCTGCGCTACATACCAACAATAACTCTGAATCTAGCAATGCAGCTAACGGCGCAAGAAATTGTGTAGGATGCACCTACAAAGAATTCACTGCCTGCAAACCTTTGGAATATGATGGAACCGAAAGACCAATTGGATTGAAACGGTGGACCAAGAAAGTCGAATCAGTGTTTGCCATAAGTAAGTGTACTGAAGAGGACAAAGTTAAGTACGCTATGTATACCTTCACAGGTACTGCATTAACGTGGTGGAACACCTATCTTGAACAGGTAGGACAAAATGCTGCTTACGCACTACCGTGGTCAGCATTCAAGCAATTGATGAACGAGCAGTACCGTCCTAGAAATGAAGTGAATAAACTCAAGGCAGAACTTAGAGAGTTACGAACACAAGGGTTCGACGTTACCACATACGAACGACGATTCACAGAGTTGTGCTTATTATGTCCGGGAGCATTCGAAGATGAAGAAGAGAAGATCGACGCGTTTGTAAAAGGGTTACCAGTAAGGATTTAAGAAGATGTAAGTTCACACGAGCCCGCTTCTATACAGAAGGCAAGTCGAATGGCTCATAAACTCATAAATCAGATTGAGGGAAGAATTAAAGAGCAGGTGGCCGAAGAAGCCAACACGAAACAACTCAAGAGGAAGTGGGAGGAAAATGGTGACAAGAGTCACCAGTACAACAACAACAACAATTACAACCACAATCGCAACAACTATCCCAACAACCGCAACAACAATCGCAACAATAACCACAATCCTAACAATAACTACAACAAACATCCCAACAACAACAACAACTACAACAACCATTTCAAAAACAATAACAATCCCAACAACAACCTCAATAACAACAACGGCAATAAAAACCAAAAGCAGCCATGTCATAGGTGTGAAGAAAATCATCAGGGGTTTTGCACGATATTTTGCAACAGGTGTAAAAGAAATGGTCATAGTGCCACAAAGTGTGAGGTCTACAGACCAAAGTTTAACAGAACTAAAGGAACAAATAATGTCAGAACAAGTAATGCCGAAACGAATAGTGTCAGAGCAAGTAATAATAACGCTGTTTGTTATAAATGTGGAAAATTGGGCCACATTATTAGAAATTGCCCGAATCAGGGGAATACTAATGGACAGGGTCGTGGAAGAGTTTTCAATATTAATGCGGCAGAACCACAGGAAGACCCGGAGCTTGTTACGGGTACGTTTCTTATTGACGATAAATCTGCTTATGTTTTATTTGATTCGGGTGCGGATAGAAGCTATATGAGTAGAGAATTTTGTGCTAAATTAAGTTGCCCATTGATGCCTTTGGATAGTAAATTTTTACTCGAATTAGCAAACGGTAAATTAATTTCAGCAGATAATATATGTCGGGAGAGAGAAATTAAACTGGAGGATGAAACGTTTAAAATTGATTTAATTCCAGTTGAGTTAGGGAGTTTTGATGTAATAATTGGCATGGACTGGTTGAAAAAGGTGAGAGCAGAGGTCGTTTGTTACAAAAATGCGATTCGCATTATACGTGAAAAAGGAAAACCTTTAATGGTGTACGGAGAAAAGAACAACGCGAAATTAAATCTTATTAGTAGTTTGAAGGCGCAAAAACTAATAAGAAAAGGTTGTTACATCATTCTAGCACACATCGAGGAAGTTAAACCTGAAGAAAAGAACATCAGTGATGTTCTCGTCGCAAAAGAATTTCCCGATGTATTTTTGAAAGAATTACCGGGATTACCCCCACATCGATCCGTTGAATTTCAAATAGACCTTGTACCAGGAGCTGCACCAATAGCTCGTGCTCCATACAGACTCACACCCAGCAAAATGAAAGAATTACAAAGTCAGTTACAGGAACTTTTAGAGCGTGGTTTCATTCGACCAAGCACATCACCATGGGGAGCACCTGTTTTGTTTGTCAAGAAGAAAGATGGTACATTCAGGTTGTGTATCGACTACCGAGAGTTGAACAAACTTACCATCAAGAACCGCTACCCACTACCGAGAATCGATGACTTATTTGATCAACTACAAGGCTCGTCTGTTTATTCGAAGATCTATTTACGTTCTGGATATCATCAAATGCGGGTGAAGGAGGATGATATTCCAAAGACTGCTTTTAGGACGCGTTACGGTCATTACAAGTTTATGGTTATGCCGTTTGGATTAACTAATGCACCAGCTATGTTCATGGACCTCATGAACCGAGTGTGTGGGCCATATCTTGACAAGTTTGTCATTGTTTTCATCGATGACATACTTATTTACTCGAAGAATGATCAAGAGCACGAAGAACATTTGAGAAAAGTGCTAGAGTTGCTGAGAAAAGAAAAACTGTACGCTAAGTTTTCAAAGTGTGCCTTTTGGTTGGAAGAAGTTCAATTCCTTGGTCACATATTGAACAAAGAAGGTATTCAGGTGGATCCAGCAAAGATTGAAACCGTTGAAAAGTGGGAAACCCTGAAAACTCCGAAATACATACGCCAATTTTTAGGACTAGCTGGTTACTACAGAAGGTTCATCCAAGACTTTTCCAGAATAGCAAAACCCTTGACTGCATTAACGCATAAAGGGAAGAAATTTGAATGGAAAGATGAACAAGAGAAAGCGTTTCAATTGTTAAAGAAAAAGTTAACTACGGCACCTATATTGTCATTACCTGAAGGGAATGATGATTTTGTGATATATTGTGACGCCTCAAAGCAAGGTCTCGGTTGTGTATTAATGCAACGAACAAAAGTAATTGCTTATGCGTCTAGACAATTGAAGATTCACGAACAGAATTATACGACGCATGATTTGGAATTAGGCGCGGTTGTTTTTGCATTAAAGACTTGGAGGCACTACTTATATGGGGTCAAAAGTATTATATATACCGACCACAAAAGTCTTCAACACATATTTAATCAGAAACAACTGAATATGAGGCAGCGTAGGTGGATTGAATTGTTGAATGATTACGACTTTGAGATTCGTTACCACCCGGGGAAGGCAAATGTGGTAGCCGATGCCTTGAGCAGGAAGGACAGAGAACCCATTCGTGTAAAATCTATGAATATAATGATTCACACTAACCTTACTACTCAAATAAAGGAGGCGCAACAAGGAGTTTTAAAAGAAGGAAACTTAAAGGATGAAATACCCAAAGGATCGGAGAAACATCTTAATATTTGGGAAGACGGAATCCGGTATAGGGCTGAAAGAATTTGGGTACCAAAATTTGGAGATATGAGAGAAATGGTACTTAGAGAAGCTCATAAAACCAGATACTCAATACATCCTGGAACGGGAAAGATGTACAAGGATCTCAAGAAACATTTTTGGTGGCCAGGTATGAAAGCCGATGTTGCTAAATACGTAGGAGAATGTTTGACGTGTTCTAAGGTCAAAGCTGAGCATCAGAAACCATCAGGTCTACTTCAACAACCCGAAATCCCGGAATGGAAATGGGAAAACATTACCATGGATTTCATCACTAAATTGCCAAGGACTGCAAGTGGTTTTGATACTATTTGGGTAATAGTTGATCATCTCACCAAATCAGCACACTTCCTGCCAATAAGAGAAGATGACAAGATGGAGAAGTTAGCACGACTGTATTTGAAGGAAGTTATCTCCAGACATGGAATACCAATCTCTATTATCTCTGATAGGGATGGCAGATTTATTTCAAGATTCTGGCAGACATTACAGCAAGCATTAGGAACTCGTCTAAGCATGAGTACTGCCTATCATCCACAAACTGATGGGCAGAGCGAAAGGATGATACAAACGCTTGAAGACATGCTATGAGCATGTGTTATTGATTTCGGAAACAGTTGGGATCGACATCTACCGTCAGCAGAAATTTCCTACAACAACAGCCAACATTCAAGCATTGAGATGGCGCCGTTTGAAGCACTTTATGGTAGAAAGTGTAGGTCTCCGATTTGTTGGAGTGAAGTGGGGGATAGACAGATTACGGGTCCGGAGATAATACAAGAAACTACCGAGAAGATCATCCAAATTCAACAACGGTTGAAAACCGTCCAAAGTCGACAAAAGAGCTACGCCGACATTAAAAGAAAAGATATAGAATTTGAAATTGGAGAGATGGTCATGCTTAAGGTTGCACCTTGGAAAGGCGTTGTTTGATTTGGTAAACGAGGGAAATTAAATCCAAGGTATATTGGACCATTCAAGATTATTGATCGTGTCGGACCAGTAGCTTACCGACTTGAGTTACCTCAACAACTCGCGACTGTACATAACACTTTCCACGTCTCGAATTTGAAGAAATGTTTTACTAAAGAAGATCTCACTATTCAGTTAGACGAAATCCAAATCAACGAAAAACTTCAATTCATCGAAGAACCCGTCGAAATAATGGATCGTGAGGTTAAAAGACTTAAGCAAAACAAGATACCAATTGTTAAGGTTCGATGGAATGCTCGTAGAGGACCCGAGTTAACCTGGGAATGAGAAGATTAGATGAAGAAGAAGTACCAGCACTTATTTTCAGAAGATACGTCAACACCTTCAACTGCTTAAAATTTCGGGACAAAATTTATTTAACGGGTAGGTACTGTAGTGACCCGAACTTTTCCATGTTTATTTATATTAAATTAAATTGATATTTACATGATTAAGTGTTTCCAACATGTTAAGCAATTAAACTTGTTAAGACTTGATTAATTGAAATAGGTTTTATATGGACAATTGACCACCCAAGTTGACCGGTGATTCACGAACGTTAAAACTTGTAAAAACTATATGATGACATATATATGGATATATATATATATAGTTAACATGATATTATGATAAGTATGTATCTCATTATGTATTTTAACAATGAGTTATATACATAAAATTGAGTTTATTGAATTAAGAAACTCGAAACGATATATATAACGATTATCGTTATAACAACGTCTTACTAAATACATATGAATCATATTAAGACATTGATACACTATGTTTAATCATGATAAATGATAAGTAAACATGTCATTATGTATATTAACAATCAACTACATATGTAAACACAAGACTACTAACTTAAGGTTTTCGAAACGAGACATATATGTAACGATTATCGTTGTAACGACATTTAAATGTATATATATCATATTAATATATAGTAATATGTCATAATATCATGATAATATAATAATTTAACATCTCATTAGATATAATAAACATTAGGTTAACAACATTTAACAAGATCGTTAACTTAAAGGTTTCAAATCAACATTTACATGTAACGACTAACGATGACTTAACGACTCAGTTAAAATGTATATACATGTAGTGTTTTAATATGTATTCATACACTTTTGAAAGACTTCAAGACACTTATCAAAATACTTCTACTTAATAAAAATGCATACAATTACATCCTCGTTCAGTTTCATCAACAATTCTACTCGTATGCACCCGTATTCGTACTTGTACAATACACAGCTTTTAGATGTATGTACTATTGGTATATACACTCCAATGATCAACTTTTAGCAGCCCATGTGAGTCATCTAACACATGTGAGAACCATCATTTAGCAACTAGCATGAAATATCTCATAAAATTACAAAAATATGAGTAATCATTCATGACTTATTTACATGAAAAAAAAATTACACATCCTTTATATCTAATCCATATACCAACGACCAAAAACACCTACAAACACTTTCATTCTTCAATTTTCTTCATCTAAGTGATCTCTCTCAAGTTCTATCTTCAAGTTCTAAGTGTTCTTCATAAATTCTATAAGTTCTAGTTTCATAAAATCAAGAATACTTCCAAGTTTGCTAGCATACTTCCAATCTTGTAAAGTGATCATCCAACTTCAAGAAATCTTTCTTATTTACAGTAATATATCTTTATAATACAAGGTAATACTCATATTCAAACTTTGATTCAATTTCTATAACTATAACAATCTTATTTCGAATGGAAATCTTACTTGAACTTGTTTTCGTGTCATGATTCTGCTTCAAGAACTTTCATGCCATCCAAGGATCCTTTGAAGCTAGATCTATTTTTCTCATTTCCAGTAGGTTTATCCACAAAACCTGAGGTAGTAATGATGTTCATAACATCATTCGATTCATATATATAAAACTACCTTATTCGAAGGTTTAAACTTGAAATCACTAGAACATAGTTTAGTTAATTCTAAACTTGTTCGCAAACAAAAGTTAATCCTTCTAACTTGACTTTTAAAATCAACTAAACACATGTTTTATATCTATATGATATGCTAACTTAATGATTTAAAACCGTAAAATACGAAAAATACCGTAAAACCGGATATACGCCGTTGTAGTAACACCGCGGGCTGTTTTGGGTTAGTTAATTAAAAACTATGATAAACTTTGATTTAAAATTTGTTCTTCTGGGAAAATGATTTTTCTTATGAACATGAAACTATATCCAAAAATCATGGTTAAACTCAAAGTGGAAGTATGTTTTCCAAAATGGTCATCTAGACGTCGTTCTTTCGACTGAAATGACTACCTTTACAAAAATGACTTGTAACCTGTAATTCCAACTATAAACTTATACTTTTTCTGTATAGATTCATAAACTTAAGTTCAATATGAAACCATAGCAATTGGATTCACTCAAAACGGATTTAAAATGAAGAAGTTATGGGTAAAACAAGATTGGTTATTTTTGCTTGTTGTAGCTACGTGAAAATTGGTAACAAATCTATATTAATCATATCCTAGCTAACTTATATTGTATTATACATGTATTCTAATATATTATGTAATCTTGGGATACGATAGACACGTATGCAAATGTTTTGACATATCATATCGACCCATCTATATATATTATTTGGAACAACCATAGATACTCTATATGCAGTAATGTCGGAGTTAGCTATACAGGGTTGAGGTTGATTCCAAAAATATATATAGTTTGAGTTGTGATCTAGCCTGAGACGTGTATACACTGGGTCGTGGATTGATTCAAGATAATATATATCGATTTATTTCTGTACATCTAATTGTAGACAACTAGTTGTAGGTTACTAACGAGGACAGCTGACTTAATAAACTTAAAACATTAAAACGTATTAAAAATGTTGTAAATATATTTTGAACATACTTTGATATATATGTACAAATTTGTTATAGGTTCGTGAATCGACCAGTGGATTGAATTGTTGAATGATTACGACTTTGAGATTCGTTACCACCCGGGGAAGGCAAATGTGGTAGCCGATGCCTTGAGCAGGAAGGACAGAGAACCCATTCGTGTAAAATCTATGAATATAATGATTCACACTAACCTTACTACTCAAATAAAGGAGGCGCAACAAGGAGTTTTAAAAGAAGGAAACTTAAAGGATGAAATACCCAAAGGATCGGAGAAACATCTTAATATTTGGGAAGACGGAATCCGGTATAGGGCTGAAAGAATTTGGGTACCAAAATTTGGAGATATGAGAGAAATGGTACTTAGAGAAGCTCATAAAACCAGATACTCAATACATCCTGGAACGGGAAAGATGTACAAGGATCTCAAGAAACATTTTTGGTGGCCAGGTATGAAAGCCGATGTTGCTAAATACGTAGGAGAATGTTTGACGTGTTCTAAGGTCAAAGCTGAGCATCAGAAACCATCAGGTCTACTTCAACAACCCGAAATCCCGGAATGGAAATGGGAAAACATTACCATGGATTTCATCACTAAATTGCCAAGGACTGCAAGTGGTTTTGATACTATTTGGGTAATAGTTGATCATCTCACCAAATCAGCACACTTCCTGCCAATAAGAGAAGATGACAAGATGGAGAAGTTAGCACGACTGTATTTGAAGGAAGTTATCTCCAGACATGGAATACCAATCTCTATTATCTTTGATAGGGATGGCAGATTTATTTCAAGATTCTGGCAGACATTACAGCAAGCATTAGGAACTCGTCTAAGCATGAGTACTGCCTATCATCCACAAACTGATGGGCAGAGCGAAAGGATGATACAAACGCTTGAAGACATGCTATGAGCATGTGTTATTGATTTCGGAAACAGTTGGGATCGACATCTACCGTCAGCAGAAATTTCCTACAACAACAGCCAACATTCAAGCATTGAGATGGCGCCGTTTGAAGCACTTTATGGTAGAAAGTGTAGGTCTCCGATTTGTTGGAGTGAAGTGGGGGATAGACAGATTACGGGTCCGGAGATAATACAAGAAACTACCGAGAAGATCATCCAAATTCAACAACGGTTGAAAACCGTCCAAAGTCGACAAAAGAGCTACGCCGACATTAAAAGAAAAGATATAGAATTTGAAATTGGAGAGATGGTCATGCTTAAGGTTGCACCTTGGAAAGGCGTTGTTTGATTTGGTAAACGAGGGAAATTAAATCCAAGGTATATTGGACCATTCAAGATTATTGATCGTGTCGGACCAGTAGCTTACCGACTTGAGTTACCTCAACAACTCGCGACTGTACATAACACTTTCCACGTCTCGAATTTGAAGAAATGTTTTACTAAAGAAGATCTCACTATTCAGTTAGACGAAATCCAAATCAACGAAAAACTTCAATTCATCGAAGAACCCGTCGAAATAATGGATCGTGAGGTTAAAAGACTTAAGCAAAACAAGATACCAATTGTTAAGGTTCGATGGAATGCTCGTAGAGGACCCGAGTTAACCTGGGAATGAGAAGATTAGATGAAGAAGAAGTACCAGCACTTATTTTCAGAAGATACGTCAACACCTTCAACTGCTTAAAATTTCGGGACAAAATTTATTTAACGGGTAGGTACTGTAGTGACCCGAACTTTTCCATGTTTATTTATATTAAATTAAATTGATATTTACATGATTAAGTGTTTCCAACATGTTAAGCAATTAAACTTGTTAAGACTTGATTAATTGAAATAGGTTTTATATGGACAATTGACCACCCAAGTTGACCGGTGATTCACGAACGTTAAAACTTGTAAAAACTATATGATGACATATATATGGATATATATATATATAGTTAACATGATATTATGATAAGTATGTATCTCATTATGTATTTTAACAATGAGTTATATACATAAAATTGAGTTTATTGAATTAAGAAACTCGAAACGATATATATAACGATTATCGTTATAACAACGTCTTACTAAATACATATGAATCATATTAAGACATTGATACACTATGTTTAATCATGATAAATGATAAGTAAACATGTCATTATGTATATTAACAATCAACTACATATGTAAACACAAGACTACTAACTTAAGGTTTTCGAAACGAGACATATATGTAACGATTATCGTTGTAACGACATTTAAATGTATATATATCATATTAATATATAGTAATATGTCATAATATCATGATAATATAATAATTTAACATCTCATTAGATATAATAAACATTAGGTTAACAACATTTAACAAGATCGTTAACTTAAAGGTTTCAAATCAACATTTACATGTAACGACTAACGATGACTTAACGACTCAGTTAAAATGTATATACATGTAGTGTTTTAATATGTATTCATACACTTTTGAAAGACTTCAAGACACTTATCAAAATACTTCTACTTAATAAAAATGCATACAATTACATCCTCGTTCAGTTTCATCAACAATTCTACTCGTATGCACCCGTATTCGTACTTGTACAATACACAGCTTTTAGATGTATGTACTATTGGTATATACACTCCAATGATCAACTTTTAGCAGCCCATGTGAGTCATCTAACACATGTGAGAACCATCATTTAGCAACTAGCATGAAATATCTCATAAAATTACAAAAATATGAGTAATCATTCATGACTTATTTACATGAAAAAAAAATTACACATCCTTTATATCTAATCCATATACCAACGACCAAAAACACCTACAAACACTTTCATTCTTCAATTTTCTTCATCTAAGTGATCTCTCTCAAGTTCTATCTTCAAGTTCTAAGTGTTCTTCATAAATTCTATAAGTTCTAGTTTCATAAAATCAAGAATACTTCCAAGTTTGCTAGCATACTTCCAATCTTGTAAAGTGATCATCCAACTTCAAGAAATCTTTCTTATTTACAGTAATATATCTTTATAATACAAGGTAATACTCATATTCAAACTTTGATTCAATTTCTATAACTATAACAATCTTATTTCGAATGGAAATCTTACTTAAACTTGTTTTCGTGTCATGATTCTGCTTCAAGAACTTTCATGCCATCCAAGGATCCTTTGAAGCTAGATCTATTTTTCTCATTTCCAGTAGGTTTATCCACAAAACCTGAGGTAGTAATGATGTTCATAACATCATTCGATTCATATATATAAAACTACCTTATTCGAAGGTTTAAACTTGAAATCACTAGAACATAGTTTAGTTAATTCTAAACTTGTTCGCAAACAAAAGTTAATCCTTCTAACTTGACTTTTAAAATCAACTAAACACATGTTTTATATCTATATGATATGCTAACTTAATGATTTAAAACCGTAAAATACGAAAAATACCGTAAAACCGGATATACGCCGTTGTAGTAACACCGCGGGCTGTTTTGGGTTAGTTAATTAAAAACTATGATAAACTTTGATTTAAAATTTGTTCTTCTGGGAAAATGATTTTTCTTATGAACATGAAACTATATCCAAAAATCATGGTTAAACTCAAAGTGGAAGTATGTTTTCCAAAATGGTCATCTAGACGTCGTTCTTTCGACTGAAATGACTACCTTTACAAAAATGACTTGTAACCTGTAATTCCAACTATAAACTTATACTTTTTCTGTATAGATTCATAAACTTAAGTTCAATATGAAACCATAGCAATTGGATTCACTCAAAACGGATTTAAAATGAAGAAGTTATGGGTAAAACAAGATTGGTTATTTTTGCTTGTTGTAGCTACGTGAAAATTGGTAACAAATCTATATTAATCATATCCTAGCTAACTTATATTGTATTATACATGTATTCTAATATATTATGTAATCTTGGGATACGATAGACACGTATGCAAATGTTTTGACATATCATATCGACCCATCTATATATATTATTTGGAACAACCATAGATACTCTATATGCAGTAATGTCGGAGTTAGCTATACAGGGTTGAGGTTGATTCCAAAAATATATATAGTTTGAGTTGTGATCTAGCCTGAGACGTGTATACACTGGGTCGTGGATTGATTCAAGATAATATATATCGATTTATTTCTGTACATCTAATTGTAGACAACTAGTTGTAGGTTACTAACGAGGACAGCTGACTTAATAAACTTAAAACATTAAAACGTATTAAAAATGTTGTAAATATATTTTGAACATACTTTGATATATATGTACAAATTTGTTATAGGTTCGTGAATCGACCAGTGGTCAAGTCTTACTTCCCGACGAAGTAAAAATCTGTGAAAGTGAGTTATAGTCCCACTTTTAAAATCTAATATTTTGGGATGAGAATACATGCAGTTTTATAAATGTTTTACGAAATAGACACAAGTAAATGAAACTACATTATATGGGTGAATGATCGAAGCCGAATATGCCCCTTTTCCTTGGTAGCCTAAGAATTAGTAAACCGATCTACTAATTGACGTGAATCCTAAAGATAGATCTATTGGGCCTAATGAACCCCATCTAAAGTACCGGATGCTTTAGTACTTCGAATTCGTTTTTATCATGTCCGAAGGATTTCCCGAAATGATAGGGGATATTCTTATATGCATCTTGTTAATGTCGGTTACCAGGTGTTCACCATATGAATGATTTTTTATCTCTATGTATGGGATGTATATTGAAATATGAAATCTTGTGGTCTATTATTATGATTTGATAATATATAGGTTAAACCTATAACTCACCAACATTATTGTTGACGTTTTAAGCATGTTTATTCTCAGGTGATTATTAAGAGCTTCCGCTGTTGCATACTAAATAAGGACAAGATTTGGAGTCCATGCTTGTATGATATTATGTAAAAACTGCATTCAAGAAACTTATTTTTGATGTAATATATTCTTATTGTAAACCATTATGTAATGGTCGTGTGTAAACGGTATATTTTAGATTATCATTATTTGATAATCTAGGTAATGCTTTTTAAACCTTTATAGATAAAATAAAGGTTATGGTTGTTTTAAAAATGAATGCAGTCTTTGAAAAACGTCTCATATAGAGGTCAAAACCTCGCGACGAAATCAATTAATATGGAACGTTTATAATCAATATGAACGGGACATTTCAGCTACCGGCTCGTGGTTCACACTCGATGCTACCGGCTCGTGGTTCACATCTTATTTTATAGTGCTACCGGCTCGTGGTTCACACTCGATGCTACTGGCTCGTGGTTCACATCTAGTTTATAGTGCTTCCGGCTCGTGGTTCACACTCGATGCTACCGGCTCGTGGTTCACATCTTATCGCACACATGTTATGGCACTACCGGCTCGATGGTTCATACCATAACACCCACAAATAAATGCGTCATATACACATACGTATAATTACTCCACTCACCTCAAAATCTCTTGTGAAAGATAATCAAGCTCGGAAATCTTCAATGTAACGTACCTATTACATTATACATAATATCAATCACAAAATCAAGTTGGTCAACCAACTAAAACTCCATTCTAGTGTTATCTTGACCCATGGTGCAATTTTGACCCATTTACACCCTTAACCCTAATATTTGGGTTAACATCCCCAAAACCCTAATCGTTAGCCAAGTTAGGTTTAAAACGCATTTCAACACAAGCTTTATGCATTACACAACAACATTAACTAACTTAGGTCCATCTTGACCCATTTGACCAAATTAAGGTCAACACACCCATTTCGGGTCATCCCCAAACCATACAACGCCCATTTACTTATCTCTAGGTGTGCTAGTAATTAACTAACTAATTTAAGCTCATGAACATCAATTAATACTTCGAAAAACCCTAGTTAATCATCTTTAGGTCTTCATGACCCAAATTCACCCAAAACACCCAATTTACTAACAAAGTGGGTTTTAAGTTCACCATTAACCCTAACACTAACCCTTTCACAAAATTAAATTAGGAAATCAAGATTAGAGCATACCACTACAATCAAAACGTAGCTAGAGGATAGATGAACAACCTTAATGCTTCTACTTAGACCTAAAATCGGCTTCTTCTTCCTTGATTTGAGTTCTCTCACTCTAGAAAACCCTTTCTCTCACTAAATTAATTTGGAAGAGGTGAAGTAGGTGAAAATGGTGTTATGAGGCTCACCAAACTGAATCTAGAGCCTTAAAGTCAGCCCTTTAGTGAATTTACCAATTTGCCCTCAAAATATCTAATAAAAAGGAAAGGAATCTGTCACAGAACAATGGCGCGGCGCGCCAAATGGCCGCGCAGCGCGCCAAACGCCCAGACCAGGTTTCTGCATTATTTTTAATATGTACAACCAAAACCCCACTTCAAGTACATTAACTACACTTATGTACACTACAAATAAACGGGTCTTACAACTCTCCCCCACTTGAATCGGAGCGCGTCCTCGCGACCCACGCCGCATGACAAGAAGGAAGATAAACCAACACAAACTCTTCGGGCTCCCAAGTAAACTTGGAACCTTTACTACGATGCCATTGAACTTTAAAAGTTCTCACCTCTTTATTTCTCAAAATTTTCACCTTCTCATCAAGTATAGCAATCGGCTCTTCAACATATTCTAACTTATTGTTTAGCTCAATTTCATCTAATGGCATCCATGAAGAATCATCCGCAAGACACTTACAGAGATGGGAAACATGAAATGTATTATGAATCCCCGCAAGCTCTTCAGGTAATTCCAAACGATACGCGACTTCACCAATGCGAGCTAAAACCTTAAATGGCCCAATAAACAGAGGAGCTAACTTTTCCCGTTTTCGAAATCGAATGATACCTTTCCATGGAGAAACTTTGAGCATCACCATGTCACCTTCTTGAAATTCGATCGTTCGTCTACGTTTATCGGCATAGGACTTTTGTCTATCTTGAGCCTTCTTCAAATGATCCCGAATAATATCAATCTTGTTATTCGTCTCTAAAACCAAATCGGTACTCCCGATTTCCTTTTGTCCCACTTCACCCCAACAAATCGGGGTTCGACATCTACACCCATAAAGCATCTCATATGGCGGCATCCCGATACTAGTATGATAACTATTATTGTACGAGAATTCCACCAAAGGCAAATGCTCATCCTAACTACCACCGAAATCAATAATACACGCTCATAATATATCTTCCAAAGTTTGATTCGTACGTTCGGTTTGACCGTCCGTTTGAGGATGATACACCGTGCTTAATTTTAATTGCGTACCCATATCTTCATGAAATTTCTCCCAAAACCGAGATGTAAAACGGGTATCTCGATCCGAAATAATAGATATAGGAACTCCGTGTTAAGAGATAACTTCCTTGATAAACAACTTAGCCAAGGTCTCCGATGATATTGCTTCTTTAATGGGAAGAAACAAAGCACTTTTCGTCAATCGATCAACTATAACCCAAATCGAATCAAATTGGGTTCTCGCCGTTTTAGGTAACTTTGTGATGAAATCCATGGTAATGTGCTCCTATTTCCACTTCAGGATTTCTAACGGTTGTAACTTACCATACGGCTTTTAGTGCTCGACCTTAACTTGCAAACACATGACGCATTGCTCAACATACTTCACAACATCACGTTTCATGCCCGGCCACCAATAGTCTTTCTTTAAATCAAGATACATTTTCGTCGCGCCTGGATGAATGGAATACTTTGACTTATGTGCTTCATCAAGTAGCACTTGTCGATAATCTCCCATCTTAGGCACCCACACTCTTCCTTGAAAAGACAACAAACCACGCGAGCCCATAGTAATGAACTCCGATTGTCCCATGATTCGTTCCGCATGCTTGTTGTGAACGTAAGCCTCTATTTGAATCACACCAAGTTTTTCAAGAAAATCGTTAGTAATAATCATACGTAACAATCCCAATCGTAACGCCGGGTGATGACTCTTTCGAATTAACGCATCCGCGACCACATTCGCCTTGCCCGGATGATAAAGTATTTCACAATCATAATCTTTCACCACATCCATCCACCTACGTTGGCGATAATTCAAATCTCGTTGATTGAAGAGGTGTTTCAAACTCTTATGATACGAATAAATCGTACTCTTGACACCATACAAGTAATGGCGCCAAATTTTCAACGCATGCACAACCGTCGCCAACTCAAGATCATGAGTCGGATATCTCGTTTCGTGTTCCTTTAGTTGTCGAGAGGCATAAGCGATGACTTTACCTCTTTGTATTAGAACACACCCGAGCCCATTTTACGAAGCATCACAATAAACCGTCATGTCTTTCACTCCTTCCGGCAACACTAACACCGGAGCTTGACACAATTTCTCTTTTAGCAATTGAAAAGCAATTTCTTGCTCATTCTCCCAAATAAATCTCGCGTTCTTCCTCGTCAATTTCGTAAACGAAGAAGCGATCTTAGAAAAGTCTTGGATAAACCGACGATAATAACCGGCCAATCCGAGAAAACTTCGGATTTCCGTAGGCGTAGTCGGTCGTTCCCAACTCTTCACCGTCTCTATCTTCCCCGGATCTACTTGAATACCGTCTTTGTTTACAATGTGGCCAAGGAATTGAACCTCCCTTAGCCAAAATTCACATTTGGAGAACTTAGCATACAACTTCTCCTTTCGTAACGTCTTCAATACTTCGCGCAAATGACGTTCATGTTCGTTCATACTTTTCGAGTAGACTAGTATGTCGTAAATGAACACAATCACCGACTTGTCCAACATAGGTTGGCACACTCGGTTCATAAGATCCATGAATGCCGCCGGTGCATTCGTAAGACCAAAAGGCATAACCACAAACTCAAAATGCCCATAACGCGTTCGAAAAGCCGTTTTCTCGATATCTTCCTCACGGACCCGCATTTGGTGATAGCCGGATCGTAGGTCGATTTTAGAGAAATACGTTGCACCTTGGAGTTGGTCAAACAAATCGTCAATCCGAGGTAATGGATAACGATTCTTGATCGTCACTTTATTTAACTCCCGATAATCGATGCACATCCGCCCTTCTTTTTTACGAATAAAAGCGAAGTACCCCATGGCGAAGCACTCGGTCGAATGAAACCCTTCTCAAGTAACTCTTGGGTTTGATTTAACAACTCTTGCATTTTCGTCGGCGCTAAACGATATGGAGTTTTAGCAATGGGGATAGCCCCCGGAACCAACTCAATGCGAAATTCAACTTGTCTTTCCGCCGGAACACCCGGTAACTCGTCCGGAAAAACGTCTTCGAATTCACTAACCACCGGAATTTCACGAATGGGTGGTGGCTCATCACGAGTATTAACAACATGGGCAAGAAAAGCCATGCCACCACTATCAAGGAGACGACGTGCCCGTGCAAAAGTGCATATCGGCACAAGTCTTCTACGCTTATCACCATGAATAATTAACTCTCCCCCACTTGCGGCCTTTACACGAATAAATTTTTCATGGCATGCAATATCGACTCTATTATGATCGAGCCAATCCATACCAACAACGATATCGAAATCGCCCAAAGTCATCGGGATAAGATCAATCTTAAAGTTTTCGGCACCAAAAACGACATCACAATTTTTACACACATCAACCACTAGCACCGTCTTGCCGTCCGCTATTTCGACTTCTACCGGACGACTTAACTTAGCTAACGGTCTATTAAGTCTAGGCACAAATTTTGGAGATACAAACGACAAATTTGTACCGCTATCAAATAGGATCCTTGCCGGATTAGAGTTAACCATAAAAGTACCTGAAACAACTTCGTTGGATTGCTTGGCCTCATCATTGGTCATCAAGTAATTGCGACCCCTAGCCGTACCCGCCGCTCTCTCCAACTTCTTCACATGATCATTATTCAAATCGGGACATTCCGGCCTCTTGTGTCCCTCTTTACCACAATTAAAACAAGTAAGCTTGGTCGTCGCCTTGGTACAATCACGGGTGATGTACCCTCTTTGATTACAATTATAACACGTGGGTCCGAAACCTCCGGAAGCACCCTTCTTCACACTATTAACGCTTTCAGAGCCTTTCTTGTTCTTTTTATTCGAAAAGTTCGAATAACTCGAACCTTCAAACTTTCTCTTCGAAAAAGTGAAATCGCTTTTCCTTGGAACCTCCGGCTCAAAACCCTTAGCCAATTTGTATAAATCTTCAAAAGACTTAGCCATACCCCGCTAATCTTACCCTTCAACTCATCACTTAAAGTACGGTAGAAATCTAGCATCAACTTGTGATCATCACCAACGTACTCCGGACAAAAACGAGTCTTTGCCAAGAAGGTAGACTTGAGAGTAACCAAGTCCATTGAACCTTGTGGCAAATGGTGCAACTCGTCCCGAATTTTATCAAGATCGGAAGAAGTTCGGTATTCTTGGAAAAATTCCTTCTTAAACTCCTCCCATGTCAAGCACATGCATTGCTCTTCACCATATAATTTGATTTTATCGTCGCACCACAATTTGCCCTCTTCGCGCAACATGCTAGACCCATACCTTGTCTTCTTCTCGGGAGGACACTCCGCGGTACGGAACGCTCCCTCGATATCGGAAATCCAACAAGTGGTTTTCAATGGATCCCTCACCCCATTAAAAATCGGAGGTTGAGTATCCTTGAAATTTTTGTAGTGAAAGTCCCGCCTTCCACCCCCACCATTATCTTCACCCCCTTCGCCTCGAGGATAAATGTTTCTAGCCTCTAAAGCCTCCTCTATTGCGGCTTTCATTCGATCATTGATCATTTCGGTCACTTGTCCATCGACCGACTCTTGGAAGACCTTTCGGACGTCGTCAAGAAAATCCTTCTTTAGCATTTTAAAGATGGCCACAACCGTGGCCATGAGTTCAACGTCCTCACTCGTACTTCCGTCATTGGTGTCATGTCCATTTCTCATCTTCATTCTATAAAACGAAGTAAATTAAGCAACAAAACGAAAGGACTTAACACATATGTATATACATATACACCACACTACCCCATCTTGCTCAACAATCGTCGTACATCGCTTGTTTGACACGATTTGAACCCGTAACAATGGTAGCTAATCATTGTTACGCGAGCACATCCCATTAACTCACTAGTACCACGTCTATTTCGCTTGACGATTTCAAATGCCACACAAAACAATAGCGCATGATTAGTTCACATAAACCTATGCACTAACCAAAACCCGATTCGACCCAAAGTCCTACAAGTCCCGCATAATGAATACACAAAAAGTCTAAGTCTAGGCACCTATCTCAAGTCACCTAAATCCCTTAGACCATGCTCTGATACCACTTGTAACAACCCAAACCAAAACATAAACGAGCCCGCGGAAAATATCAAAAAAACAAATTTTGTTTGATCAGCAAATGGCGCGGCACGCCAGAAGGCCGCGCGACGCGCCATTCTGGTCTGTCCCAAAAGTCTTGAAATGCGAAAAAGATTGGCCACTTCCCGACATAATTAGACAAAAAGCTTTTAACAACATATTCAAATATGTAAAACTAACACATTCCATTAATAAAATGAGTTTTACGAAGCGGGGCCCACATCGGCCGTTTTACGAGTTTAATACAAAATATGAGTTTCGACCATCAAAAAGTTTAAGTACCAAACTACACTACGAGCATGGTGTTTGGGATTAAACTACCCAAGTCTCAGTCAAACTCCAAAAGCTAAATATCCCAAAAGCGTTCTCTAATAACGACGGGATCTTTAATCCAAGATGATGTTCTTACCCTTGTCCACAACCGAACCTATAAAAAGGTAAACAACGAGAGGGTAAGCAAAGCTTAGTGAATGCAATAATTACACATACATATATATAACTCATCTATTTGCAATCACATTCACCAAATACCTCATACGAACTTGTAACTCAATTAGCATGTCATCGTACCCGAAACACTTAACAAGTCGCACATTAACACAAAACCGCATTAGCATATACTCAACACAATATATATATATATATATATATATATATATATATATATATATATATATATATATATATATATATATATATATATATATATATATATATATATATGTATATATATATATATATATATATATATGTATATATATATATATAAACAATATGCTAAATAAACGACAATCTCAAAATAAACGCGTCATATACACATACGTATAATTACTCCACTCACCTCAAAATCTCTTGTGAAAGATAATCAAGCTCGGAAATCTTCAATGTAACGTACCTATTACATTATACATAATATCAATCACAAACTCAAGTTGGTCAACCAACTAAAACTCCATTCTAGTGTTATCTTGACCCATGGTGCAATTTTGACCCATTTACACCCTTAACCCTAATATTTGGGTTAACATCCCCAAAACCCTAATCGTTAGCCAAGTTAGGTTTAAAACGCATTTCAACACAAGGTTTATGCATTACACAACAACATTAACTAACTTAGGTCCATCTTGACCCATTTGACCAAATTAAGGTCAACACACCCATTTCGGGTCATCCCCCAAACCACACAACGCCCATTTACTTATCTCTAGGTGTGCTAGTAATTAACTAACTAATTTAAGCTCATAAACATCAATTAATACTTCTAAAAACCCTAGTTAATCATCTTTAGGTCTTCATGACCCAAATTTACCCAAAACACCCAATTTACTAACAAAGTGGGTTTTAAGTTCACCATTAACCTTAACACTAACCCTTTCACAAAATTAAATTAGGAAATCAAGATTAGAGCATACCACTACAATCAAAACGTAGCTAGAGGATAGATGAACAACCTTAATGCTTGCACTTAGACCCGAAATCGGCTTCTTCTTCTTTGATTTGAGTTCTCTCACTCTAGAAAACCCTTTATCTCACTAAATTAATTTGGAAGAGGTAAAGTAGGTGAAAATGGTGTTATGAGGCTCACCAAACTGAATCTAGAGCCTTAAATTCGGCCCTTTAGTGAATTTACCAATTTGCCCTCAAAATATCTAATAAAAAAGAAAGGAATCTGTCACAGAACAATGGCGCGGCGCGCCAAATGCCCAGACCAGGTTTTTGCATTATTTTTAATATGTACAACCAAAATCCCACTTTAAGTACATTAACTACACTTATGTACACTACAAATAAAAGGGTCTTACAGTAATATCTCTAAATGAGACAATGCACAGCGGAAGATTTCTTTCAAATCTGAGAATAAACATGCTTTAAAGTGTCAACCAAAAGGGTTGGTGAGTTCATTAGTTTATCATAATCAATCATTTCCATAATTTTAATAGACTACAAGATTTCCTTTATTCAATAATCATACACTCGCAAGTGTTTAAAAAATCATTCATATAGATTGAACACCTGGTAACCGACATTAACATAATGCATATAGAATATCCCAAACAGAAATTCGTCTGTATAATATAAACTCGAAGTACTAAAGCATACCATTTTCCAGTATGGAAGGAGTTAGTGTCCGTAGATCTACCTTTAGGATTCGCGTCAATTAAGGTGTCTGTTCCCTAATTATTAGGCTACCAAGCTAAAAGGGTGATATTCAATTCGATAATCCAACCATAGAATGTAATTTTTGAGTACTTGTGTCTATTTCGTCAAACATTTATAAAAGCAGCGCATGTATTCTCAGTCCCAAAAATATATATTGCAAAAGCATTTAAAAAGGGAGTAATGAAACTCACAATACTGTATTTCGTAGTAAAAATACATATGACGGCATTGAACAAATGCAAGGTTGGCCTCGGATTCACGAACCTATATCATTTGTGTATATATTAAAACGTATAATCGTAATCGAACAAATATATATATTATTATGAGTGATATAATTTTTATATTAGTAACTTTTATATTTCATAATTAATTTATATTAATTATATATATATATATATATATATATATATATATATATATATATATATATATATATATATAATTTTGCTATGTCATATGTATTAAATATTTTATATATATATTTTTTATTTGTTTGTTAAATTAGTAACTATAACAATACTAGAATAATATTAGTAGCGATTAAAATAATAATAATGATAATACTAGTATTAATGATAATGATAATAATATTAATGATTCTCATAATAATAATAATAATATAAATGATGGTTTTATTAATAAATCATATAATAATGATAATAACAGTTTTTAAATGAAAAGTTTAGTAATATTAATTATAAATAAATTAATAATACTAATGTTTAAAAATGATACTAATACTAATATTAATTAAAAATAATGATAACATTAAGAAGCATAATCATAATAATAATAATAATAATACCTAACTGATAAGATTAATAATAATGTTAATAATACTTATAAAAGAAAATATACTAATGATAATAACGTCTTTAATACTTTTAAATATAAATATGACATTAGTAAAAATAATTATAATTCTAACAATCATAATAATAATAATCATAATCATAACAATAATTAATAATTCACATAATAATAATAATAATAATAATAATAATAATAATAAAAATAATAATAATAATAATAATAATAATAATAATAATAATAACAACAACAATAATAATAATAATAATAATATCAATAATAATAATAACAATAACAATAATAATCATAATAATAATAATAATAATAATAATAATAATAATAATAATAATAATAATAATAATAATAATAATAATAATAATAATAATAATAATAATAATAATAATAATAATAATAATAATAATAATAATAATAATAATAATAATAATGGAAATAAAAGTAATTGTGTATACCCTTAAAGATTTGTCTAAAAAGAATTGCCCCAGACCAGGCTCGAACCCGCGACATCTCGATAACCCGTCAACACCCTTAAACCATTCGACTGATAATGTTTTTCTGATTAATATCACAACTCGTTTATATTTATTCCTTATTCGTTTTCTGTTTCCACTTCCTTCTTCTTCATAAAATCAAAATCGACCAAAACACTTTAAATCATCACAACACTGATTTAGATACTTTAAATAATCAACATTAAATGTTTGTGTTAAAAGGAAAACAAAAAAAAATATAACTAAACTGCTACTGCAGCCTCGACGCAAAAACAGAAAAAAAAAATCTTGTTTTTGAACTAGAGATAGTTTTATATAATATTAACAACATGAATTATGTTGTAAATAGTTTATAGAAACGTTATAAATCGTCAATTGATCCAAAAACATCGAAAAGAATTCAAATTTTTTGAAGAACAATTTAGTTGACTTTTTGATTCAAAACTTTGACTCGCAAATTCGAACTCATTTTGAAGAATTGAGGGCTGAAACTTTACAGATAGTTTGAGTAAAATATTCCTAACAACTCTGCGTTTATAGATTTTGAAAATTAATTCGTAATCGAGCTTTTGGTATAAATGGTTGAAGAACAGAGTTAAACGGCCTCTATATATATTTTATTTGATTTTTCTTTTCTTTCTTTCTACTGAATTGAATCGACCCTTATATAAAATGTAAGTGGGAGATTATTACAGTACTAGATTTGTTTAATTTTGTTTTGTACCAACAATTGGGTCGACAGAAAATGAAAGAAAGAACAGGGAACAAAGAAAATAGGGTAAATTGATTGTGATATTCAACTGAATTCGTTGGTATTGTATAATTAATCAGATAAAAGACAGGAATTGAGCTGGAAAACAAAAATTAAAAGTGAGGAAAAAGTCTTGAAACTGTTTTTGGATTATCTGGTTGATTTATATACTTATAATTAATATTAATTATTAATAATATAAATACATCAATAATAATAATATTTCTAATATTATTAATAATAATAAAAGTAATAATAATAATATAAATAACAAGGATAATGATAATAATTTTAATAAAAATACTAAGTTTAATAATTAATAATAATGGTAATAATAATTATAAAGATGATAAATGATAATAATAACTATAAAATTTATATCAATAATATTAATAATAATAATAATACTAATTATAATAATACTAATATTATTAATGATAATAATAATAAATTACATTAATATGTGTATTAAATTTTATATCCATATATAATATTAAAATAATAATATTCATTATAGATTTTAATATTAATATTCATATTTACTTTGATGATAGTAATAATATTATTAATATAATAATCATATTTTAAATTGTAATTACATTTAATATTATAATTTATTAGTTATATATTATCATATAATATATATAATAACATACATTGAATATTTAATATTTATATATATAACAATATACATACAATTAGTAATTATGTAACTCACTCATATATATATATATATATATATATATATATATATATATATGTATATATATATATATATATATATATGTATATATATATATATCTTGATACTTCAACTGCTACATATTTAATTAAGTTTTAAATATCAAGTAAATAAATGTATTGATTATATATATTAAAACAAATAATCTTAGAGTATAACATTAAATACTTTGTTAGTATTGACAAATTATGTATATTCAATCTACTCTCTATATTTAAATAAATAGTTTTAAATAACAAGTTTAAATTTTATTTCGTAATAAACTAAATCATATGATAGTTCATTAGTATTTTTAATTTATAATATATAATTATTTACATGTATAGTTATTTATATATACATTTCTATTTATTATTTAATGGTTCGTGAATCGTTGGAAATGGTCGAAGGGTAATTGCATATACGAAAATAGTTCAAAATTTTTGAGACGCAACATAACGAACTTTGCTTATCGTGTCGAAAACAATTAAAGATTAAGTTTAAATTTGGTCGGAATTTTCCGGGTCATCACAGTACCTACCCGTTAAAGAAATTTCGTCCCGAAATTTGTTTGGGATGGTCATGGCTGACAATAAGTATGTTCTCATGACGCATACGAGCTAGAAATTAGTGTTTTATCATCATTGAGTAATATAGATAAAAAATTTTATTTTGTGAAAAGTACAAGTGAAGTTATCACAAAAGAGCGAAATGAGTAAATGCAGGTTCGTCTTAACCGGTGACGTAGTCACGATTGATTTCCGGAATTTAAGGGATTTAGGGAAAATCTTCGTAATAAGATTTGGTTCTTCGGTAATTAAGGAAATTAGAATCCTCTTTGGTTAAATGCGATGATCTGTCTCGATAGCTCTGTCTGACATTTTACTATAAATTCACCCTCTTCATTTCCTTGTTTCCACACTCCCATCTTCTATACTTTCCTTCCCAATTCATATTTCTAAAACATTCGTCAATATGCTCCATCCGGTTCTAATTCTGGATATATTCCTAACTTTCATATCTGTCAACCTTCTTTTTCATCTACCACCAGAAGAATCTATTTACTTCTACTATACTCTTAGTTTTATAGCGTTTTTAGTTCTCCCGTGTCTTTATATTACTATACGCATCGATATACACGGTTTATAATTTCTGAGTTGTTGTTGGGCTTTATATCTTCCCTTTTATTTTGAAGCTTCATGCTTTTGTTTTCTTCCCGACTTAAAGTAAAGCGATTAGGACGTCTCGGTTTCGTAGATTAAATCTTTGAATTTCGATTGATCATGGCTAACGTTCTAAGAAAGAACTGATAATAGCATGATCTGACTTGTTAAATTACCAGAGAATTCGGAAAAGATAGAACTTTCAAGAAGTTATGTTCTTGATATGTTTGGAGATTAGGTAGAATGTAAGAGTCGTGTAACATGGTACATGATGACGTTATGGTCTGTGAATCGTCAAGTTCCATTTAGAAACTCAGCATGACTTACTGTAATATAATCACGTTGATCAAATGTCATTATATTATACTAACTCATGCTTCAGTTCCCAACACTACTTCAATAGCATTCACATTTTAAATTTGAATTTTTCAGAATTTAGAAACTAAAATAGTTTCTTTTATGATGTAACACAGATAGCGCGAAGAGATAAATGATTTCGAATAACAATAGTTATGAAGATATCTTCAGAAACATCGAAGATATTTATAATGAAAAATATGATGATATCTTAGAATATCAAAGATCATAGGATGATGAAGAATATCATCCGCAAGGGTTTTAAAGTAAGGAGCAAGGTATTCTCTAAAGACTTCAGCAGACACTGAATCATTTGGATTCTTTGAAGGCAGGTTTAGTCTTTGTGATTTGTCCACAGCCTCCTTCATAGTTTGCTCAATCCGTTTTCCAATTCCAAACCTTCTCTTTTTCTGAGCTTTTCCAAAACCTTATTCTTTATCATCAAACTCTCGATTGTTAAGGTCGTTTACAGTTTTTACTGCTTCAATAGCATTTTTTCCAAAATTTTGAGAACTAGTTCGCAGTTTATGGTGTTTTTCAGAAACTTCACATTCGAAGTATGTAAGTCTTGGAGGTAGACGTTATATGTATATATATATATATATATATATATATATATATATATATATATATATATATATATATATATATATATATATATATATATATATATATATATATATGTAACTGTTGGCGTAGAACTGCTGCGAAATTTGAGAATAATGATGCAAGCTTTTTGGTATGGTAACTACCAATACAAGATGCAGAGGAGTACATGATAGGGTTTCAATGAATAATTATAATGATTTTTCAGAGAGTCTTAAAGATCAATGAAGTTGTTGGTAAGTTTACTGCTAACGTGGCGAGATATAAAAGGTTCTCCGATAATGATGACAAAAGGGCAACGTATATATCGAGGTTATAATAAGACTATTCCATCTGTAAAGTCGAAGTCGACTTGATGGAGCTGTGACAAAACTGGCTAATTTGAGAAGGAATTGCAATGTTATTTTTGCTAATAAATGCCAAAGGATCTGAGACGGATACGTGTTAAGCTATGACTTTGGTTTTGAGGGTTTTTCAGGTATAAGACTACGGGTAATATGTGGTTGGATCATTATCTCGATTGTTCATTATTTGAAGTGTCTTCAGGAATTTTAAGGGGTTTGAACACAGATTGTAATCGTTAATATACATATGATGTTCTGGGGTTTTGGGTGATACAATTATTTTTTTGGGTTCTATGAATAGAAATGATGTTTTAACACAGTTTTGAAGTCAAAGTATAGCTTTGAAAGATGTAGGAATCTAAGAGTGATGATACCGGTTATACCTCAAATTGAATTCTGCGATTTCAAAATCAGAATATGTAATGGAATTTGAATGAGTATGGTTGTTTTAATTTCTATGAAAGAAGGTATATTGTTGTGAATGTAGTGAGTATAGTTGATGATTGCTGAATCAGATTCGAAGGATGTAACATATTAATTGTGAATTTATATATCTCTCGGGTATTACCTACCCGTTAAAAAAATTCACAATTAATATTTTGTACAAAAGAATTTTATTACAGTCTTTATGAAAATATATATGTGTATATTTTCTTTATATGTAACATAGATTTAATGAGTTAATATTAAATTAAACTCATTTGATTTTCGGCTGGAACTAGAAATGAATAATTCTTAAGACATTAGAGATTGCATAATCTCCGCAGAGTATTTCACTATTGTGATTAATACTTCATTATTTATTCTTATGGATATTTCCTTAGTGAATCATGTTGATGCTCATAGAACTCTTGCTAACTTCGCAAGGTACGAATGATGTTTTCTAGTAAGTTTTGAGTATATCGAAAGTGTAAAATCAAACATGTAATTGAGTAATATACTTGGATTATTATGAAACAGAATTCATTGAGTTGAAACAGAGATTGTGGTTAACGATATTTAAATCATTAAGGAAGGATGTACATCTTAGTAATATGAATTTAATCGAGTAGTATCTACCCTTATACATAATAGCTTAGTACGAAAGATTTATTTTTATCTCAAAATTTATATATATATATATATATATATATATATATATATATATATATATATATATATATATATATATATATATATATATATATATATATATGTATATATATATATATATGTATATATGTATATATATATATATATGTATATGTATATATATATGTATATATATATATATATATATATGTATATGTATGTATATATATATATATAAAATATACATATAATTTCTTCAGAGGGAATGAGTTAATACTTCATAACTCGTTGATACAATATACGCGTTGTTGATTCGTAATGATGTCCACGGTGATTCTTGAACTGACGGAGCTTGTGATGTTATAGGTGCTTCTAGTGCTGATGATCCTGACGGCACTGACGGTGCCGGTGATACTGACGGTACTGTTGATGCTGTTGGTAAAACAAGTCTAGCTCGTAAATCGTGCACCATTCTGGTCAGGGTTTCATTTCATCATTTATATTCGCACACTTATCTGGTTTATGATTAAGGCTGGAATAGATAATCTCTAAGACTTTAGATATTACATAATCGCCGCAGAATGTTTCTCCAATGAAGTTATGAAATATTACTTCATCGGTTATTGTTGCTGGTACATCTTGGTATCTATGGTGTGTATGACGTTGATGCTCGAGGTACAGATTGTGATGTCGAGGTGTAGGATGTGGATGTTGTTGTTGGTGGTGGTGATGGTACTGTTGGTGTTGCTGATGGTGCCTGTAATCTTTGCACCATATTCTCTAAAGCCACTACCCGAGCGCGAAGCTCGTTGACTTCTTCTATTACACCGGGGTGATTGTTGGTTCGGACGAGCGGATAAATAAAATCTAGAATTTGATGTAGTATATAATCGTGACGAGATACTCTGGAAATGAGAGAGAAAATGGTGTTTCGGACAGGTTCGTTGGTAAGTGCTTCAGGTTCTTCGCCAAGAGGGCAATGTGGTAGATGGAAGGGATCGCCTTCTTATTGTCTCCAATGATTAAGTAGACTATGAACCCATCCCCAATTTATCCAGAATAGATGATGGCTTATTGGTTGATCCATTCCGGTCACACTGCTTTCGGAGCTCGAGTGAAACTCCATATCGGAATCCAAGGGACTTGAACTATTGGAGAGTTCCATTTCGTACGTTTGAATAAAGAATGTTTTTTAGATATGAAATGATTTCCGGCTATCGGATGGTATTCTAAATACTTAGAATATCTATATATATATAGAACAAAAGATTTCGTGAATTACGAAGGAATTTACGGGATATATCATGAAAATTTTAAAGTAACAGATATGCTAATATGAATTAGCAGATACGCTAAGATATAAATTTTGTCTATACACTATTCATGCAATCAATGCAGTAAGATGTGTTTAGACTTAAGATGATAAGCATAGTTTCTGACAAGATATGATAAGCAAAACTTTTTAACATGCAACTAAGGTCGAAGTCTAGACTCACTAATACATCCTAACGACTATCAGTTAGACACACTAATGCAGAGCTGGTTCACTAAGACCACCGCTCTGATACCACATGTAAAGATCCGTCCTAATCCATAAGAACGAATACAATAATATATGAATACATTGCGAGGTATTTGACCTCTATATGATACATTTTACAAACATTGCATTCGTTTTGAAAGACAAACTTTCATTACATCGAAAGTTGACAGGCATCCATACCATCTCATAATATCCAACTAATCGGTCATTTACTTAATCAAAATCTTTACTGAACTCAACGACTTGAATGCAAC
The DNA here is from genome assembly GCF_046630445.1 of Rutidosis leptorrhynchoides. Lineage (NCBI taxonomy): Eukaryota > Viridiplantae > Streptophyta > Magnoliopsida > Asterales > Asteraceae > Rutidosis > Rutidosis leptorrhynchoides. The sequence goes on from NC_092334.1 coordinate 256,327,137, forward strand.
GTCTTTTGAAATATGTCATGAATGACTCCAAGTAATATCTCTAAATGAGCAAATGCATAGCGGAAGATTTCTTTCAAACCTGAGAATAAACATGCTTTAAAGTGTCAACCAAAAAGGTTGGTGAGTTCATTAGTTTATCGTAATCAATCATTTCCATAATTTTAATAGACCACAAGATTTCCTTTATTCAATAATCATACACTCGCAAGTGTTTAAAAAATCATTCATATGGATTGAACACCTGGTAACCGACATTAACATAACGCATATAGAATATCCCCAAACAGAAACTCGTCTGTATAATATAAACTCGAAGTACTAAAGCATACCATTTTCCAGTATGGGGGGAGTTAGTGCTCGTAGATCTACCTTTAGGATTCGCGTCAATTAGTGTGTTTGTTCCCTAATTCTTAGGCTACCAAGCTAAAAGGGTGATATTCAATTCGATAATCCAACCATAGAATGTAATTTTCGAGTACTTGTGTCTATTTCTCAAACATTTATAAAAGCAGTGCATGTATTCTCAGTCCCAAAAATATATATTGCAAAAGCATTTAAAAGGGGAGTAATGAAACTCACAATGTAACATCCCGCCTTTTTCCGGTTACTTTCCGTTTAACTATTTTAAAGTCCGTTATATATTTATAACATCTTTCGTTAATACGCGTTTTAAATTATCTCGTTTAGGTAATTCAAGCACCCGAACGAAAGTTGAGGGACTAAACTTGACAAGGGATCAAACCCTTGACTAGGTCAAAGGGTCAAACCCCTTTCATCCATTCATTTTCATCCTCATCTTTTACTACTTCCAAATCCTCTCAACATTCAATCCTTAATTCATCATCTAAATCCGATTTTGGAGGCTAACATCAAAACAAATTACATATTTGGAATCCTCTCTTCATTCTCTACGTTTTGATACTAATTTCATCTCGATTGGGTAATTTTCTAAAAACTCTAAATTTCATAATGTTAGTTGTTCTTGACTTAAAAGTGTGTTAATTAGTGTCTATGGCTCATTGTGATGTCGTATATGTAATTTGTAAGCTCGATCTTGTGATTTCACATAACTAGCATGAACTTGAAAAAGTGTTTGTTAAATCTTTGATTTTGGATGATGAAATGTGTTTAGATGTTAATGTTTGTATGTTCAAAGTGTTAGTTACTTCATTAGCTTCGTTTTGGTGTGTTGTTTGACATGAAAACCTTACATTAACATGATTATTGGTTTTGAGATTTTGGTTAGGGTTTGATAGGCTTTATATGAACTTTTGATGCATCAAATGCTATGAGATGTTGTTGATAAGTGTTTGGTTGCAATGTGTGTTTGATTACCTTCAAAACGGCATATCATATGTGTGAATTGGTTTCCCGAAACTTAAAATGCATTTGATGAACTTGAAACATTGATTTTGAACGTTTAACGATCATTCGACGAGGTTTTTGTTGTCTTAAATGATGAACTTGATTTAGGAAATGTATCTAGTTGTGTTCCTTGTCAAAAGATATTTCCGATGATATAAGATACATGTTTTGGTTGTTTGCGGATCATAAAATGTGTTAGTTTGGTTTTTGGTTCGTGCACTTAGGAGTTTTCTGCATCAGACTTGAATACCAATCTGGACGCCGTCCTGATCTTTGGACGCCGTCCCAGATTTCAAAGCTGGACACCGTCCAGATCTTTGGACGCCGTCCCAGCCTTCAAAGCTGGACGCCGTTCAGACAATCTGGACGCCGTCCAGATACACTGGCAGGCTACTGTCTTCGTTGGTCATTTTACGGAAAATGTTTGCTATGTTATGGACCTCCGATTCACATGTAACTTGTTCTAACATGCTCATATATGATTAAAAACCTCAGAAAAATAGTTCGGGACCTGACCCGAACGTGTTGACTTTTTCGTTGACTTTGACCCGGCCCAAGTTGACTTTTAATCAAACTTAACCAAATGTTTGTGCAAATCGTTCTAACATGCTTTTATACTGGTATCTTGCATGAAACATGAAAATTTGACTCACATGTTGTAGTATTCGAGTCGTAATGAGCCATAGGACTAATTGAACATCTTTGACCTATCGTGTTTACCGTTATTGATACAACCTATTGTTTAGGTCAAGACTAGCATTGTTCTTTGCACACGTTTACTTGTTGAAGTACTTTACTACTCGTGCACTCAAGGTGAGATCATAGTCCCACTTTTACTCTTTTGAAACTTACATTTGGGATGAGAAAACATAAACGTTCCTTTTTAACTAAGTGAACACAAGTACAGGAAAACAAACATTCTACATACGAGTTTAGAACAAAAATCCTCAATTCGATTATCATTAGTTACACTTGCCGGGTGTAAGCGAGAACTTATGTTATATGGCCATATGGGTTTGACAAACCCTCATTCAAACGGTTCGCTACCGTTTACGAATGAAATATATTTTCGAGAAACAGTGTATGTTCTAGCACTAAGGTGATGGGGTTCTATGGAAGGAATGTTAAGCATTGATAATTGGGTGCTCGTGATAACAAATTTTTGGAATGGTTAACTATTATTGAAATGTTATAAATCTTGTGGTTCATTTGTACTTACTTACTTAAACCTATGATTTCACCAACATTTTCGTTGACAGATTTCTATGTTTTTCTCAGGTCCTTGAACGATACATGATACATGCTTCCGCTCATTATTTGATACTTGCATTGGATGTCGAGTATATATGCATACATGGAGCGTCTTTTGGCTACTTTTAAATTGTGTCGCATAAGTTTCATTTGTACTTATAACTTTGTAACGTAACTTGTGGTAGAACTATTCTTGTAAACTTTGAACAATCTTTACATTTGAAATGAATGCGACATATCTTTTGGTCAAACGTTGTTTTAAAGACTTATGACCACGTAACGGGACCTAAGTAGACGGCGCCGTCAATGACGATTTTGTCGGGTCACTACAGATGGTATCAGAGCGTTGGTTGTAGGGATTTAGAGTTCATTGGTGTCAACCTCGAGTCATAGGGTACATTGGTGAGTCTAGACTACAACCGGCATATAGACTTGAAGTAGGAATTACTTGACTTCTTGTGCATTTATACTCGAACGCTTCTACTCATATCTACTCTTAGTTCATCTTAATCTCACGGTGTTTAATTTGATTGACATGCCACCTTGACTATATGAAATGATGTCGAATGCACATATGAATCAGGGTAATATAATTTCCGGGATTATATTACGGTGACTCATATGAACGTTCCGACATTGTGGCATAAAGAATTTAAGGCGAGTCAAGGAAAATTTTCTCTCTATCTTTATTCCATATCACGGTTAGTATTATTTAGAATACTAACCAATGGTATTCTTTTGTTTTGAAGGAACAATGCCTCCTCGCCGTGCGCCACGCCGTGAAACTCCCGAACAAGCTCTACAACGCATGATAGCCACCGCCGTAGATGCGGCCATGGCCGGTCACTCATCCAACACCAATAATAATAACAACCACAACAATAACAACAACAACAACAACAACAATGGAGCCGGTAACTCAAACGAGGGATGCTCCTATAAAGCTTTCATGGGGTGCAAACCTCACACTTTCGATGGAACCGGAGGACCGGTTGCTCTCACTCGATGGTTTGAGCAAACGGAATCCGTTTTTAGCATAAGCGGTTGTCGGGACCAAGACAAAGTCAAGTACTCCACTCACACTTTCTCCGGCGTCACTCTCACTTGGTGGAACACCTATGTACAATCGGTGGGTACTGATGAAGCACACGCTCTCTCTTGGTCCGATTTGAAAGGAAAGATGATCACCGAATACTTTCCGCCCGAGGAAACCCGAAAGCTCGAACAAGAGCTAAGAACTCTAAAAGCGGTCGAAAACGATCTCAAGGCCTATAATCAACGATTTTCTGAACTAGCCTTGATGTGCCCAAACCTTGTGAACCCCGAGTCTTTAAGGGTTGAACTTTACATGGATGGTCTTCCAAAGAGCATCAAACACGGAGTAATGTCATCCAAACCCCCTAATCATCAAGAAGCTTTGAACATGGCCCGCAAATTGATAGAGACGGTGGACGAAATCGTAGTACCGGCACCTAAAGCCGAGGACAAGTCGGGTAACAACAAAAGAAAATGGGAAGCTCCCCAATCAAGCAACAACAACTTTGCCAAGAAATCTTTCACCTCCGACGGCAAGAAGGGTTATGCCGGAAATCTACCTCTTTGCAACAAATGCAACAAACATCACTTTGGCGAATGTAGTAAGCTAATTTGCCATCGGTGCCAAGGAATTGGTCATAAGGCCAACGATTGTAAAATTGCCACTCCCGTCCCTCGAAAGTGGCCCAATGCACCAAAGACGGGCACTTGTTACGAATGTGGCTAAACGGGTCATTATAGAAATGCATGCCCAAAGAAGAAAGATAACACCAACACGCGCGGCCGAGCTTTCAACATCAACACCGAGGAAGCCCGGGATGACACTGAACTAGTCACGGGTACGTTTCTTCTCAACAATTCTTATGTCTCTTGCTTATTCGATTCGGGTGCCGATAAATGCTTTGTATCCAAGACTTTGACTCATTCTTTTAGCACTCCACCTCTTCCATTAGATACCACTTATACCATTGAAGTGGCTAACGGGAAACTATTAAGTGCCGACACATATTACCGGGGGTGTACGTTAAACATTTTGGGTAAGGAATTTGAAATTGACTTGATACCCATGGAACTAGGAAGCTTTGATGTAATAATCGGTATGAATTGGTTAGTCAAAATGAAATCTCACATCCTTTGTGATCTTAACGCAATCCGAATTCCTATCGAGAATGGTGAACCTTTGATTGTTTATGGCGATAAGAGTTGCACCAGACTCAACCTCGTTTCGTGCCTTAAAGTTAGAAAACTACTCCGTAAGGGTTGTTTTGCGATCCTTGCCCACGTTAAGAAAGTCGAGTCCGATGAGAAGCATATCGATGATGTGCCAATTGTTAGTGACTTTTCCGATGTATTTCCCGACGAATTGCCGGGTCTTCCACCTCATCGACCGGTAGAATTCCAAATCGATCTTATTCCGGGAACCGCACCCGTAGCACGTGCATCGTATAGACTTGCTCCATCCGAAAGGCAAGAATTGCAAAGTCAAATCCAAGAACTACTTGACCGTGGTTTTATCCAACCTAGCCATTCACCATGGGGCGCTCTGATTTTGTTTGTTAAAAAGGAAGACGGATCCCTACGAATGTGCATTGATTATCGTGAACTAAATAAATTGACGGTTAAGAACCGATATCCTCTTCCTCGCATCGATGACCTCTTTGATCAACTACAAGGGTCTTGTGTATATTCGAAAATCGATCTCCGCTCGGGTTATCATCAATTAAGGGTTAAGGGAGAAGATGTCTCCAAAACCGCTTTCCGGACTCGTTATGGTAGTTATGAATTCCTTGTCATGCCATTTGGTCTCACTAACGCACCGGCGGTGTTCATGGATCTTATGAACCACGTGTGCAAACCGTATCTCGATAAATTCGTTATTGTGTTCATCGATGACATATTGATCTATTCTAAAAATGAAGAAGAGCACGAACAACATCTCCGACTTGTGCTTGAACTCTTGAGACAAGAACGACTTTATGCCAAATTCTCCAAGTGTGAATTTTGGTTGAAGGAAGTTCAATTTCTTGGTCATGTTGTAAGTGATCAAGGTATTAAAGTCGATCCCACGAAAATCAAAGCCATTAGTAAATGGGAGACTCCTACTACTCCTACTCACATTCGTCAATTCTTGGGTCTCGCCGGGTACTATCGTAGATTCATCGAAAACTTCTCTTTGGTTGCACGTCCTCTAACCGCATTAACTCACAAGGGAAAGAAATTCATTTGGGCGACCGAGCAAGAATCCGCGTTTTAAATCTTGAAGACAAAGCTAACCACCGCTCCTATCTTGTCACTTCCCGAAGGCAATGATGATTTTGTTTTATATTGCGATGCCTCGAAACATGGTTTTGGGTGAGTATTGATGCAACGGAAAAAGTCATTGCTTATGCCTCTCGACAACTAAAAATTCATGAACGGAATTACACGACTCATGATCTCGAACTCGGAGCCGTTGTCTTTGCACTTAAAATGTGGAGACACTATCTTTATGGAACCAAGAGTACTATCTTCACCGATCACAAAAGCCTTCAACACATCTTCGATCAAAAGCAACTAAACATGAGACAACGACGGTGGATTGAAACTTTGAACGATTACGATTGCGAGCTTCGTTACCATCCCGGGAAGGCAAACGTAGTAGCCGATGCCTTAAGTCGAAAAGAAAGAGCGGTGCCTCTTCGTGTCCGAGCTTTAAACATCACCATTCACACCAACCTCAATAGTCAAATTCGTGTAGCCCAAGACGAAGCTCTCAAGGATGAAAACATCTCTCTCGAACACTTGAACGTCCTCACCTCTCGATTCGAAGTTAAAGAAACCGGACTCTGATATTTCGCCGGAAGAATTTGGGTACCTAGTTATGGGGACTTGCGAAGCCTAATTTTGGACGAAGCCCATAAGTCAAGATATTCGATTCACCCCGGTGCCAATAAGATGTACCACGACCTCAAAGAACAATATTGGTGGTCGAACAATAAAAGGGACGTCGCTACTTATGTTGGAAAGTGCCTAACTTGCTCCAAAGCCAAAGCCGAACATCAAAGACCGTCCGGACTACTTCAACAACCCGAAATCCCGTAATGGAAATGGGAAAGGATAACGATGGATTTTATCACCAAACTACCAAAGACGGTTGGCGGTTATGATACTATTTGGATCATTGTTGACCGACTCACCAAATCCGCGCACTTCCTAGCCATGAAGGAAACCGACAACATGGAGAAACTCGCACAACTCTACATCAAAGAAATCGTAGCCCGACACGGTGTACCCTTATCGATTATCTCCGACCGAGATGGCCGTTTTGTTTCTAGATTTTGGCGTACTTTGCAAGAAGCATTGGGAACGCGTTTAGACATGAGCACCGCATATCATCCACAAACCGACGGACAAAGCGAACGCACAATTCAAACCTTGGAAGACATGCTACGAGCTTGCGTTGTCGACTTTGGAAAAGCTTGGGATAAGCACTTGCCTCTCGCCGAATTCTCCTACAACAATAGTTATCACGCGAGTATTAACGCCGCACCATTCGAAGCATTATATGGCCGAAAATGTCGTTCACCTCTTTGTTGGGCCGAAGTAGGCGACACACAAATCACTGGACCCGAACTCATTCACGGACGGCCCGGAGTCGTCAAAAGAGCTATACCGACAAACGACGCAACGGCCTCGAATTTCAAGTCGGTGACCGAGTAATGTTAAAAGTCGCACCTTGGAAAGGTGTAATTCGTTTTGGAAAACGTGAGAAATTAAATCCGCGGTATATTGGTCCTTTCGAAATCTTGGAGCGTGTTGGAACCGTTGCTTATCGTTTAGATCTTCCGCCTCAACTGAGTTCCGTTCATCCTACTTTCCATTTATCTAACTTGAAAAAGTGTTTAGCCGAACCCGAACTCGTCATCCCTCTCGAGGAGCTTACTATCGATGACAAACTTCATTTTGTGGAGGAACCGGTTGAAATTGTGGACACCTCCGTCAAAACGTTAAAACAAAGCCGAATTCCAATTGTCAAGGTCCGTTGGAATGCCAAAAGGGGACCCGAGTTTTCTTGGGAAAGACAAGATCAAATGCAAAGGAAGTATCCTCATCTATTCGTGAATTCGGAAACGTAAGATCTCGAGGAAGAAACAACCACTACTACGCCTACTTAAATTTCGGGACGAAATTTCTTTTAAGGAGTAGGTAATGTAACATCCCGCCTTTTTCCGGTTACTTTCCGTTTAACTATTTTAAAGTCCGTTATATATTTATAACATCTTTCGTTAATACGCGTTTTAAATTATCTCGTTTAGGTAATTCACGCACCCGAACGAAAGTTGAGGGACTAAACTTGACAAAGGATCAAACCCTTGACTAGGTCAAAGGGTCAAACCCCTTTCATCCATTCATTTTCATCCTCATCTTTTACTACTTCCAAATCCTCTCAACATTCAATCCTTAATTCATCATCTAAATCCGATTTTGGAGGCTAACATCAAAACAAATTACATATTTGGAATCCTCTCTTCATTCTCTACGTTTTGATACTAATTTCATCTCGATTGGGTAATTTTCTAAAAACTCTAAATTTCATAATCTTAGTGTTCTTGACTTAAAAGTGTGTCAATTAGTGTCTATGGCTCATTGTGATGTCGTATATGTAATTTGTATGCTCGATCTTGTGATTTGACATAACTAGCATGAACTTGAAAAAGTATTTGTTAAATCTTTGATTTTGGATGATGAAATGTGTTTAGATGTTAATGTTTGTATGTTCAAAGTGTTAGTTACTTCATTAGCTTCGTTTTGGTGTGTTGTTTGACATGAAAACCTTACATTAACATGATTATTGGTTTTGAGATTTTGGTTAGGGTTTGATAGGCTTTATATGAACTTTTGATGCATCAAATGCTATGATATGTTGTTGATAAGTGTTTGGTTGCAATGTGTGTTTGATTACCTTCAAAACGGCATATCATATGTGTGAATTGGTTTTCCGAAACTTAAAATGCATTTGATGAACTTGAAACATTGATTTTGAACGTTTAACGATCATTCGACGAGGTTTTTGTTGTATTAAATGATGAACTTGATTTAGGAAATGTATCTAGTTGTGTTCCTTGTCAAAAGAGCTTTCCGATGATATAAGATACATGTTTTGGTTGTTTGCGGATCATAAAATGTGTTAGTTTGGTTTTTGGTTCGTGCACTTAGGAGTTTTCTGCATCAGACTTGAATACCAATCTGGACGCCGTCCCGATCTTTGGACGCCGTCCCAGATTTCAAAGCTGGACGCCATCCAGATCTTTAGACGCCGTCCCAGCCTTCAAATCTGGACGCCGTCCAGACAATCTGGACGCCGTCCAGATACACTGGCAGGCTACTGTCTTCGTTGGTCATTTTACGGAAAATATTTGCTATGCTATGGACCTCTGATTCATATGTAACTTGTTCTAACATGCTCATATATGATTAAAAACCTCAGAAAAATAGTTCGGGACCCGACCCGAACGTGTTGACTTTTTCGTTGACTTTGACCCGGCCCAAGTTGACTTTTAATCAAACTTAACCAAATGTTTGTGCAAATCGTTCTAACATGCTTTTATACTGGTATCTTGCATGAAACATGACAATTTGACTCACATGTTGTAGTATTCGAGTCGTAACGAGCCATAGGACTAATTGAACATCTTTGACCTATCGTGTTTACCGTTATTGATACAACCTATTGTTTAGGTCAAGACTAGCATTGTTCTTTGCACACGTTTACTTGTTGAAGTACTTTACTACTCGTGCACTCAAGGTGAGATCATAGTCCCACTTTTACTCTTTTGAAACTTACATTTGGGATGAGAAAACATAAACGTTCCTTTTTAACTAAGTGAACACAAGTACAGGAAAACAAACATTCTACATACGAGTTTAGAACAAAAATCCTCAATTCGATTATCATTAGTTACACTTGCCGGGTGTAAGCGAGAACTTATGTTATATGGCCATATGGGTTTGACAAACCCTCATTCAAACGGTTCGCTACCGTTTACGAATGAAATATATTTTCGAGAAACAGTGTATGTTCTAGCACTAAGGTGATGGGGTTCTATGGAAAGAATGTTAAGCATTGATAATTGGGTGCTCGTGATAACAAATTTTTGGAATGGTTAACTATTATTGAAATGTTATAAATCTTGTGGTTCATTTGTACTTACTTACTTAAACCTATGATTTCACCAACGTTTTCGTTGACAGATTTCTATGTTTTTCTCAGGTCCTTGAACGATACATGATACATGCTTCCGCTCATTATTTGATACTTGCATTGGATGTCGAGTATATATGCATACATGGAGCGTCTTTTGGCTACTTTTAAATTGTGTCGCATAAGTTTCATTTGTACTTATAACTTTGTAACGTAACTTGTGGTGGAACTATTCTTGTAAACTTTGAACAATCTTTACATTTGAAATGAATGCGACATATCTTTTGGTCAAACGTTGTTTTAAAGACTTATGACCACGTAACGGGACCTAAGTAGACGGCGCCGTCAATGACGATTTTGTCGGGTCGCTACACACAATACTGTATTTCGTAGTAAAAATACATATGACGGCATTGAACAAATGCAAGGTTGGCCTCGGATTCACGAACCTATATCATTTGTGTATATATTAAAACGTATAATCGTAATCGAACAAATATATATATTATTATTAGTGATATAATTTTTATATTAGTAACTTTTATATTTCATTATTAATTTATATTAATTCTATATATATATATATATATATATATATATATATATATATATATATATATATATATATATATATATTGCTATGTCATATGTATTAAATATTTTATATATATATTTTTCATTTGTTTGTTAAATTAGTAATTATAACAATACTAGAATAATATTAGTAGCTATTAAAATAATAATAATGATAATACTAGTATTAATGATAATGATAATAATATTAATGATTCTCATAATAATAATATAAATGATGATTTTATTAATAAATCTTATAATAATGATAATAACAGTTTTTAAATGAAAAGTTTAGTAATATTAATTATAAATAGATTAATAATACTAATGTTTAAAAATGATAATAATACTAATATTAATTAAAAATAATGATAACATTAAGAAGCATAATCATAATAATAATAATAATAATACCTAACTGATAAGATTAATAATAATGTTAATAATACTTATAAAAGAAAATATACTAATGATAATAACGTCTTTAATACTTTTAAATATAAATATGACATTAGTAATAATAATTATAATTCTAACAATCATAATAATAATAATCATAATCATAACAATAATTAATAATGCACATAATAATAATAATAATAATAATAATAATAATAATAATAATAATAATAATAATAATAATAATAATAATAATATAATAATAATAATAATAATAATAATAATAATAATAATAATAATAATAATAATAATAATAATAATAATAATAATAATAATAATAATGGAAATAAAAGTAATTGTGTATACCCTTAAAGCTTTGTCTAAAAAGAATTGCCCCAGACCAGGCTCGAACCCGCGACCTCTCGATAACCCGTCAACACCCTGATAATGTTTTTCTGATTAATATCACAACTCGTTTATATTTATTCCTTATTCGTTTTCTGTTTCCACTTCCTTCTTCTTCATAAAATCAAAATCGACCAAAACACTTTAAATCATCACAACACTGATTTAGATACTTTAAATAATCATAAATAATCAACATCAAATGTTTGTGTTAAAAGGAAAACGAAATATATATATTGACAACATGAATTATGTTGTAAATAGTTTATAGAAATGTTATAAATCGTCAATTGATCCAAAAACATCGAAACGAATTCAAATTTTTCGAAGAACAATTCAGTTGACTTTTTGATTCAAAACTTTGACTCGCTAATTCAAACTTATTTTGAAGAATTGAGAGCTGAAACTTTACAGATAGTTTGAGTAAAAGATTCCTAACAACTCTGCGTTTATAGATTTTAAAAATTGATTCGTAATCGAGCTTTTGGTATAAATGGTTGAAGAACAGAGTTAAATGGCTTCTATATATTTTTATTTGATTTTTCTTTTCTTTCTTTCTACTGAATTGAATCGACCCTTATATAAAATGTAAGTGGGAGATTATTACAGTACTAGATTCATTTAATTTTGTTTTGTACCAACAATTGGGTCGACAGAAAATGAAAGAAAGAACAGGGAACAAAGAAAATAGGGTAAATTGACTGTGATATTCAACTGAATTCGTTGGTATTGTATAATTAATCAGATAAAAGACTGGAATTCAGCTGGAAAACAAAAATCAAAAGTAAGGAAAAAGTCTTGAAACTGTTTTTGGATTATCTGGTTGATTTATATACTTATAATTAATATTAATTATTAATAATATAAATACATCAATAATAATAATATTTCTAATATTATTAATAATAATAAAAGTAATAATAATAATACAAATAACAAGGATAATGATAATAATTTTAATAAAAATACTAAGTTTAATAATTAATAATAATGGTAATAGTAATTATAAAGATGATAAATGATAATAATAACTATAAAATTTATATCAATAATAATATTAATAATAATAATAATAATAATAATAATACTAATTATAATAATACTAATTATAATAATACTTATATTATTAATGATAATAATAATAAATTACATTAATATATGTATTAAATTTTATATCCATATATAATATTAAAATAATAATATTCATTATAGATTTTAATATTAATATTCATATTTACTTTGATGATAGTAATAATATTATTAATATAATAATCATATTTTAAATTGTAATTACATTTAATATTACAATTTATTAGTTATATATTATCATATAATATATATAATAACATACATTGAATATTTAATATTTATATATATAACAATATACATACAATCAGTAATTATGTATCTCACTCATATATATATATATATATATATATATGTATATATATATATATATATATATATATATATATATATATATATATATATATATATATATATACTTCAACTACTACATATTTAATTAAGTTTTAAATATCAAGTAAATAAATGTATTAATTATATATATTGAAACAAATAATCTTAGAGTAAAACATTAAATACTTTGTTAGTATTGACAAATTATGTATATTCAATCTACTCTCTATATTTAAATAAATAGTTTTAAATAACAAGTTTAAGTTTTCTTTCGTAATAAACTAAATCATATGATAGTTCATTAGTATTTTTAATTTATAATATATAATTATTACATGTATAGTTATTTATATATACATTTCTATTTATTATTTAATGGTTCATGAATCGTTAGAAATGGTCGAAGGGTAATTGCATATACGAAAACAGTTCAAAATTTTTGAGACGCAACATAACAGACTTTGCTTAACCTGTCGAAAACAATTAAAGATTAAGTTTAAATTTGGTCAGAATTTTCCGGGTCGTCACACTTAGGAAGTAGAAGAGCTTCATTGGTGTAAATATCAGGTTCTTGTAATAAGAGCACATTGTGGTAGGGATGGCAATGAGAGGAAAAAAACTCGTAACCCGCAGGTACCCGTGCCCGTGATGGGCGGGTATTTATAAAAAATGTACCCGTGGGCACGGGTCAGGTAAAATTTTATACCCGTTGGCGGGTCGCGGGTATCTCATACCCGTCGCGGGTAAAACCTGACCCGTTAATCCGTGATGCCCGTTTGAGCTACCCGCGGGTATACCCGTTTACCCGCATACATATACTTAATTATATAATATATAATTTAATTTTAATGTATTTTAATAATTATTCGCGAGTTTACCCGAAGGTAGCGGGTATCTGCGATTGAATATTAGTTTAACTGCACATTTTGTAAACCCGTGGGTTTACCCGCTGGTCGCGCGTACCAGCGGGCGCGGGTACGGATACAAAATTTTACCCGTTGACGGGTAAACGGGTATCCGCAGGTAAAGAAAAATTTTGACGGGTGGGTCGCGGATATTAAGTATCCGTGCCCGTTACCCGCGGGTGCCATCCCTACATTGTGATCGTGGTGGTTTTGAATCTTTCAAAGAGACGTAAAGATTCGTGTAGTGCGGCTTATTGAGGAACTTGTGTTGTATTCGACTCTCCACCAGGTTTGGAGAAACTAACTCTTAAATTGGTGAAATTGTGGAGTGGATTAAGAAAAATTAGGTAACATCCTCCACCACTATAAATCCTTGTATTTGTTCTCTACTCCCATAATTTTATCTTATTTACTAATAATTATGTTATTTGTGAACAAACACTTCAAATTTCACTATATTAAGTTCAGGTTTATCAAAAATTAATCTAAAAAGTTTTCAAGATTAACTAAGTAACTATTCACCCCCTCGAGTTACTTACAGAATGTATTTACCCTATATACCCTAATGCTGAATGGGTGGATCTTCAAACTGCCCGACCTCCGGTGCTTAATAAAAGACAAGTTGGTAGGCTAAAGGGTACTACTCATATTTTACCAAAAGGAGAAGAAAAAACAACAATTACTATACAATGTAGTCATTAAACATGGTCATAGTAGATCGGTTTAATCGAATAGCTAAGATCGACCAGCTCAAACAAGTCAAGCAAAGAAGACAAAAGCGTGAAGGGTAAACAAAAGGGTCAACTTCGACCCGGACCCAAACTTACTCCGCTTTCAATTTGAGTGATCCTTGAAGCTACAACGTTAACATTGTGAGTTACTTTGTCGTTTGTTATGTTGTAAACTTTGTTATGTATCTCATTTTGTTATGGTTTAAGAATTTGGCATATGTTTTATAATATGTGAAAATAGATCGTTGTTTGTGAAAATTTTGAGTTCAAGCATTACTATTTTTAATAGTTCATGAGTACAACTGTGTTCGAACAAGGCATTAGAGTTGTTCAATTTTAGGTTCGAACAATGGTGCGTTCGAGCAAAGTAATGAACTATATTCGAACTCAGTGTACATGGTCGTGACACTTTTTCTCGACCACGAACTCTTAACCTCATTTCGAACATATTAGTCTAAGTTCGAACCACCTGTGGTTCGAAGAATGGTGTGTAATTTCATTATTAAAATACATGAAAAAGTGTGAAATGAAAAAAATATGAATAATGAGAAGAAATTGCATATTGACTGACAAGGTTGCAAAATTCGCTATTCGGGGAGTATTTGATCAGGAATTTGGAAGGAGTAATCGACAATTCAGCAATTAATATGATTGGACTTTTTATGCATTTAAATAATAAATATCAAAATTATATGTGTAAATATATACGAAAATCATAATTTTAACATAATTATCTAAAATCATAAATTCAATCGTTCATTTTGTTAAAAAAAAAAAAAAAAAAAAAAAAGAACTCTAAAATCTAGCTTAAATTCATGTTAACATTTTGACCAATTTGACTTTTACCAATAAATTTGATTTATTAAACGAATTTTAAAAATATCGAAATGGACTTTTTTTATAAAGGAGTTCGGGAGTAATCGAGTTTTTTTATCCTTAAATTGAAAGATGAAGCCACAAAAAGGCCAGAAATACAAGCCCAATACTCATCCCCTCCGATTAGGGATGGCAATGAATCGGATATGGATCGGGTGAGGTCGTATCCATATCCATATCCAATTTTTTTTTTTTTTTTTAGTTTTCATCCATCCATATCCATATCCGTCAGGTGAAGCGGGTTAATGAATAATTATCCATATCCGTTTAAATTTATTTTATTTTTAACAATTATAAGCGGTGGTTCACTATATACGATCAAAAGTAATATTTTTAATAGTTTATGCGACCGAAAGTCACATTTTACTAATCTATATAACAAATATTCAATAGATAACCTATTAAATGTGTAAAGATATCGACATGTAAGTTGCTTACTTTTAGTTACATGGAATTACATTTGAACCACCAAAGTACGATAGATACATTTGATTATTTAAACAAAACAAAATATAAGAAGAAAGTTATATTTTTAGAGAAAATATAAAGAAAGATGAATATGAATATAATTAATGAAATATCACTACATAAATGATACTAATTTGAGTGATAAATTTATACATTTAGTTATTTCGGGTGAAAGCGGGTTCATCCACATCCATATCCATATCCATTTAGATCGTCCATATCCACAAATAATCGGGTGGATCGGATGAATATCCACTGGATCGGGTATCCATTGCCATCCCTACCTCCGATCCTACAAATCCGCAAATCCCCCCTACAAATCAGCAAATCCCCAACTTACGTATACTTTCCCTAATTGAAAACATGAATCGATACATACCGGAGTAGTGGAGTACCATAAATAACTGTCAAAAAATATAATACGGGCTCTAATATTTTTGGTACATTAATAATGTAAAAAAAAAAAAACTGCAAGTTTGCTGCATGGTTCACCGCTTACATAGTTTGCGGCGTACCTAAAAAGCAAGGTCCAACGGAATTCGGAATTAAATCATCATTCTGTACACAATTTCCATTTCATATCCTCAGGATTTGTTTATATTAAGGTAATTTATTTTCAACTTTACCTTTATGGTTTTAGGTTTCATTTTTCAATCATTTGGTACCAATAATGTTATCATCTATGTATATGTAATTCGTAAATTTATACTTCCGGTGCCCTAATTGCACCTTTTAATTTATATCTAATTCGTTTAATTTGTTCTTGTATGTTTGATCTTGTTGATTCGTTACTAATTTTTTATATGTTCTGCAGTTTTCCTTCAGTAACCCTAGAAATTAGGGTTTTTGATTATATGCATACTTAATCGTGTGTATGTATTTTTTGATGTCATGTTTGATTATTATTAGCTGCTGAGGAATGGTGAGTGTGTCAATTGAGAATGGTAATTGTTCCTTGAATGGGGATTGTGTTGCTCATCTTAAATGGAAGCCGCGTGAAGTGTCAGCGATTAGGGATTATCCGCCAGGATGTGGTCCAATTGATTATTCGGTTACTGTTTATGAAGGAGCTGAAGCATCTCAAAATGGAACTACTGATATTGAGAATGATAATGGTGGTGGTGGTATAGTAAATGTAGTGGTTCAAATGAATGATGATGAGTTGATGTCAACGATTCATGAGGTGGATAATGGTGGTGGTGATGTAACAGAAGGTAAAACGAGGAAGTTGCCGGAAAGAAGGGTTTCTGCAGTTCGGGATTTTCCACCTTATTGTGGGTTGAATGCACCTGAACCTAGTGAAGAAGAACGTGCAAGAATTAATGGAAATGGGAAATGTGAAAATATTGAGGGTACGAATGGTGAAAGTGATGTGTTATTGATTGAATTGACCGTTAGTGATTTAAGCAATGAGTTTTTGGCAAATCAAGAGGTTGTTGAGGAAGAAAAGATGGTGGTTGAAGATGGAAAAACTGCAAAGCTTAAACCTAGAAAGAAGGTGCATAATATAGGTCAAGCGTGTCAGGCGCTTGCGGCCTGCACACGTGACAATATAATGGAAAAAACATGTTCAGATGATGAAGATTCAGAGGATGAGAAGTTTCAAGATGATAAGGAGAAGGATATATTGAAGGTTGAAGATCAAAGAGTGGGGTACAAGAGAAGTGTTAAAAAGAAGCCGGTGAATGATGATGATGTGAGATTTAGTGCAGAACGGATTCCTTTTGTGTTGGCTTTAAAAGCTGCCTCATTTTGTGCATCAGTAGCTCTTGAAAAGGATGCAGGGAGCAAGGCGAAAGGAAGTGTAAATTTAAAGACACCAAAACTAAGAAATGAAAAAAAAGGTGTTTTGGGAGGATCAAAGTCAACCGGGAAAGTTGCTTATACTGGTACGCATGAAATGGTTGTTAAAAAAGTAGTAGATGATGATGATGATGATAATGATTTTGTTTTAGACACTGATGAACAAGAACATAGAAGGTTAGTGCTTGGTTTGAAGGCTCCGAAGGCTCCATCACTATCTGCACCACAAATTCGAGCTTCAATGAAAGCCAAAACGCCCGTGAAAAGAAAACGAGAAATTCAAAAAAAAGTTGTTCGGGAGAAGTTGAAGAATAAAATTGATGCTTATACTGGTACACTTGATATGGTTGTGAGGGATGAAGAAGACTTTATTTTAGGTACTGAAGGACAAGAGGAATTTATTAACTTGGACCGAAATCATGAATTTGATGTGACATTACCTCCGTTGGGTCCGAGAAGTTCGAATGATGCACGAAACAAAGTTAGGGAAGTTCTTAGGCTTTTTCAACTTATATGTCGGAAAATTTTGCAGGGTGAAGAAGCAAAAAACAATGATTTGACATCTGAAGCACCAATCAAGCGAGTTGATCTTGCAGCAAGAGCAGTTATTGAGAAAAAAGGTCGAGCGCTTGACTTAGGTGTAAAAACGTACGGACCCGTACCAGGCGTTGAAGTTGGAGACGAGTTTCAGTACCGGGTCGAGCTCACTTTGGTTGGTATTCATCGTGTATTTCAGGCGGGTATAGATTATGTTAAGCAGGGTAAACATATTGTAGCAGTTAGTATTGTTGCTTCAGGTGGTTATGATAATGAAGTTGATAAACCAGATTGTTTAGTATACTCGGGTGCAGGTGGGGTCACAAAAGATAAGACTTTTTTTGACCAAACCCTTGAAAGAGGAAATTTAGCTTTGAAGAACAGTATGGATTTGAAGATTCCTGTACGGGTTATTCGTGGATATAAAGCATCTTCTGATTTAAAATCTAAGATAATGACAACATATATATACGACGGGTTATATACAGTGGACCGTTACTGGCAGGAGCCTGGCCCGAATGGCAACTTAGTTTATAAATTTGAGTTGAAGAGAAATGCGGGCCAACCTGAACTTGCGTTACGTGAAGTGAAATCAAAGAAATTCAAGACACGAGAAGGCGTTGTTGAAATTGATATAGCTAATGGTAAAGAACCATTTCGAATATCTGCTATTAACACAATCGATAACGAAAAACCGCCTGTGTTCACTTACGTTACAAATATCATGTATCCCGATTGGTACCGTCCCGTTCTTACAAAAGGGTGCGATTGTGTTGGTCGGTGTTCTACCAAGAAATGCTCGTGTGGTGTCAAAAACGGTGGCGAGATTCCTTACAATCATAACGGTGCAATAGTTGAAGCAAAGCCGCTCGTTTACGAGTGTGGCCCGCATTGTAAATGTCCTCCTAACTGTTACAATCGGGTCACCCAACACGGTATGAAAATTCAGCTGGAGATTTTTAAAACTGAATCACGGGGGTGGGGGGTTAGGTCATTAAGTTCAATATCTTCGGGAACATTTATATGTGAGTATATAGGAGAACTTCTAGAAGATACCGAAGCTGAGAAACGAACAGGTAACGATGAGTACTTATTTGATATAGGGCAAAATTATAGCAATTGTCCTGTCACAACCGATACGAAATCTGAGGAGATTGTTGATTCAGAAGGGTTCACTATTGATGCTGCAAATTATGGTAATGTGGGTAGGTTTATAAACCATAGTTGTTCACCAAATCTGTATGCCCAGAATGTACTTTTTGATCAGGAGGATAAAAGAATGCCGCATATTATGCTTTTTGCTGCTGAGAATATTCCACCGTTACAGGAGTTGACGTATCATTACAATTATGAGGTGGATACGGTTCATGATTCGGATGGGAATATAAAGGTCAAGAATTGCTATTGTGGTTCTGCTGAATGTACAGGAAGACTATATTAGGTAAGTGTTCAAACATTATGTACTAAGTATTTGATGTCAGTGGCGCGTTATTATGTTTTTTTTTATAATAATAGGTAAATGTTAAACATCATGTAATGAGTATTCTTTTTATATTTTTCTTGTTCAATTTGGGTCGAGTTGTGATGTTTTTAACGGGTTTCCCTTTTTACGTTTGCAGCTTTAATGAATGTGATGGTTGTTATTATATACATCGGTATCGATATAAGAATTACATCCCAAACTAAATGTCTAGCTGTAAATTATTATTTCAATTCTTAAAAACAGAATTTTGAATCTGTTAAAATCATGGTTTTACTATTGAATCCATTGACTCAATAAAGGTTATTTTATGTTCTACATGATGGAATCATGTTGACGAATTTGTTTGTTTTGAACGACTTCACAGCTTTTATGTGATAAATGCATGGTCATTAACATATAGGAATAGGAATTCTTATTATATACGGAGTACATGTATTACCTAAAATGCAATCATTCCTAAGAACACATTTTTAAAATGTTACTTTATTAAATGTGATGTTTTCGTGTCTATACGAGCATTATAATTATTTTCGGTTATACGTCACACAATTTGCTTTGTTCGAGACCATTGAATCCAAGGGGATGAAAGGAAATTGAGATTTTAGTAAGCCCCATTTTATACGACTAGTTACTATTTATTTCTAATAATGACAAATAATTAAGAAAATCTGCAAGAAGCTAGAGTTTTGCAACCATATTTTTCCAGTTCAATCTAAATTTATGCTAAGAAAACCAATCACCACCTGTCTGCTTCAAATATAATTGAAATTGAGATCCGTTCTCAGTCCAGGATCTACCGCTTAGAGTAGAGGGCTTCAATTCAAATTGTCATTTTCATACCGGTATGATAGTAGTGTGGTGAGACGACACATATGATTACATTGCGAGGTATTTGACCTCTATATGATACATTTTTACAAACATTGCATTCATTTTAAAAGATAAACTTTCATTACATCGAAAGTTGATAGGTATGCATACCATTTCATAATATCCAACTATAAATGAACTAATATGTCATTTGCTTAATCATAATCTTTAATAAACTCAACGACTTGAATGCAACGTCTTTTGAAATATGCCATGAATGATTCCAAGTAATATCTTTAAAATGAGCAAATGCACAGCGGAAGATTTCTTTCAATCCTGAGAATAAACATGCTTTAAAGTGTCAACCAAAAGATGGTGAGTTCATTAGTTTATCATCAATATTCATTTCCATCATATTTAATAGACCACAAGATTTCATATTTTCATTTCTCATAAACATCATGCATGCATATAGCCATCTGCATAAAAATCATTCATATGGATTGAACACCTGGTAACCGACATTAACCATAATGCATAGAATATCCCCACAGACATCGACGTCTGTATAATAATAATCTCGAAGTACTAAAGCCATCCACAGACATGAATGGGGGTTGTTAGGCCCAATAGATCTATCTTTAGGATTCACGTCAATTAGGGGCCATTTCCCTAATTCTTAGGTTACCAGACTTGAAGGGCAATATTCGATTTCGATAATCTAACCATAGAATGTAATTTCGATTACTTGTGTCTATTTCGTAAAACATTTATAAAAGCAGCGCATGTATTCTCAGTCCCAAAAATATATATTGCAAAAGCATTTAAAAAGAGAGCAAATGAAACTCACAATACTATATGACGGCATTGAACAAATGCAAGGTTGGCCTCGGATTCACGAACCTATATTAATTATATATTTATATGTTGGTCAATATATGTCTAACACTTTAGGTCAAGTCATAGTGTATCACAATCCTAATGCTCGAGCTTATCATGCAAAAGTCAACAAAAGTCAACTTGACTCAAAATAATTTCCAAAATCTATACGTGTTTATTATATAACCTAAATATAGTCGTTTTATTTATTTAAATATATTTATCAGATTTTATTAAAGTAAATAATAAAAGTCATTTATTAATAAAATTTTATTTTAAAATATATATATATATATATATATATATATGTTAAAAATATACTTTTATATATCTTAAGTAATAAAATTTATAAAGTTCACTTAATATCATAAAAATATAGTGGTATGTATTATTAATGTACTTATGTTACGCGTGGTAAAAATATCTTTATATTACATATTTATTTGATAAAATAATATTGATAATAATAACAAAAGTTGTATTATTTTGTAATAATAATAATAATAATAATTATTATTATTCTACTAATAATAATAATGACAATATTTATACTTACTAATGATGATATTAAGTATAATAAAATGATTATTCTAATCATGATAATTTTAATAATAACAATATTTTTTATTATTAACTGTAATAATAATAATATTTTATAAAAATAATAATTTTATTTAAAATGATAATTTTTAACAATAATAATACTAAAATGATAATAATAATGATATTTTATAATAACAATGATATTTCTATTAAAATGATAATTTTAATAAAAATGATAGTTTTAATATTAATGATACTTTTAATAATAATAATAACGATAAAAATAATAAAAGGATAGTTTTGATAAAAATATAAATTATTTTAGTAATGATAATAATAATAATAATAATAATAATAATAATAATAATAATAATAATAATAATAATAATAATAATAATAATAATAATGTTGATAATATTAATAATAACCTTAATGATAATAACGATAGTAATAACAATAACAATTTTTAATGATAATACTTATATTAATAACGATAATGATAATAATAATAATATTAATTATTAGATAATAATAATAATGACGATAACGATAACGCTAACGATAACGACGATCGTAATAATAATAATAATATTAGAGTTAACGATAATTCAGTTGACGATATCTTTTATCCGTTCATCGAAATCATACGCTTTCTAAATGAATAGTTATTAATTTTTCGCCAGCTTTTCAACGACATGCATATCATATACCTTATCTCAGTAGCATATGTATCAAATTCATGATTTATTATAAACTATTTAACGACGAAAATAAGCATACAAGCATGTATAATCATATCTACTCGAGCACTAGACAGGGATACACTATTAATATACAAAAGATAAGATATGAATGCTTACGTATCAATATTGTGATTCAATATTGCAGGAAAACACGTAGACGCAGCGGAGATGATAAACACTAGGTTTGACTCACGAGCAAACCCTACGAACATTACCCATAACCTCCATAGCTATAACCCATAATTTCCTTAGCTCTATCCCGCTAAAAAAAATCCATTTTAAACCATGCATACTCAAACAACGTCCAATTTTCTTCGACATACGAACAAACAACACGTACACGCTTGGTACACTTCATACACTCATCGTACAATCATCTTTATACTATTCTACAACCAAATATGAACATTCTAAAGATCAAATACGTACCTCGGACATGTATGATGAAAAACGGGATGTTACACTTATCGTGTCGGAAACATATAAAGATTAAGTTTAAATTTGGTCGAAAATTTTCGGGTTGTCACAGTACCTACCCGTTAAAGAAATTTCGTCCCGAAATTTGATCAAGGTCGTCTTGGCTAACCATAAAAATGTTTTCATGATGAATATGAGTTGATAAATAGAGTTTTATCATCATTGAGTAATATAGATAAAACAATTTAATTACGCGAAGAGTATAAGTGAAGCTATCACAAAAGAGTGAAATAGTAAATGCAGATTCGTTTTAACCAGTGACGTAGTCACGGTTGATTTCCGGAATTTAAGGGATTTTAAAGGAAATCTTCGTAATAAGATTTGGTTCTTCGGTAATTAAGGAAATTGGAATCCACTTTGGTTAAATGCGATGATCTGTCTCGATTGCTCTGTCTGGTATTTCACTATAAATTCACCCTCTTCGTTTCCTTATTTTCACATCTCATACATTCTATTCTTTCTCCCTTGATTCATACTTTAAAGTATTCGTCAATATGCTCCATCCAGTTCTGATCCTTGATCTTATTCTAACTATCACAACAATCATCCTCCTATTCCAACTCCCACCGGAGGAGTATGTTTACTTCTACTTCGCTCTTGGGGTAGTGGTTTTCATAATTCTTCCTTGCATTTATCTTTCCATAATTATTGACATCTATAGTTAATGATCTTTTCTGTTTGCTGCGATTTATACTCCCCTTTCTATTTTGGAGCTTCATGCTTTTGTTTTCTTTTCGCAAGTAATGGTCCATAATTCGTAGGTATGAATTTCGGAATGAACATAGTTAATGTTCTAAGAAAGAAATGGTAATAGTATTATCTGACTTGTCAAATTACCAGAATTCAAGGGAAAAGATAGGACTATCAAGAAAATATGTTCTTGATATGTTTATAGATTAGATAGAATGTAAGAGTCGTATAACATGGCACATGATGACGTTATAGTCTGTGAATCATCACGTTTCATTTAGAAACTCAGCATGACTTACTGTAATATAATCATGTTGATCAAGTGTCATTATATTATACTAACTCATGCTTCAGTTCCCAACACTACTTCAAAAACATTCATAATTTAAACTTGAAGGTTTACAGGATATAGAAACTAAACAGTTTCCTTTATGATGTAATACAGATAACGCAAAGAGATAAATAATCTCGAACAATGATAGTTATGATGGTATCTTCACAAATATCGAGGATATTTATACTGAAAGATTCGATGATGTTTTAGAATTTTAAAATGTCTGGAATCAAAGGATGATGTGGGAAATTTGTCTGTGAAGGTTTAGAATAAGGTGTAAGGTGTTTGCTAACGATTTCAGCAGTCACTGAATCATTTAGATTCTTTAAAGGTAGATTTCGTCCTTGTGATTTGTCCACAGCCTCCTTCATGGTTTGCTCAATCCGTTTTCTAGTTCCAACTTTTCTGAGCTTTGCCAGTATGCTATTCTTTATCATCAAACTTCCGACGGTTAAGGTCGTTTACAGTTTTTGCTGCTTCATCAGCATTTTTCCAGAATTCGGAGAACCAATTCGCAGTTTAGGGTGTTTTCAGAAACTTCACATTCGAAGTACGTAAGTCTAGGAGATGGACGTTACATGTATAACTGTTGATGTAGACATGCTGCGAGATTTCAAAATACTGATTGCTGATTCTCGATAATTGGTATGGCAATTCTCATTACAAGGTGCGGATGAGTATATGATAGGGATTCAATGAATATAAAGATTTTTCTGAAAGTCAAAGATTAACAAAATTGTTGGTAAGTTTACTGCTAATGTGGTGGGATATAAACGGTTCTCCGGTAACAACGATGAAGAGGGTAATCATTATAATAAGGCTTATTCGAATGAACTATTGAAGTTGATTTGCTGGAGCTGTGACAAAACTGTCTACTTTGAAAAGAGATTGAAAAGTTATTTTTGCTAATAAATGCGAAAGGGTCTGACACGGATACGTGTTAAGCTATGATTTTAGTTTCGAGAGTTTTTCAGGTGCATGACTGTGGGTAACATGTGGTTGGATCATCATCTCGATTGTTCATTGTTTGAAGTGTCTTCAGGAATTTCGAGGGGTTTGAACACAGATTTTAATCGTTAATATACATATGATGTTCTAGGATTTAGAACGACACGAATATTTTTTTTTGGGTTTTATGAATAAATGTGATGTCCTAGCACAGTTTTTGAAGTCAAAGTATAGATTTGAAAGATGTAGGAATCTAAAAGTGATGATATCGATTATATCTCGATTTGGATTCTGATCTGTTAAGGTCAGAGTATGTAACTGAATCTGGATAAGAATGGTTGTTCTGATTTTTATGAAAGAATATATATTGTTATGAAAGTAGTGAAGGTAATTGATGATTGCTGAATCAGAATCAAAGAATGTAACATAATAATTGTGAATTTATATATCTTCCGGGTATTACCTACCCGTTAGAAAAAAAATTTCACAAATAGTATTTTGTAAAAAAGAATTTTATCACAGTCTTTATGAAAATATATGTATATTTTCATAAGATGTAATACAGATTTAATGAGTTAATATTAAATTAAACTCATTTGATTTTTGGCTGGAACTAGAAATGAATAATCTTTAAAACTTTATAAATTACGTAATTTTCGTGGATTATTTCTTCAAAGTAAATGAAATTATGAATCAATACTTCATTATTCATTTTTATTGATGTTTACTCGGTGAATGATGTTGGTGTTTATGGGATTCTTGTGAACTTCGCAAGGTACGAATGACGTTGTCTAGAAAGTTTCGAGTATATCGAAAGTGTAAAATCAATATGTAATTGAATAATACACTTAGTTTATTATGAAACGGAATTCATTGAATTTTCGAAATAGAGATTGTAGTTAATGATGGTTAAGTTGCTAACGAAGGATGTACATTATAGCATATTAGTCATATGAATATGAATTAACCGAGTAGTATCTACCCCTTTTTCAATTCATACATAATAGCTTAGTACGAAAAGATATATTATGTTTCCAAAATTTATATAATATATAAATTCTTTGGAAATAATAAGTTAATACCTCATAACTCGTTATTTCAATATATCCATAGGTGATTGTGGTGTTGATATCGTTGGTGGTTATGTACTGGTGGAGCTTGTAGTGTTAATGGTGTTGCTGATGTTGGTAATACTGATGGTGATGCTGGCGGTACTGACGGTGTCGATGATGCTGACGGTACTATTGATACTGTTGGTAAAACAAATCTAGCTTGTAAATCGTGCACCATTACGGTCAGGGTTTCTGAAATGTCCCGTTCTTATTGATTAAAAACGTTCCATATTAATTGATTTCGTTGCGAGGTTTTGACCTCTATATGAGACGTTTTTCAAAGACTGCATTCATTTTAAAACAAACCAATCCTTTATTTCATCAATAAAGGTTTAAAAAGCTTTACGTAGATTATCAAATAATGATAATCTAAAATATCCTGTTTACACACGACCATTACATAATGGTTTACAATACAAATATGTTACAACAAAATAAGTTTCTTGAATGCAGTTTTTACACAATATCATACAAGCATGGACTCCAAATCTCGTCCTTATTTAAGTATGCGACAGCGGAAGCTCTTAATAATCACCTGAGAATAAACATGCTTAAAACGTCAACAAAAATGTTGGTGAGTTATAGGTTTAACCTATATATATCAAATCATAATAATAGACCACAAGATTTCATATTTCAATACACATCCCATACATAGAGATAAAAATCATTCATATGGTGAACACCTGGTAACCGACATTAACAAGATGCATATATAAGAATATCCCCATCATTCCGGGACACCCTTCGGATATGATATAAATTTCGAAGTACTAAAGCATCCGGTACTTTGGATGGGGTTTGTTAAGCCCAATAGATCTATCTTTAGGATTCGCGTCAATTAGGGTGTCTGTTCCCTAATTCTTAGATTACCAGACTTAATAAAAAGGGGCATATTCGATTTCGATAATTCAACCATAGAATGTAGTTTCACGTACTTGTGTCTATTTTGTAAATCATTTATAAAACCTGCATGTATTCTCATCCCAAAAATATTAGATTTTAAAAGTGGGACTATAACTCACTTTCACAGATTTTTACTTCGTCGGGAAGTAAGACTTGGCCACTGGTTGATTCACGAACCTATAACAATATATACATATATATATCAAAGTATGTTCAAAATATATTTACAACACTTTTAATATATTTTGATGTTTTAAGTTTATTAAGTCAGCTGTCCTCGTTAGTAACCTACAACTAGTTGTCCACAGTTAGATGTACAGAAATAAATCGATAAATATTATCTTGAATCAATCCACGACCCAGTGTATACGTATCTCAATATTGATCACAACTCAAACTATATATATTTTGGAATCAACCTCAACCCTGTATAGCTAACTCCAACATTCACATATAGAGTGTCTATGGTTGTTCCGAAATATATATAGATGTGTCGACATGATAGGTCGAAACATTGTATACGTGTCTATGGTATCTCAAGATTACATAATATACAATACAAGTTGATTAAGTTTTGGTTGGAATAGATTTGTTACCAATTTTCACGTAGCTAAAATGAGAAAAATTATCCAATCTTGTTTTACCCATAACTTCTTCATTTTAAATCCGTTTTGAGTGAATCAAATTGCTATGGTTTCATATTGAACTCTATTTTATGAATCTAAACAGAAAAAGTATAGGTTTATAGTCGGAAAAATAAGTTACAAGTCGTTTTTGTAAAGGTAGTCATTTCAGTCGAAAGAACGACGTCTAGATGACCATTTTAGAAAACATACTTCCACTTTGAGTTTAACCATAATTTTTGGATACAGTTTCATGTTCATAATAAAAATCATTTTCTCAGAATAACAACTTTTAAATCAAAGTTTATCATAGTTTTTAATTAACTAACCCAAAACAGCCCTCGGTGTTACTACGACGGCGTAAATCCGGTTTTACGGTGTTTTTCGTGTTTCCAGATTTTAAATCATTAAGTTAGCATATCATATAGATATAGAATATGTGTTTAGTTGATTTTAAAAGTCAAGTTAGAAGGATTAACTTTTGTTTGCGAACAAGTTTAGAATTAACTAAACTATGTTCTAGTGATTACAAGTTTAAACCTTCGAATAAGATAGCTTTATATGTATGAATCGAATGATGTTATGAACATCATTACTACCTTAAGTTCCTTGGATAAACCTACTGGAAAAGAGAAAAATGGATCTAGCTTCAACGGATCCTTGGATGGCTCGAAGTTCTTGAAGCAGAATCATGACACGAAAACAAGTTCAAGTAAGATCATCACTTGAAATAAGATTGTTATAGTTATAGAAATTGAACCAAAGTTTGAATATGATTATTACCTTGTATTAGAATGATAACCTACTGTAAAAAACAAAGATTTCTTGAGGTTGGATGATCACCTTACAAGATTGGAAGTGAGCTAGCAAACTTGAAAGTATTCTTGATTTTATGAAACTAGAACTTTTGAAATTTATGAAGAACACTTAGAACTTGAAGATAGAACTTGAGAGAGATCAATTAGATGAATAAAATTGAAGAATGAAAGTGTTTGTAGGTGTTTTTGGTCGTTGGTGTATGGATTAGATATAAAGGATATGTAATTTTGTTTTCATGTAAATAAGTCATGAATGATTACTCATATTTTTGTAATTTTATGAGATATTTCATGCTAGTTGCCAAATGATGGTTCCCACATGTGTTAGGTGACTCACATGGGCTGCTAAGAGCTGATCATTGGAGTGTATATACCAATAGTACATACATCTAAAAGCTGTGTATTGTACGAGTACGAATACGGGTGCATACGAGTAGAATTGTTGATGAAACTGAACGAGGATGTAATTGTAAGCATTTTTGTTAAGTAGAAGTATTTTGATAAGTGTCTTGAAGTCTTTCAAAAGTGTATGAATACATATTAAAACACTACATGTATATACATTTTAACTGAGTCGTTAAGTCATCGTTAGTCGTTACATGTAAATGTTGTTTTGAAACCTTTAGGTTAACGATCTTGATAAATGTTGTTAACCCAATGTTTATAATATCAAAAGAGATTTTAAATTATTATATTATCATGATATTATGATGTACGAATATCTCTTAATATGATATATATACATTAAATGTCGTTACAACGATAATCGTTACATATATGTCTCGTTTCAAAATCATTAAGTTAGTAGTCTTGTTTTTACATATGTAGTTCATTGTTAATATACTTAATGATATGTTTACTTATCATAATATCATGTTAACTATATATATAACCATATATATGTCATCATATAGTTTTTACAAGTTTTAACGTTCGTGAATCACCGGTCAACTTGGGTGGTCAATTGTCTATATGAAACATATTTCAATTAATCAAGTCTTAAAAAGTTTGATTGCTTAACATGTTGGAAACATTTAATCATGTAAATATCAATCTTAATTAATTTATATAAACATGGAAAAGTTCGGGTCACTACAGTACCTACCCGTTAAATAAATTTCGTCCCGAAATTTTAAGCTGTTGAAGGTGTTGACGAATCTTCTGGAAATAGATGCGGGTATTTCTTCTTCATCTGATCTTCACGCTCCCAGGTAAACTCGGGTCCTCTACGAGCATTCCATCGAACCTTAACAATTGGTATCTTGTTTTGCTTAAGTCTTTTAACCTCACGATCCATTATTTCGACGGGTTCTTCGATGAATTGAAGTTTTTTGTTGATTTGGATTTCATCTAACGGAATAGTGAGATCTTCTTTAGCAAAACATTTCTTCAAATTCGAGACGTGGAAAGTGTTATGTACAGTCGCGAGTTGTTGAGGTAACTCAAGTCGGTAAGCTACTGGTCCGACACGATCAATAATCTTGAATGGTCCAATATACCTTGGATTTAATTTCCCTCGTTTACCAAATTGAACAACGCCTTTCCAAGGTGCAACTTTAAGCATGACCATCTCTCCAATTTCAAATTCTATATCTTTTCTTTTAATGTCAGCGTAGCTCTTTTGTCGACTTTGGGCGGTTTTCAACCGTTGTTGAATTTGGATGATCTTCTCGGTAGTTTCTTGTATAATCTCCGGACCCGTAATCTGTCTATCCCCCACTTCACTCCAACAAATCGGAGACCTGCACTTTCTACCATAAAGTGCTTCAAACGGCGCCATCTCAATGCTTGAATGGTAGCTGTTGTTGTAGGAAAATTCTGCTAACGGTAGATGTCGATCCCAACTGTTTCCGAAATCAATAACACATGCTCGTAGCATGTCTTCAAGCGTTTGTATTGTCCTTTCGCTCTGCCCATCAGTTTGTGGATGATAGGCAGTACTCATGTCTAGACGAGTTCCTAATGCTTGCTGTAATGTCTGCCAGAATCTTGAAATAAATCTGCCATCCCTATCAGAGATAATAGAGATTGGTATTCCATGTCTGGAGATGACTTCCTTCAAATACAGTCGTGCTAACTTCTCCATCTTGTCATCTTCTCTTATTGGCAGGAAGTGTGCTGATTTGGTGAGATGATCAACTATTACCCAAATAGTATCAAAACCACTTGCAGTCCTTGGCAATTTAGTGATGAAATCCATGGTAATGTTTTCCCATTTCCATTCCAGGATTTCGGGTTGTTGAAGTAGACCTGATGGTTTCTGATGCCCAGCTTTGACCTTAGAACACGTCAAACATTCTCCTACGTATTTAGCAACATCGGCTTTCATACCCGACCACCAAAAATGTTTCTTGAGATCCTTGTACATCTTCCCCGTTCCAGGATGTATTGAGTATCTGGTTTTATGAGCTTCTCTAAGTACCATTTCTCTCATATCTCCAAATTTTGGTACCCAAATCCTTTCAGCCCTATACCGGGTTCCGTCTTCCCGAATATTAAGATGCTTCTCCGATCCTTTGGGTATTTCATCCTTTAAATTTCCCTCTTTTAAAACTCCTTGTTGCGCCTCCTTTATTTGAGTAGTAAGGTTATTATGAATCATTATATTCATAGATTTTACTCGAATGGGTTCTCTGTCCTTCCTGCTCAAGGCATCGGCTACCACATTTGCCTTCCCCGGGTGGTAACGAATCTCAAAGTCGTAATCATTCAACAATTCAATCCACCTACGCTGCCTCATATTCAGTTGTTTCTGATTAAATATGTGTTGAAGACTTTTGTGGTCAGTATATATAATACTTTTGACCCCATATAAGTAGTGCCTCCACGTCTTTAATGCAAAAACAACCGCGCCTAATTCCAAATCATGCGTCATATAATTTTGCTCGTGAATCTTCAATTGTCTAGATGCATAAGCAATCACCTTCGTTCGTTGCATTAATACACAACCGAGACCTTGCTTTGATGCGTCACAATAAATCACAAAATCATCATTCCCTTCAGGCAATGACAATATAGGTGCCGTAGTTAGCTTTTTCTTCAATAACTGAAACGCTTTCTCTTGTTCATCCTTCCATTCAAATTTCTTCCCTTTATGCGTTAATGCAGTCAAGGGTTTTGCTATTCTGGAAAAGTCTTGGATGAACCTTCTGTAGTAACCAGCTAGTCCTAAAAACTGGCGTATGTGTTTCGGAGTTTTCGGGGTTTCCCACTTTTCAACAGTTTCTATCTTTGCCGGATCCACCTTAATACCTTCTTTGTTCACTATGTGACCGAGGAATTGAACTTCTTCCAACCAAAATGCACACTTTGAAAACTTAGCGTACAATTCTTCCTTCCTCAATACTTCTAACACCTTTCTTAAATGTTCACCGTGTTCTTGGTCATTCTTTGAGTAAATAAGTATGTCATCAATGAAAACAATGACAAACTTGTCAAGGTATGGTCCACACACTCGGTTCATAAGGTCCATGAACACAGCTGGTGCATTAGTTAAACCAAACGGCATGACCATAAACTCGTAATGACCGTAACGTGTTCTGAAAGCAGTCTTTGGAATATCATCTTCTTTCACCCGCATTTGATGATACCCGGAACGTAAGTCAATCTTTGAATAAACAGACGAGCCTTGTAGTTGATCAAATAAGTCATCGATTCTCGGTAGTGGGTAGCGGTTCTTGATGGTAAGTTTGTTCAACTCTCGGTAGTCGATACACAACCTGAATGTACCATCTTTCTTCTTGACAAACAAAACAGGAGCTCCCCACGGTGATGTGCTTGGTCGAATGAAACCACGCTCTAAAAGTTCTTGTAATTGGCTTTGTAGTTCTTCATCTCGCTGGGTGCGAGTCTGTAAGGAGCACGAGCTATTGGTGCAGCTCCTGGTACAAGATCTATTTGAAATTCAACGGATCGATGTGGGGGTAATCCCGGTAATTCTTTCGGAAATACATCGGGAAATTCTTTTGCAATGGGAACATCATTGATGCTCTTTTCTTCAGTTTGTACTTTCTCGACGTGTGCTAGAACAGCATAGCAACCTTTTCTTATTAGTTTTTGTGCCTTCAAATTACTAATAAGATGTAGCTTCGTGTTGCCCTTTTCTTCGTACACCATTAAGGGTTTTCCTTTTTCTCGTATAATGCGAATTGCATTTTTGTAACAAACGATCTCTGCTTTCACTTCTTTCAACCAGTCCATACCGATTATCACATCAAAACTCCCTAACTCTACTGGTATCAAATCAATCTTAAATGTTTCGCTAACCAGTTTAATTTCTCGATTCCGACATATATTATCTGCTGAAATTAATTTACCATTTGCTAATTCGAGTAAAAATTTACTATCCAAAGGCGTCAATGGACAACTTAATTTAGCACAAAAATCTCTACTCATATAGCTTCTATCCGCACCCGAATCAAATAAAACGTAAGCAGATTTATTGTCAATAAGAAACGTACCCGTAACAAGCTCCGGGTCTTCCTGTGCCTCTGCCGCATTAATATTGAAAACTCTTCCGCGGCCTTGTCCATTCGTGTTCTCCTGGTTCGGGCAATTTCTAATGATGTGGCCCGGTTTTCCACATTTATAACAAACTACATTGGCATAACTTGCTCCGACACTACTTGCTCCGCCATTACTCGTTCCGACACCATTTGTTCCTTTCGTTCTATTAACCCCTGGTCCGTAGACCTCACACTTCGCCGCACTATGACCATTTCTTTTACACTTGTTGCAAAATTTGGTGCAGAACCCCGAGTGATACTTTTCACACCTTTGGCATAGCTGCTTCTGATTGTTGTTGTTGTTGCGGTTATTATTGTTGTTGGGATGATTGTTGTAGCTGCTGCTGTTGTTGTTGTTGTTGTTGTTGTTGTTGTTGTTGGGCCGTTTGTTGTAGTTGCGATTGATGTTGCGATTGTTGGGATAATTGTTGCGATTATTGTTGTAATTACTGTTGTTGTTGTATTGGTGATTCTTATCACCGTTTTCCTCCCACTTTCTTTTGACTTGCTTCACATTGGCCTCTTCAGCAGTCTGTTCTTTAATTCTTTCTTCAATCTGGTTCACTAGTTTGTGAGCCATTCTACATGCCTGTTGTATGGAGGCGGGCTCGTGTGAACTTATATCTTCTTGGATTCTTTCCGGTAATCCTTTCACAAACGCGTCGATCTTCTCTTCCTCATCTTCGAATGCTCCCGGACACAATAGGCACAATTATGTGAATCGTCTTTCGTACGTGGTAATATCAAATCCTTGGGTTCGTAACCCTCTAAGTTCTGTCTTGAGCTTATTTACCTCGGTTCTGGGACGGTACTTCTCGTTCATCAAGTGCTTGAATGCTGACCACGGTAGTGCGTACGCATCGTCTTGTCCCACTTGCTCTAGATAGGTATTCCACCATGTTAACGCAGAACCTGTGAAGGTATGCGTAGCGTACTTCACTTTGTCCTCTTCAGTACACTTACTTATGGCAAACACCGATTCGACCTTCTCGGTCCACCGTTTCAATCCGATCGGTCCTTCGGTTCCATCAAATTCCAAAGGTTTGCAGGCAGTGAATTCTTTGTAGGTGCATCCTACACGATTTCCTGTACTGCTAGATCCAAGGTTATTGTTGGTATGTAGCGCAGCCTGTACTGCGGCTATGTTTGAAGCTAGAAAAGTACGGAATTCCTCTTCATTCATATTCACTGTGTGTCGAGTAGTCGGTGCCATTTCCTTCAAAATAGTCAAATGGAACAAGTTAATCATATAGAATATTAAGAGTAGTTAATAGTATTTCGTAGCATAATATGAACTCATTTATAAAAGCTTTTTCTTCATATTAGCGTTTTATAAGTTTAAATTCGGGTAGTACCTACCCGTTAAGTTCATACTTAGTAGCTAATATACAATTCAACTACTACAATTCTATATGAAAAACTGATTATAATAATATTTCGCGTTCAAACTTTTATACAATATTTTACAAACTTACAATACCGCTTATTTTACATAAAGCATGAAATATAGCACACAATAACTTTGATACAAGATAGTTGTGAAGATAATTCTAGCTAGTACACAAGTCGTTCAGCAAAGGCAATAAAGACACGTAATTCATATGTCCAGAAACAAGTCATGCATTCTGGTTTTACTAGGACTACTTCCCATCCTTGGTCTTGTGGAACATAACCGTTATGGCCGTTGATAAGACAGCGTGTTGTAACGTCGTCAAAGGGACGAGGGTTACGTAATGTCCAACAGTCCCGTAACAATCTAAAAACCTCATTTCTTACCCCAATTACCGACTCCGTCACTTGTGGGAACGTTTTGTTTAATAGTTGTAGCCCGATGTTCTTGTTCTCACTTTGGTGAGAAGCGAACATTACTAATCCGTAAGCATAACATGCTTCTTTATGTTGCATGTTAGCCGCTTTTTCTAAATCACGAAGTCCAATATTCGGATATATTGAGTCAAAATAATTTCTTAACCCATTGCGTAAAATAGCATTTGGGTTCCCCGCAATATATGCGTCAAAGTAAACACATCGTAACTTATGGATTTCCCAATGTGATATCCCCCATCTTTCGAACGAAAGCCTTTTATAAACCAAGACATTCTTGGAACGTTCTTCGAATGTCTTACAAACTGATCTCGCCTTAAATAGTTGTGCCGAAGAATTCTGACCGACTCTAGACAAGATTTCATCAATCATGTCTTCGGGTAGGTCTCTTAAAATATTGGGTTGTCTATCCATTTTGTGTTTTTATACTGTAAAATAGACAAGAGTTAGATTCATAAAAAAAAATACTTATTAATACAAGCAATTTTTACATATATCATAAAGCATAAGCACACTATATTACATGTATTACACCACACGAATACAACTATCTTATTCCGACTCGCTTGTTTCTTCTTCTTCGGTTTTGGTTCGTTTTGCCAAGTTTCTAGGGATATATGATGTTCCCCTAATACGAGCCGTTATTTTCCACATTGGTTTAGAAAAACCTGGTGGTTTAGAGGTTCCCGGGTCATTGTTACAACTTAAGGACTTCGGGGGTTGACGATACATATAAAGTTCATCGGGGTTGGAAATAGATTTCTCTATTTTTATGCCCTTTCCCTTATTATTTTCTTTTGCCTTTTTAAATTCAGTTGGGGTAATTTCTATAACATCATCGGAATTCTCGTCGAAATCCGATTCATCGGAGAATTGGTAATCCTCCCAATATTTTGCTTCCTTGGCGGAAACACCATTGACCATAATTAACCTTGGTCGGTTGGTTGAGGATTTTCTTTTACTTAACCGTTTTATTATTTCCCCCACCGGTTCTATTTCTTCATCCGGTTCCGATTCTTCTTCCGGTTCCGATTCTTCTTCCGGTTCCGACTCTTCTTCCGGTTCCTCTTCGGGAACTTGTGAATCAGTCCACGAATCATTCCAATTTACATTTGACTCTTCATTATTATTAGGTGAGTCAATGGGACTTGTTCTAGAGGTAGACATCTATCACATAATATCAAACGCGTTAAGAGATTAATATATCACATAATATTCACATGTTAAAATATATAGTTTCCAACAAAATTTGTTAAGCAATCATTTTTCAAGTAAACACGGTCGAAGTCCAGACTCACTAATGCATCCTAACAAACTCGATAAGACACACTAATGCAAAATTCTAGTTCTCTAAGACCAACGCTCTGATACCAACTGAAATGTCCCGTTCTTATTGATTAAAAACGTTCCATATTAATTGATTTCGTTGCGAGGTTTTGACCTCTATATGAGACGTTTTTCAAAGACTGCATTCATTTTAAAACAAACCAATCCTTTATTTCATCAATAAAGGTTTAAAAAGCTTTACGTAGATTATCAAATAATGATAATCTAAAATATCCTGTTTACACACGACCATTACATAATGGTTTACAATACAAATATGTTACAACAAAATAAGTTTCTTGAATGCAGTTTTTACACAATATCATACAAGCATGGACTCCAAATCTCGTCCTTATTTAAGTATGCGACAGCGGAAGCTCTTAATAATCACCTGAGAATAAACATGCTTAAAACGTCAACAAAAATGTTGGTGAGTTATAGGTTTAACCTATATATATCAAATCATAATAATAGACCACAAGATTTCATATTTCAATACACATCCCATACATAGAGATAAAAATCATTCATATGGTGAACACCTGGTAACCGACATTAACAAGATGCATATATAAGAATATCCCCATCATTCCGGGACACCCTTCGGATATGATATAAATTTCGAAGTACTAAAGCATCCGGTACTTTGGATGGGGTTTGTTAAGCCCAATAGATCTATCTTTAGGATTCGCGTCAATTAGGGTGTCTGTTCCCTAATTCTTAGATTACCAGACTTAATAAAAAGGGGCATATTCGATTTCGATAATTTAACCATAGAATGTAGTTTCACGTACTTGTGTCTATTTTGTAAATCATTTATAAAACCTGCATGTATTCTCATCCCAAAAATATTAGATTTTAAAAGTGGGACTATAACTCACTTTCACAGATTTTTACTTCGTCGGGAAGTAAGACTTGGCCACTGGTTGATTCACGAACCTATAACAATATATACACATATATATCAAAGTATGTTCAAAATATATTTACAACACTTTTAATATATTTTGATGTTTTAAGTTTATTAAGTCAGCTGTCCTCGTTAGTAACCTACAACTAGTTGTCCACAGTTAGATGTACAGAAATAAATCGATAAATATTATCTTGAATCAATCCACGACCCAGTGTATACGTATCTCAGTATTGATCACAACTCAAACTATATATATTTTGGAATCAACCTCAACCCTGTATAGCTAACTCCAACATTCACATATAGAGTGTCTATGGTTGTTCCGAAATATATATAGATGTGTCGACATGATAGGTCGAAACATTGTATATGTGTCTATGGTATCTCAAGATTACATAATATACAATACAAGTTGATTAAGTTTTGGTTGGAATAGATTTGTTACCAATTTTCACGTAGCTAAAATGAGAAAAATTATCCAATCTTGTTTTACCCATAACTTCTTCATTTTAAATCCGTTTTGAGTGAATCAAATTGCTATGGTTTCATATTGAACTCTATTTTATGAATCTAAACAGAAAAAGTATAGGTTTATAGTCGGAAAAATAAGTTACAAGTCGTTTTTGTAAAGGTAGTCATTTCAGTCGAAAGAACGACGTCTAGATGACCATTTTAGAAAACATACTTCCACTTTGAGTTTAACCATAATTTTTGGATACAGTTTCATGTTCATAATAAAAATCATTTTCTCAGAATAACAACTTTTAAATCAAAGTTTATCATAGTTTTTAATTAACTAACCCAAAACAGCCCGCGGTGTTACTACGACGGCGTAAATCCGGTTTTACGGTGTTTTTCGTGTTTCCAGGTTTTAAATCATTAAGTTAGCATATCATATAGATATAGAACATGTGTTTAGTTGATTTTAAAAGTCAAGTTAGAAGGATTAACTTTTGTTTGCGAACAAGTTTAGAATTAACTAAACTATGTTCTAGTGATTACAAGTTTAAACCTTCGAATAAGATAGCTTTATATGTATGAATCGAATGATGTTATGAACATCATTACTACCTTAAGTTCCTTGGATAAACCTACTGGAAAAGAGAAAAATGGATCTAGCTTCAACGGATCCTTGGATGGCTCGAAGTTCTTGAAGCAGAATCATGACACGAAAACAAGTTCAAGTAAGATCATCACTTGAAATAAGATTGTTATAGTTATAGAAATTGAACCAAAGTTTGAATATGATTATTAACTTGTATTAGAATGATAACCTACTGTAAGAAACAAAGATTTCTTGAGGTTGGATGATCACCTTACAAGATTGGAAGTGAGCTAGCAAACTTGAAAGTATTCTTGATTTTATGAAACTAGAACTTTTGAAATTTATGAAGAACACTTAGAACTTGAAGATAGAACTTGAGAGAGATCAATTAGATGAAGAAAATTGAAGAATGAAAGTGTTTGTAGGTGTTTTTGGTCGTTGGTGTATGGATTAGACATAAAGGATATGTAATTTTGTTTTCATGTAAATAAGTCATGAATGATTACTCATATTTTTGTAATTTTATGAGATATTTCATGCTAGTTGCCAAATGATGGTTCCCACATGTGTTAGGTGACTCACAAGGGCTGCTAAGAGCTGATCATTGGAGTGTATATACCAATAGTACATACATCTAAAAGCTGTGTATTGTACGAGTACGAATACGGGTGCATACGAGTAGAATTGTTGATGAAACTGAACGAGGATGTAATTGTAAGCATTTTTGTTAAGTAGAAGTATTTTGATAAGTGTCTTGAAGTCTTTCAAAAGTGTATGAATACATATTAAAACACTACATGTATATACATTTTAACTGAGTCGTTAAGTCATCGTTAGTCGTTACATGTAAATGTTGTTTTGAAACCTTTAGGTTAACGATCTTGATAAATGTTGTTAACCCAATGTTTATAATATCAAAAGAGATTTTAAATTATTATATTATCATGATATTATGATGTACGAATATCTCTTAATATGATATATATACATTAAATGTCGTTACAACGATAATCGTTACATAAATGTCTCGTTTCAAAATCATTAAGTTAGTAGTCTTGTTTTTACATATGTAGTTCATTGTTAATATACTTAATGATATGTTTACTTATCATAATATCATGTTAACTATATATAACCATATATATGTCATCATATAGTTTTTACAAGTTTTAACGTTCGTGAATCACCGGTCAACTTGGGTGGTCAATTGTCTATATGAAACATATTTCAATTAATCAAGTCTTAAAAAGTTTGATTGCTTAACATGTTGGAAACATTTAATCATGTAAATATCAATCTTAATTAATTTATATAAACATGGAAAAGTTCGGGTCACTACAGTTTCTACTCTTCCTTCTATCATTTTGGTCCACTAATCTGATTTATGGTTAAAGCTATAATAGATAACCTCTAAGACTTTAGAGATTACATAATCGCCGCAGAATGTTTTTCCAATGAAGTTATGAATCAATACTTCATCAGTTATTGTTGTTGGTACTCCTTGGTATCTATGGTGCGTATGACGTTGATGCTCGAGGTACAGATTGTGATGTTGAGTTGTGGGATGCGGATGTTGTTGGTGGTACTGGTGTTGTTGATGGTGCTTGTAATCTTTGCACCATATTCTCCAAAGCCAATACTTGAGCGCGAAGCTCGTTGACTTCTTCTATTACACCGGGATGATCGGTGGTTCGAACGAGCGGGTGAATAAGGTCTAGAATTTGAGATAATATATAATCATGACGAGACATTCTGGAAATGAGAGAGAAAATGGTGTCTCGGATAGGTTCGCTGGTATGTGCTTCAGGTTCTTCGCCAAGCGGACAATGTGGTGGATGAAAGGGATCACCTTCTTCTTGTCTCCAGTGATTAAGTAGACTACGAACCCATCCCCAATTCATTCAGAATAGATGATGGCTAAATGCTTGATCCATTCCGGTCACACTACTTTCGGAGCTCGAGTGAAACTCCATATCGGAATTCGAGGGACTTGAACTAGTGGAGAGTTCCATTTCGTACTATTGAATAAAGGATTTTTCGATATAAAATGATTTCTGACTATCGGATGGTATTCTAATTACCTAGAATATATATATATATATATATATATATATATATATATATATATATATATATATATATATATATATATATATATATATATATATATATATATATATATATATATATATATATATATATATATAGAGAGAGAGAGAGAGAGAGAGAGAGAGAACAAAAGATTTCATAGATTACGGAGAAATTTGCGGAATATGCCAAGCAAAATTTACAGTAACAGATACGCTAAGATATGAATTAGCAGATACGCTAAGATATGAATTTTGTCTATATACTATTCAAGCAATCAATACAGTAAGATGTGTCTAGACTAAGGATGATAAGCATGTAATTTCCGACAAGAAATGATAAGCAAAACTTTTTGACATGCAGCTAAGGTCGAGGTCCAGACTCACTAATGCATCTTAATAACTATCAGTTAGACATACTAATGCAAGACCTGGTTCACTAAGACCACCATTCTGATACCACATGAGACGACCCGTCATAATCCATAAGGACGAATAAAACAACATATGACTACATTGCGAGGTACTTGACCTCTATATGATACATTTTTACAAACATTGCATTCATTTTAAAAGACAAACATTCATTACATCGAAAGTTGATAGGCATGCATACCATTTCATAATATCCAACTATAAATGACCTAATCTGTCATTTGCTTAATCATAATCTTTAATGAACTCAACGACTTGAATGCAACGTCTTTTGAAATATGTCATGAATGACTCCAAGTAATATCTTTAAAATGAGCAAATGCACAGCGGAAGATTTCTTTCAATCCTGAGAATAAACATGCTTTAAAGTGTCAACCAAAAGGTTGGTGAGTTCATTAGTTTATCATCAATATTCATTTCCATCATTTTTAATAGACCACAAGATTTCATATTTTCATTTCTCATAAACATCATGTGTAGCGACCCGACCAAATCATGTTTGACGGCGCCGACTACTTCGGTCCCGTTGCGTGGTCATAAGTCTTTATTATGACGTTTAACCAAAATATGTCGCATTCATTTCATAAGTAAAAGGATGTTTCAAGTTTACAAATGTAGTTCAAAAGACTAGTTACATTACAATGTTTAACGTACGAATGAAACCTATGCGACACAATTTAAAGTGGTCAAAAGACGTTCCAACTATGCATGCATACTCGACATCCAAGCAAGTACCAAAAAGAGTGCGGAAGCATGTATCAAGTAGCTTTCAAAGACCTGAGAAAACATATAGAAAACTATCAACGAAAACGTTGGTGAAATCATAGGTGTTTTAGTAAACGTTGCATTTGAACCACAAGATTTAATATAATATGATCATCTAAATCATTTGCATTCCAAAGTTATTTGTTTTGCGGGCACCCAATTATCAAACTTAACTGTTTTGCACCCTTTGCGTAGTGTTAGAACATACACTAGACCCGAAAATATATTTCATCCGCTAACGGTTGCGAAGCGTCCGAATGAGGCTCGTCAAGCCCATGTGATCACATAATATAAGTTCACGTTTACACCCTGCAAGCGTAACTAATGATAATTGAATTGAGGATTTTTGTTCAAACCCGTACGTGGAATGTTCATTTTCGTACTTGTGTTCAATGTATAAAAGTATGATACGTATATGTTTCTCATCCCATAGTTTAAAGCATAAAAGTTGTTTGAAAGATAGGACTATGATCTCACCTTGAGTGCACGTATGAAAAGTACTTCACAAAGTAACGTGTGCGAAGGATAGTGCTAGTCTTGACCTAAACAAATAGGTCGTATCAATAACGGTAAACACGATAGGTTAAAGATGTTCAATTAGTCCTATGGCTCGTTACGACTCGATTATGTAGCATGTGAAATCAAATTGTCAAGTTTCATGCAAGATACAAGTATAGAAACAAGTTAGGAAGGTTGCATAATCATTTGGTTAAGTTTGACAAAAAGTCAAACTTTGGTCGGACAAAGTCAACGAAAAAGTCAACACGTTCGGGTCGGGTCCCGAACTATTTTTCTGAGGTTTTTAATCATATATGAGCATGTTAGAACAAGTTACATGTGAATCGGAGGTGCGTAGCATAGCAAACATTATTCAAAAATCGACAAAGTTGGACAGACAACTTTGGCGCGCCGCGCGGGTATATGGCGCGCCGCGCCATTACCTGTGCAGAGAATTCAGGCAATTTTTAAGTTTTATGCACGAACCTAACTTCAACCAATCACCATTTATGACCCGCAAACAACCAAAGCATGTATCTTATATCATCGGAAAGGTATTTTGACATGGAAAACAACTAAACAGATTTCATCCATCACATTTACTTTTACAACAACCAAAATCACATTCAAAGCTCCTCATTAAATGCACTCAAGTTCATAAATGAAATTCGATGATTCGGCAACCAATTTACATGAATGATATGCCGTTTCGAAGGTGATCAAGCATACAATACAACCTAACACTTACAAATAACATTTCATGTCATTCAAAGCATCAAAAATTCATTTCAAGTTCATCAAACCCTAACCCAAATCCACCAAAACCAATAATCAAGTTTATGAAGTTTTCTAAAACAACCTACACATCAAATTGAAGCTAGTGCTACTAGTAACACATTTAATACTTGCACTTTACCATAACAACAACATTTAAGCAACCAAATTACCAAATCAAACACACCAAAGTTCATTTTTAAGCTAGTTACTTCAAATAACGAAATCGAGCAAATAAATCATATAATCATGTTAGACTTGAGCCATAGACACTAATTAACAACTTTATAAGTTAAAAACATCAAGAACACAAAATCTAGTGATTTTAGAAAGTTACCCAAACTTGATGAAATCGGTATGGAATCGAAGAGGAAGATGAGAGGATTCCGAATATGCAATTTGTTTTGCAAGACACCCGCTAGCTTGGATTTAGATGATGATTCTTTGATATGGAGTTTGAGAGAAAATTGGAAAGTAGTAAAGAAAAAGAGAAATGAAATGAAAAAGGTGGGAGGAAGGGGTTGACTAGTCAAATGCTAGTCACCTCTTTGGCACTTTGGCGAAACTAGTCCCTCAAGTTCGGTTGCGGGTGCGTGAATTACCTAAACGAGATATTTTTAAAACGCGTATTAACGGGAGATGTTATAAACATATAACGGGATTTAAATAGTTAAACGGAAAAAGGCGGGATGTTACATTACCTACTCCTTAAAAGAAATTTCGTCCCGAAATTTAAGTACGCGTAGCGGTCATTGTTTCTTCCTCAAAATCTTGCATTTCTGGAATCGGGAATAAATGAGGGTATTTTTTTTGCATTTGATCTTGCCTTTCCCAAGTAAACTTGGGTCCCCTTTTGGCGTTCCAACGGACTTTAACAATCGGAATTCGGCTTTGTTTTAATGTCTTGACGGAGGTGTCCACAATTTCAACCGGTTCCTCCACAAAATGAAGTTTGTCATCAATAGTGTAGCGACCCGACCAAATCGTCATTGACGGCGCCGTCTACTTAGGTCCCGTTACGTGGTCATAAGTCTTTAAAACAACGTTTGACCAAAATATATGTCGCATTCATTTCAAATGTAAAGATTGTTCAAGTTTACAAGAATAGTTCCACCACAAGTTACGATACAAAGTTTTAAGTACAAATGAAACTTATGCGACACAATTTAAAAGTATCCAAAAGACGCTCCATGTATGCATATATACTCGACATCCAATGCAAGTATCAAAATAATGAGCGGAAGCATGTATTATGTATCATTCAAGAACCTGAGAAAAACATAGAAATCTGTCAACGAAAACGTTGGTGAAATCATAGGTTTAAGTAA
This sequence comes from Rutidosis leptorrhynchoides, assembly GCF_046630445.1. Classification (NCBI taxonomy): domain Eukaryota; kingdom Viridiplantae; phylum Streptophyta; class Magnoliopsida; order Asterales; family Asteraceae; genus Rutidosis; species Rutidosis leptorrhynchoides. Next base: position 256,370,954 of record NC_092334.1, read on the forward strand.
GTAAGTACAAGTGAACCACAAGATTTGCATCAATGAAATAATAGTAATACATTCCAAAAGTTTGTTTCACGAGCACCCAATTATCAATGCTTAACATTCCTTCCATTGAACCCCATCACTTAGTGCTAGAACATACACTGTTTCTCGAAAATATATTTCATTCGTAAACGGTAGCGAACCGTTTGAATGAGGGTTTGTCAAACACATATGGATCCATACAACATAAGTTCTCGCTTACACCCGGCAAGTGTAACTAATGATAATCGAATTGAGGATTTTGTTCTAAACTCGTATGTAGAATGTTTGTTTTCCTGTACTTGTGTTCACTTAGTAAAAGAAATGTTTATGTTTTCTCATCCCAAATGTAAGTTCAAAAAGAGTAAAAGTGGGACTATGATCTTACCTTGAGTGCACGTACGAAAAGTACTTCACAAAATAACGTGTGCGAAGGATAGTGCTAGTCTTGACCTAAACAAATAGGTCGCATCAATAACGGTAAACACGATAGGTCAAAGATGTTCAATTAGTCCTATGGCTCGTTACGACTCGATTATGTAGCATGTGAAATCAAATTGTCAAGTTTCATGCAAGGTACAAGTATATAAACAAGTTAGGAAGGTTGCATAATCATTTGGTTAAGTTTGACAAAAAGTCAAACTTTGGTCGGTCAAAGTCAACGAAAAAGTCAACACGTTCGGGTCGTGTCCCGAACTATTTTTCTGAGGTTTTTAATCATGTATGAGCATGTTAGGACAAGTTACATGTGAATCGGAGGTGCGTAGCATAGCAAACATTATTCGAAAATTGACCAAGTTGGACAGACCATAATGGCGCGCCGCGCGGGTATATGGCGCGCCGCGCCATTACCTGTGCAGAGAGTTCTGGCAACTTTTAAGTTTTATGCACGAACCTAACTTCAAACAATCACCATTTATGATCCGCAAACAATCAAGACAAGTATCTTATACCGTTGGGAAGGTAATTTGACGAGGAAAGCAACTAAACACATTTCATCAATCAATCTACCTATTACAACAACCAAAACCGCATCTAATGCTTAACATTAACTGCATACAAGTTCATAAATGCAATTCAATGATTCGGGCAACCAATTTACATGAATGATATGCCGTTTCGAAGGTAATCAAGCATACAATCCAACTAAACACTTACCAATAATAATCCATGGCATTCAATGCATCAAAAGTCCATTTCAAGTTCATCAAACCCTAACCCAAATTCACCAAAATCAATAATCAAGTTCATGAAGTTTTCTAAGGCAACCTACACATCAAATTGAAGCTAGTGATACAAGGAACACAATTAGAACATGAACTTTTAACATCTAACAACATATGATCATCCAAAATTCAAGAACAACACACCAAAAGTCAAGTTCATGCTAGTTACACTAAAACAACGAGATCGAGCATATAAATTACACACACGACATCACAATGAGCCATAGACACTAACTAACACCATTTCAAGTCAAAAACACGAATTTAGAGAAATCTAGAGTTTTAGAAATGTTACCCAAACGAGATGAAGTTGGTACCAAAATGAAGAGGATGAAGAGAGGATTACGAATATGTAATTTATTTTGTTGTAAGCCTCCTAGATCGGATTTAGATGATGATTGAATGAATTTGGTAATGGTGTGTGTTCTTGCTAGAGAGAAAGAGAGAGAGATGGAGATGAAAATGAATGGGTGAAAGGGGTTTGACCCTTTGACCTAGTCAAGGGTTTGATCCCTTGTCAAGTTTAGTCCCTCAACTTTCGTTCGGGTGCGTGAATTACCTAAACGAGATAATTTAAAACGCATATCAACGGGAGATGTTATAAACATATAACGGACTTTATATTAGTATAACGGAAAAGTAAATGGAAAAAGGGGATGTTACATTACCTACTCCTTAAAAGAAATTTCGTCCCGAAATTTAAGTAGGCGTAGTAGTCGTTGTTTCTTCCTCGAGATCTTGTGTTTCCGAATTCACGAATAGATGAGGATACTTCCTTTGCATTTGATCTTGTCTTTCCCAAATAAACTCGGGTCCCCTTTTGGCGTTCCAACGGACTTTAACAATCGGGATTCGGCTTTGTTTCAATGTCTTGACAGAGGTGTCCACAATTTCAACCGGTTCCTCCACAAAATGAAGTTTGTCATCAATAGTAAGTTCCTCGAGAGGGATGACGATATCGGGTTTGGCGAGACACTTTTTCAAGTTAGATACATGGAAGGTAGGATGAACGGAGTTCAATTGAGGCGGAAGATCTAAACGATACGCAACGGTTCCAATACGCTCCAAGATTTCGAAAGGACCAATATACCGTGGATTTAGCTTCCCGCGTTTCCCAAAACGGATTAGACCCTTCCAAGGTGCGACTTTTAACATGACGCGGTCACCGACTTGAAATTCAAGGTCGTTGCGTCTTTTGTCGGTATAGCACTTTTGACGACTCCGGGCCGTCCGAAGCCTATCTCGGATTTGAATGATCTTCTCGGTGGTTTCGTGAATGAGTTCGGGTCCGGTGATTTGTACGTCGCCTACTTCGGCCCAACAAAGAGGTGAACGACATTTTCGGCCATATAGCACTTCAAAAGGTGCGACTTTAATACTCGCGTGATAACTATTGTTGTAAGAGAACTCGGCGAGAGGTAAGTGCTTGTCCCAAGCTTTTCCGAAATCAACCACGCAAGCTCGTAACATGTCCTCTAAGGTTTGAATTGTACGTTCGCTTTGTCCATCGGTTTGAGGATGATATGCGGTGCTCATGTCTAAACGCGTTCCCAATGCTTCTTGCAAAGTACGCCAAAATCTAGAAACGAAACGGCCATCTCGGTCGGAGATAATCGATAAAGGTACACCGTGTCGGGCTACGATCTCCTTAATGTAAATTTGTGCAAGTTTTTCCATTTTGTCCGTTTCTTTCATGGCCAGGAAGTGTGCGGATTTGGTGAGACGGTCAACAATAACCCAAATGGTATCATAACCGCCCGTCGTTTTTGGTAGTTTGGTGATAAAATCCATCGTTATTCTTTCCCACTTCCATTGCGGGATCTCGGGTTGTTGAAGTAGCCCGGACGGTCTTTGGTGTTCGACTTTGACTTTGGAACATGTCAAACACTTGAAAACATAAGTAGCTACGTCCCTTTTGATGTTCGGCCACCAATATAGCTGTTTAAGGTCGTGGCACATCTTATTGGCACCGGGGTGAATCGAGTATCGTGACTTATGGGCTTCATCTAAAATAAGGCTTCGTAGGTCCCCATAACTAGGCACCCAAATCCTTCCGGCGTAATATCGGAGTCCGGTCTCCCTAATTTCGAATCGAGAGACGAGAATGTTCAAGAGCTCGTGTGAAAGGTTTTTATCCTTGAGGGCCTCATCTTGGGCTACCCGAATTTGGCTATTAAGGTTTGTGTGGATGGTGATGTTTAAGGCTCGGACACGAAGAGGCACCGCTCTTTCTTTTCGACTTAAGGCATCGGCTACTACATTTGCCTTCCCGGGATGGTAACGAAGCTCGCAATCGTAATCGTTTAAGGTTTCAACCCACCTTCGTTGTCTCATGTTTAGTTGCTTTTGATCAAAAATGTGTTGGAGACTTTTGTGGTCGGTAAAGATAGTACTCTTGGTTCCATAAAGATAGTGTCTCCACATTTTAAATGCAAAGATAACGGCTCCGAGTTCGAGATCATGTGTCGTATAGTTTCGTTCATGAATTTTGAGTTGTCGAGAAGCATAAGCAATGACTTTCGTTCGTTGCATCAATACACACCCAAAACCATGTTTCGAGGCATCACAATATACAACAAAGTCATCATTGCCTTCGGGAAGTGACAAGATAGGAGCAGTGGTTAGCTTCGTTTTCAAGATTTGGAATGCGGATTCATGTTCGGTCGCCCAAATGAATTTCTTTCCATTGTGAGTCAATGCGGTTAGAGGACGTGCAACCAAAGAGAAGTTTTCGATGAATCTACAATAGTACCCGGCGAGACCCAAAAATTGACGAATGTGAGTAGGAGTAGTAGGAGTCTCCCATTTGCTAATGGCTTCGATTTTCGTTGGATCGACTTTAATACCTTGGTCACTTACAACATGACCAAGAAATTGAACTTCCTTTAACCAAAATTCACACTTGGAGAATTTGGCATAGAGTTGTTCTTGTCTTAAAAGTTCAAGCACAAGTCGGAGATGTTGTTCGTGCTCTTCTTCATTTTTAGAATAGATCAATATGTCATCGATGAACACAATAACGAATTTATCGAGATACGGTTTGCACACGCGGTTCATAAGATCCATGAACACCGCCGGTGCGTTAGTGAGACCAAATGGCATGACAAGGAATTCATAACTACCATAACGAGTTCGGAAAGCGGTTTTGGAGACATCTTCCCCCTTAACCCTCAATTGATGATAACCCGAGCGGAGATCGATTTTCGAATATACACAAGACCCTTGTAGTTGATCAAAGAGGTCATCGATGCGAGGAAGAGGATATCGGTTCTTAACCGTCAATTTATTTAGTTCACGATAATCAATGCACATTCGTAGGGATCCGTCTTTCTTTTTAACAAACAAAATCGGAGCTCCCCAAGGTGAATGGCTAGGTTGGATAAAACCATGATCAAGTAGTTCTTGGATTTGACTTTGCAATTCTTGCATTTCAGATGGAGCGAGTCTATATGGTGCACGTGCTACGGGTGCGGCTCCCGGAATAAGATCGATTTGGAATTCAACCGGTCGATGAGGCGGAAGACCCGGCAATTCATCGGGAAATACATCGGAATAGTCACTAACAATTGGCACATCATCGATGTGCTTCTCATCGGACTCGACTTTCTTAACCTGAGCAAGGATCGCAAAACAACCCTTACGGAGTAGTTTTCTAACTTTAATACACGAAATGAGGTTGAGTCCGGTGCAACTCTTATCGTCATAGACGATCAAAGGTTCACCATTCTCGATAGGAATTCGGATTGCGTTAAGATCACAAAGAATGTGAGATTTCTTTTTGACTAACCAATTCATACCGATTATTACATCAAAGCTTCCTAGTTCCATGGGTATCAAGTCAATTTCAAATTCCTTACCCAAAATGTTTATCGTACACCCTCGGTAATATGTGTCGGTACTTAATAGTTTCCCGTTAGCCACTTCAATGGTATAAGTGGTATCTAATGGAAGAGGTGGAGTGCTAAAAGAATGAGTCAAAGTCTTGGATACAAAGCATTTATCGGCACCCGAATCGAATAAACAAGAGACATAAGAATTGTTGAGAAGAAACGTACCCGTGACTAGTTCAGTGTCATCCCGGGCTTCCTCGGTGTTGATGTTGAAAGCTCGGCCGCGCGTGTTGGGGTTATCTTTCTTCTTTGGGCATGCATTTCTATAATGACCCGTTTGACCACATTCGTAACAAGTGCCCGTCTTTGGTGCATTGGGCCACTTTCGAGCAACGGGAGTGGCACTTTTACAATCGTTGGCCTTATGACCAACTCCTTGGCACCGGTGGCAAATTAACTTGCCACATTCACCAAAGTGATGTTTGTTGCATTTGTTACAAAGAGGTAGGTTCCCGGCATAACCCTTCTTGCCGTCGGAGGTGTAAGGTGAAATGTCCCGTTCTTATTGATTAAAAACGTTCCATATTAATTGATTTCGTTGCGAGGTTTTGACCTCTATATGAGACGTTTTTCAAAGACTGCATTCATTTTAAAACAAACCATAACCTTTATTTCATCAATAAAGGTTTAAAAAGCTTTACGTAGATTATCAAATAATGATAATCTAAAATATCCTGTTTACACACGACCATTACATAATGGTTTACAATACAAATATGTTACAACAAAATAAGTTTCTTGAATGCAGTTTTTACACAATATCATACAAGCATGGACTCCAAATCTTGTCCTTATTTAAGTATGCGACAGCGGAAGCTCTTAATAATCACCTGAGAATAAACATGCTTAAAACGTCAACAAAAATGTTGGTGAGTTATAGGTTTAACCTATATATATCAAATCGTAACAATAGACCACAAGATTTCATATTTCAATACACATCCCATACATAGAGATAAAAATCATTCATATGGTGAACACCTGGTAACCGACAATAACAAGATGCATATATAAGAATATCCCCATCATTCCGGGACACCCTTCGGATATGATATAAATTTCGAAGTACTAAAGCATCCGGTACTTTGGATGGGGTTTGTTAGGCCCAATAGATCTATCTTTAGGATTCGCGTCAATTAGGGTGTCTGTTCCCTAATTCTTAGATTACCAGACTTAATAAAAAGGGGCATATTCGATTTCGATAATTCAACCATAGAATGTAGTTTCACGTACTTGTGTCTATTTTGTAAATCATTTATAAAACCTGCATGTATTCTCATCCCAAAAATATTAGATTTTAAAAGTGGGACTATAACTCACTTTCACAGATTTTTACTTCGTCGGGAAGTAAGACTTGGCCACTGGTTGATTCACGAACCTATAACAATATATACATATATATCAAAGTATGTTCAAAATATATTTACAACACTTTTAATATATTTTGATGTTTTAAGTTTATTAAGTCAGCTGTCCTCGTTAGTAACCTACAACTAGTTGTCCACAGTTAGATGTACAGAAATAAATCGATAAATATTATCTTGAATCAATCCACGACCCAGTGTATACGTATCTCATTATTGATCACAACTCAAACTATATATATTTTGGAATCAACCTCAACCCTGTATAGCTAACTCCAACATTCACATATAGAGTGTCTATGGTTGTTCCGAAATATATATAGATGTGTCGACATGATAGGTCGAAACATTGTATACGTGTCTATGGTATCTCAAGATTACATAATATACAATACAAGTTTATTAAGTTATGGTTGGAATAGATTTGTTACCAATTTTCACGTAGCTAAAATGAGAAAAATTATCCAATCTTGTTTTACCCATAACTTCTTCATTTTAAATCCTTTTTGAGTGAATAAAATTGCTATGGTTTCATATTGAACTCTATTTTATGAATCTAAACAGAAAAAGTATAGGTTTATAGTCGGAAAAATAAGTTACAAGTCGTTTTTGTAAAGGTAGTCATTTCAGTCGAAAGAACGACGTCTAGATGACCATTTTAGAAAACATACTTCCACTTTGAGTTTAACCATAATTTTTGGATATAGTTTCATGTTCATAATAAAAATCATTTTCTCAGAATAACAACTTTTAAATCAAAGTTTATTATAGTTTTTAATTAACTAACCCAAAACAGCCCGCGGTGTTACTACGACGGCGTAAATCCGGTTTTACGGTGTTTTTCGTGTTTCCAGGTTTTAAATCATTAAGTTAGCATATCATATAGATATAGAACATGTGTTTAGTTGATTTTAAAAGTCAAGTTAGAAGGATTAACTTTTGTTTGCGAACAAGTTTAGAATTAACTAAACTATGTTCTAGTGATTACAAGTTTAAACCTTCGAATAAGATAGCTTTATATGTATGAATCGAATGATGTTATGAACATCATTACTACCTTAAGTTCCTTGGATGAACCTACTGGAAAAGAGAAAAATGGATCTAGCTTCAATGGATCCTTGGATGGCTCGAAGTTCTTGAAGCAGAATCATGACACGAAAACAAGTTCAAGTAAGATCATCACTTGAAATAAGATTGTTATAGTTATAGAAATTGAACTAAAGTTTGAATATGATTATTACCTTGTATTAGAATGATAACCTACTGTAAGAAACAAAGATTCCTTGAGGTTGGATGATCACCTTACAAGATTGGAAGTGAGCTAGCAAACTTGAAAGTATTCTTGATTTTATGAAACTAGAACTTTTGGAATTTATGAAGAACACTTAGAACTTGAAGATAGAACTTGAGAGAGTTCAATTAGATGAAGAAAATTGAAGAATGAAAGTGTTTGTAGGTGTTTTTGGTCGTTGGTGTATGGATTAGATATAAAGGATATGTAATTTTGTTTTCATGTAAATAAGTCATGAATGATTACTCATATTTTTGTAATCTTATGAGATATTTCATGCTAGTTGCCAAATGATGGTTCCCACATGTGTTAGGTGACTCACATGGGCTGCTAAGAGCTGATCATTGGAGTGTATATACCAATAGTACATACATCTAAAAGCTGTGTATTGTACGAGTATGAATACGGGTGCATACGAGTAGAATTGTTGATGAAACTGAACGAGAATGTAATTGTAAGCATTTTTGTTAAGTAGAAGTATTTTGATAAGTGTATTGAAGTCTTTCAAAAGTGTATAAATACATATTAAAACACTACATGTATATACATTTTAACTGAGTCGTTAAGTCATCGTTAGTCGTTACATGTAAGTGTTGTTTTGAAACCTTTAGGTTAACGATCTTGTTAAATGTTGTTAACCCAATGTTTATAATATCAAAAGAGATTTTAAATTATTATATTATCATGATATTATGATGTACGAATATCTCTTAATATGATATATATACATTAAATGTCGTTACAACGATAAACGTTACATATATGTCTCGTTTCAAAATCATTAAGTTAGTAGTCTTGTTTTTACATATGTAGTTCATTGTTAATATAATTAATGATATGTTTACTTATCATAATATCATGTTAACTATATATATAACCATATATATGTCATCATATAGTTTTTTTTTACAAGTTTTAACGTTCGTGAATCACCGGTCAACTTGGGTGGTCAATTGTCTATATGAAACATATTTCAATTAATCAAGTCTTAACAAGTTTGATTGCTTAACATGTTGGAAACATTTAATCATGTAAATATCAATCTTAATTAATTTATATAAACATGCAAAAGTTCGGGTCACTACAGTACCTACCCGTTAAATAAATTTCGTCCCGAAATTTTAAGCTGTTGAAGGTGTTGACGAATCTTCTGGAAATAGATGCGGGTATTTCTTCTTCATCTGATCTTCACGCTCCCAGGTGAACTCGGGTCCTCTACGAGCATTCCATCGAACCTTAACAATTGGTATCTTGTTTTGCTTAAGTCTTTTAACCTCACGATCAATTATTTCGACGGGTTCTTCGATGAATTGAAGTTTTTCGTTGATTTGGATTTCATCTAACGGAATAGTGAGATCTTCTTTAGCAAAACATTTCTTCAAATTCGAGACGTGGAAAGTGTTATGTACAGCCGCGAGTTGTTGAGGTAACTCAAGTCGGTAAGCTACTGGTCCGACACGATCAATAATCTTGAATGGTCCAATATACCTTGGATTTAATTTCCCTCGTTTACCAAATCGAACAACGCCTTTCCAAGGTGCAACTTTAAGCATGACCATCTCTCCAATTTCAAATTCTATATCTTTTCTTTTAATGTCAGCGTAGCTCTTTTGTCGACTTTGGGCGGTTTTCAACCGTTGTTGAATTTGGATGATCTTCTCGGTAGTTTCTTGTATAATCTCCGGACCCGTAATCTGTCTATCCCCCACTTCACTCCAACAAATCGGAGACCTGCACTTTCTACCATAAAGTGCTTCAAACGGCGCCATCTCAATGCTTGAATGGTAGCTGTTGTTGTAGGAAAATTCTGCTAACGGTAGATGTCGATCCCAACTGTTTCCGAAATCAATAACACATGCTCGTAGCATGTCTTCAAGCGTTTGTATCGTCCTTTCGCTCTGCCCATCAGTTTGTGGATGATAGGCAGTACTCATGTCTAGACGAGTTCCTAATGCTTGCTGTAATGTCTGCCAGAATCTTGAAATAAATCTGCCATCCCTATCAGAGATAATAGAGATTGGTATTCCATGTCTGGAGACGACTTCCTTCAAATACAGTCGTGCTAACTTCTCCATCTTGTCATCTTCTCTTATTGGTAGGAAGTGTGCTGATTTGGTGAGACGATCAACTATTACCCAAATAGTATCAAAACCACTTGCAGTCCTTGGCAATTTAGTGATGAAATCCATGGTAATGTTTTCCCATTTCCATTCCGGGATTTCGGGTTGTTGAAGTAGACCTGATGGTTTCTGATGCTCAGCTTTGACCTTAGAACACGTCAAACATTCTCCTACGTATTTAGCAACATCGGCTTTCATACCCGGCCACCAAAAATGTTTCTTGAGATCCTTGTACATCTTCCCCGTTCCAGGATGTATTGAGTATCTGGTTTTATGAGCTTCTCTAAGTACCATTTCTCTCATATCTCCAAATTTTGGTACCCAAATCCTTTCAGCCCTATACCGGGTTCCGTCTTCCCGAATATTAAGATGCTTCTCCGATCCTTTGGGTATTTCATCCTTTAAATTTCCCTCTTTTAAAACTCCTTGTTGCGCCTCCTTTATTTGAGTAGTAATGTTATTATGAATCATTATATTCATAGATTTTACTCGAATGGTTTCTCTATCCTTCCTGCTCAAGGCATCGGCTACCACATTTGCCTTCCCCGGGTGGTAACGAATCTCAAAATCGTAATCATTCAATAATTCAATCCACCTACGCTGCCTCATATTCAGTTGTTTCTGATTAAATATGTGTTGAAGACTTTTGTGGTCGGTATATATAATACTTTTGACCCCATATAAGTAGTGCCTCCAAGTCTTTAATGCAAAAACAACCGCGCCTAATTCCAAATCATGCGTCGTATAATTTTGTTCGTGAATCTTCAATTGTCTAGACGCATAAGCAATCACCTTCGTTCGTTGCATTAATACACAACCGAGACCTTGCTTTGATGCGTCACAATAAATCACAAAATCATCATTCCCTTCAGGCAATGACAATATAGGTGCCGTAGTTAGCTTTTTCTTCAATAACTGAAACGCTTTCTCTTGTTCATCATTCCATTCAAATTTCTTCCCTTTATGCGTTAATGCAGTCAAGGGTTTTGCTATTCTGGAAAAGTCTTGGATGAACCTTCTGTAGTAACCAGCTAGTCCTAAAAACTGGCGTATGTGTTTCGGAGTTTTCGGGGTTTCCCACTTTTCAACAGTTTCTATCTTCGCCGGATCCACCTTAATACCTTCTTTGTTCACTATGTGACCGAGGAATTGAACTTCTTCCAACCAAAATGCACACTTTGAAAACTTAGCGTACAATTCTTCCTTCCTCAATACTTCTAACACCTTTCTCAAATGTTCACCGTGTTCTTGGTCATTCTTTGAGTAAATAAGTATGTCATCAATGAAAACAATGACAAACTTGTCAAGGTATGGTCCACACACTCGGTTCATAAGGTCCATGAACACAGCTGGTGCATTAGTTAAACCAAACGGCATGACCATAAACTCGTAATGACCGTAACGTGTTCTGAAAGCAGTCTTTGGAATATCATCTTCTTTCACCCGCATTTGATGATACCCGGAACGTAAGTCAATCTTTGAATAAACAGACGAGCCTTGTAGTTGATCAAATAAGTCGTCGATTCTCGGTAGTGGGTAGCGGTTCTTGATGGTAAGTTTGTTCAACTCTCGGTAGTCGATACACAACCTGAATGTACCATCTTTCTTCTTGACAAACAAAACAGGAGCTCCCCACGGTGATGTGCTTGGTCGAATGAAACCACGCTCTAAAAGTTCTTGTAATTGGCTTTGCAGTTCTTTCATCTCACTGGGTGCGAGTCTGTAAGGAGCACGAGCTATTGGTGCAGCTCCTGGTACAAGATCTATTTGAAATTCAACGGATCGATGTGGGGGTAATCCCGGTAATTCTTTCGGAAATACATCAGGAAATTCTTTTGCAATGGGAACATCATTGATGCTCTTTTCTTCAGTTTGTACTTTCTCGACGTGTGCTAGAACAGCATAGCAACCTTTTCTTATTAGTTTTTGTGCCTTCAAATTACTAATAAGATGTAGCTTCGTGTTGCCCTTTTCTCCGTACACCATTAAGGGTTTTCCTTTTTCTCGTATAATGCGAATTGCATTTTTGTAACAAACGATCTCCGCTTTCACTTCTTTCAACCAGTCCATACCGATTATCACATCAAAACTCCCTAACTCTACTGGTATCAAATCAATCTTAAATGTTTCGCTAACCAGTTTAATTTCTCGATTCCGACATATATTATCTGCTGAAATTAATTTACCATTTGCTAATTCAAGTAAAAATTTACTATCCAAAGGCGTCAATGGACAACTTAATTTAGCACAAAAATCTCTACTCATATAGCTTCTATCCGCACCCGAATCAAATAAAACGTAAGCAGATTTATTGTCAATAAGAAACGTACCCGTAACAAGCTCCGGGTCTTCCTGTGCCTCTGCCGCATTAATATTGAAAACTCTTCCACGGCCTTGTCCATTCGTGTTCTCCTGGTTCGGGCAATTTCTAATAATGTGGCCCGGTTTTCCACATTTATAACAAACTACATTGGCATAACTTGCTCCGACACTACTTGCTCCGCCATTACTCGTTCCGACACCATTTGTTCCTTTCGTTCTATTAACCCCTGGTCCGTAGACCTCACACTTCGCCGCGCTATGACCATTTCTTTTACACTTGTTGCAAAATTTGGTGCAGAACCCCGAGTGATTCTTTTCACACCTTTGGCATAGCTGCTTCTGATTGTTGTTGTTGTTGCGGTTATTATTGTTGTTGGGATGATTGTTGTAGTTGCTGTTGTTGTTGTTGTTGGGCCGTTTGTTGTAGTTGCGATTGATGTTGCGATTGTTGGGATAATTGTTGCGATTATTGTTGTAATTGCTGTTGTTGTTGTATTGGTGATTCTTATCACCGTTTTCCTCCCACTTTCTTTTGACTTGCTTCACATTGGCCTCTTCAGCAGTCTGTTCTTTAATTCTTTCTTCAATTTGGTTCACGAGTTTGTGAGCCATTCTACATGCCTGTTGTATGGAGGCGGGCTCGTGTGAACTTATATCTTCTTGGATTCTTTCCGGTAATCCTTTCACAAACGCGTCGATCTTCTCTTCCTCATCTTCGAATGCTCCCGGACACAATAGGCACAATTCTGTGAATCGTCTTTCGTACGTGGTAATATCAAATCCTTGGGTTCGTAACCCTCTAAGTTCTGTCTTGAGCTTATTGACCTCGGTTCTGGGACGGTACTTCTCGTTCATCAAGTGCTTGAATGCTGACCACGGTAGTGCGTACGCATCGTCTTGTCCCACTTGCTCTAGATAGGTATTCCACCATGTTAACGCAGAACCTGTGAAGGTATGCGTAGCGTACTTTACTTTGTCCTCTTCAGTACACTTACTTATGGCAAACACCGATTCGACCTTCTCGGTCCACCGTTTCAATCCGATCGGTCCTTCGGTTCCATCAAATTCCAAAGGTTTGCAGGCAGTGAATTCTTTGTAGGTGCATCCTACACGATTTCCTGTACTGCTAGATCCAAGGTTATTGTTGGTATGTAGCGCAGCCTGTACTGCGGCTATGTTTGAAGCTAGAAAAGTACGAAATTCCTCTTCATTCATATTCACGGTGTGTCGAGTAGTCGGTGCCATTTCCTTCAAAATAGTTAAATGGAACAAGTTAATCATACAGAATATTAAGAGTAGTTAATAGTATTTCGTAGCATAATATGAACTCATTTATAAAAGCTTTTTCTTCATATTAGCGTTTTATAAGTTTAAATTCGGGTAGTACCTACCCGTTAAGTTCATACTTAGTAGCTAATATACAATTCAACTACTACAATTCTATATGAAAAACTGATTATAATAATATTTCGCGTTCAAACTTTTATACAATATTTTACAAACTTACAATACCGCTTATTTTACATAAAGCATGAAATATAGCACACAATAACTTTGATACAAGATAGTTGTGAAGATAATTCTAGCTAGTACACAAGTCGTTCAGCAAAGGCAATAAAGACACGTAATTCATACGTCCAGAAACAAGTCATGCATTCTGGTTTTACTAGGACTACTTCCCATCCTTGGTCTTGTGCAACATAACCGTTATGGCCGTTGATAAGACAGCGTGTTGTAACGTCTTCAAAGGGACGAGGGTTACGTAATGTCCAACAGTCCCGTAATAATCTAAAAACCTCATTTCTTACCCCAATTACCGACTCCGTCACTTGTGGAAACGTTTTGTTTAATAGTTGTAGCCCGATGTTCTTGTTCTCACTTTGGTGAGAAGCGAACATTACTAATCCGTAAGCATAACATGCTTCTTTATGTTGCATGTTAGCCGCTTTTTCTAAATCACGAAGTCCAATATTCGGATATATTGAGTCAAAATAATTTCTTAACCCGTTGCGTAAAATAGCATTTGGGTTCCCCGCAATATATGCGTCAAAGTAAACACATCGTAACTTATGGGTTTCCCAATGTGATATCCCCCATCTTTCAAACGAAAGTCTCTTATAAACCAAGACATTCTTGGAACGTTCTTCGAATGTCTTACAAACTGATCTCGCCTTAAATAGTTGTGCCGAGGAATTCTGGCCGACTCTAGACAAGATTTCATCAATCATGTCTCTAGGTAGGTCTCTTAAAATATTGGGTTGTCTATCCATTTTGTGTTTTTAAACTGTAAAATAGACAAGAGTTAGATTCATAAAAAAATACTTATTAATACAAGCAATTTTTACATATATCATAAAGCATACGAACACTATATTACATATATTACACCACACGAATACAACTATCTTATTCCGACTCGCTCGTTTCTTCTTCTTTGGTTTTGGTTCGTTTTGCCAAGTTTCTAGGGATATATGATGTTCCCCTAATACGAGCCGTCGTGATCCACATTGGTTTAGAAAAACCTGGTGGTTTAGAGGTTCCCGGGTCATTGTTACAACTTAAGGACTTCGGGGGTTGACGATACATATAAAGTTCATCGGGGTTGGAATTAGATTTCTCTATTTTTATGCCCTTTCCCTTATTATTTTCTTTTGCCTTTTTAAATTCAGTTGGGGTAATTTCTATAACATCATCGGAATTTTCGTCGGAATCCGATTCATCGGAGAATTGGTAATCCTCCCAATATTTTGCTTCCTTGGCGGAAACACCATTGACCATAATTAACCTTGGTCGGTTGGTTGAGGATTTTCTTTTACTTAACCGTTTTATTATTTCCCCCACCGGTTCTATTTCTTCATCCGGTTCCGATTCTTCTTCCGGTTCCGATTCTTCTTCCGGTTCCGACTCTTCTTCCGGTTCCTCTTCGGGAACTTGTGAATCAGTCCACAAATCATTCCAATTTACATTTGACTCTTCATTATTATTAGGTGAGTCAATGGGACTTGTTCTAGAGGTAGACATCTATCACATAATATCAAACGCGTTAAGAGATTAATATATCACATAATATTCACATGTTAAAAATATATAGTTTCCAACAAAATTTGTTAAGCAATCATTTTTCAAGTAAACACGGTCGAAGTCCAGACTCACTAATGCATCCTAACAAACTCGATAAGACACACTAATGCAAAATTCTGGTTCTCTAAGACCAACGCTCGGATACCAACTGAAATGTCCCGTTCTTATTGATTAAAAACGTTCCATATTAATTGATTTCGTTGCGAGGTTTTGACCTCTATATGAGACGTTTTTCAAAGACTGCATTCATTTTAAAACAAACCATAACCTTTATTTCATCAATAAAGGTTTAAAAAGCTTTACGTAGATTATCAAATAATGATAATCTAAAATATCCTGTTTACACACGACCATTACATAATGGTTTACAATACAAATATGTTACAACAAAATAAGTTTCTTGAATGCAGTTTTTACACAATATCATACAAGCATGGACTCCAAATCTTGTCCTTATTTAAGTATGCGACAGCGGAAGCTCTTAATAATCACCTGAGAATAAACATGCTTAAAACGTCAACAAAAATGTTGGTGAGTTATAGGTTTAACCTATATATATCAAATCGTAACAATAGACCACAAGATTTCATATTTCAATACACATCCCATACATAGAGATAAAAATCATTCATATGGTGAACACCTGGTAACCGACAATAACAAGATGCATATATAAGAATATCCCCATCATTCCGGGACACCCTTCGGATATGATATAAATTTCGAAGTACTAAAGCATCCGGTACTTTGGATGGGGTTTGTTAGGCCCAATAGATCTATCTTTAGGATTCGCGTCAATTAGGGTGTCTGTTCCCTAATTCTTAGATTACCAGACTTAATAAAAAGGGGCATATTCGATTTCGATAATTCAACCATAGAATGTAGTTTCACGTACTTGTGTCTATTTTGTAAATCATTTATAAAACCTGCATGTATTCTCATCCCAAAAATATTAGATTTTAAAAGTGGGACTATAACTCACTTTCACAGATTTTTACTTCGTCGGGAAGTAAGACTTGGCCACTGGTTGATTCACGAACCTATAACAATATATACATATATATCAAAGTATGTTCAAAATATATTTACAACACTTTTAATATATTTTGATGTTTTAAGTTTATTAAGTCAGCTGTCCTCGTTAGTAACCTACAACTAGTTGTCCACAGTTAGATGTACAGAAATAAATCGATAAATATTATCTTGAATCAATCCACGACCCAGTGTATACGTATCTCATTATTGATCACAACTCAAACTATATATATTTTGGAATCAACCTCAACCCTGTATAGCTAACTCCAACATTCACATATAGAGTGTCTATGGTTGTTCCGAAATATATATAGATGTGTCGACATGATAGGTCGAAACATTGTATACGTGTCTATGGTATCTCAAGATTACATAATATACAATACAAGTTTATTAAGTTATGGTTGGAATAGATTTGTTACCAATTTTCACGTAGCTAAAATGAGAAAAATTATCCAATCTTGTTTTACCCATAACTTCTTCATTTTAAATCCTTTTTGAGTGAATCAAATTGCTATGGTTTCATATTGAACTCTATTTTATGAATCTAAACAGAAAAAGTATAGGTTTATAGTCGGAAAAATAAGTTACAAGTCGTTTTTGTAAAGGTAGTCATTTCAGTCGAAAGAACGACGTCTAGATGACCATTTTAGAAAACATACTTCCACTTTGAGTTTAACCATAATTTTTGGATATAGTTTCATGTTCATAATAAAAATCATTTTCTCAGAATAACAACTTTTAAATCAAAGTTTATTATAGTTTTTAATTAACTAACCCAAAACAGCCCGCGGTGTTACTACGACGGCGTAAATCCGGTTTTACGGTGTTTTTCGTGTTTCCAGGTTTTAAATCATTAAGTTAGCATATCATATAGATATAGAACATGTGTTTAGTTGATTTTAAAAGTCAAGTTAGAAGGATTAACTTTTGTTTGCGAACAAGTTTAGAATTAACTAAACTATGTTCTAGTGATTACAAGTTTAAACCTTCGAATAAGATAGCTTTATATGTATGAATCGAATGATGTTATGAACATCATTACTACCTTAAGTTCCTTGGATGAACCTACTGGAAAAGAGAAAAATGGATCTAGCTTCAATGGATCCTTGGATGGCTCGAAGTTCTTGAAGCAGAATCATGACACGAAAACAAGTTCAAGTAAGATCATCACTTGAAATAAGATTGTTATAGTTATAGAAATTGAACTAAAGTTTGAATATGATTATTACCTTGTATTAGAATGATAACCTACTGTAAGAAACAAAGATTCCTTGAGGTTGGATGATCACCTTACAAGATTGGAAGTGAGCTAGCAAACTTGAAAGTATTCTTGATTTTATGAAACTAGAACTTTTGGAATTTATGAAGAACACTTAGAACTTGAAGATAGAACTTGAGAGAGTTCAATTAGATGAAGAAAATTGAAGAATGAAAGTGTTTGTAGGTGTTTTTGGTCGTTGGTGTATGGATTAGATATAAAGGATATGTAATTTTGTTTTCATGTAAATAAGTCATGAATGATTACTCATATTTTTGTAATCTTATGAGATATTTCATGCTAGTTGCCAAATGATGGTTCCCACATGTGTTAGGTGACTCACATGGGCTGCTAAGAGCTGATCATTGGAGTGTATATACCAATAGTACATACATCTAAAAGCTGTGTATTGTACGAGTATGAATACGGGTGCATACGAGTAGAATTGTTGATGAAACTGAACGAGAATGTAATTGTAAGCATTTTTGTTAAGTAGAAGTATTTTGATAAGTGTATTGAAGTCTTTCAAAAGTGTATAAATACATATTAAAACACTACATGTATATACATTTTAACTGAGTCGTTAAGTCATCGTTAGTCGTTACATGTAAGTGTTGTTTTGAAACCTTTAGGTTAACGATCTTGTTAAATGTTGTTAACCCAATGTTTATAATATCAAAAGAGATTTTAAATTATTATATTATCATGATATTATGATGTACGAATATCTCTTAATATGATATATATACATTAAATGTCGTTACAACGATAAACGTTACATATATGTCTCGTTTCAAAATCATTAAGTTAGTAGTCTTGTTTTTACATATGTAGTTCATTGTTAATATAATTAATGATATGTTTACTTATCATAATATCATGTTAACTATATATATAACCATATATATGTCATCATATAGTTTTTTTTTACAAGTTTTAACGTTCGTGAATCACCGGTCAACTTGGGTGGTCAATTGTCTATATGAAACATATTTCAATTAATCAAGTCTTAACAAGTTTGATTGCTTAACATGTTGGAAACATTTAATCATGTAAATATCAATCTTAATTAATTTATATAAACATGCAAAAGTTCGGGTCACTACATAAGGCTTCTTAGCAAAGTTGTTGATGCTTGATTGGGAGGGTTCCCACTTTCTTTTGTTGCCGCCCGATTTATCCTCGGCCTTAGGTGCCGGAACTATGATTTCGTCAACCGTTTCTATCAATTTGCGGGCCATGTTCAAAGCTTCTTGATGATTAGTGGGTTTGGATGACATTACTCCGTGTTTGATGCTCTTTGGAAGACCATCCATGTAAAGTTCAACCCTTAAAGCTTCGGGGTTCACAAGATTTGGGCACATCAAGGCTAGTTCGGAAAATCGTTGATTATAAGCCTTGAGATCATTTCCGATCGCCTTTAAAGTTCTTAGCTCTTGTTCGAGCCTTCGGGTTTCTTCACGAGGAAAATATTCGACAATCATCTTTTCCCTCAAGTCGGCCCAAGAGAGGGCGTGAGCTTCATCGGTACCCACCGATTGTACATAAGTATTCCACCATGTAAGAGCGACACCGGCGAAGGTGTGAGTGGAGTATTTGACCTTGTCTTGGTCCTGACAACCGCTTATGCTAAAGACGGCTTCCGTTTGCTCAAACCATCGGGTGAGCACGACCGGTCCCCCGGTTCCATCAAAAGTGTGAGGTTTGCACCCCATGAAAGCTTTATAGGAGCATCCCTCGTTTGAGTTTCCGGCTCCATTGTTGTTGTTGTTGTTGTTGTTGTTGTGGTTGTTATTATTATTGTTGTTGGATGAGTGACCGGCCATGGCCGCATCTACGGCGGTGGCTATCATCCGTTCGAGAGCTTGTTCGGGAGTTTCATTGCGGCGTACACGACGAGGAGCCATTGTTCCTTCAAGACACAAGAATATCATTGATTAGTATTCTCAATAATACTAACCGTGATATAGAATAAAGATAAAGAGAAGTTTTTCCTCGACTCGCCTTAAATTCTTTATGTCATAATGTCGGAACGTTCATATGAGTCACCGAAATATAATCCCGGAAATTATATTACCCTGATTCATATGTGCATTCGACATCATTTCATATAGTCAAGGTGGCGCGTCAATCAAATTAAACAACGTGAGATTAAGATGAACTAAGAGTAGATATGAGTAGAAGCGTTCGAGTATAAATGCACAAGTAGTCAAGTAATTCCTACTTCAAGTCTATATGCCGGTTGTAGTCTAGACTCACCAATGTACCCTATGACTCGAGGTTGACACCAATGAACTCTAAATCCCTACAACCAACGCTCTGATACCATCTGTAGCGACCCGACCAAATCGTCATTGACGGCGCCGTCTACTTAGGTCCCGTTACGTGATCATAAGTCTCTAAAACAACGTTTGACCAAAAGATATGTCGCATTCATTTCAAATGTAAAGATTGTTCAAGTTTACAAGAATAGTTCCACCACAAGTTACGATACAAAGTTTTAAGTACAAATGAAACTTATGCGACACAATTTAAAAGTATCCAAAAGACGCTCCATGTATGCATATATACTCGACATCCAATGCAAGTATCAAAATAATGAGCGGAAGCATGTATCATGTATCGTTCAAGGACCTGAGAAAAACATAGAAATCTGTCAACGAAAACGTTGGTGAAATCATAGGTTTAAGTAAGTAAGTACAAGTGAACCACAAGATTTGCATCAATGAAATAATAGTAATACATTCCAAAAGTTTGTTTCACGAGCACCCAATTATCAATGCTTAACATTCCTTCCATTGAACCCCATCACTTAGTGCTAGAACATACACTGTTTCTCGAAAATATATTTCATTCGTAAACGGTAGCGAACCGTTTGAATGAGGGTTTGTCAAACCCATATGGATCCATACAACATAAGTTCTCGCTTACACCCGGCAAGTGTAACTAATGATAATCGAATTGAGGATTTTGTTCTAAACTCGTATATAGAATGTTTGTTTTCCTGTACTTGTGTTCACTTAGTAAAAGAAATGTTTATGTTTTCTCATCCCAAATGTAAGTTCAAAAAGAGTAAAAGTGGGACTATGATCTCACCTTGAGTGCACGTATGAAAAGTACTTCACAAAATAACGTGTGCGAAGGATAGTGCTAGTCTTGACCTAAACAAATAGGTCGCATCAATAACGGTAAACACGATAGGTCAAAGATGTTCAATTAGTCCTATGGCTCGTTACGACTCGATTATGTAGCATGTGAAATCAAATTGTCAAGTTTCATGCAAGGTACAAGTATATAAACAAGTTAGGAAGGTTGCATAATCATTTGGTTAAGTTTGACAAAAAGTCAAACTTTGGTCGGTCAAAGTCAACGAAAAAGTCAACACGTTCGGGTCGTGTCCCGAACTATTTTTCTGAGGTTTTTAATCATGTATGAGCATGTTAGGACAAGTTACATGTGAATCGGAGGTGCGTAGCATAGCAAACATTATTCGAAAATTGACCAAGTTGGACAGACCATAATGGCGCGCCGCGCGGGTATATGGCGCGCCGCGCCATTACCTGTGCAGAGAGTTCTGGCAACTTTTAAGTTTTATGCACGAACCTAACTTCAAACAATCACCATTTATGATCCGCAAACAATCAAGACAAGTATCTTATACCGTTGGGAAGGTAATTTGACGAGGAAAGCAACTAAACACATTTCATCAATCAATCTACCTATTACAACAACCAAAACCGCATCTAATGCTTAACATTAACCGCATACAAGTTCATAAATGCAATTCAATGATTCGGGTAACCAATTTACATGAATGATATGCCGTTTCGAAGGTAATCAAGCATACAATCCAACTAAACACTTACCAATAATAATCCATGGCATTCAATGCATCAAAAGTCCATTTCAAGTTCATCAAACCCTAACCCAAATTCACCAAAATCAATAATCAAGTTCATGAAGTTTTCTAAGGCAACCTACACATCAAATTGAAGCTAGTGATACAAGGAACACAATTAGAACATGAACTTTTAACATCTAACAACATATGATCATCCAAAATTCAAGAACAACACACCAAAAGTCAAGTTCATGCTAGTTACACTAAAACAACGAGATCGAGCATATAAATTACACACACGACATCACAATGAGCCATAGACACTAACTAACACCATTTCAAGTCAAAAACACGAATTTAGAGAAATCTAGAGTTTTAGAAATGTTACCCAAACGAGATGAAGTTGGTACCAAAATGAAGAGGATGAAGAGAGGATTACGAATATGTAATTTATTTTGTTGTAAGCCTCTTAGATCGGATTTAGATGATGATTGAATGAATTTGGTAATGGTGTGTGTTCTTGCTAGAGAGAAAGAGAGAGAGATGGAGATGAAAATGAATGGGTGAAAGGGGTTTGACCCTTTGACCTAGTCAAGGGTTTGATCCCTTGTCAAGTTTAGTCCCTCAACTTTCGTTCGGGTGCGTGAATTACCTAAACGAGATAATTTAAAACGCGTATCAACGGGAGATGTTATAAACATATAACGGACTTTATATTAGTATAACGGAAAAGTAAATGGAAAAAGGCGGGATGTTACAAATAGTAAGTTCCTCGAGAGGGATGACGATATCGGGTTCGGCAAGACACTTTTTCAAGTTAGATACATGGAAGGTAGGATGAACGGAGTTCAATTGAGGCGGAAGATCTAAACGATAAGCAACGGTTCCAATACGCTCCAAGATTTTGAAAGGACCAATATACCGCGGATTTAGCTTCCCGCGTTTCCCAAAACGGATTACACCTTTCCAAGGTGCGACTTTTAACATGACGCGGTCACCGACTTGAAATTCAAGGTCGTTGCGTATTTTGTCGGTAGAGCACTTTTGACGACTCCGGGCCGTCCGAAGCCTATCTCGGATTTGAACGATCTTCTTGGTGGTTTCGTGAATGAGTTCGGGTCCGGTGATTTGTACGTCGCCTACTTCGGCCCAACAAAGAGGAGAACGGTATTTTCGGCCATATAACGCTTCAAAAGGTGCGGCTTTAATACTCGCGTGATAACTATTGTTGTAAGAGAACTCGGCGAGAGGTAAGTGCTTGTCCCAAGCTTTTCCAAAATCAACCACGCAAGCTCGTAACATGTCCTCTAAGGTTTGAATTGTACGTTCGCTTTGTCCATCAGTTTGAGGATGATATGCGGTGCTCATGTCTAAACGCATTCCCAACGCTTCTTGCAAGGTACGCCAAAATCTAGAAACAAAACGGCCATCTCGGTCGGAGATAATCGATAGGGGTACACCGTGTCGAGCTACGATCTCCTTTATGTAAAGTTGTGCAAGTTTCTCCATTTTGTCGGTTTCTTTCATAGCGAGAAAGTGTGCGGATTTGGTGAGACGGTCAACAATAACCCAAATGGTATCATAACCGCCCGTCGTTTTTGGTAACTTGGTGATGAAGTCCATCGTTATTCTTTCCCACTTCCATTGCGGGATTTCGGGTTGTTGAAGTAACCCGGACGGTCTTTGGTGTTCGGCTTTGACTTTCGAACATGTCAAACACTTGGAAACATAAGTAGCTACGTCCCTTTTGAGGTTCGGCCACCAATATAGTTGTTTAAGGTCGTGGTACATCTTATTGGCACCGGGGTGAATCGAGTATCGCGACTTATGGGCCTCATCTAAAATAAGGCTTCGTAGGTCCCCATAACTAGGCACCCAAATCCTTCCGGTGAAATATCGGAGTCCGGTCTCCCTAATTTCGAATCGAGAGATGAGAATGTTCAAGAGCTCGTGTGAAAGGTTTTCATCCTTGAGAGCCTCATCTTGGGCTACCCAAATTTGGCTATTAAGGTTGGTGTGGATGGTGATGTTTAAGGCTCGGACACGAAGAGGCACCGCTCTTTCTTTTCGACTTAAGGCATCGGCTACTACATTTGCCTTCCCGGGATGGTAACGAAGCTTGCAATCGTAATCATTTAAGGTTTCAATCTACCTTCGTTGTCTCATGTTTAGTTGATTTTGGTCGAAGATGTGTTGGAGACTTTTGTGATCGGTAAAGATAGTACTCTTGGTTCCATAAAGATAGTGTCTCCACATTTTAAGTGCAAAGACAACGGCTCCGAGTTCGAGATCATGTGTCATGTAGTTTCGTTCATGAATTTTGAGTTGTCGAGAAGCATAAGAAATGACTTTCGTTCGTTGCATCAACACACACCCAAAATCATGTTTCGAGGCGTCGCAATACACAACAAAATCGTCATTGCCTTCGGGAAGTGACAAGATAGGAGCGGTGGTTAGCTTTGTTTTTAAGATTTGAAATGCGGATTCTTGTTCGGTCGCCCAATTGAATTTCTTTCCCTTGTGAGTTAAAGCGGTTAGAGGACAAGCAACCAAAGAGAAATCCTTGATGAATCTATGGTAGTATCTGACGAGACCCAAGAATTGACGAATGTGAGTAGGAGTAGTGGGAGTATCCCATTTACTAATGGCTTCGATTTTCATTGGATCGACTTTAATACCTTGGTCACTTACAACATGAACAAGAAATTGAACTTCCTTTAACCAAAATTCATACTTGGAGAATTTGGCATAGAGTCGTTCTTGTCTTAAAAGTTCAAGCACAAGTCGGAGGTGTTCCTCATGTTCTTCTTCGCTTTTAGAATAAACCAAAATATCATCGATGAACACGATAATGAATTTGTCAAGATACGGTTTGCACACGCGGTTCATAAGATCCATGAACACCGCCGGTGCGTTAGTGAGACCAAATGGCATTACAAGAAATTCATAACTACCATAACGAGTTTGGAAAGCGGTTTTGGAGACATCTTCCCCCTTAACCCTTAATTGATGATAACCCGAGCGGAGATCGATTTTTGAATATACACAAGACACTTGTAGTTGATCAAAGAGGTCATCGATGCGAGGAAGAGGATATCGGTTTTTAACCGTCAATTTGTTTAGTTCACGATAATCAATGCACATTCGTAGGGATCCGTCTTTCTTTTTAACAAACAAAATCAGAGCGCCCCAAGGTGAATGGCTAGGTTGGATAAAACCACGATCAAGTAGTTCTTGGATTTGACTTTGCAATTCTTGCATTTCGGATGGAGCGAGTCTATAAGGTGCACGTGCTACGGGTGCGGCCCCCGGAATAAGATCGATTTGGAATTTAACCGGTCGATGAGGTGGAAGACCTGGCAATTCGTCGGGAAATACATCGGAATAGTCACTAACAATTGGCACATCATCGATGTGCTTCTCATCGGACTCGACTTTCTTAACGTGAGCAAGGATTGCAAAACAACCCTTACAGAGTAGTTTTCTAACTTTAATACACGAAACGAGGTTGAGTCCGGTGCAACTCTTATCGCCATAGACGATCACAGGTTCACCATTCTCGATAGGGATTCGAATTGCGTTAAGATCACAAAGGATGTGAGATTTCATTTTGGCTAGCCAATTCATACCGATTAATACATCGAAGCTTCCTAGTTCCATGGGTATCAAGTCAATTTCAAACTCATTACCCAAAATGTTTAACGTACACCCCCGGTAATATGTGTCGGCACTCAATAGTTTTCCGTTGGCCACTTCAATGGTATAAATGGTATCTAGTGGGAGTGGTGGAGTATTAAAAGAATGAGTCAAAGTCTTGGATACAAAAGTCTTATCGGCACCCGAATCGAATAAACAAGTAACATAAGTGTTGTTGAGGAGAAACGTACCCGTGACTAATTCATTGTCATCTCGGGCTTCCTCGGTGTTGATGTTGAAAGCTCGGCCGCGTGTGTTGGGGTTGGCTTTCTTCTTCGGACATGCATTTCTAAAATGACCCGTTTGGCCACATTCATAACAAGTACCCGGTTTTGGTGCATTGGGCACCTTTTGAGCGACGGGGGCGACACTTCTACAATCGTTGGCCACATGACCACCCCTTTGGCACCGGTGGCAAAATCGATTGCTACATTCCCAATAGTGGTGCTTGTGGCATTTGTTGCAAAAGGGTTTATTTCCGCCATAACTTTTCGTGGCGTCGGAGGTGTAAGGCTTCTTAGCAAAGTTGTTGTTGCTTGATTGGGAGGGTTCCCACTTTCTTTTGTTGCCGCCCGATTTATCCTCAGCCTTAGGTGCCGGAACTACGATTTCGTCAACCGTTTCGATCAATTGGCGGGCCATGTTCAATGCTTGTTGTAGGTTAGCGGGTTTGGATGACATCACCCTTTATTTTATGCTCTTTGGAAGACCATACATATAAAGTTCGACCCTTTGAGATTCGGGGTTCACGAGGTTGGGACACATCAAGGATAGTTCGGTGAATCGTTGATTATAGGCCTTGAGATCGTTTCCGACCGCCTCTAAGGTTCTTAGCTCTTGTTCGAGCTTTCGGGTTTCTTCGCGAGGGAAATATTCGATGACCATCTTTTCCCTTAAATCGGCCCAAGAGAAGGCGTGAGCTTCATCGGTACCCACCAATTGTACATAAGTATTCCACCATGTAAGAGCGACACCGGCGAAGGTGTGAGTGGAGTATTTGACCTTCTCTTGGTCCCGACAACCGCTTATGCTAAAGACGGCTTCCGTTTGCTCAAACCATCGGGTGAGCACGACCAGTCCCCCGGTTCCATCAAAAGTGTGAGGTTTGCACCCCATGAAGGATTTGTAGGAGCACCCTTCGTTTGAGTTACCGGCTCCATTGTTGTTGTTGTTGTGGTTGTTGTTATTGTTGGAGGAGTGATCGGCCATGGCCGCTTCCACGGCGGTGGCTATCATTCGTTGTAGAGCTTGTTCGGGGGTCTCATGGCATGGCACACGACGAGGAGGCATTGTTCCTTCAAAACACAAGAATACCGTTGATTAGTATTCTTAATAATACTAACCATGATATGGAATAAGGATAGAGAAAATTTTTTCCTTGACTCGCCTTAAATTCTTTATGTCATAATGTCGGAATGTTCATATGAGTCCTCGTAATATAATCCCGAAAATTATATTACCCTAATTCATATGTGCATTCGACACTAATTCATATAGTCAAGGTGGCGCGTCAATTGAATCAAGTAACGTGAGATTAAGATTGAATAAGAATTTGATATGATAGACGAGTTCGAGTATAATGCACAAGTAGTCAAGTAATTCCTACTTCAAGTCTATATGCCGGTTGTAGTCTAGACTCACCAATGTACCCTATGACTCGGGGTTGACACCAATGAACTATAAATCCCTACAACCAACGCTCTGATACCATCTGTAGCGACCCGACCAAATCATGTTTGACGGCGCTGACTACTTCGGTCCCGTTGCGTGGTCATAAGTCTTTATTATGACGTTTGACCAAAATATGTCGCATTCATTTCATAAGTAAAAGGATGTTTCAAGTTTACAAATATAGTTCAAAAGACTAGTTACATTACAATGTTTAAAGTACGAATGAAACCTATGCGACACAATTTAAAGTGGTCAAAATACGCTCCAACTATGCATGCATACTCGACATCCAAGCAAGTATCAAAAAGAGTGCGGAAGCATGTATCAAGTAGCTTTCAAGGACCTGAGAAAACATATAGAAAACTATCAACGAAAACGTTGGTGAAATCATAGGTGTTTTAGTAAACGTTGCATTTGAACCACAAGATTTAATATAATATGATTATCTAAATCATTTGCATTCCAAAGTTATTTGTTCGCGGGCACCCAATTATCAAACTTAACTGTGTTGCACCCTTTGCGTAGTGTTAGAACATACACTAGACCCGAAAATATATTTCATCCGCTAACGGTAGCGAACCGTCCGAATGAGGCTCGTCAAGCCCATGTGATCACATAATATAAGTTCACGTTTACACCCTGCAAGTGTAACTAATGATAATTGAATTGAGAATTTTTGTTCAAACCCGTAGGTGGAATGTTCGTTTTCGTACTTGTGTTCAATGTATAAAAGTATGATACGTATATGTTTCTCATCCCATAGTTTAAAGCATAAAAGTTGTTTAAAAGATGGGACTATGATCTCACCTTGAGTGTACGTATGAAAAGTACTTCACAAAGTAACGTGTGCGAAGGCTAGTGCTAGTCTTGACCTAAACAAATAGGTCGTATCAATAACGGTAAACACGATAGGTCAAAGATGTTCAATTAGTCCTATGGCTCGTTACGAATCGATTATGTAGCATGTGAAATCAAATTGTCAAGTTTCATGCAAGATACAAGTATAGAAACAAGTTAGGAAGGTTGCATAATCATTTGGTTAAGTTTGACAAAAAGTCAAACTTTGGTTGGTCAAAGTCAACGAAAAAGTCAACACGTTCGGGTCGGGTTCCGAACTATTTTTCTGAGGTTTTTAATCATATATGAGCATGTTAGAACAAGTTACATGTGAATCGGAGGTGCGTAACATAGCAAACAATATTCAAAAATCGACAAAGTTGGACAGACCACTTTGGCGCGCCGCACGGGTATATGGCGCGCCGCGCCATTACCTGTGCAGAGAATTCTGGCAATTTTTAAGTTTTATGCACGAACCTAACTTCAATCAATCACCATTTATGACCCGAAAACAACCAAAGCATGTATCTTATATCATCGGAAAGGTATTTTGACAAGAAAAACAACTAAATACATTTCATCCATCACATTTACTTTTACAACAACCAAAATCACATTCAAAGCTCCTCATTAAATGCACTCAAGTTCATAAATGAAATTCGATGATTCGGCAACCAATTTACATGAATGATATGCCGTTTCGAAGGTGATCAAGCATACAATACAACCTAACACTTACAAATAACATTTCATGTCATTCAAAGCATCAAAAGTTCATTTCAAGTTCATCAAACCCTAACCCAAATCCACCAAAACCAATAATCAAGTTTATGAAGTTTTCTAAAACAACCTACACATCAAATTGAAGCTAGTGCTACTAGTAACACATTTAATACTTGCACTTTACCATAACAACAACATTTAAGCAACCAAATTACCAAATCAAACACACCAAAGTTCATATTCAAGCTAGTTACTTCAAATAACGAAATCGAGCATATAAATTATATAATCATGTTAGACTTGAGCCATAGACACTAATTAACAACTTTATAAGTTAAAAACATCAAGAACACAAAATCTAGTGATTTTAGAAAGTTACCCAAACTTGATGAAATCGGTATGGAATCGAAGAGGAAGATGAGAGGATTCCGAATATGCAATTTGTTTTGCAAGACACCCGCTAGCTTGGATTTAGATGATGATTCTTTGATATGGAGTTTGAGAGAAAATTGTTAAGTAGTAAAGAAAAAGAGAAATGAAATGAAAAAGGTGGGAGGAAGGGGTTGACTAGTCAAATGCTAGTCACCTCTTTGGCACTTTGGCAAAACTAGTCCCTCAAGTTCGGTTGCGGGTGCGTGAATTACCTAAACGAGATATTTTTAAAACGCGTATTAACGGGAGATGTAATAAACATATAACGGGATTTAAATAGTTAAACGGAAAAAGGAGGGATGTTACATCATGCATGCATATAGCCATCTGCATAAAAATAATTCATATGTATTGAACACCTGGTAACCGACAGACATCGACGTCTGCATAATAATAATCTCAAAGTACTAAAGCCATCCATAGACATGAATGGGGGTTGTTAGGCCCAATAGATCTATCTTTAGGATTCGCGTCAATTAGGGGCCATTTCCCTAATTCATAGGTTACCAGACTTGAAGGGCGATATTCGATTTCGATAATCCAACCATAGAATGTAATTTCGATTACTTGTTCCTATTACCTAAAACATTTATAAAAGCAGCGCATGTATTCTCAGCCCAAAAATATATATTGCAAAAGCATTTAAAAAGGGAGTAAATGAAACTCACAATACTGTATTTCGTAGTAAAAATACATATGACGGCATTGAACAAATGCAAGGTTGGCCTCGGATTCACGAACCTATATTAATTATATATTTATATGTTGGTCAATATATGTCTAACAATTTAGGTCAAGTCATAGTGTATCACAATCCAAATG
The DNA here is from genome assembly GCF_046630445.1 of Rutidosis leptorrhynchoides. Taxonomy (NCBI): domain Eukaryota; kingdom Viridiplantae; phylum Streptophyta; class Magnoliopsida; order Asterales; family Asteraceae; genus Rutidosis; species Rutidosis leptorrhynchoides. The sequence goes on from NC_092334.1 coordinate 256,400,581, forward strand.
CTCGAGCTTATCATGCAAAAGTCAACAAAAGTCAACTTGACTCAAAATGATTTCCAAAATCTATACGTGTTTATTATATAACCTAAATATAGTCGTTTTATTTATTTAAATATATTTATCAGATTTTATTAAAGTAAATAATAAAAGTCATTTATTAATAAAATTTTATATTAAAATATATATATATGATAAAAATATACTTTTATATATCTTAAGTAATAAATTTATAAAGTTCACTTAATATCATAAAAATAAGTGGTATGTATTATTAATGTACTTATGTTACGCGTGGTAAAAATATTTTTGTATTACATATTTATTTGATAAAATAATATTGATAATAATAACAAAAGTTGTATTATTTTGTAATAATAATAATAATAATAATTATTCTACTAATAATAATAATGACAATATTTATACTTACTAATGATGATATTAATTATAATAAAATGATTATTCTAATCATAATAATTTTAATAATAACGATATTTTTTATTATTAACTGTAATAATAATAATATTTTATAAAAATAATAATTTTATTCAAAATGATAATTTTTAATAATAATAATAATACTAAAATGATAATAATAATGATATTTTATAATAACAATGATATTTCTATTAAAATGATAATTTTAATAAAAATGATAGTTTTAATATTAATGATACTTTTAATAATAAAAATAACAATAAAAATAAAAAAAATGATAGTTTTGATAAAAATATAAATTATTTTAGTAATGATAATAATAATAATAATGTTGAAAATATTAATAATAACCTTAATGATAATAACGATAGTAATAACAATAACAATTTTTAATGATAATACTTATATTAATAATGATAATGATAATAATAATATTAATTATTAAATAATAATAATAATGACGATAATAACGACGATAACAATAACGATAACGCTAACGATAACGACAATCGTAATAATAATAATAATAATAATATTATGGTTAACGATAATTCAGTTGACGATATCTTTTAATCCGTTCATTGAAATCATACGCTTTCTAAATGAAAAGTTATTAATTTTTTGCCAGCTTTCCAACAACATGCATATCATATACCTTATCTCAGTAGCATATGTATCAAATTCATGATTTATTATAAACTATTTAACGACGAAAATAAGCATACAAGCATGCATAATCATATCTACTCGAGCACTAGACAGGGTACACTATTAATATATAAAATATAAGATATGAATGCTCACGTATCAATATTGTGATTCAATATTGCAGGAAAACACGTAGACGCAACGGAGATGATAAACACTAGGTTTGACTCACGAGCAAACCCTACAAACATTACCCATAACCTCCATAGCTATAACCCATAACTTCCTTAGCTCTATCCCGCTAAAAAAAATCCATTTTAAACCATGCGAACAGAACCTCGTCGTAGTATTTTATGTAATATACTTAGTATTAATAATACTACTAATATTAATCTCATAGGATTAATAATAATAATTCTTAATAATAATAATAATAATAATAATAATAATAATAATAATTATAATAATAATAATAATAATAATAATAATAATAGTAATAATAATATTTTAAATATATATATATATATATATATATATATATACATATATATATATATATATATATATATATATATATATATATATATATATATATATATATATATATATATATATATATATATATATATATATATATATATATATAGAGATACGAGAGATAAGAATGAAGTGAACCAGAGCAGAACGAATTCGTTTTATAAGCAATGTTAGCTACCTGACACTTCCATGCGATCACATGGTTTGAAGGTGTATGGCCATGCGATCGCATGGCCTCTTTTCTCAGCTCATAAACGCGTTGTAAATTCATACCGACACTTATTAATTATTATTATATATAAATTAATATTTAATATATATATTTAATCTATATATTATATTATATTTACGTGCATAGTTGACTTAAAATTTTCATTCCAATGACTCATACGTTTACGCTCGACTTATGTCATGGTTCCGGTTTCTCGAACGTTAACTCGTACGCTGAGAAAACTAGTATTTTACGTTTCGCGGCACGTACCCTTATCAATAAATAGACTTATATCCCAAAAATTTATATTATAAGAAATGTATCTTATACCTTTGAGTATTATGGTCATTTGCTTCTATGAATCGACGTCTCGTTATATATACATGTGATAATTTAAATCCAAAACGTTTTGTATCCAGTTAATATTATATTTAATCACTTTGTAATATATATATATATTTCCAATATAAATTTGTACATATTATATAGAATTGAAATATTTTAATAATATTATATTTAGTTTTTCAAAAGTAATTATATTTCAAAATTCATTTATAATCATTTAAATAATAGAAAATATTATGTCGTATCACGTTTACGTTTTTGAATCACTAAATATATATTTGTAATTTATAATATAAACTTTAATTAAATCCTTCAAAAGTCATAAACAAATTATCTTATAAATCGTTTTAATAATAAAGTTCTTTTTAAATTGAAAACGTTTTAGTACATTTGAAACTGAATCAAATAAATATTATAATTTATTTTTCAAAGCTAATTATATTTAGGAATCATTTTGTTAAAAGGGTCAAAATAATGGAAATCGTTATATCATAAAATATTTTAGAAAGGTAAGATCGTATATACTCATAATAGGTTTTCAAGTTTTTATATTATCGATTTCTGGTGAAGCGCAAGATAAAGTCCGAAGGTTAGATAAACGTATGAAATTTCTTTTAAAGGTAAAATGTCGATATCCAACGTCTAAGTTATTTACGTTCCATGTTCCTTCTTTAAGATGAAAGTTAAAATAGTTATCTTATTAAAAAAAACACGAGGAAAAATATTGTAAAGCATGAATTGAAAATCAAACAGGAATCTCCACTAACCCTTGTCTAGTTTCCGTTAATTAACACTTTTGTTCTTACTTGTAAATCACTTTACCAATTATTCCGAATACCGTTAAAAAGGACAGATTTCTTAAATCATAGTGGACCTCATAATAGAGACCCGTAATCATATCACAATGTATCTGATAATTCAATCATTTAATATTATCTTTTAATTCCGTTAATAAATATATCGAACATATACGTTCATGTAAAATATTATGCATTTAACACTTTGATAACGTTTTCAATTAATATAACTGTATATATATACACATATATATATTATACACATAACCATATACACATAAATGTTCGTGAATCGTCGAGCACGGTCAAAGGGTAATTGATTACATGAATGTAATTTCAAAATTTTTGAGATTCAACTTTACAAACTTTGCTTATTGAAACAACCCCAAATCCGTTTACCAAAAACGAAGCACATTTTTTTTAGTTAGGTACCTTTAATACATTACATTTCCAACTCTGTTTTAACCAAAAACATAATATCATATCGATACGTTTAACAAATTATAACGACCCTTGGTACACAATTAACGCATTACAAAAGCATTTGTAATAATGACTCAATCACACGAAATAAGGGTTAATCACTTACACAATTACCGCATACACGCTAGCAATATAATTAGTATATCATCGCAAAGTATAACGCTCAATCTCCAATACGCAAGCTAGCACAAACAATAGCATATAACTCGAACAATATAATATGCTACACTACAACACATAAAACGTTGATGTTCGCAACATCCATTAGTATTCAAGGCTTGCCCGCGAATGGTATCGTCAACATCGAACTTAAACCCCATTCGCCCCATTTAATGTGGTATCGTCAACATCGAACTTAAAACCCACATATGTGGTATCGTCAACATCGAACTTTAACCCCTCATCAAATCACTACAATAGTGGTATGGCATCGTCAACATCGAACTTTAACTCCATACATGAGGTATCGTCAACACCGAACTTTAAACCCTCATCCAACAAACAATAATGGTATGGCATCGTCAATATCAAACTTTAACTCCATACATTAAATAGCAACTCGCACGAGGATATGGTATCGTCAACATCGAACTTTAAACCCATACCCCACAAGTAAATAAATCATATACATACATATATAATTATTCCACTCACCTTGTGAACTCGAGCATTACAAACCATGCGCGAAATCTCCACCACACGCAACCGAGCAAGATTTTACCTATAATACGCATATAGGTATACACATAATCAACATACAACCTCATTTGGACTCTTGACCCACCCAAATGAACCATAAGTGCAATATACAACCTTTTGCACTTTTAACGCTACCCGAAGGTCTAAAACTAACGAGACTAGTTTCCGCGTTCTCAAAATACCCAAATACATCAACTTTAACCTTTAAACGCATAATAGTTCGCGTTTTACACAAAAACTCATTACATGGTTGACCAAGTTTGACTTTATTGCCAAAACACCAAATTTCAACCCAAAATCATTTTCAACGATTAACTCACATCCAAACACGTCCTTTAACACTTAACACTAGTGTTTAAATAATCGTTTGACCAAAAATAGTGTCATCATCAAGTTTGACCCAATTCAATTTACACATTTTGACCAAAGTCATAAAAATTTCCAAACTAACCAATAATCACTAACACAAGTGAAAATGGCCCTAATACACCAATTAAACCAAATCACAAGTGTTAAACACTTAGCTCACCCAATTTGACACATAAACCCTAATTTTGACCAATTTCAAAATTAGTCAACCCAAATACACCCAACAGGGTTCCAACACTACCAAAATCACTAAACTAAGTGATTACACCCAAAACCAAAGCCTAATCATGACCAAAATGTCAATCAACCCAAAACCCTCCATGTAACAAAAATAATTAGTTTCCATAAACCCACTTCATCATCTAAATGGGTTTTACAACTAAAAAGCTCAAAACCCTAACTTGAATATCAAAACATAAAGATGAATTTCGGAGTTAGAACTTACCATAACTACCACAACGTAGCCGTGAATGAGGAGAACAACTTTAACTCTTGAGACCCGACCCGAATCACTCTTCTTCCCCGATTAGAGCTTTCTCTCTCTAAACCCTTTACTCTCTCTCTCTAGGGTTTGGTGTGTGAGTGGGAGGGAAGAAATGAGAAGGAAATGAGGTTTGGATAAGATTGGGATCAGTTTTATGGCCAAAAACCCGTCCACATGTGAAATACCAACTTTGTCCTTCATTTAACTCATTAAAAGGATGAAAAGCATCAGATCGTGCCTATTGTCGCGCCGCGGAGCAAACCCTCCGCGCCATGGCCCAAAGGGTGATTTTAGATCACTTTTTTAAGCTTTCTGGCCCTCAAAATAGGCAATTGTCGCGCCGTGGACATTCTGGTCGCGCTGTGACAATAGCCTATTTCATCCGCACTTCAACAACTTGTTTTGGCCATAACTTTTTGACCCTAACTCTGTTTTCGATGAATCAAATATCATTGGAAACATAATAAGATTTCCTTTCTAATGGTAAGGTTTTAAAACATCAACTCAAACTTTATTTGGGGTCGAAAAGGTACGTACACACCTTGTAACTCAAACAACGTCCAGTTTTTTTCGACATACGAAAAAGCAACACGTACACGCTTGGTACACTTCATACACTCATCGTACAATCATCTTTATACTATTCTACAACTAAATATGAACATTCTAAAGATCAATCACGTACCTCGGACATGTATGATGAAAAACGGGATGTTACAACTCTCCCCCACTTATTTCGATCACGTCCTCGTGATCCTATTCACTTAACCAATCCGAACTTACACTCTATAGTCCTCCGACACACATCTAAACTCGATGTCCGCAACAATTCCAATAACAATTTCCATTAATCTGAAGTTTTCACCACACGCTAATAATCACTAGCGTGCATTACCGCAACAAGCGATATTTCAAACTGCCCCCATTAAAACTCTGTACTTTAACAGTCCATAACGCACCACTCAACCGGTCAATCGAGTATGTTCTCTATTTCAAGAACCAACCTCCCTCATTTCCGCAACCAGATTATTCCTTCAACGAAAAAATTTTGGTATCACTAAAATAATCACTCTAGGGAACACAAACTTTCCCATCGATCGATCCGCACACGACCATTAGTCTCTGGATTAATCTAGGACGACAATAATACACCACGAACTAGGAAAAACATCAACACTCGACACATGGTTTCTCCCTTAAACCCTACAACACATCATGTACTACGACTTCCTAGTAATAGCATGGAAACTATTCGTGTACTAGAATCCCGTCAACAGCGAATTATCATCATAACAATTCGCGATTTGCCACACTACCCACAATTATATTCATCTATGCTGGGTGAATCCTCCTTCCTAAACCGTCCATTAAGGATGGCCTCGACATTTAAATAAAACTAACGGGTCATCTCACTAGGGTACACACCCTTGCAAACAACAACATTCGCGTGTCTCGACGTGAGACAATCAGAACCGGCGCTCCGCGCCTCACAATCATCCACAAAGTGGAATAATCCACTGAAGATCCTCACAATCACGTTTCCCGACAGGGAAAATACAGCAAACACCACAATACTAACATGTACCTACTCAATAGTACCATCCGGGTTTCATAGCAACCCAGATTTTCATTATGAGAGCACCCGTAATAACAACTTCATTCTCTCACTCCGAGATCTGAAGCTTTACATTTGGTCTCATACCGCACTCTGGTACTACATGACCACTTTGCTTAAAAAGAATTACACTTCATTTGATCTCATCATCACAACTCTACACATAACATTCTGAAATTTTAACTCACAATCGTAACGCACGATCTCGAGTCAACATCAACAACCCGTCACTCTTCCTCGTTAGGGTCTATGAATCCCTATTGAGGTCTAGCACGGTACACTCGGAGACTTCAGTATACAATACACCACCGGATCTTCCTCAAGCGGCAGTAAAAAACTCCCCCACTTAGGATTCATCTTCACATTCTCACCGCCAAGATGATAACACCCCGCGGAATTACCATTTTGCAACACACGTAATCATTCTCATCATTGATCGTAAACACCGAATCACTGCAAATTTCACTTTAGGCTCTCAGAGCCGTCATTCAAAAATTACCAGAGATGCCGTACACGCGACAACTTCGCACCTTCATGTAGTGACCCGAACTTTTCCATGTTTATATATATATTAAATGAAATTGTTATTTACATGATTAAGTGTTTCCAACATGTTAAGCAATCAAACTTGTTAAGACTTGATTAATTGAAATAGGTTTCATATAGACAATTGACCACCCAAGTTGACCGGTGATTCACGAACGTTAAAACTTGTAAAAACTATACGATGACATATATATGGTTATATATATAGTTAACATGATTTTATTATAAGTATGTATCTCATTAGGTATTTTAAAAATGAGTTATATACATAAAAATGAGACTATTAATTTAAGAAACTCGAAAATGATATATATAACGATTATCGTTATAACAACGTCTTACTAGGTACATATGAATCATATTAAGATATTGATACACTTGGTTAATTATGTTAAATGATAATTAAATATATTATTAAGTGTATTAACAATGAAATACATATGTAAAAATAAGACTACTAACTTAATGATTTCGAAACGAGACATATATGTAACGATTATCGTTGTAACGACATTTAACTGTATATATATCATACTAAGATATATTATATATCATAATATCATGATAATATAACAATTTAACATCTCATTTGTTATAATAAACAATGGGTTAACAACATTCAACCAGATCGTTAACCTAATGGTTTCAAAACAACATTTACATGTAACGACTAACGATGACTTAACGACTCAGTTAAAATGTATATACATGTAGTGTTTTAATATGTATTCATACACTTTTGAAAGACTTCAAGACACTTATCAAAATACTTCTACTTAACAAAAATGCTTACAATTACATCCTCGTTCAGTTTCATCAACAATTCTACTCGTATGCACCCGTATTCGTACTCGTACAATACACAGCTTTTAGATGTATGTACTATTGGTATATACACTCCAATGATCAGCTCTTAGCAGCCCATATGAGTTACCTAACATATTTGGGAACCATCATTTGGCAACTAGCATGAAATATCTCATAAAATTACAAAAAAATGAGTAATCATTCATGACTTATTTACATGAAAACAAAATTACATATCCTTTATATCTAATCCATACACCAACGACCAAAAACACCTACAAACACTTTCATTCTTCAATTTTCTTCATCTAATTGATCTCTCTCAAGTTCTATCTTCAAGTTCTAAGTGTTCTTCATAAATTCCAAAAGTTCTAGTTTCATAAAATCAAGAATACTTCCAAGATTGCAAGTTTACTTCCAAGTTTTCTAAATCCATTCCAAGTAGTCATCCAAGATCAAGAAATCTTTGTTACTTACAGTAGGTTATCATTCTAATACAAGGTAATAATCATATTCAAACTTTAATTCAATTTCTATAACTATAACAATCTTATTTTGAGTGAAAATCTTACTTGAAATTGTTTTCGTGTCATGATTCTGCTTCAAGAACTTTCAAGCCATCCAAGGATCCTTTGAAGCTAGATCTATTTTTCTCATTTCCAGTAGGTTTATCCAAGGAACTTGAGGTAGTAATGATGTTCATATGTAACAACCCAAACCATCCAACGACAAAACCACGTGGAAACAGCAAAATAAAAAAAAATTCCTGAACAGCATGTTGCGCGGCGCGCCATATAGGCCGCGCGGCGCGCCAAAGTGGACTGTCCAAAAAGTTCTTAAATGCGAAAATGTTTGACTAGTTCCCGACGTATTTAGACAAAACGCTTTTAACCGTATGTTCAATATATGAAAACTAGCGCGTTCCATTAATAAAATTTAGTTTACGAAGCGGGGCCCACATTGACCCAAATTACCCCTTAAGTACCAAAATAAAATTTTCGACCATAAGACTTTTAATACAAAACAAAGCCGAGCATGGCGATTGGGGATACGCTACCCAATCCTAATAAATCCAAAAGCAAGTCTCTAAAGCAACTATGCAAGTCTTCTAGTCCCCGCACTTACCCGAGCCACCGTCCGCATGCAATCTATAAAAAGAGTCAACAACGAGAGGGTAAGCTAACGCTTAGTGAATGATAATATACTACATACATACATATGTATAAAATGAATACGCCACACAAATATCAAATACTGCATAACGAACAACCAAGCAAAAAGGCAAGCTAGTCTAGGCGTACCGTACAAACACTAAGCACGAGCTAAGATACAACAACAAAAATATAAGTTCACCAACGACGATGTGAACCACGCCAAATAGCTACACCCGGAGGGTTAGCTACAACACAACAATACATTAATATATAACAATATAAACGAACAAGGTTAACACCTTAACCCAATACAGAGAACCAAATACCACAATGAAGATTGGCCGAAGTACACGAGCCTTAGTAATCCGAAACCACACGAGATTACTATATTCACAACATCGAGGTTGGCCGAACTACACGAGCCTTAGTAATCCGAAACCACATGAGATTACTACCTCAATAAGATGACCGAACTACACGAGTCATCGTGAATCCGAATACACACGCGATTCACTTCTCAACATTAAACCCTTCGCCATTGGGGTTATATCAACCACATCACAACCACGTGTGATGATGTACACGCGAAAGTGTACTTCGCCAAAGATGGTCAACCAAAACGCACAACCGTGCCAATTGGACTCATGCAAAAGTCCATCAAGTCCACCTACATGTGAAGTGAGCTCTATAGCCGAGAATCACTTCACCCGACCCGCACCCATCCTACACATACATATGCTCATAAGATATTATCACTCACCTTGAAGTCTTGAAGAAAGCTTCCAAGTAAACCGCAACTCGCCAATGGAAAATACCTATTCCATTATCACAATTACAACAATACACTTAGAGTGGATTCACAAATCAATCCAATTCGACACTTAGTGCAAATTTGACCCAAATGCACTACCAAGTACAAACCGCGCCCAAACTAACCAATAATCACTCACCCAAGTGAGAATGGTCCTAATATGCCAAATAAACCCGAACTCAAGTGTTAAACACGTGTCATACCCATTTTGACACTTAAACCCTAATTTTGACCCATAAGGTCAAAATCTCACCATTTACAAGTTTTGACACCAAAACACATTTAACTTGGTTTTATACTTCAACTTAGTCCATTTCAAGTTTATAAACCTCATTAAATCGCCAATTGGGTCATAATCACCACCAAACCCTAATTTGACCCAAAGTCCAAATTAGTCAACCAAACAACCTTAAATGGGTTTCAATACTTCCAAAATCACTAACTTAAGTGATTAAACCCAATTTCAAGTTCTAAACATGGCCAATTAGTTCACCAACCCAAAATCCACCAACAATTAACAATAAACCTGATTACTAGCTTCACTAAACCCATTTCATCACCTAAAAGGGTATTACCACAAACTAACTCAAAACCCTAACTTGAATAACAAATCAAATAGATGAAATTCGGAGTTTGAGCTTACCAATACCACCACAACGTGGCTAGGAACGAAAGGAACAACTTTAGAACTCGAGCTTTTGATCAATTCGGCCTCACTCTTCACCAAAACCCTAAATCTCTCTCTAGAATCTCTCTCTCTCTAAAATAGTTTGAGAGTGATGAATGGATGTGAAAATGATCCAAAAATGATCCAAACCAGCTAATATGGCTCACAAATCCGGCCCCAAGTGAAATTACTCAATTGCCCTTCATTTAAAACAATTAAAAGAAGAAGAGAGCTGTCTGCGTGATTTGGCGCGGCGCGCCCCTGACCCGCGCGACGCGCAAGTAGCCAGTTTCATATTCTTTTACCTTTTTAATTACATAACAATATTCAACGAAGCCCGTTCTCGAATGTCATAAGTACACAAGTATACAAGATAAATATTCGGGTCTTACAACTCTCCCCCACTTAAACTCGATCACGTCCTCGTGATCCTCGTCACTTAACCAAATGGAACCCATTCAACGGTCCTCAACATACGTCCCAATCCGACTTTCCTAAGCAATTTCTCCCAACGAATCGTCTACAACAACTAAAATCGTCACCCACGATTTTCACAAATCCACAATCCGAGCACTAAAACTATGCTCCTTCCCTAACATCGGGAAAAACTCAACTAATCTCATACCGAGATATCAATCCCTTAGCGTACTATTACCGAGTATAACGCCAGAAGCAACAAGGTCTCAACCTAAGGTCAACAACCCGAAACGATGAAGACCGAACCAAACGAACCCTTACGGATTACACCAATCACTAAACATCCCTTGTAGTGCGCCATACGACCAATACGCAACTACCGTAACATCATAATCCAACGGCTAGAACCGATAGCGCCCAAAACGACTATGGAAACGCAAAACCCAAGGTGTACGAAATCAACCATCGTCACACCCGTAACAAACATGTGAGCGAAATACGGCTATCGCCTCACTAATCCTACAACATGGTCCTCACGACCCCACCATCGACGTTTAAAATGACCGATAGTTCCCGCAACATGGTCCTTACGACCCTACCATTGGTGTATCAAACAACCAATAGATCACACGACACGAAGGCTGGCCGAAAACACACGCGCCCTAGTGAATCCGAACTACACGCGACTCACTACCTTCACCACAACAACAATCGGGAATGGCCGAACTACACGCGCCATAGTGAATCCGAACTACACGAGAGTCACTATCCCGGAGGAATGACCGAACTACACGAGTCATTTGTGAATCTGAACTACACGAGACTCACTCCTCAATACAATGACCGAAACCACACGAGTCATTCATGAATCCGAACTACACGAGTCACCATGAATCCGAACTACACGAGATTCATTCCAATAAGATGACCGAACTACACGCGTCATCGTGAATCCGAAAATACACGCGATCCACAATCTCAACACAGGAATGGTACTCGCATTTCCCACCGGTACTCGCATTTCCCGATAGTGTTACACCATACCGACATAACACTACTCCCTTGATGAAGTCAGCGGACCCCGAAGGTCATGCTCCACCAATCACAACACCGGATGAAGTCAGCGAACCCCGAGGGTCATGCTTCACCGATCTCAACACCTCGCTCATGGTGAAGTCAGCGGACCCGAAGATCATGCTTCACCAATCAACCATACCATAATGAAGTCAGCGGACCCCGAAGGTCATGCTTCATTATTCACAATACCAGGATGAAGTCAGCGGACCCCGAAGGTCATGCTTAATCAAGCAACACCTTTTTGGCCTCGAACGATGAGTAGCGTAACATTGCGCTCTGCTACGCCATAGTGAATCCTAACGGATACCACTAACCATTCCCACAATCAAGCAAGAACTACTTATATCAAACATAGGTACCCACAATAATTCTCCAAAAGAGAATTCGACACACACCTCCCTTAACCGAAGGATTTCACCTTGCTCGCCAAACACGTCCATTGTCTCTCAACGAGATTTACCACGTTACCACCTCGGTGATAATTCAAATCCAAACCATAAGTACAATTTATCCGAAATTGTACTCTACCAAAAATCGACCAAAACCAGGTCTCGACAACATTTTCCGGATCTATCAAAAGCATCATCCAAAATCTCACACTAAAACTTCCTCGTGCGGGAGTGTAACTCCCCCACTTGGAACCACGTTTCATATCCACAACTCGTACAACCGCACAATGCTACCACAGGTAGACTTTACCAACAATTGGGCTCACACGACCCATTACCACATCTTGCTCCAACCTTGAGCACACGAAGGATTTTAACCAACCCTTAATCACTTTGAATGAAAAGTGTACCGCAACACAATCGGAGTTGAACACCACGCTAGTAGGTATAAAAGAGGCACCTAATGTCGCGTCATAAAGACTCCATTACCAACACACATCGAGATTTAAAACACTCGATCTCAAAGGTTCCAACCAACTGACGAACCTCATGATTCGTCACTTCAACATAAAAGCGAACACGCGCTTAACAACCAAACACCAAAACCATTTTCGTGGCTTGGTAGAAATGTTTCCCAAATACTAAGGAATGCTTGGTTGCACCAAGTCTTACGCCCTTCCCCCGTCAATCAAACATCAACATAGGGTACTTCCATTAGGAACGTCACCCATAGCATAACATGCACAACAAAGGCATACAACTCAAACTCAAACGGCATTTAATAAATAATCAAAAGACATAATTATTAAAATGAAACGTACCTTAACGTCTCCTTGCCGCACCCGTCCCCGTTAACTTGGGACATTCCGACTTACGATGTCCTTCTTTTTGGCAATTGAAGCACACCATACCATCACCCTTTGGTACCGAACATTCCCAAGACTTGTGACCCCTCACGCCACAATTGTAACATCTAGCCGCACTAGAATCCGACATACCCGTTCGCGTACCACCCGTGCTCATACTCGGACCCTTAGCCCTCTTACTCGGAGCACCATAAGAAACGACCCTTCGCTCACTTGAAGGTTCAACCTTTTTCAATCGTGAATACGACTCGAAACCTCTAGCCAAGTCGAATAATTCCGAAAACGATTTCGCTTGACCCCAACTAATTTTACTTTTCAAGTCATCATTCAAGGTCCGATAGAAATCCCCCATCAACAAACGATCATTCCCCAAATACTCTGGACAAAAACGAGCCTTCGCCATAAAGGTCGTCTTGAGAGTACTCAAATCCATAGATCCTTGTCGCAAATTTCGCAACTCATTACGCAATTCCCACAAATCGGCCGAAGTCCGGAACTCCTCAAAGAATTCCTCCTTAAAGTCGTCCCACGATAAAGCCATAAACGTCTCGCCACCGACAAGATCAATCTTACCATCCAACCAATCCCTTGCCCTACCCCGCAACAAACTCGTAGCGAGTCTCGTCTTTCTCTCGGGAGGGCAATCAATAGTACGGAAACACCCTTCGACGTCCGAAATCCAAGTTGTGCTTACCAGAGGATCCGGTTTCCCGTTATACATCGGGGGTTTAGTCCTCATGAAGCTCTTAAGATAACGCTCCATTTCACTACTACCTTGAAGTTCGGAATACCTCCTTTCCATTCTTTCTTCCAACGCACCCATTTGCTCCGCAACGGCGGCCGCAACCCTAGCGTTAAACTCCGCGTCATTCGCCTCGGTCTCGTTTTGCGTCGTAATTCTAAAGAATGCAAAACGATTAGTCCACGAACGTGTAAAACCATACGCACGACACAGCCCCATCTTGCTAAACACTCGTCGTACATCACTTGTTAGACACGATTTGCACCCGTAATAAGGTTTGCAAGTTCTTATTACGCACACACGCTGCATCGACTCATTAGTACAACGACCGTCTCGCTCGATGATATAAACAAACACAATCAAAATTCTACGCGGTACAAACACACGCGAGAATTATTACCACAACACAAATAATATATTAATAATATCCGCATTACCAATATAAACGTTAGTCAACCTATAAACCAGGCACTAACTAAACCCATTCCGACCCGTAATCCTACAAGTCCCGCAACAAAATAGCACACACAAAAGTCTAAGTCTAGGCACCTATCTCAAGTCACCTAAATCCCTTAGACCATGCTCTGATACCACTTGTAACAACCCACACCATCCAACGACAAAACCACGTGGAAACGGCAAAATAAAAAAAAATTCCTGAACAGCATGTTGCGCGGCGCGCCATATAGGCCGCGCGGCGCGCCAAAGTGGACTGTCCAAAAAGTTCTTAAATGCGAAAATGTTTGACTAGTTCCCGACGTATTTAGACAAAACACTTTTAACCGTATGTTCAATATATGAAAACTAGCGCGTTCCATTAATAAAATTTAGTTTACGAAGCGGGGCCCACATTGACCCAAATTACCCCTTAAGTACCAAAATAAAATTTTCGACCATAAGACTTTTAATACAAAACAAAGCCGAGCATGGTGATTGGGGATACGCTACCCAATCCTAATAAATCTAAAAGCAAGTCTCTAAAGCAACTATGCAAGTCTTTTAGTCCCCGCGCTTACCCGAGCCACCGTCCGCATGCAATCTATAAAAAGAGTCAACAACGAGGGGGTAAGCTAACACTTAGTGAATGATAATATACTACATACATATATATGTATAAAATGAATACGCCACACAAATATCAAATACCGCATACCGAACAACCAAGCATAAAGGCAAGCTAGTCTAGGCGTACCGTACAAAAACTAAGCACGAGCTAAGATACAACAACAAAAATATAAGTTCACCAACGACGATGTGAACCACGCCAAATAGCTACACCCGGAGGGTTAGCTACAACACAACAATACATTAATATATAACAATATAAACGAACAAGGTTAACATCTTAACCCAATACCGAGAACCAAATACCACAATGAAGATTGGCCGAACTACACGAGCCTTAGTAATCCGAAACCACACGAGATTACTATCTTCACAACATCGAGGTTGGCCGAACTACACGAGCCTTAGTAATCCGAAACCACACGAGATTACTACCTCAATAAGATGACCGAACTACACGAGTCATCGTGAATCCGAATACACACGCGATTCACTTCTCAACATTAAACCCTTGCCATTGGGGTAATATCAACCACATCACAACCACGTGTGATGATGTACACGCGAAAGTGTACTTCGCCAAAGATGGTCAACCAAAACGCACAACCGTGCCAATTGGACTCATGCAAAAGTCCATCAAGTCCACCTACATGTGAAGTGAGCTCTATAGCCGAGAATCACTTCACCCAACCCGCACCCATCCTACACATACATATGCACATAAGATATTATCACTCACCTTGAAGTCTTGAAGAAAGCTTCCAAGTAAACTGCAACTCGCCAATGGAAAATACCTATTCCATTATCACAATTACAACAATACACTTAGAGTGGATTCACAAATCAACCCAATTCGACACTTAGTGCAAATTTGACCCAAATGCACTACCAAGTACAAACCGCGCCCAAACTAACCAATAATCACTCACCCAAGTGAGAATGGTCCTAATATGCCAAATAAACCCGAACTCAAGTGTTAAACACGTGTCATACCCATTTTGACACTTAAACCCTAATTTTGACCCATAAGGTCAAAATCTCACCATTTACAAGTTTTGACACCAAAACACATTTAACTTGGTTTTATACTTCAAATTAGTCCATTTCAAGTTTATAAACCTCATTAAATCACCAATTGGGTCATAATCACCACCAAATCCTAATTTGACCCAAAGTCCAAATTAGTCAACCAAACAACCTTAAATGGGTTTGAATACTTCCAAAATCACTAACTTAAGTGATTAAACCCAATTTCAAGTTCTAAACATGGCCAATTAGTTCACCAACCCAAAATCCACCAACAATTAACAATAAACCTGATTACTAGCTTCACTAAACCCATTTCATCACCTAAAAGGGTTTTACCACAAACTAACTCAAAACCCTAACTTGAATATCAAATCAACTAGATGAAATTCGGAGTTTGAGCTTACCAATACCACCACAACATAGCTAGGAATGAAAGGAATAACTTTAGAACTCGAGCTTTTGATCAATTCGGCCTCCTTCTTCACCAAAACCCTAAATCTCTCTCTAGAATCTCTCTCTCTCTAAAATAGTTTGAGAGTGATGAATGGATGTGAAAATGATCCAAAACTGATCCAAACCAGCTAATATGGCTCACAAATCCGGCCCCAAGTGAAATTACTCAATTGCCCTTCATTTAAAACAATTAAAAGAAGAAGAGAGCTGTCTGCGTGATTTGGCGCGGCGCACCCCTGACCCGCGCGGCGCGCAAGTAGCCAGTTTCAGATTCTTTTACCTTTTTAATTACATAACAATATTCAACGAAGCCCGTTCTCGAATGTCATAAGTACACAAGTATACAAGATAAATATTCGGGTCTTACATCATAACATCATTCGATTCATACATATAAAGCTATCTTATTCGAAGGTTTAAACTTGTAATCACTAGAACATAGTTTAGTTAATTCTAAACTTGTTCGCAAATAAAAGTTAATCCTTCTAACTTGACTTTTAAAATCAACTTAATGTAGCGACCCGACCAAATTATGTTTGACGGCGCCGTCTACTTAGGTCCCGTTACGTGGTCATAAGTCTTTAAGACAAAGTTTGACCAAAATATGTCGCCTTCATTTCATAATAAAGATTATTCCCAAAGTTTATAAGAATTGTTCAACCAATAGTTAAGTTACAACGTTATAATATGAATGAAATCTAGGCGACACGGTTTAAAGTAAAGTCAAAAGACGCTCCATGAAATGCACATATACTCGACATCCAATGCAAGTATCAAATAATGAGCGGAAGCATGTATCATGTATCGTTCAAGGACCTGAGAAAAACATAGAAATCTGTCAACGAAAACGTTGGTGAAATCATAGGTTTAAGTAAGTAAGTACAAGTGAACCACAAGATTTGCATCAATGAAATAATAGTAATACATTCCAAAAGTTTGTTTCACGAGCACCCAATTATCAATGCTTAACATTTCCTTCCATTGAACCCCATCACTTAGTGCTAGAACATACACTGTTTCTCGAAAATATATTTCATTCGTAAACGGTAGCGAACCGTTTGAATGAGGGTTTGTCAAACCCATATGGATCCATACAACATAAGTTCTCGCTTACACCCGGCAAGTGTAACTAATGATAATCGAATTGAGGATTTTGTTCTAAACTCGTATGTAGAATGTTTGTTTTCCTGTACTTGTGTTCACTTAGTAAAGAAATGTTTATGTTTTCTCATCCCAAATGTAAGTTCAAAAAGAGTAAAAGTGGGACTATGATCTCACCTTGAATGCACGAGTAGTAAAGTACTTCAACAAGTAAATGTGTGCAAGAACAATGCTAGTCTTGACCTAAACAAATAGGTTGTATCAATAACGGTAAACACGATAGGTCAAAGATGTTCAATTAGTCCTATGGCTCGTTACGACTCAATAATGTAGCATGTGAATCAGGTTGTCATGTTTCATGCAAGATACAAGTATAAAAGCATGTTAGAACGATTGCACAACCATTTGGTTAAGTTTGATTAAAAGTCAACTTGGTCGGGTCAAGGTCAACAGAAAAGTCAACGGGGTCGAGTTGGATATCCGACAATTTTTCTAAGTTATATAATCATATATGAGCATGTTGGCCAAATTTCATGTTAATCGGAGGTCCGTAGCGTAGCAAACATTTTTATGTCAAATGACCAAAGTAACAGCCAGTTTTAGCGCAATGGGACGGCGTCCCAAGTTGCTAGACGGCGTCCCAGTATGAAGGTTGGGACGGCGTCCCAGGTTGCTAGACGGCGTCCCAATATGAAGGTTGGGACGGCGTCCCGTGATGCTAGACGGCGTCCTGATCATTTCCCAGGCCCTGTCTGCTGTATTCCTCAAATGGACGAACCAAAACACAAACAATCACATTTTATGATCCGCAAACAATTAGAACTTGTATTTTATATCATCGGAAAGCTCTTTCGACAAGGAACGCAACTAAGCACTTTTCATCAAGCAAAAACATCATATACTATAACCGAAATCCCGTCAAGCGATCAATAGAGGTTTATTTTCAAGTTTCAAGTTTATCAATTTTAATTTAAGTTTCGGGAATCCAATTTATACATATGATATGCCGTTTTGAAGGTAATTAAGCATACAACACAACCTAACACTTACAACTAACATTCCATGTCATTCAAATCATTAAAAGTCCATTTTAAGTTCATGAAACCTTAATCTAAATTCACCAAATTTCATAATCAAGTTTAGGAGGTTTCATTAATCAAACTATACGTCATAATGAAGCTAGTAACACTAGAAACACAATTAAAACATGATCTCTTAGCATCAAACAACATATGAACACTCAAATTTCAAGATTAAGCATGTCATCTTTCAATATGAAATAGTTACATCAAGATATCAAAAACGAGCATACAAATCACCTAAACAAACTAGACTCGAGCCATAGACACTAATTAACAACCTTATAACTTAAAAATCTCAAGAACACAAGAATTAGTGATTTTAGAAAGTTACCCAAAATTGATGAAATCGGTATGGAAACGAAGAGGAGATCACGAGGAGTTCAAATATGCAATTTGTTTTGATCGAATCCTTCTTGAACGAATTTGGATGATGATTGAAGGTTTGAGGGTTTTGAGAGAAAAAGGTGAAGTATTATTTGGGAGGTGATAAAATGAATGGAGAGGAAAGAGTTGACTAGTTGACCTAGTCATCTCTTTCTCCATTTGACAACTTTAGTCCCTCAACTTAGGAAACGGGTACGGGAATTACCTAAACGAGATAATTCAAACGCGTATTAACGAGATGTGTTATAAACCTATAACGGAAACTTAAATAGTTAAACGGAAAAGTAAATGGAAAAAGGCGGGATGTTACATTACCTACACCTTAAAAGAAATTTCGTCCCGAAATTTAGGTAGGCGTAGTAGTCGTTGTTTCTTCCTCGAGATCTTGCGTTTCCGAATTCACGAATAGATGAGGATACTTCCTTTGCATTTGATCTTGTCTTTCCCAAGTAAACTCGGGCCCTCTTTTGGCATTCCAACGAACCTTGACAATCGGGATTCGGCTTTGTTTCAATGTCTTGACGGAGGTGTCCACAATTTCAACCGGTTCCTCCACAAAATGAAGTTTGTCATCAATAGTAAGTTCCTCAAGAGGGATGACGATATCGGGTTCGGCAAGACACTTTTTCAAGTTAGATACATGGAAGGTAGGATGAACGGAGTTCAATTGAGGCGGAAGATCTAAACGATAAGCAACGGTTCCAATACGCTCCAAGATTTCGAAAGGACCAATATACCGCGGATTTAGCTTCCCGCGTTTCCCAAAACGGATTACACCCTTCCAAGGTGCGACTTTTAACATTACTCGGTCACCGACTTGAAATTCAAGATCGTTGCGTCGTTTGTCGGTATAGCTCTTTTGACGACTTCGGGCCGTCCTAAGCCTATCTCGGATTTGAACGATTTTCTCGGTGGTTTCGTGAATGAGTTCGGGTCCGGTGATTTGCACGTCGCCTACCTCGGCCCAACAAAGAGGTGAACGACATTTGCGGCCATATAGCGCTTCAAAAGGTGCGGCTTTAATACTCGCGTGATAACTATTGTTGTAAGAGAACTCGGCAAGAGGTAAGTGCTTGTCCCAAGCTTTTCCGAAATCAACCACGCAAGCTCGTAAAATGTCCTCTAAGGTTTGAATTGTACGTTCGCTTTGTCCATCGGTTTGAGGATGATATGCGGTGCTCATGTCTAAACGTGTTCCCAACGCTTCTTGCAATGTACGCCAAAATCTAGAAACGAAACGGCCATCTCGGTCGGAGATAATCGATAAAGGTACACCGTGTCGGGCTACGATCTCCTTAATGTAAAGTTGTGCAAGTTTCTCCATTTTGTCCGTTTCTTTCATGGCAAGGAAGTGTGCGGATTTGGTGAGACGGTCAACAATAACCCAAATGGTATCATAACCGCCCGTCGTTTTTGGTAGCTTGGTGATAAAATCCATCGTTATCCTTTCCCACTTCCATTGCGGGATCTCGGGTTGTTGAAGTAGTCCGGACGGTCTTTGGTGTTCGGCTTTGACTTTGGAACATGTCAAACACTTGGAAACATAAGTAGCTACGTCCCTTTTGATGTTCGGCCACCAATATAGTTGTTTAAGGTCGTGGTACATCTTATTGGCACCGGGGTGAATCGAGTATCGTGACTTATGGGCTTCATCTAAAATAAGGCTTCGTAGATCCCCATAACTAGGCACCCAAATTCTTCCGGCGAAATATCGGAGTCCGGTTTCTTTAACTTCGAATCGAGAGGTGAGGACGTTCAAGTGTTCGAGAGAGATGTTTTCATCCTTGAGAGCCTCATCTTGGGCTACCCGAATTTGGCTATTAAGGTTGGTGTGAATGGTGATGTTTAAAGCTCGGACACGGAGAGGCACCGCTCTTTCTTTTCGACTTAAGGCATCGGCTACTACATTTGCCTTCCCGGGATGGTAACAAAGCTCGCAATCGTAATCGTTTAAGGTTTCAATCCACCTTCGTTGTCTCATGTTTAGTTGTTTTTGATCTAAAATGTGTTGAAGGCTTTTGTGATCGGTGAAGATAGTACTCTTGGTTCCATAAAGATAGTGTCTCCACATTTTAAGTGCAAAGACAACGGCTCCGAGTTCGAGATCATGTGTCGTATAGTTTCGTTCATGAATTTTGAGTTGTCGAGAAGCATAAGCAATGACTTTCGTTCGTTGCATCAATACACACCCAAAACCATGTTTTGAGGCATCACAATATACAACAAAGTCATCATTGCCTTCGGGAAGTGACAAGATAGGAGCGGTGGTTAGCTTCGTTTTCAAGATTTGGAATGCGGATTCATGTTCGGTCGCCCAAATGAATTTCTTTCCCTTGTGAGTCAATGCGGTTAGAGGACGTGCAACCAAAGAGAAATTTTCAATGAATCTACGATAGTACCCGGCGAGACCCAAAAATTGACGAATGTGAGTAGGAGTAGTAGGAGTCTCCCATTTGCTAATGGCTTCGATTTTCGTTGGATCGACTTTAATACCTTGGTCACTTACAACATGACCAAGAAATTGAACTTCCTTTAACCAAAATTCACACTTGGAGAATTTGGCATAGAGTTGTTCTTGTCTTAAAAGTTCAAGTACAAGTCGGAGATGTTGTTCGTGCTCTTCTTCATTTTTAGAATAGATCAATATATCATCGATGAACACAATAACGAATTTATCGAGATACGGTTTGCACACGCGGTTCATAAGATCCATGAACACCGCCGGTGCGTTAGTGAGACCAAATGGCATGACGAGGAATTCATAACTACCATAGCGAGTCCGGAAAGCGGTTTTGGAGACATCTTCCCCCTTAACCCTTAATTGATGATAACCCGAGCGGAGATCGATTTTCGAATATACACAAGACCCTTGTAGTTGATCAAAGAGGTCATCGATGCGAGGAAGAGGATATCGGTTCTTAACCGTCAATTTATTTAGTTCACGATAATCAATGCACATTCGTAGGGATCCGTCTTTCTTTTTAACAAACAAAATCGGAGCGCCCCAAGGTGAATGGCTAGGTTGGATAAAACCACGGTCAAGTAGTTCTTGGATTTGACTTTGCAATTCTTGCATTTCGGATGGAGCGAGTCTATATGGTGCACGTGCTACGGGTGCGGCTCCCGGAATAAGATCGATTTGGAATTCAACCGGTCGATGAGGTGGAAGACCCGGCAATTCGTCGGGAAATACATCGAAAAAGTCACTAACAATTGGCACATCATCGATATGCTTCTCATCGGACTCGACTTTCTTAACGTGGGCAAGGATCGCAAAACAACCCTTACGGAGTAGTTTTCTAACTTTAAGGCACGAAACGAGGTTGAGTCTGGTGCAACTCTTATCGCCATAAACAATCAAAGGTTCACCATTCTCGATAGGAATTCGGATTGCGTTAAGATCACAAAGGATGTGAGATTTCGTTTTGACTAACCAATTCATACCGATTATTACATCAAAGCTTCCTAGTTCCATGGGTATTAAGTCAATTTCAAATTCCCTACCCAAAATGTTTAACGTACACCCCCGGTAATATGTGTCGGCACTTAATAGTTTTCCGTTAGCCACTTCAATGGTATAAGTGGTATCTAATGGAAGAGGTGGAGTGCTAAAAGAATGAGTCAAAGTCTTGGATACAAAGCATTTATCGGCACCCGAATCGAATAAGCAAGAGACATAAGAATTGTTGAGAAGAAACGTACCCGTGACTAGTTCAGTGTCATCCCGGGCTTCCTCGGTGTTGATGTTGAAAGCTCGGCCGCGCGTATTGGGGTTATCTTTCTTCTTTGGGCATGCATTTCTATAATGACCCGTTTGGCCACATTCGTAACAAGTGCCCGTCTTTGGTGCATTGGGCCACTTTCGAGCGACGGGAGTGGCACTTTTACAATCGTTGGCCTTATGACCAATTCCTTGGCACCGATGGCAAATTAGCTTACTACATTCGCCAAAGTGATGTTTGTTTCATTTGTTGCAAAAAGGTAGATTCCCGGCATAACCCTTCTTGCCGTCGAAAGTGAAAGATTTCTTGGCAAAGTTGTTGTTGCTTGATTGGGAGGGTTCCCACTTTCTTTTGTTGCCGCCCGATTTATCCTCGGCCTTAGGTGCCGGAACTACGATTTCGTCAACCGTTTCAATTAGTTGGCGAGCCATGTTCATAGCGGCTTGATGAGTAGTGGGTTTGGATGACATCACCCCTTGTTTGATGCTTTTTGGAAGACCGAGCATGTAGAGCTCAATCCTTTGAGATTCGGGGTTAACAAGATTAGGACACATCAAGGATAGTTCGGCGAAGCGTTGATTATAAGCTTTAAGATCGTTTCCGACCGCTTTCAAAGCTCTTAGTTCTTCCTCAAGTTTTCGGGTTTCTTCGCGCGGAAAATATTCAACAATCATCTTTTCCTTTAGATCGGCCCAAGAGAGGGCATGAGCTTCATCGGTACCCACCGATTGAACATAGGTATTCCACCATGTTAGAGCAATTCCAGAGAAAGTGTGAGTGGAGTATTTGACCTTATCTTGGTCCCGACAACCGCTTATGCTAAAGACGGCTTCCGTTTGCTCAAACCATCGGGTGAGCACGACCGGTCCCCCGGTTCCATCAAAAGTGTGAGGTTTGCACCCCATGAAAGCTTTATAGGAGCATCCCTCGTTTGAGTTTCCGGCTCCATTGTTGTTGTTGTTGTTGTGGTTGTTATTATTATTGTTGTTGGATGAGTGACCGGCCATGGCCGCATCTACGGCGGTAGCTATCATCCGTTCGAGAGCTTGTTCGGGAGTTTCATTGCGGCGTACACGACGAGGGGCCATTGTTCCTTCAAGACACAAGAATATCATTGATTAGTATTCTCAATAATACTAACCGTGATATAGAATAAAGATAAAGAGAAGTTTTTCCTCGACTCGCCTTAAATTCTTTATGTCATAATGTCGGAACGTTCATATGAGTCACCGTAATATAATCCCGGAAATTATATTACCCTGATTCATATGTGCATTCGACATCATTTCATATAGTCAAGGTGGCGCGTCAATTAAATTAAACAACGTGAGGTTAAGATGAGCTAAGAGTAGATATGAGTAGAAGCGTTCGAGTATAAATGCACAAGTAGTCAAGTAATTCCTACTTCAAGTCTATATGCCGGTTGTAGTCTAGACTCACCAATGTACCCTATGACTAGGGGTCGACACCAATGAACTCTAAATCCCTACAACCAACGCTCTGATACCATCTGTAGCGACCCGACCAAATTATGTTTGACGGCGCCGTCTACTTAGGTCCCGTTACGTGGTCATAAGTCTTTAAGACAAAGTTTGACCAAAATATGTCGCCTTCATTTCATAATAAAGATTATTCCCAAAGTTTATAAGAATTGTTCAACCAATAGTTAAGTTACAACGTTATAATACGAATGAAATCTAGGCGACACGGTTTAAAGTAAAGTCAAAAGACGCTCCATGAAATGCACATATACTCGACATCCAATGCAAGTATCAAATAATGAGCGGAAGCATGTATCATGTATCGTTCAAGGACCTGAGAAAAACATAGAAATCTGTCAACGAAAACGTTGGTGAAATCATAGGTTTAAGTAAGTAAGTACAAGTGAACCACAAGATTTGCATCAATGAAATAATAGTAATACATTCCAAAAGTTTGTTTCACGAGCACCCAATTATCAATGCTTAACATTTCCTTCCATTGAACCCCATCACTTAGTGCTAGAACATACACTGTTTCTCGAAAATATATTTCATTCGTAAACGGTAGCGAACCGTTTGAATGAGGGTTTGTCAAACCCATATGGATCCATACAACATAAGTTCTCGCTTACACCCGGCAAGTGTAACTAATGATAATCGAATTGAGGATTTTGTTCTAAACTCGTATGTAGAATGTTTGTTTTCCTGTACTTGTGTTCACTTAGTAAAGAAATGTTTATGTTTTCTCATCCCAAATGTAAGTTCAAAAAGAGTAAAAGTGGGACTATGATCTCACCTTGAATGCACGAGTAGTAAAGTACTTCAACAAGTAAATGTGTGCAAGAACAATGCTAGTCTTGACCTAAACAAATAGGTTGTATCAATAACGGTAAACACGATAGGTCAAAGATGTTCAATTAGTCCTATGGCTCGTTACGACTCAATAATGTAGCATGTGAATCAGGTTGTCATGTTTCATGCAAGATACAAGTATAAAAGCATGTTAGAACGATTGCACAACCATTTGGTTAAGTTTGATTAAAAGTCAACTTGGTCGGGTCAAGGTCAACAGAAAAGTCAACGGGGTCGAGTTGGATATCCGACAATTTTTCTAAGTTATATAATCATATATGAGCATGTTGGCCAAATTTCATGTTAATCGGAGGTCCGTAGCGTAGCAAACATTTTTATGTCAAATGACCAAAGTAACAGCCAGTTTTAGCGCAATGGGACGGCGTCCCAAGTTGCTAGACGGCGTCCCAGTATGAAGGTTGGGACGGCGTCCCAGGTTGCTAGACGGCGTCCCAATATGAAGGTTGGGACGGTGTCCCGTGATGCTAGACGGCGTCCTGATCATTTCCCAGGCCCTGTCTGCTGTATTCCTCAAATGGACGAACCAAAACACAAACAATCACATTTTATGATCCGCAAACAATTAGAACTTGTATTTTATATCATCGGAAAGCTCTTTCGACAAGGAACGCAACTAAGCACTTTTCATCAAGCAAAAACATCATATACTATAACCGAAATCCCGTCAAGCGATCAATAGAGGTTTATTTTCAAGTTTCAAGTTTATCAATTTTAATTTAAGTTTCGGGAATCCAATTTATACATATGATATGCCGTTTTGAAGGTAATTAAGCATACAACACAACCTAACACTTACAACTAACATTCCATGTCATTCAAATCATTAAAAGTCCATTTTAAGTTCATGAAACCTTAATCTAAATTCACCAAATTTCATAATCAAGTTTAGGAGGTTTCATTAATCAAACTATACGTCATAATGAAGCTAGTAACACTAGAAACACAATTAAAACATGATCTCTTAGCATCAAACAACATATGAACACTCAAATTTCAAGATTAAGCATGTCATCTTTCAATATGAAATAGTTACATCAAGATATCAAAAACGAGCATACAAATCACCTAAACAAACTAGACTCGAGCCATAGACACTAATTAACAACCTTATAACTTAAAAATCTCAAGAACACAAGAATTAGTGATTTTAGAAAGTTACCCAAAATTGATGAAATCGGTATGGAAACGAAGAGGAGATCACGAGGAGTTCAAATATGCAATTTGTTTTGATCGAATCCTTCTTGAACGAATTTGGATGATGATTGAAGGTTTGAGGGTTTTGAGAGAAAAAGGTGAAGTATTATTTGGGAGGTGATAAAATGAATGGAGAGGAAAGAGTTGACTAGTTGACCTAGTCATCTCTTTCTCCATTTGACAACTTTAGTCCCTCAACTTAGGAAACGGGTACGGGAATTACCTAAACGAGATAATTCAAACGCGTATTAACGAGATGTGTTATAAACCTATAACGGAAACTTAAATAGTTAAACGGAAAAGTAAATGGAAAAAGGCGGGATGTTACACTTAATACATGTTCTATATCTATATGATATGCTAACTTAATGATTTAAAACCTGGAAACACGAAAAACACCGTAAAACCGGATTTACGCCGTCGTAGTAACACCGCGGGCTGTTTTGGGTTAGTTAATTAAAAACTATGATAAACTTTGATTTAAAAGTTGTTATTCTGGGAAAAATATTTTTATTATGAACATGAAACTATATCCAAAAATTATGGTTAAACTCAAAGTGGAAGTATGTTTTCTAAAATGGTCATCTAGACGTCGTTCTTTCGACTGAAATGACTACCTTTACAAAAACGACTTGTAAATTATTTTTCCGACTATAAACCTATACTTTTTCTGTTTAGATTCATAAAATAGAGTTCAATATGAAACCATAGCAATTTGATTCACTCAAAACGGATTTAAAATGAAGAAGTTATGGGTAAAACAAGATTGGATAATTTTTCTCATTTTAGCTACGTGAAAATTGGTAACAAATCTATTCCAACCATAACTTAATCAACTTGTATTATATATTATGTAATCTTGAGATACCATAGACACGTATACAATGTTTCGACCTATCATGTCGACACATCTATATATATTTCGGAACAACCATAGACACTCTATATGTGAATGTTGGAGTTAGCTATACAGGGTTGAGGTTGATTCCAAAATATATATAGTTTGAGTTGTGGTCAATACCGAGATACGTATACACTGGGTCGTGGATTGATTCAAGATAATATTTATCGATTTATTTCTGTACATCTAACTGTGGACAACTAGTTGTAGGTTACTAACGAGGACATCTGACTTAATAAACTTAAAACATCAAAATATATTAAAAGTGTTGTAAATATATTTTGAACATACTTTGATATATATGTATATATTGTTATAGGTTCGTGAATCAACCAGTGGCCAAGTCTTACTTCCCGACGAAGTAAAAAGCTGTGAAAGTGAGTTATAGTCCCACTTTTAAAATCTAATATTTTTGGGATGAGAATACATGCATCTTTTATAAATAATTTACAAAATAGACACAAGTACGTGAAACTACATTCTATGGTTGAATTATCGAAATCGAATATGCCCCTTTTTATTAAGTCTGGTAATCTAAGAATTAGGGAACAGACACCCTAATTGACGCGAATCCTAAAGATAGATCTATTGGGCCTAACAAACCCTATCCAAAGTACCGGATGCTTTAGTACTTCGAAATTTATATCATATCCGAAGGGTGTCCCAGAATGATGGGGATATTCTTATATATGCATCATGTTAATGTCGGTTACCAGGTGTTCACCATATGAATGATTTTTATCTCTATGTATGGGATGTGTATTGAAATATGAAATCTTGTGGTCTATTGTTACGATTTGATATATATAGGTTAAACCTATAACTCACCAACATTTTTGTTGACGTTTAAAGCATGTTTATTTTCAGGTGAATACTAAGAGCTTCCGCTGTTGCATACTAAAATAAGGACAAGATTTGGAGTCCATGTTTGTATGATATTGTGTAAAAACTGCATTCAAGAAACTGATTTCGATGTAACATATTTGTATTGTAAACCATTATGTAATGGTCGTGTGTAAACATGATATTTTAGATTATCATTATTTGATAATCTACGTAAAGCTTTTTAAACCTTTATTTATGAAATAAAGGTTATGGGTTGTTTTAAAAATGAATGCAGTCTTTGAAAAACGTCTCATATAGAGGTCAAAACCTCGCAACGAAATCAATTAATATGGAACGTTTTTTAGTCAATAAGAACGGGACATTTCAGTTGGTATCCGAGCGTTGGTCTTAGAGAACCAGAAAATTTGCATTAGTGTGTCTTATCGAGTTTGTTAGGATGCATTAGTGAGTCTGGACTTCGACCGTGTTATCTTTAAAAATGATTGCTTAACATTTTTGTTGGAAACTATATATTATTAACATGTATATATTATGTGATATATTAATCTCTTAACATGTTTGATATTGTGTGATAGATGTCTACCTCTAGCACAAATCCCATTGACTCACCTAATAATAACGAAGAGTCTAATATATATTGGACTGATTCACAAGTTCCCGAAGAGGAACCGGAAGAAGAATCAGAACCGGAAGTAGAATCAGAACCGGAAGAGGAGGAACCGGAGAAGGAAATAGAACCGGTGGGGGAAATAATAAAACGGTTAAGTAAAAGAAAATCCTCAACCAACCGACCAAGGTTAATTATGGTCAATGGTGTTTCCGCCAAGGAAGCAAAATATTGGGAGGATTACCAATTCTCCGATGAATCGGATTCCGACGAGAATTCCGGTGATGTTATAGAAATTACCCCAACTGAATTTAAAAAAAGCAAAAGAAAATAATAAGGGAAAGGGCATAAAAATAGAGAAATCTAATTCCAACCCCGATGAACTTTATATGTATCGTCAACCTCCGAAGCCCTTAAGTTGTAACAATGACCCGGGAACCTCTAAACCACCAGGTTTTTCTAAACCGTTGTGGAAAACGACAGCTCGTATTAGGGGAACATCATATATCCCTAGAAACTTGGCAAAACGAACCAAAATCGAAGAAAAAGAAACGAGCGAGTCGGAATAAGATAGTTGTATTCGTGTGGTGTAATATATGTAATATAGTGTGCTTATGATTTATGATATATGTAAAAATTGCTTGTATTAATAAGTATTTTTTTTATGAATCTAACTCTTGTCTATTTTACAGTATAAAAACACAAAATGGATAGACAACCCAATATTTTAAGAGACCTACCCGGAGACATGATTGATGAAATCTTGTCTAGAGTCGGTCAGAATTCTTCGGCACAACTATTTACGGCGAAATCAGTTTGTAAGACATTCGAAGAACGTTCCAAAAATGTCTTGGTTTATAAAAGACTTTCGTTTGAAAGATGGGGGATGTCACATTGGGAAACCCATAAGTTACGATGTGTTTACTTTGACGCATATATTGCGGGGAACCCAAATGCTATTTTACGCAACAGGTTAAGAAATTATTTTGACTCAATGTATCCGAATATAGGACTTCATGATTTAGAAAAAGCGGCTAACATGCAACATAAAGAAGCATGCTATGCTTATGGGTTAGTAATGTTCGCTTCTCACCAAAGTGAGAAAAAGAACATCGGGCTACAACTATTAAACAAAACGTTCCCACAAGTGACGAAGTCGGTAATTGGGGTAAGAAATGAGGTTTTTAGGTTATTACGAGACTGTTGGTCATTACGTAACCCTCGTCCCTTTGACGACGTTACAACACGCTGTCTTATTAACGGCCATAACTGTTATGTTCCACAAGACCAAGGATGGGAAGTAGTCCTAGTAAAACCAGAATGCATGACTTGTTTCTGGACGTATGAATTACGTGTCTTTATTGCCTTTGCTGAACGACTTGTGTACTAGCTAGAATTATCTTCACAACTATCTTGTATCAAAGTTATTGTGTGCTATATTTCATGCTTTATGTAAAATAAGCGGTATTGTAAGTTTGTAAAATATTGTATAAAAGTTTGAACGCGAAATATTATTATAATCAGTTTTTCATATAGAATTGTAGTAGTTGAATTGTATATTAGCTACTAAGTATGTGTTGGGATTTAACAAGTTCAAAACTCTTAAAACCATTTAAGATTATAATCAAAACGGAAGCGTGTAATTACCAATTAAACTTGTTAATCTTTAAACCAATTTAAAGTTAAATCCCAATAGGATCAAGTTGTGAACATAAGCTTACAAATTAACAAGAAGGGAGAGTAATATACCTCCTCAAAACCAAGTTTGAGGGCTGCTCAAAATGTGCAGAAAGTTGATGAAGATGTGTGTAAATGACCTCCAATATGAAGCTTTAAGCAACCAAAACCCTAAGCCTTTAATTCACCATTACCACCCTTAAGATAGGTAAGATTTAAGACACCTAATGACCTTAAACCCAAGCTTGAAACCCGCTTGCTTTGAACCCCAGAAACTGGACAGCAAGCAGTAACAATAAATGATGATGAAGATGAAGGATTATAGCTTCTAACTTGAAGCCTCAAGTTTGAAATACCCACAAGCTTTAATCACCAACACACCCTTTGTATTCAGTTAGGATTTAGAACACTTGAAAGTGATAAAATAGCAAGCAAAGGAACCTCCTTTTTCTCCAAAACAGTTCGGCAAAGGGGGCTGCAGAACCAGAATTTTGAAGTCACTTTTATGTGTGTTATCTCCTCTCTCTTGAGTCAAGGCCTTGGTTAATACATTAGCATGCACCTTGGCACTTGTGTGTTATTAAAAGTAAACATAAACTAGGCATGCTTGTTGTTCTTGGAGTCACAAATTCTGCACTATATATATTATATAACAATGTGTTTATACATATATATAAACTAGATATATATATAAAACATGTATATAATTTTATGTTACTTTTATATTTTATAAACCCTTTTATAAAATATAACATAATATAATCATTTAAACTTATAAACAATTATATATAAATTATCCAAATAATTTATCTCAAGTGATAACATTTTGAAAAACTGATTTTCTAAAATCCAAGTGTCGCGTATTTATTTAATGATCCATTCATTAAGATTAAATACGATTAAGGTGTCGGCAAGCTTGTTATTGGGTATGACCTGACTTGGATCATAACATATTAGCCACATTAATTCAATATGTCTCTTGGGCATACGAAAAACCTTCAATCTCCCACTTGCACGAGAAACATATAAATTAATGCAAGTGATGGATACCACCTAACGACCGTCCATCACCCCCAATATGTTATGACTTTGTGCCATTCAATAACATCATCCCTTTCGAGTTCCCATCTCGAATGTGAATAGGTAAATCTTTCATAGTATCCTTTCGTCCTAGATGTCATGTTAAATCCAAGAGACACAGAGTGATCACTCTCTTCTAGATTTAACTTTATCAGGCCTTAAACATCTGACTCTTAACGAATAAGAGGGACAAATTCCATCTTGACTACATATGTCCTAAATACATACCATGCATTATACCTGAGCTCTTCCTTATGAACTACCATATTTCAGAATAGTGAAGGAAAGAATCAAGGCAAAATACCTGGTAAATATCCGAACCCAATACGTATCTCAGGTCAGAGGATACAATGATATTCGCCTTTACTCAAGATTACATGTGATCAACCACAAAGGCTCCATTTAGTAAATCTTGAGAGCGGGTCTTCCAATATTTGTATCCAACAAATATCTATGAACCTTGGTTGCAACCTTGCCCCACATTCATCCCGTGAATGTATACTAATCCAAGTTCATAATAGTCTAAACCTCACACTTGTTCCCACAAATGTGATCGACTACGGAATTTAGAATAATTGCTTATTCATGGATAAAATATGCAAAATAGGAACCTAACTCAAAATAAATTAAACCATAATTATATTAATGAGTTTGAATAATTTCGTTCCATTACAATACTTAAAACAGATCATGACCAATCACTAGAATATCGAAGCCCTAATGCACAAACATGTCCTGCATGTTTTGATCCATGTAAGAGCTTCGTGAGAGGATCCGCTATATTAAGATCTGTGTGAACTTTGCGAATACATATCTTTCCCTTTTCAACTTCATCCCTTATGTAGTTGAATCTCCGCTCAATGTGACGGTTCTTTTGGTGAGCACGAGGTTCCTTGATTTGAGCAATCGCACCCTCGTTGTCACAAAAGATCTCAAGAGGGTCCTGAATGGAAGGGACTACTCCTAAGTCGTCGATGAATTTCTTCATCCATGCAGCTTCCTGAGCTGCCAATGATGCGGCGATGTACTCCGACTCTGTAGTGGATAAAGCAACAACATCCTGTTTTGAACTCTTCCAAGAGACTGCACCCCCATTTAGTGTGAAGACATAACCGGATTGTGATCGAGAATCATCTCGATCAGTTTAGAAACTCGCATCCACGTAACCTTTTACAGCAAGTTCCTCTTCACCAGACCCATATATCAGAAACATATCCTTAGTCCTCCTAAGGTATTTCAATATACATTTGACAGCAATCCAATGACTGTTACCTGGGTTATTCTGGTATCTACTTGTCAAGCTAAGAGCGCATGACACATCCGGTCTAGTGCATATCATTGCATACATGATTGACCCAATGGCAGACGCATATGGGACTTTCTTCATTCTCTCCTGTTCATCTTTCGTGGTGGGACACTGAGATGAACTAAGGAGCGTTCCTCTTTGAATAGGTACCAAACCTTTCTTAGAGTTCTCCATCTTGAACCTTTTCAAGATCTTTTCAATGTATGCACTTTGATTCAAACCTATCAATTTCTTGGATCTATCC
Source organism: Rutidosis leptorrhynchoides (assembly GCF_046630445.1). NCBI lineage: Eukaryota > Viridiplantae > Streptophyta > Magnoliopsida > Asterales > Asteraceae > Rutidosis > Rutidosis leptorrhynchoides. The sequence continues at coordinate 256,433,725 of NC_092334.1, forward strand.
CTGTAGATCCTAATCCCCAAAATGTATTGTGCTTCTTCAAGATCCTTAATGGAGAAGCAGCCTTTTAGCAAAGTTTTAACTCCTTGCATTGTCGGGACATCATTCCCAAATAATAATATATCATCCACATATAATACAAGAAACATGATAGTGCTCCCACTAGCTTTCTTGTATACACAAGCTTCATCACCATTTTTAATGAAGCCAAATTTCTTGGCTTCCTCATTAAAACGATGATTCCACATTCTAGATGCTTGTTTCAATCCGTAGATTGACTTCTTTAACTTACATACTTTGTTAGGATGTTTTGGATCGACAAAACCTTCAGGTTGAACCATATAGACATCTTCCTCAAGATATCCATTTAGGAAAGCGGTCTTGACATCCATTTGCCATATTTCATAATCATAATGAGCAGCAATGGCAAATAATATCCTAATAGACTTTAGCATTGCCACAGGCGAAAAGGTTTCATCATAGTCAATCCCTTGAGTTTGAGTGAAACCTTTTGCTACAAGTCTAGCTTTATATGTATTTAAGTTTCCATGCATGTCGGTTTTCATCTTGAAAATCCATTTACAATCAACTAACTTGGAGCTAGTAGGTTGTACAACTAGTTCCCAAACTTGGTTGTCATACATGGATTGCATCTCAGCGTTCATGGCTTCCTGCCATTTATCTTTATCAATCCTTGATAAAGCATCTTGGTAGTTTGTTGGTTCATCCAAATCAACCACATAGCAATCATCCATGAGAAACCCATATCTCTCAGGAGGATTACTAATCCTACCAGATATGCGAACGTCTTGTATACTTTGATCATCCATCTGATCACTCTCGACATTTTCATGTTGAGTGCTAGTGTCAGCCAATTGTGTATCATCTACTTGATCTTGAACCTCTTCAAGATCTATCTTCCTTTCACTATTTCCTTCCAATAGGAACTTAGTTTCAAGGAATTCAGCCTTTCGAGCAATAAATACATTTTGCTCGGTTGGATCATAGAAATAGTATCCCATATCATCCTTGGGATATCCTATGAAGATACACTTCGTGGATCGAACATTCAACTTATTAGGGACGTAACGCTTAGGATAAGCTTCACATCCCCATACCTTTAAGTATGATAGAGAAGGAGGTTTTCCAAACCACATCTCATGAGGAGTTCGTTCCACTTTCTTGGTTGGGGCCATATTTAAAATACGAGCCGCGGAGCTTAGACAATAACCCCAAAATGATAGAGGTAACGAGCTTCTTGCCATCATAGATCGAACCATATCCATTAGGGTTCGGTTCCTCCTTTCGGACACACCATTAAGCTGTGGTGTCCCGGGTGGAGTAAGTTGCGAGATAATCCCACAACTTCTAAGATGATCTTGGAAGGCATCGCTTAGGTATTCACCTCCTCTATCGGTTCGAAGTACCTTAATTGTCTTATTGAGTTGATTTTGTACTTCGTTTTGATACTCTTTGAATGCTTCAAAAGTTTCGTCCTTATGTCTTAACAAGTAGACATATCCGAAACGACTGAAGTCATCAATGAAAGTAACGAAGTATCTTTCACCATTCCTAGCTATGGGCTTAAAGGGTCCACATACATCCGAATGTATTAATCCCAATAAGTCTTTAGCCCTTTCATTGGTCCCTTGGAAAGGTGCTTTTGTCATTTTGCCTTGTAAACAAGATTCACATACATCAAATGAGTCTAGTTAATTTGATTTCAAAAGTCCATTCTTTTGAAGTGTATGCATTCGGTTCTTGTTTATATGGCCAAGGCGACAATGCCATAAATAGGATTCACTCAAATCCCTTTTGAGTTTCTTGGTGCTTGTATGGTATATAGAGCTCGATGATGCGTCATCATGAACCAATTCATAAATTCCATTTGAAGGCGAAGCCTTAAAATAGAATACATTGTCTTTAGAAACATGAATATCATCATCAATAAAATTAACAACGTAACCACATTGTTTTAAGCGAGAAATAGAAATAATGTTTCTACACAAATCCGGAGCATACAAAACATTTTCTAAAATAAGTTCCAATCCGCTTGGAAGCTTCAAAATAAAATCTCCTTGAGCTTTAACATGCACCTTTGCACCATTGCCCATATAGAGACTTGATGTTCCCGCCTTATGATCACTTCTTTTGAACCCCTGCAAAGAATTGCAAATATGAGTTCCACATCCCGTGTCTAATACCCATGTATTAGAAGAAGTAATACTAAGCTCTATATATACCATATATATATTACTGAGGTTTGCCCTGCATCCCTCTTGTCCTTCAACTCCTTAAGATAGACCGGACAGTTTCGTTTCCAATGACCCATCTCACCGCAACCGAAACATGGGTCTTCTTTGGGGTTTGCCTTCTCGGCTACCTTTTGCTTCTTGTTCTTGTTTTTGGTTGGGGTAACCATCCTCCCCTTTCCCTTGCCTTGATTGGCGGGTCCTTTCTTCTTAGCTGCCTTTGGCTTAGAGGTGTTATTACCCTTGGACCCACCATCATTGATCATTAGCACGGGTGAAGCCCTCTTACCCATGCTAGTTTCGGCCGTCCTTAACATGCCATGAAGTTCACCAATGGTCTTATCCATCCCATTCATATTGTAATTAATTACAAATTGGTCAAACCTCTTTGACAGGGAGTTTAGGATAAGATCAGTGGCTAGCTCATTAGATATGTTGAGATTAAGACGGTTTGCGCGATCAATAAGGCTTTTCATTTTGAGGACATAAGAGGATACGGATTGGGTGTCATCCATACGACATGCATGTAACGCTCGAACCGTTTCGAAGCGCTCGACACGTGCTTGTTGAAGGAACATCTCCTTCAATTGCGTAATCATGTCATATGCACTATGATGTTCGAAATCCTTTTGGAGTTCGGGTATCATAGTCCCAAGCATTAGGCAAGCGACTTGCACTGAATCGGCGCAATACTTATCCCAATAAGCCATGCCTTCTGTATCATCCTCGTCGGGTTGATCGGGAATGGGGTCTTCCAACACATACGCCTTATCCTCAAGTTTGAGGACAATTCTAAGATTGCGGAACCAATCCATAAAGTTCGTATGGTTGAGTTTGTCTTTCTCGAGGAGAGACCTTAATGATAGGTTGTTTAGGTTAAGTGGTGCATTTTGCATGTTGTTGTTATTTGCGGCCATCTACAAAATTAACAAAGTTCATTTAAGTATCGATTTTAAATTTAATAAATAATACCCTTTTATATATAATTGTTTTATTAAATATTAGAATCCAACGGTAAATCAAATTTCGGTTAGGTGACCTTTATCCCGTTATTTGATTTAGCTAGGTAGTCATTTATATGACAATTGCAATCCCTTTGCAACTTCTAAATTATGGGATCATGCAATCCTTTTGCATGGCATATTTATCCCATCAACGCCTATTTGTTCCTCATGCTTCGGTGACCCTAAGTTCATGATTCCCAAATCAAGTCGTCCTACTTGTGTAAACATGTAAAATTAACATACAAGTGGTTAGGTGACCTTTATCCCACAAGCATGCGAATTTTACCTTAACCATATTAGTTAGCTCATAACGGTTAGGTGACCTTTATCCCATTATGAGTTCCCTACTATGTTTAAGTGTCCCACAAAAGGATGGCGTTAAACTTGTTTACCTTGTCGATTAAGGGATTTTATGTTTTCGTTAATTCTAGTTTAAGAAAACATTTATGCCATACACCAACATGCATTTAGTGTATGGTTCATTTGAAATCCATTTTCAAGTCTTGTAATTTGCCAATTACTTGATATAAACCATTATATATATATGTGATCCTTTTCTTGTTCTTAATAACCATTTATTTAGGTCTTTAGTTGCTTTTAATTTAACCAATTAAATTGTCGTCTTGCATGTTATTAATACGTCTAATTTAACCAATTAAATTGTCGTTTTGCTTGTTGTTATCTTGTGATTAATTGTATCAACCAAACATACAATACAATAAACAAACAAACAACCACACATGCAAAACAAGTATGTTCACAATCTAGCCATTTTTGTGGACATTTGTTTAGCCGAAAACAAATGTCACCGGGTTAAGGGGTAATAATACAAAGTAGGAGATTACAATCTCCCACTTAACCTTGCATCCATATGCTCCTTGTGTTCTTCAAGTCTTCATCATCTTGTATCTTCATTTTTACAAAATATGTATCCTAATACATTTTATCTAGAAAATGAAAATACAACCTAATCTATTTTACATACCAAACATAAAATAAATTATATAGCCTTATGAATGAATTATTACATGCCAAATGAATAATATTACAAGCCATATGAATGAATAAAATTACAAACCATATGAATCATACAATTCATTCAAACATTCAACCAAACACAAGGTTAAGGCATAGATTGTGAACTTCAACATGCAACCAAGTATGACCAAATTAGAGAGTCCAAAACCCACTTTTGAAGCCCTCTTGAATTCGGCCATTTCCTAATACCCACCCAAATCCAACAATTTTTGCATTCTTCTTTCATGCATGTACTTAGAATGCAAAGTTGATGGGTTTTAAAACAACAATTCGAAGCATATTTCAACAACTTCGGCTCTAGATACCATTGTTGGGATTTAACAAGTTCAAAACTCTTAAAACCATTTAAGATTATAATCAAAACGGAAGCGTGTAATTACCAATTAAACTTGTTAATCTTTAAACCAATTTAAAGTTAAATCCCAATAGGATCAAGTTGTGAACATAAGCTTACAAATTAACAAGAAGGGAGAGTAATATACCTCCTCAAAACCAAGTTTGAGGGCTGCTCAAAATGTGCAGAAAGTTGATGAAGATGTGTGTAAATGACCTCCAATATGAAGCTTTAAGCAACCAAAACCCTAAGCCTTTAATTCACCATTACCACCCTTAAGATAGGTAAGATTTAAGACACCTAATGACCTTAAACCCAAGCTTGAAACCCGCTTGCTTTGAACCCCAGAAACTGGACAGCAAGCAGTAACAATAAATGATGATGAAGATGAAGGATTATAGCTTCTAACTTGAAGCCTCAAGTTTGAAATACCCACAAGCTTTAATCACCAACACACCCTTTGTATTCAGTTAGGATTTAGAACACTTGAAAGTGATAAAATAGCAAGCAAAGGAACCTCCTTTTTCTCCAAAACAGTTCGGCAAAGGGGGCTGCAGAACCAGAATTTTGAAGTCACTTTTATGTGTGTTATCTCCTCTCTCTTGAGTCAAGGCCTTGGTTAATACATTAGCATGCACCTTGGCACTTGTGTGTTATTAAAAGTAAACATAAACTAGGCATGCTTGTTGTTCTTGGAGTCACAAATTCTGTACTATATATATTATATAACAATGTGTTTATACATATATATAAACTAGATATATATATAAAACATGTATATAATTTTATGTTACTTTTATATTTTATAAACCCTTTTATAAAATATAACATAATATAATCATTTAAACTTATAAACAATTATATATAAATTATCCAAATAATTTATCTCAAGTGATAACATTTTGAAAAACTGATTTTCTAAAATCCAAGTGTCGCGTATTTATTTAATGATCCATTCATTAAGATTAAATACGATTAAGGTGTCGGCAAGCTTGTTATTGGGTATGACCCGACTTGGATCATAACATATTAGCCACATTAATTCAATATGTCTCTTGGGCATACGAAAAACCTTCAGTATGAACTTAACGGGTAGGTACTACCCGAATTTAAACTTATAAAACGCTAATATGAAGAAAAAGCTTTTATAAATGAGTTCATATTATGCTACGAAATACTATTAACTACTCTTAATATTCTGTATGATTAACTTGTTCCATTTGACAATTTTGAAGGAAATGGCACCGACTACTCGACACACCGTGAATATGAATGAAGAGGAATTTCGTACTTTTCTAGCTTCAAACATAGCCGCAGTACAGGCTGCGCTACATACCAACAATAACCTTGGATCTAGCAGTACAGAAAATCGTGTAGGATGCACCTACAAATAATTCACTGCCTGCAAACCTTTGGAATTTGATGGAACCGAAGGACCGATCGGATTGAAACGGTGGACCGAGAAGGTCGAATTGATGTTTGCCATAAGTAAGTGTACTGAAGAGGACAAAGTGAAGTACGCTACGCATACCTTCACAGGTTCTGCGTTAACATGGTGGAATACCTATCTAGAGCAAGTGGGACAAGATGATGCGTACGCACTACTGTGGTCAGCATTCAAGCACTTGATGAACGAGAAGTACCGTCCCAGAACCGAGGTCAATAAGCTCAAGACAGAACTTAGAGGGTTACGAACCCAAGGATTTGATATTACCACGTACGAAAGACGATTCACAGAATTGTGCCTATTGTGTACGGGAGCGTTCGAAGATGAGGAAGAGAAGATCGACGCGTTTGTGAAAGGATTACCGAAAAGAATCCAAGATGATATAAGTTCACACGAGCCCGCCTCCATACAACAGGCATGTAGAATGGCTCACAAACTAGTGAACCAGATTGAAGAAAGAATTAAAGAACAGACGGCTGAAGAGGCCAATGTGAAGCAAGTCAAAAGAAAGTGGGAGGAAAACGGTGATAAGAATCACCAATACAACAACAACATCAATTACAACAATAATCGCAACAATTATCCCAACAATCGCAACATCAATCGCAACTACAAAACAACAACAACAACAACAACAACAAAAACAACAACAACAACAACAACAACAGCAACTACAACAATCATCCCAACAACAATAACAACCACAACAACAACAACAATCAGAAGCAGCTATGCCAAAGGTGTGAAAAGTATCACTCGGGGTTCTGCACCAAATTTTGCAACAAGTGTAAAAGAAATGGTCATAGCGCGGTGAAGTGTGAGGTCTACGGACCAGGGGTTAACAGAACGAAAGGAACAAATGATTTCGGAATGAGTAATGGCGGAGCAAGTAGTGTCGGGGCAAGTTATGCCAATGTAGTTTGTTATAAATGTGGAAAACCCGGCCACATTATTAGAAATTGCCCGAACCAGGAGAACACGAATGGACAAGGCCGCGGAAGAGTTTTCAATATTAATGCGGCCGAGGCACAGGAAGACCCGGAGCTTGTTACGGGTACGTTTCTTATTGACAATAAATCTGCTTACGTTTTATTTGATTCGGGTGCGGATAGAAGCTATATGAGTAGAGATTTTTGTGCTAAATTAAGTTGTCCATTGACGCCGTTGGATAGTAAATTTTCACTCGAATTAGCAAACGGTAAATTAATTTCAGCAGATAATATATGCCGGAATCGGGAAATTAAACTGGGTAGTGAAATATTTAAGATTGATTTGATACCAGTAGAATTAGGGAGTTTTGATGTAATAGTTGGCATGGACTGGCTGAAGAAGGTGAAAGCAGAGATCGTATGTTATAAAAATGCAATTCGCATTGTACGAGAAGAAGGAGAACCCTTAATGGTGTACGGAGAAAAGGGCAACATGAAGCTACATCTTATTAGTAATTTGAAGGCACAAAAACTAATAAGAAAAGGTTGCTATGCTGTTCTAGCACTCGTCGAGAAAGTACAAACTGAAGAAAAGAGCATCAATGATGTTCTCGTCGCAAAAGAATCTCCCGATGTATTTCCAAAAGAATTACCGGGACTACCTCCACATCGATCTGTTGAATTTCAAATAGATCTTGTACCAGGAGCTGCACCAATAGCTCGTGCTCCTTATAGACTCGCACCCAGCGAGATGAAAGAACTGCAAAGCCAACTGCAAGAATTATTAGAATGTGGTTTCATTCGAACAAGCACATCACCATGGGGAGCTCCTGTTTTGTTTGTCAAGAAGAAGGATGGTACATTTAGGTTGTGTATTGACTACAGAGAGTTGAACAAACTTACCATCAAAAACCGTTATCCACTGCAGAGAATTGACGACTTATTTGATCAACTACAAGGCTCGTCGGTTTATTCGAAGATCGATTTACGTTCTGGATATCATCAAATGCGAGTAAAGGAGGATGACATTCTAAAAACTGCTTTTAGGACGCGTTATGGTCATTACGAGTTTATGGTTATGCCGTTTGGATTGACTAACGCACCATCTGTGTTCATGGACCTTATGAACCGAGTGTGTGGGCCATATCTTGACAAGTTTGTCATTGTTTTCATCGATGACATATTTATTTACTCAAAGAATGATCAAGAGCACGAAAAACATTTGAGAAAAGTGCTAGAAGTATTGAGGAAAGAAAAACTGTACGCTAAGTTTTCAAAGTGTGCATTTTGGTTGGAAGAAGTTCAATTCCTCGGTCACATAGTGAACAAAGAAGGTATCCAGGTGGACCCGGCACAGATCGAAACCGTTGAAAAGTGGGAAACCCCAAAAACTCCGAAGCATATACGTCAATTTTTAGGATTGGCTGGTTACTACAAAAGATTCATCCAAGATTTCTCCAAATTAGCAAAACCCTTGACTGCATTAACGCATAAAGGGAAGAAATTTGAATGGAAGGATGAACAAGAGGAGGCGTTTCAATTATTGAAGAAAAAGCTAACTACGGCACCTATATTGTCATTGCCTGAAGGGAATGATGATTTTGTGATTTATTGTGACGCATCAAAGCAAGGTCTCGGTTGTGTATTAATGCAACGAATGAAGGTGATTGCTTATGCGTCTAGACAATTGAAGATTCACGAGAAAAAATTATACGACGCATGATTTAGAATTAGGCGCGGTTGTTTTTGCATTAAAGACTTGGAGGCACTACTTATATGGGGTCAAAAGTGTTATATATACCGACCACAAAAGTCTTCAACACATATTTAATCAGAAACAACTGAATATGAGGCAGTGTAGGTGGATTGAATTGTTGAATGATTACGACTTTGAGATTCGTTACCACCCGGGGAAGGCAAATGTGGTAGCCGATGCCTTGAGCAGGAAGGACAGAGAACCCATTCGAGTAAAATCTATGAATATAATGATTCACACTAACCTTACTACTCAAATAAAGGAGGCGCAACAAGGAGTTTTAAAAGAGGGAAATTTAAAGGATGAAATACCCAAAGGATCGGAGAAGCATCTTAATATTCGGGAAGACGGAACCCGGTATAGGGCTGAAAGAATTTGGGTACCAAAATTTGGAGATATGAGAGAAATGGTACTTAGAGAAGCTCATAAAACCAGATACTCAATACATCCTGGAATGGGGAAGATGTACAAGGATCATAAGAAACATTTTTGGTGGCCAGGTATGAAAGCCGATATTGCTAAATATGTAGGAGAATGTTTGACGTGTTCTAAGGTCAAAGCTGAACATCAGAAACCATCAGGTCTACTACAACAACCTGAAATCCCGGAATGGAAATGGGAAAACAATACCGTGGATTTCATTACTAAATTGCCAAGGACTGCAAGTGGTTATGATACTATTTGGGTAATAGTTGATCTTCTCACCAAGTCAGCACACTTCCTGCCAATAAGAGAAGATGACAAGATGGAGAAGTTAGCACGACTGTATTTGAAGGAAGTCGTCTGCAGACATGGAATACCAATCTCTATTATCTCTGATAGGGATGGCAGATTTATTTCAAGATTCTGGCAGACATTACAGCAAGCATTGGGAACTCGTCTAGACATGAGTACTGCCTATCATCCACAAACTGATGGACAGAGCGAAAAGACGATACAAATGCTTGAAGACATGCTACGAGCTTGTGTTATTGATTTTGGAAACAGTTGGGATCGACATCTACCGTTAGCAGAATTTTCCTACAACAACAGCTACCATTCAAGCATTGAGATGGCGCCGTTTGAAGCACTTTATGGTAGAAAGTGCAGGTCTCCGATTTGTTGGAGTGAAGTGGGGGATAGACAGATTGCGGGTCCGGAGATAATACAAGAAACTACCGAGAAAATCATCCAAATTCAACAAAGATTGAAAACCGCCCATAGTCGACAAAAGAGCTACGCGCACAGTAAAAGAAAAGATATAGAGTTTGAAATTGGAGAAATGGTCATGCTTAAGGTTTCACCTTGGAAAGGCGTTGTCCGATTTGGTAAACGGGGGAAACTAAATCCAAGGTACATTGGACCATTCAAGATTATAGATCGTGTCGGACCAGTAGCTTACCAACTGGAGCTACCTCAACAACTCACGGCTGTACATAACACTTTCCACGTCTCAAATTTGAAGAAATATTTTGCTAAAGAAGATCTCACTATTCCGTTGGACGAAATCCAAATCAATGAAAAACTTCAATTCATTGAAGAACCCGTCGAAATAATGGATCGTGAGGTTAAGAGACTTAAACAAAACAAGATACCGATTGTTAAGGTTCGATGGAATACTCGTAGAGGACCCAAGTTCACCTGGGAGCGTGAAGATCAGATGAAGAAGAAATACCCGCATTTATTTCCAGAAGATACGTCAACACCTCCAACTGCTTAAAATTTCGGGACGAAATTTATTTAACGGGTAGGTACTGTAGTGACCCGAACTTTTCCATGTTTATATATATATTAAATAAAATTGTTATTTACATGATTAAGTGTTTCCAACATGTTAAGCAATCAAACTTGTTAAGACTTGATTAATTGAAATAGGTTTCATATAGACAATTGACCACCCAAGTTGACCGGTGATTCACGAACGTTAAAACTTGTAAAAACTATATGATGACATATATATGGTTATATATATAGTTAACATGATATTATGATAAGTAAACATATCATTAAGTATATTAACAATGAACTACATATGTAAAAACAAGACTACTAACTTAATGATTTTGAAACGAGACATATATGTAACGATTGTCGTTGTAACGACATTTAATGTATATATATATATCATATTAAGAGATATTCGTACATCATAATATCATGATAATAAAATAATTTAAAAATATCTTTTGATATTATAAACATTGGGTTAACAACATTCAACAAGATCGTTAACCTAAAGGTTTCAAAACAACATTTACATGTAACGACTAACGATGACTTAACGGCTCAGTTAAAATGTATATACATGTAGTGTTTTAATATGTATTCAATCAATTTTGAAAGACTTCAATACACTTATCAAAATACTTCTACTTAACAAAAATGCTTACAATTACATCCTCGTTCAGATTCATCGACAATTCTACTCGTATGCACCCGTATTCGTACTCGTACAATACACAACTTTTAGATGTATGTACTATTGGTATATACACTCCAATGATCAGTTCTTAGCAGCCCATGTGAGTCACCTAACATATGTGGGAACCATCATTTGGCAACTAGCATGAAATATCTCATAAAATTACAAAAATATGAGTAATCATTCATGACTTATTTACATGAAAACAAAATTACATATCCTTTATATCTAATCCATACACCAATGACAAAAAACACCTACAAACACTTTCATTCTTCAATTTTCTTCATCTAATTGATCTCTCTCAAGTTCTATCTTCAAGTTCTAAGTGTTCTTCATAAATTCCAAAAGTTCTAGTTTCATAAAATCAAGAATACTTCCAAGATTGCAAGTTTACTTCCAAGTTTTCTAAATCCATTCCAAGTAATCATCCAAGATCAAGAAACCTTTGTTACTTACAGTAGGTTATCTTTCTAATACAAGGTAATAATCATATTCAAACTTTAATTCAATTTCTATAACTATAACAATCTTATTTCGAGTGGAAATCTTACTTGAAATTGTTTTCGTGTCATGATTCTGCTTCAAGAACTTTCAAGCCATCCAAGGATCCTTTGAAGCTAGATCTATTTTTCTCATTTCCAGTAGGTTTATCCAAGGAACTTGAGATAGTAATGATGTTCATAACATCATTCGATTCATACATATAAGGCTATCTTATTCGAAGGTTTAAACTTGTAATCACTAGAACATAGTTTAGTTAATTCTAAACTGGTTCGCAAATAAAAGTTAATCCTTCTAACTTGACTTTTAAAATCAACTAAACACATGTTCTATATCTATATGATATGCTAACTTAATGATTTAAAACCTGGAAACACGAAAAACACCGTAAAATCGGATTTACGCCGTCGTAGTAACACCGCGGGCTGTTTTGGGTTAGTTAATTAAAAACTATGATAAACTTTGTTTTAAAAGTTGTTATTCTGGGAAAATGATTTTTATTATGAACATGAAACTATATCCAAAAATTATGGTTAAACTCAAAGTGGAAGTATGTTTTCTAAAATGGTCATCTAGACGTCGTTCTTTCGACTGAAATGACTACCTTTACAAAAACGACTTGTAAATTATTTTTTCGACTATAAACCTATACTTTTTCTATTTAGATTCATAAAATAGAGTTCAATATGAAACCATAGCAATTTGATTCACTCAAAACGGATTTAAAATGAAGAAGTTATGGGTAAAACAAGATTGGATAATTTTTCTCATTTTAGCTACGTGAAAATTGGTAACAAATCTATTCCAACCATAAATTAATCAACTTGTATTATATATTATGTAATCTTGAGATACCATAGACACGTATACAATGTTTCGACCTATCATGTCGACACATCTATATATATTTCGAAACAACCATAGACACTCTATATGTGAATGTTGGAGTTAGCTATACAGGGTTGAGGTTGATTCCAAAATATATATAGTTTGAGTTGTGATCAATACCGAGATACGTATACACTGGGTCGTGGATTGATTCAAGATAATATTTATCGATTTATTTCTGTACATCTAACTGTGGACAACTAGTTGTAGGTTACTAACGAGGACATCTGACTTAATAAACTTAAAACATCAAAATATATTAAAAGTGTTGTAAATATATTTTGAACATACTTTGATATATATGTATATATTGTTATAGGTTCGTGAATCAACCAGTGGCCAAGTCTTACTTCCCGACGAAGTAAAAATCTGTGAAAATGAGTTATAGTCCCACTTTTAAAATCTAATATTTTTGGGATGAGAATACATGCAGGTTTTATAAATGATTTACAAAATAGACACAAGTACGTGAAACTACATTCTATGGTTGAATTATCGAAATCGAATATGCCCCTTTTTATTAAGTCTGGTAATCTAAGAATTAGGGAACAGACACCCTAATTGACGCGAATCCTAAAGATAGATCTATTGGGCCTAACAAACCCCATCCAAAGTACCGGATGCTTTAGTACTTCGAAATTTATATCATATCCGAAGGGTGTCCCGGAATGATGGGGATATTCTTATATATGCATCTTGTTAATGTCGGTTACCAGGTGTTCACCATATGAATGATTTTTATCTCTATGTATGGGATGTGTATTGAAATATGAAATCTTGTGGTCTATTGTTACGATTTGATATATATAGGTTAAACCTATAACTCACCAACATTTTTGTTGACGTTTAAAGCATGTTTATTCTCAGGTGAATACTAAGAGCTTCCGCTGTTGCATACTAAAATAAGGACAAGATTTGGAGTCCATGTTTGTATGATATTGTGTAAAAACTGCATTCAAGAAACTGATTTTGATGTAACATATTTGTATTGTAAACCATTATGTAATGGTCGTGTGTAAACAGGATATTTTAGATTATCATTATTTGATAATCTGCGTAAAGCTTTTTAAACCTTTATTTATGAAATAAAGGTTATGGTTTGTTTTAAAAATGAATGCAGTCTTTGAAAAACGTCTCATATAGAGGTCAAAACCTCGCAACGAAATCAATTAATATGGAACATTTTTAATCAATAAGAACGGGACATTTCACGCTCAATAGAAAATTTTGTACCAAAAAGCGGATTATGCGAAAATATGAAGGAGACTGTGGACAAATCACAAGGACTAAGCTTGTACATAAAGAATCCTGATGATTCTGATTCTGGTGAAATCTTTAGCGAATACCTTGCTCCTTAATCGCTCTAAATCATCGTGAATAAATTTCTTCATCACAATTTGATTCTAAAATTCTAAGATATTATCGTATCCTCTATTATAAATATCCTCGATATTTCTAAAGATAATTTCATAACTATTCTCATTCGAAATCACTCATCTTCTCACGTTATCAGTGTTACATCAGAAAGGAAACTGTTTTCGTTTCTAAATTCTGAAAAATTCGAATCAAAATATGAATGGGTTGAAGTAGTGTTGGAAATTGATGCATGAGTTAGTATAATATAATGACACTTGATCAACGTGATTATATTACAGTAAGTCATGATGAGTTTCTAATGAAACATGATGATTCACAGACCATAATGTCATCATGTGCCATGTTACACGACTCTTTCATTCTACTTAATCTCCAAGCATATCACAAAAATATTTCCTTGATATTTCCGTTCTTTCGTAATTCCAACAGTAACTAATAAATCGTGCTATTACATTTTCTTTCTAATTAGAAGATTCCATAACTTCCTTGAATACCGGAAATCCACCGCGAATACGACAAAAGTTAAATCTCTATCTCAATCTTTTGTGACAACTTCACTCGTATGCTTCACATAATCGAATCATTTTATCTATATTAATCAATAATGATAAAACTCTATTTATCAACTCATTTTCGTCATTAAAACATTTTTATTGTTAGCCATGACGACCTCGATCAAATTTCGGGACGAAATTTCTTTAACGGGTAGGTACTGTAATGACCCGGAAATTTTTGACCAAATTTAAACTTATTTTTATATGGTTTCGACACGATAAGCAAAGTCTATTAAACTGAATTTCAAAATTTTGAACTGTTTCATATATGCAATGTTTGTAAAATGTATCATATAGAGGTCAAGTACCTCGCGATGTAACCAAATGTAATGTATTCGTCCGGATAGATTAGGACGGGTCATTAAACTTTGATGCTGGAGACAATGTCCCAGTTAGTAACTTCAACTTGGCCGTTTGCTTGCTGGTGAGCATCAGAACTAAAGCTTTGCTTGATGTTTAGTCCGTCACACCATGCGCGAAATGGGTCATGTGCAAATTGTTTCCCATTATCGCTGACAATTTTATTCGGTACGCCGAAAAGACACACTATCTCCTCCCATACGAAATTAACAATCTGTTCAATGATAATCTTTTTCAACTCCCGACAATCATCAACGTTGTGTCCCTTGTCTTCATGAAAGATACAATATTGGCTTTCGTCCACCGGGAAGCGCGGCTGCATGAGTTTGGGTGGCGGGAAATTTCTATTGTTTTCTTCCGTTGCCAATATCTCCTTAGGCATTATGCGCAAAGACTTGATGAGGGACTTCTCCTCTGCTGACAATCTCTATGTACCATATTTCTCGTACGTACGGTAGTTGCAGTTATCGAATTTATTTCCGAAACGCCCCCTACTACTGCTTCCACCGTTGCCTTTGAAGCGTCCTCTGGATTGTTGGTTACGGTTATTACCTTTGTTATCCTTGTCGTCCCTGCCGCCGGACTTGTGGTCAGCGATGGTGGCATTGGCAAACTCTTCGGAACGTATGTAATCACGTACCATCCTAACGGCGTCCACAAAGGTTTTGGGCAACTTCTGTCTCATGGATTTAACCAATGACAAGTGTCTAACTTGGCATATTCCCATTATAACAGCGGAAATCTGTTGTGACTCAGGCAAATCGGGTATTTTTTTGGCATTCAGTTGTAAACCTGGTAGTGAAGTTTGACAACGACTCACGTGGCCTTTGTTTGATTCCATGCGAGTCCAAGTGTGTTAATTCTGTCCTCCTAAAATTATGAAAACGCTGAATGAACTTCGTCCTCAAATCGGCAAAGCTGAAAACGCTGAGCGGTGGTAGTTTAGCAAACCACTCACGAGGGCTAGATTGAATATGTCCCGGGAACATGTGGCACGCCGTAGCGCTATCCCAGTGTTGGGTTTTGATTGCATGTTCGAATTGTTGCATGAAATCTTCCAGGTCGTTGCTCTCGTCATACATGCCCAACGTGAGGGGCGTTATGAGGACAGCGGGCAACGGGTGTGTTGCAATTTCTTTGATGAACTTTTCTGACGTCGCGGAAGGCTCCAACGGTTTCTTCACCTTATCGCCGCCCATCATGACATACCAATTGTTCAACATTCCATCCGCCATGCCGGGCTGCTCAATTTGTGCACTCATAGACGGCGGGGCGCCCAGGATGAGGGTTTGGATCAGCTCCTGGCGCGTCTCGTCTTTTGTCTTGACAGACTGTTTATCGAACTCAGGCATAGTTCGATTCGAATCATGAAGGGGTGCTTTCGATGCTCCAGTCTGCCTATCTCCCCCCTGCTGTAAGCAGAGGTAGAACGAATCCTCCTTTTACCAAGAAGCAAATAGCCTCCTCTCCGTTGATTGTCTTCAGACTAGAGCTAGCAACAATCTCTGGGCTGGTAGGGCCCGAGACGCTTGGTCCAGTGTTAGTGTTATCTCCAAAGTCAAGCCTAATTCGACGAACATTTTCACTTGAGGTCATATAACCAGTTTCAGCCTCGGGTCTTAAGGGGTCATGCTGCTCCCCAGTGCTTGAGATTGGTGGTAGATCGAAACCTCCTGACATGTTAGCGAGAATTGATGTTTTCTCGTCTCACGGATGGCGCCAAATGATCAAACCAAAATAGTTTGGTTCAAGTGCAGGTAAGTAAAAGAGTAGTCTAACCTTCGGAAGGGGTTCCTTTGGTTAGATGAGATATGAAGGGTGTCGTGTTATTTGTCTTTTGCCGAGCCTCCAAGGTAGGAATGGTGAGAAGATTAGAGTATTCGGGGGTTGATTAGCCTTCAAATAAGGCTTTAGGCCACCATTTATATATATATATATATATATATATATATATATATATATATATATATATATATATATATATATATATATATATATATATATATATATATATATATATATATATATAACTGCGGTTATATTCAATAGCCGCTATATTAGTGGCCACTCGTTTAATAACTGCCTCTAGAACCTTCTAATCATGCCTACAACTTACTTCACGTTCTCTATGTGCCTGATATATCGGACTTTGGTCCCGCTCAGCGATGACAAGTCAACACCCCAGTACATTACGCTACCAAACACGTGGCATTGACTTGAACATGCTTTTACAAGCTCAGCAGACCAAAAGTTCCAAATACAGTAAGTTGGACGCCATGCGTCGTACGTGACGCAGCGTGGCGTGACGTACGTCATTAGCGTACATTCAGAATATACTCTAAAGTTAAATGATAAATATAGATTGGACCACGGTCAACCAATTCTATTCGATGTTAGTCTTCCGAATAAGGTTTTCTAAATCCAACTCAACATCATACCATTTGAAAGGTATACTGCAATTTCTAGTAGAAGTTGATCTATTACTTGATATGAATAAACCAAACAACACCTCAATTTTGTACGTATAATCGAAACAAAGATTTATATTTTTTTAAAGGCAAGGTTTGGAATCACTGATGGGGATAGAAACCACTCACCCTATCATTTTCCTCGCATACGTGCGCTTTCGGGCGAAAACCCGAACCACATAACAGGGTTTCTGATCCATCAATCCATACCGCATGTGATCATACCGAATTTATGAATGTGGAATGGTAAAACCTCTCATTGAGACTTCTTAGGAGGCATGAGACTTCTTAGGAGACATGGTAGACACCAAGAATCAAACACATGACCTCTACTCACCAAATACTCAAGGTATTGGGGTGAACCACTTGGACGCGAAGGCAGGTTCAAAGAAGCGATGTATACAGAGACGATAGGTGTTCTGGATACTTGAAACAAGTCTTTTTCTTAATAATGGAGTATCAAGTTGTGACCCGATATCTATTTTTTAATTTTTTTTATTTTTTTAATTTTTTTGAACTTTGGGAAATTTATAAAAGAACACCAAACATACAATAGCAAAGATCACTCTAGCAAGAAGCTAGAAGGGTAAACTAACAAATAACAATGGCATATTGAGCCACAAATTAAAACACGAAACAATACTACACGTATATTTTAACCATATGAAAGAATGAAATCGAACCGAGTCATACAACTCACTCCTCTTCATCGGTTGAGTCATAAAGATTAAACTATTACAAAAGTGCCATAGAACCCACACAATCGCCAATCCTATGACATACACCTTTTGCTTCTTCACCATGCTTGCAATCCATGAAGAGAACCATGCAAGCCAAGCACCCCAAGATGTAACGTAAATGATGGCATTCCCATTCAGCACGAAACTCTCCCACAATGCTACTGCCGTGCTACATTGGAAGAAAACGTGGTCTGTGTTATCAACACCATTACTTTACATTGCGCACTCTATCGACTAAATATCAACACCCCTAGCTGAAAAGTTAGTCCGTGTTGGTAAGGCATTAAGATGAAGCCTCCAATTAAAAAATATTAGCCTTCTTTGAAATTATATTTAACTATAAAATTCAGGTTCAATGGAGGGAAGTAATACTGAGTCAATATTTTTCCTTGTAGCAGCAACTGAAAAAGCACCATCCTTATCCAAGGACCATAGCCAACCATCACCACCATTCCCTAAATTAATATCACCAATATCAGCCATCATCTGTTCAAGTAATGCCAAAGATCGACCCCTCAAAGACGGCTGTGACCACTCCCATAACCACGATCCATTCACATACCGATCAGCAACCGAACAGTTCGGGTTAACATCAACATGAAACAATCGATTGAACCGCACCTGAAGAAATTCGTTTCTAACCCACACATTTGAAGAAAGATGACTGGTATTGAAAGGACGATTTGCTAGTTTGGGTTAATTATTGTGAAAGACTTAGTTGAGTTTACGGTTTTTGTTGACCGTAGTTGACCTGATTCCGAGGCCGGAATCTCTTTAAGGGGGTAGATTTGTAACATCTTCTTACCGGGCCTAGTTGAAATGACCCTTTTGACCTTGGGTGTGTTTGTATGTTATTATAATAATTATATGTTTATAATTCTTTGGTTGTTTAGTTGAGACCAGTTTGGGACAAGGGTCACAGAACATGTTTGTTTATTTAATTTGGACTCCGTTAGGGTAGTCAAATTAACTACGAAAGATATCAGATAACTGGTAAATACTCGTGTGTGATGGGGTATTGTATTTAACATAAATATATAAGCTTATGACCAGCTTCTTCTCTCATTTTCTTGAAGTTTCTAATACACTCCGTACCTAACTTTCACTCCCTTGAAACCCTAATCTCTTAGATCTATTTTGTGTCTAAATTGTGTTGTGTAATCAGTTGCTGCTGATTTCGTGATCATAGCAAGGTAAGAATCATCCATTTTCATGTTGTAATCTGAGTTTAAATGGAATTTTTTGTTAGGGTTTTATCAAAGTGGGTTTTGATGTCAAATTGGTTGATTTTGATGTTGATTTGGTGTAAAACGCTATGGTTCATGTTCCTTTAGTTGTTATAAATGTTTTGTAAGCTTCGCTCGGTGTCAAAACGTTTAGAAATCGAGATTTGGGTGATTTTAGTTCGAAACCCGTCAGTTTCTGCTGCTGCTGCTCGATGAATACAACCGTACGGTTACAGCTTACAACCGCACGGGTATACTGTGCAACCGTACGGGTGCATGTGCAACCATACAGATGCAGTGGCGTTGGTGCAACCGGGCAGCGAATATGCAACCGTACGGATGCATGTGCAACCGTACAGATGGACTTGTAACCGTACGATTACACCTGCAACCATACGAATGTAGATCAGTGCTGACTGTTGTTGTTTAATGACTATTTTCTAGTTGTTATGCTGCCCGCGTGATTTATGAAATTCAGAATGTAAATTCTGAAAATGCATAAGTGTTAGGAAGACTTTTAGTGGAACTTTTGATACTGATTTGATGTATTGTGCTGTATCGTGCTAACGGATAGAAACTAACTTGATTTGCCTTATGCACAGGTGATAAGGATAAGGAAGAAGCTTAGTGATAGATTATCTGAGCTAGTTGGTGGTATTCGGTGAGTGGGATTATCACTTGGTGTAGTATAGAGTAGCAAGTTGCGCTACTATGTTTATATTGTTATTAGTTGTCATGCTTAGTAGTTATGTTGTACATTTGATTGCAGTTAAGGTTGCTATGCTTTTAGTAGTATTAGTTGCCTGTAGTAGTAATAGTAGTTGACTGGTTATATGTGCACAAATTGTTGTTGTTGTTGGAACCTTGATTTGTTAGGTTCAGCTCAGAGAGGTCAACCTAGTTGTGGTTGTGTCCAGTTGGCTACTGTTTGGTGAGTATAATGCTGAACGACGCATCACCTGCGTGTGGATGACTATACTGGGGATTCAGTAGTAAGGACTATCGGTAGATTCTAGCCTGATCAGCTAGGTTCGTGGGCCAGTACAAGCCGCCGATCCTCTAGTTAGAGCATAGTTGCCAGTTGAGAGTTGCCAGTTGTTGTATGTTGTATGTGGTTGAATACAGTTGTTGTTGTAGGAATACAAGTTGGTACTGTATGCTAGACCTTGTGATAGTTCCATTCACTTAGCCTCGTGCTAACCCCTCACCTCCTCCCTTGCAGGTTCTGGATCTTAGTGCTGGTAGGGACGGGAGTCGGGTTTGAAGATGTGTTTAACAAGACGAACTCTGATGTCTTAGCTTTTGTAAATATGTTACTTGTCGTTTAACGTAACACCTGTGGCTTGTAATAAAGTAATTAACCAGATGATTTGTAATAATCATGTTCGTAATTAACTAAGGTGTTTTTGTAAATTAAGTCTTCCGCTGTGATTTAAAAAAAAACAGGGTGTTACAACTTGGTATTAGAGTATAGGTTTGGTCGCATGTACATTGTGTTGAATGTCATGTTCCCAAACCTTGTGTTGTGTCAAACATATCTGAGGGGACGGGTTAAGTGAATGTAGGGATTGCGTACATTAGTTGATAGATACTAACATGTTTTCCACTAAGAGTTTGTGTGAGTTGTTGTGGTAGTGCAGATATAACAGATAATACAGGAAACGTAACTGGTCCGTCAGACCCCGAAACATTTAGAGCCCCAGATGACGATGGGTATGTGTCAGAAGATAATCCTCAGGAACAAATCCTAGATTTAGAAAGTCGGTTAAAGGAAGCACAAGATCAAATAAGGGAATTGGAATAATGTCAGGTAACAGTGAATCCAAGTGGTAGTGTACCGAATCAGATGTTTAGTGGGTATCCAGTGCAGTTGAATATTTATCAGCAAATTGGAAGTGCTTTCCATCAACAGCAATGGTTACCACCTCAGTGTCAATTTCCTCAACAGTATCAGGTAACACCTCAGTATAATCAAAAGTTCCTAAATCAGATGTGGGGTCCGTATCAGATGCCAATGTTTCAACAGCCGAAGAAATGTACTTTCAAACAGTTTCTGAATTGTAATCCGCCAGAATATTCAGGAAGTTCTAACCCAACTATGACTCTTAACTGGTTAAGAGAGATGGAAAAGGTTTTTGAGGCCTGTCAGTGCGAACCGGAATTACATGTTATTTATACAAGTCGTATGCTGAAAAATAGGGCAATGGTTTGGTGGGATACGGTTATTTCTAGTATACCAAAGTGAACATGATTACTTGGGAATAGTGTTATAGTAAAGTTTGTGAGCAGTATTGTTCGTCCTATGATCTCAATCGAATTAAGACAGATTATTTGGCAATGAAAATGACCCCTCAGATGACGATGGATGAGGTGATTGAGCAGTATATGGATAAATTAAGGTTCGTGCAACAGTGGGTTCCAGATGAACAGTCTAAAATTCAGCATTTTGTTAATATAATTTTACCAGAATATGGGACAGTTGTTAGGATGGCGACGACGTTATCTCAAGTATTTGTTATGGTCAAAATTGGTAGAAGATGACTTCAGAGCAGCAAGAAATAGGATTGTAGGTTATGAGATGACACAACAAGATCAGGTGATGAGTCAGTCGGACTCTAGGTCAAAGAAGTCTATTAAGTTGAAACAGAAAAGTGGGTCGGAATAGAGTGGGTCAGCATCAAGTCAGAATTCTTGGTGTTATAGTTGCAGATCATCTCATAGTGGTCCTTGTTCAGATTCAACCAAAAGATGTTTGAGATGTGGTATTGTGGGACACAAGATTCTGATGTGTTCATTCCAAGAGGATGTATGTTGGAAATTTAATCAAGTGTGGCATAGGTCAGTTCGATGTCCGTATGTAAGAGGATTAGGTTCTGGGGCTGGGCCAGGAGCGCAGTTGGGATCGGTAGGTGGATCTTCTGGTTCTCCAGTAGGGCAGAAAAGAAAGAATCCACCTACGACAACAGCAAGAGCTTATCAGATGATTGCAGATGCAGATGATGATTATGATGTGAATACTGGTATGCTTTAAAATCCTTGTACTTTTTAGTTATATATATGTATATGATTGTGAATATATACATATGTGTGTGTTTTAGATTGGTAGATCTTGATGGTAGTGTAAGATTTATTTTGTTGGGCTATATTGCGGTATGTTTTGGTTGCGACCCTTGTATGCTTTGTGGGGTAAGGGTGACCCTTAGGTTGACTTTTTTGAGATTGAAGACCATGACTTGGATAGAGATGTGTTGGGTATCTTTATGCAGTGGGCTTTTGACGACATAAAGTCGTTAGATAATGACGTGAGTATCAGTGATATGTCGGTAGTGAACTTTATTGACCAGATATTTCCTATGCTTGTTGGATGTGTGGTAATGTTGGTAGATTATATTTGAACATTTGATGAACAATGTTTAAATAACTATGATTGGACATATGGTGTGATTGATTTATTATTAAGTAGCTTAGTTATTGCCGAAGCGTTTGAGGAGACTCGTTGGACTTAAGTTAGTGGATGGAACAAGTAGTATTTTTTCCGTTTCGAGCGACTCAGAATGAAGGTGTGATTCAGGATAATATACTGGTGTCTGGCCAACAGAAGTGTATTATGGTGAGTCATACAGAGTTTCTGGGAAGCAAAAAAAAAAGTAGGTGGCCTGTGCTATTCGTGGACTGTGAGTTGAACATTGGGACTTTTATATGATTGGAAATAAGAGGAGTAATATGGGATATTACCTTGACTTAAGGACAATTTTGTGGACATAGACACAAACTTAGACTGATAACTAATTTTATTGCCGGAGCTTGGAATAATTCGGAAATGTTGACTATGTTAAGAGTTGAATTTGATGACAGATTGCGAAAAATTCAATATAGAATGACTTAGAAACGTGAAATCTGACTTGGATAATTGGATTGAAAGTGAAAATTTGTGGATTCAAGTTGTTGACCAGTGGACATGGTGGTAATTTGTATTGTATCGGACTTGAGTAAAAGTTAGAAATTTCATATTCGTGCACTTGTTTGAAGAAAGATGACTGGTATTGAAAGGACGATTTGCTAGTTTGGGTTAATTATTGTGAAAGACTTAGTTGAGTTTACGGTTTTTGTTGACCGTAGTTGACCCGATTCCGAGGACGGAATCTCTTTAAGGCGGGTAGATTTGTAACATCCTGTTACCGGGCCTAGTTGAAATGACCCTTTTGACCTTAGGTGTGTTTGTATGTTATTATAATAATTATATGTTTATAATTATTTGGTTGTTTAGTTGAGGCCAGTTTGGGACAAGGGTCACAGATTAGGTTCATTTATTTAATTTGGACTCCGTTAGGGTAGTCAAATTAAGTACGAAAGATATCAGATAACTGGTAAATACCCGTGTGTAATGGGGTATTGTATTTAACATAAATATATAAGCTTATGACCAGCTTCTTCTCTCATTTTCTTGAAGTTTCTAATACACTCCGTACCTAACTTTCACTCCCTTGAAACCTAATCTCTTAGATCTCGATTTTGTGTCTAAATTGTGTTGTGTAATCAGTTGCTACTAATTTCATGATCATAGCAAGGTAAGAATCATCCATTTTCATGTTGTAATCTGAGTTTAAATGGAATTTTTAGTTTGGGTTTTATCAAAGTGGGTTTCGAAGTCAAATTGGTTGATTTTGATGTTGATTTGGTGTAAAACGTTATGGTTTATGTTCCTTTAGTTGTTATAAACGTTTTATAAGCTTCGTTTGGTGTCAAAACGTTTAGAAATCGAGATTTGGGTGATTTTAGTTTGAAACCCGTCAGTTTCTGCTGCAGCTTGCAACCGCACGGGTAGACTGTGCAACCGTACGGGTGCATGTACATTCGTACAGATGCAGTGGTGTTGGTGCAACTGGGCAGCGAGTGTGCAACTGTACGGATGGACTTGTAACCGTACGGTTACACCTGTAACCGTACGGATGTAGATCAGTGCTGACTGTTGTTGTTTAATGACCGTTTTCTAGTTGTTATGCTGCCCGCGTGATTTATGAAATTCAGAATGTAAATTCTGAAAATGCATAAGTGTTAGGAAGACTTTTAGTGGCACTTTCGATACTGATTTGATATATTGTGCTGTATCGTGCTAACGGACAGAAACTAACTTGATTTGCCTTATGTTCAGGTGATAAGGATAAGGAAGAAGCTCAGTGATAGATTATCTGAGCAAGTTTCTGGTATTCGGTGAGTGGGATTATCACTTGGTGTAGTATGTAGTGACCCGAACTTTTCCATGTTATATATATATATATATATATATATATATATATATATATATATATATATATATATATATATATATATATATATATATATATATAATGAAATTGGTATATTTACATGATTAAATGTTTTCAACATGTTAAGCAATCAAACTTGTTAAGACTTTATTATTTGAAATGAGTTTCATGTAGATAATTGACCACCCAAGTTGACCGGCAATTCACGAACGTTAAAACTTGTAAAAACAACATGATATATATATATATATATATATATATATATATATATATATATATATATATATATATATATATATATATATATATATATATATATATATACATATACATACATATATATAGTTAACATGATATTATGATAAGAAAGTATCTCACTAGGTATATTAACAATGAGTTATATACATAAAATGAGACTATTGAATTAAGAAACTCGAAACGATATATATAACGATTATCGTTATGACAATGTCTTACTAAGTACATATGTATCATATTAAGATATTGTTACACTATATTTAACATGATAAAATGATAATTAAGTATATCATTGAGTGTATTAACAATGAACTATACAAGTAAGATGAGACTACTAACTTAAGGATTTCGAAACAATACATATATGTAACGATTATCGTTGTAATAGTATTTTACACATATTTATATGATATTAAGATCTATTAATACACCATGTGAACATGTTAACATAACAATTTAACATCTCATTTAAGTGTAATAACAATGGATTAATTACATTTAACAAGATCGTTAACTTAAAGGTTCCGAAACAACACTTACATATAACGCCTACGATGACTTAACGACTCAGTTAAATGTATATACATGTAGTGTATTAAGATGTATTAATACACTTTTGGAAGACTTCATGACATATATCAAAGTACTTCTACTTAACAAAAATTCTTACAATTACATCCTCATTCATTTTCATCAACAATTCTACTCGTATGCACCCGTATTCATACTCGTACAATACACAGCTTCTAAGATGTATATACTATTGATATATACACTCAATCATCAGCTCCTTAGCAGCCCATGTGAGTCATTAAACATGTGGGAACCATCATTTGACAACTAGCATGAAATATCTCACAAAAAGTAAAAAAAATATTATAAATCATTCATGAATTATTTACATGAAAACAAACTTACACATCCTTTATATCTAATCCATATAGCAACGACCAAAAACACCTACAAATACTTTCATTCTTCAATTTTCTTCATCTAATTGATATCTCTCAAATTCTATCTTCAAGTTCTAAGTGTTCTTCATAAATTCTATAAGTTCTAGTTTCATAAAATCAAGAATACTATCAAGTTTGCAAGATTACTTCCAAGCTTTCTAATCCAATCCAAATAATCATCTAAGCTCAAGAAATCTTTCTTATTTATAGTAAGATATCTTTCTAATACAAGGTAATACTCATATTCAAACTTTGATTCAATTTCTATAACTATAAATATCTTATTTCGAGTGGAAATCTTACTTGAACTTGTTTTCATGTCATGATTCTACTTCAAGAACTTTCAAGCCATCCAAGAATCCTTTGAAGCTAGATCAATTTTTGTCACTTCCAGTAGGTTTACCTACTAAACTTGAGGTAGTAATGATGTTCATAACATCATTCGATTCATATATATATAAAACTATCTTATTCGAAGATTTGAACATGTAATCACTAGAACATAGTTTAGTTAATTCTAAACTTGTTCGCAAACAAAAGTTAATCCTTCTAAATTGACTTTTAAAATCAACTATACACATGTTCTATATCTATATGATATGCTAACTTAATGATTTAAAACCTGAAAACACAAAAAACACCGTAAAACCGGACATACGCCGTCGTAGTAACACCGCGGGCTGTTTTGGGTTAGTTAATTAAAAACTATGATAAACTTTGATTTAAAATCTATACTTCTGGGAAAATTATTTTTCTTATTAACATGAAACTATATCCAAAAATCATGGTTAAACTCAAAGTGAAAGTATGTTTTCCAAAATGGTCATCTAGACGTCGTTCTTTCGTCTGAAATGACTACCTTTACAAAAATGACTTGTAATCTGTATTTCTGACTATAAACTTATACTTTTTCTGTTTAGATTCATAAACTTAAGTTTAATATGAAACCATAGCAACTTGAATCACTCGAAACAGATTTAAAACGAAGAAGTTATGGGTAAAACAAGATTGGATAATTTTGCTTGTTGTAGCTACGTGAAATTTGTAACAAATCTATACAAATCATAACTTAACTAACTTATATTGTATTATACATGTATTCTAACATATATTATGTAATCTTGGGATACCATAGACACGAATACAATGTTTTGACATATCATATCGACCCATCTATATATATATTTCAGAACAACCATAGACACTCTATATGCAGTAATGCTGGAGTTAGCTATACATGGTTGAGGTTGATTCCAAAATAATATATATACTTTGAGTTATGATCTAGCCTGAGACTTGTATACACTGGGTCGTGGATTGATTCGAGATATTATATATTGATTTATTTACGTACATCTAACTGTGGACAACTAGTTGTAGATTACTAACGAGGACTGCTGACTTAACAAACTCAAATCATTAAAATGTAATAAAAATGTTGTAAATATATTTTGATCATACTTTGATATATATGTACATATTTGTTATAGGTTCGTGAATCAACCCGTGGCCAAGTCTTACTTCCCGTCGAAGTAAAAATCTGTGAAAGTGAGTTACAGTCCCAATTTTAAAAATCTAATATTTTTGGGATGAGAATACATGCAATTTTATAAATGTTTTACAAAATAGACACAAGTACGTGAAACTACTTTCTATGGTTGAATGATCGAAGCCAAATATGCCCCTTTTGCTTGGTAACCTAAGAATTAGTAAACCAGTCTACTAATTGACGTGAATCCTAAAGATAGATATATTGGGCCCAACAAACCCCATCCGTTGTAGCGGATGCTTTAGTACTTCCAGTTTTTATATCATGTCCGATGGATATCCCGAAATGATGGGGATATTCTTATATGCATCTTGTTAATGTCGGTTATCAGGTGTTCACCATATGAATGATTTTTATCTCTATGTATGGGATGATGTTTATAAAAAATAAAAATATGAAATCTTGTGGTCTATTATTACGATTGATAAATATATAGGTTAAACCTATAACTCACCAACATTTTTGTTGACGTTTAAAGCATGTTTATTCTCATGTAATTGTTAAGAGCTTCCGCTGTTGCACAATAAATTAAGGACAAGATTTGGAGTCCATGCTTGTAGAATATTGTTTGAAAACTGCATTCGAAGACATATATTGTTGTGTAATATTGTTGTAAACCATTATGTAATGGTCGTATGAAAACGCTATATTTTTTTATTATCATTTTTAAACCTTTATCGATAAAATAAAGGTTATGGTTTGTTTTAAAATCGAATGCAGTCTTTGAAAAACATCTCATATAGAGGTCAAAACCTCGCAACGAAATCAATTAATATGGAACGTTTATAATCAATATGAACAGGACATTTCAGTTGGTATCCGAGCGTTGGTCTTAGAGAACCAGAAAATTGTATTAGTGTGTCTTATCGAGTTTGTTAGGATACATTAGTGAGTCTGGACTTCGACCGTGTTTTCTTTAAAAACGATTGCTTAACACTTTTTGTTGGAAACTATATATTATTAACATGTAATTATTATGTGATATATTAATCTCTTAACGTGTTTGATATTGTGTGATAGATGTCGACCTCTAGTACAAATCCCATCGACTCACCTAATAATAATGAAGAGTCGAATATATTTTGGGAAGATTCACAAATTCCCGAGGAAGAACCGGAAGAGGAAGAACCGGAAGAGGAGGAACTGGAAGAGGAGAAACCGGAAGAAGAGGAACCGGAAGAAGAAGAAGAGGTTTCGGAGGATGAAATATTAATACATACAGTAAAACGATTAAATAAAAGAAGATCCTCAACCAATGGACCAAAGTTAAAAATGGTCAATGGTGTTTCCTCCAAGGAAGCGAAATATTGGGAAAATTACCAATTTTCTGATGAATCGGATCCGGACGAGGATTTCGATGATGTTATAGAAATTACCCCAACTCAATTTAATAAGGCCAAAGAGAATAATAAGAGAAAGGGCATCAAAATAGAGAAACCTGATTCTGACCCCGATGAACTTTATATATATCGTAAACACCCGTACTTCTTAAATTTTAACAATAACCCGGGAACATCTAGGCCACCAGGTTTTTCTAAACCATTTGTGAAAATGACGGCTCGTATTAGAGGATCACCATGTATCCCTAGGAAATTAGCCAAACGAACTAAGTCCGAAGAAGAAGAAACGAGTGAGTCAGAATAAAGAGTTGTAATCATGCTGTGTAATATATGTATTGTAGTGTGTATGTATTTTTATGTTATATGTAAAATTGCTTGAATTATTTGTTAAGTATCTTTTATGAATCTAACCCTCGTCTATTTTTACAGTATAAAAACATAAAATGGACGTTAAGGATAGACAACCAAAAATTTTAGAAGACCTACCAGGGGATATGATTGATGAAATCTTGTCTAGAGTCGGGCAGAATACATCAACACAATTATTTACGGCAAAATTAGTTTGTCGAACGTTTGAAAGACATTCCAAGCATGCCTTAGTATATAAAAGGCTTTCCTTTGAAAGATGGGGTATATTACATTGGGGAGACTTTAAGTTACATCAAGTTTTCTTTAAGGCATTTAGTGCGGGAAACCCATATACAATTTTACGCTACGGGTTACGAACCTATTTTGACTCAACATATCCCAACATAGGACTCCGTTCTTTAGAAAGAGCTTCTAACATGCAACATAAAGAAGCATGTTATGCTTACGGGTTAATAATGTTCGCTTCTCACCAAATTGAGAAAAAGAACATTGGGTTGCAACTTTTAAATAAAACATTCCCACAAGTGACGGACTCGGTAGTTGAGGTGAGAAACAAGGTTTTTAGATTGTTACGGGGCTGTTGGGTATTACGAAACCCTCGTCCTTTTGACGACGTTACAACATGCTGCGTAGCTAATGGTCATAATGGTTATCTGCCACATAACCAAGGATGGGAAATAATATTAGTACAACCAGAATGCATGACTTGTTTCTGGACTTATGAATTACGTGTCTTTATTGCCTTTGTTGAACGACTTGCGTATTAACTAGAATTGCCTTTATAGCTACCATGTAGCAAAGTTATTATGTGCTATATTTCATCCTATATGTATAATAGCGGTATTGTAAATTTGTAAAATATTGTATAAAATTTTGAACGCGAAATATTATTGTAATAAGTTTTTCATATAGAATCGTAGTAGTTGAATTGTATAGTAGCTACTAAGTATGAACGTAACGGGTAGGTACTACCCGAATTAAAACTATAAAATGCTAATATGAAGAAAAAGCTTTTATAAATAAGTTCATATTATGCTACAAAATACTATTGACTACTCTTAAATTCTATATGATTAACTCAATTCTTTTGGCTATTTTTGAAGGAAATGGCACCGACGACTCGTCAGAACTTGAACATGAGTGAGGAAGACTTCCGTCTTTGCTGCGAACATAGCCTAAGTGCAGGCCGCAATGCAAAATAACAACAATAACTCTGGTTTTAGCAGTGGAACAAATTCCACAAGAAATCGTGTAGGATGCTCCTACAAAGAATTCACTGCCTGCAAACCTTTGAAATTTGATGGAACCGAGGGTCCAATCGGATTGAAACGGTGGACCGAGAAGGTTGAATCGGTGTTTGCCATAAGTAAATGTACTGAAGAAGACAAAGTAAAGTACGCTACGCTGTAACAACCCAACCAGTATTAAAACCGGCCCATAAATTTTTTTCCTTTTAATACGCTTTAAATAACACTTTAGGTCCCAATTGTGTTTTCATAAACATTTTTAATACAATAGAAGGTTTAATAAACCTTAAAACATTTAATACATTGATTAATGGTCGAAACGGACATACACGACCCGACTAGTTTAGTTTCCAACCAAAACCGAGCATGGTGATTTGGGACTACGCTACCCAAATCCTAATCGAATACAAAAGCAAGATCTTCTAAGCAACCTAGCCAAGATCTCTAATCCCCAAGCTTACCCGAGCCGCCAAGCATGCGAACCTATAAAAATATCAACAACGAGAGGGTAAGCTAACGCTTAGTGAATGATAATATACTACATATATATATATGTATAAAATGGACACGCCACACAAATATCAAATACCGCATACCGAAACATCCAAGTATAAGGCAACTACACTAAGCATACCGTACGATCTCTAAACAACAAGCTAAAGATATCAACAAAGTGTAAGTTCACCAACGACGATGTGAACAACGCCAATAAGCTACACCCGGAGGGTTAGCTACAACACAACATTACATTAATATATACAACAATATAAAACGAATAGGGTTAACCCCTTAACCCATTACCGAATACCAAATGCCACAAAGAAGATTGGCCGAGCTACACGAGCCTTAGTAATCCGAACCCGCACGAGATTACTATCTTCACAACATCGAGGTTGGCCGAACTACACGAGCCTTAGTGATAATGCTAAAAATGAATATATATTTCATAGCATTATCCCTCAAGAAAGACAAGCTTTTAGTTGCAACTGTTCTATTTACAAGTGATATTCGTTTAAATAATAAAAGGTGAAGACAAAAGACAGATTCGACGAATTGAAGACGCAAACAACCAAAAAGCTCAAAAGTACAAAGTACAATCAAAGTGGTTCATATTATTGGTGAGAAACGTCTCAAAATTACAAGAATACAAGACGCGAAACGCAAAGTACAAGTTATTAAATTGTACGCAAGGACATTCGAAAATCCGGAACCGGGACCAAAATCAACTTTCAGTGCGCGACGCAACGGACCAAAAATTACAAGTCAACTATGCACAAGAATATAATATAATATATATATATATAATTATATAAATTATATACATATATTATATATATATTAAAAAAATACAGCAGCCCACGTTTAAATCAAGAGATGAGCTGTATTCCATACCTCCGCACTCGCGGTACTTTTGTGAAGGAAACCTCAGCACTCGCGGAGGTCTACAGTGAAGTCAGGATCTATAAATTCAGCATTTTCGGACGTTTTATTTACACATATATTTATTTTATTTTCTTTTTCTTAAAAACCCCATGTACCAAGTATCACTCCAATTAGTAATCTCAATTTGTAATTTTAATTTTAAGTTAGTGATAATAATAAGGTTGGGTTAGTCAAATGTTTTAAGGTCTTGTAAGTCGGAACTCTGTCCGTGTAACGCTACGCTATTTTTAACCACTGTAAGTTATGTTTATGTTATTTTCATTAATGTCTCGTAGCTAAGTTATTATTATGCTTATTTAAGCCGAAGTAATCATGATGTTGGGCTAAAAATATTAAGATTGGGTAATAGAGCTTTGTACCATAATTGGGGTTTGGACAAAAAACGACACTTGTGGAAATTAGACTATGGGCTATTAATGGGCTTTATATTTGTTTAACTAAATGATAGTTTGTTAATTTTAATATAAAGATTTACAATTGGACGTACCTATAAATAACCATATACACTCGATCGGACACGATGGGCGGGATATTTATATGTACGAATAATCGTTCATTTAACTGGACACGAGAATGGATTAATAGTCTATGGAATTATTAAAACAGGGGTGAAATTATGTACAAGGACACTTGGCATAATTGATAACAAAGTATTAAGACCTTGTTACAGTTTAAGTCCCCAATTAGTTGGAATATTTGACTTCGGATATAAGGATAATTTGATGAGGATACTCGCACTTTATATTTATGACTGATGGACTGTTATGGACAAAAACCAGACGGACATATTGAATAATCCAGGACAAAGGACAATTAACCCATGGGAATAAACTAAAATCAACACGTCAAACATCATGATTACGGAAGTTTAAATAAGCATAATTCCTTTATTTTCATATTTAATTGCACTTCTAATTATCGCTCTTTTATTTATTGTCATTGTATTTAATTGCACTTTTAATTATCGTACTTTTTAATTATCGTACTTTTATTTATCGCAATTTTATTATCGTTATTTACTTTACACTTTAAAATTAAGTCTTTTATTTAGTTAATATTTTACATTAGGTTTTAACTGCGACTAAAGTTTTAAAATCGATAAACCGGTCATTAAACGGTAAAAATCTCATTTTTTAATAATAATAATACTACTTATATATATATATATATATATATATATATATATATATATATATATATATATATATATATATATATATATATATATATATATATATATATATATATATATATATATATATATATATATATATATATATATATATATATATATATATTTGTATTTTTATAAATTAAAAAAAATATAGCGTTAAAGTTGGCTAGTTCCCTGTGGACGAACCGGACTTACTAAAAACTACACTACTGTACGATTAGGTACACTGCCTACACTGCCTATAAGTGTTGTAGCAAGGTTTGGGTATATCCACTCTATAAATAAATAAATAACTTGTGTAAAATTGTATCGTATTTAATAGTATTTCGTTGTAAAAATAATATTATTTCCTAGTACACCACGCACACATTAAGTATTTTTGGCGCCGCTGCCGGGGATCAGTAAAACGCCGGAAGCACAACGCTATATATATATATATATATATATATATATATATATATATATATATATATATATATATATATATATATATATATATATATATATATATATATATATATAAAAGATTTTTATTAAGTTTTAAAGTGTAAAAAAATACAAGAAAAAGAAAAATATATATATTTATTTTTAAGTTTAGTTAAATAAAAAAGGTTTGTTTTTATTCATTGTGAAAAAGTTATAAAAAAAAATAATAAGTTTTATTTATTTTTTTAACTTAATTTAAAAAAGAAAAAAAAAACTGAACCTAAATAAAAATCGACCTGCATCTAATCTGAAACCGGGGTATCCGCACTCGCGGTACTTTTTGCCAGTCCACATCCGCACTCGCGGAAGTTTCTGACAGGTCAAACCTCAGACTGTAATTAATACGGATTTAGGGTCAATTTTATTATTATTAATATTAATTAGGGTTTTATTAAATTAATATTTAGTTTAAGTTTTTACTTTATTTGTATTATTAAGTTATAATTAGTTTTATTAAATATATAAACTAATACTTTTATAAAATAAATAATATAAAAATAATATTTTTATAAAAATTGTACTTTTTACAAATTTAAGTATATTTTTATATTTTGTATCTTTTTAATTGTTTTAGCGTAATATTTGTATTTTTCGTTCATATTTAGTTTTAAGTCATAGTTTTTGCCATAAGTTATTTTTACTTCTAGATTTTTAGGCTTTGCCGTAAAATCCCTTAAGTGTTTTTTCTTTAGACTAAGATTTAGGTGCTTTAGAATTTTGCGACGCCGTTTTTATATTTTAGTACCTTTTTAAGTTATTGCCGTTTTGGGATATAGTATTCTTTTAAGCTTTAATATTTTTAGACGCAACTTTTAATTTTTAATTTTTAGTTCCTTTTTAAGTTTCGACGCGCTACTTTCTTATTTTTATTTTTCGACGCCTATTATTTTTCGATCTTTTATTTTTCGACGTTTTTCGACGCGCTCTTTTTCTTTTTTATTTCTCGACATTCTAGTTTTAGGACTTAGAATTTTCTATTTCTTCTCTAATATTTCTTTAAATTTCAACGAAAAATTATTTTAAGCGGTTAAATTGATAGACATCAAAATTTTCTGGTTCGTAGTAATAGTTGGATTTGTACGTGGACCGGGTTATTGGAGCCAAACAGTACTCAATTATATTGAGACCAAACGAATCCTGCCCCTTTGCTGCACCTTTTGGCTATTCGAAACGTGGTCAAAATCAGAAAAGTCTATTAATTTGATAACTTATATAATTTTTCTTATTTTTATAACTAATAGGATATTCAGTGAATGCACCGAGCAAAACGTTCACCACTTTTTATACGTTCACCACCTGTAACTCGATCAAGACATCTAGCAAACATTGTTGCCGTTGATTTTTCTTTAGAATCGTCATCCAGTCGACCAAGTACTCCAATTCAAATTTCCGATAATCCATTTTTTGAACCCGACCTCACAATTGAGAATCCGGAGAATATTCAGGGACAATTTAGAGATCTTGAACCATTAATCTTTCCTCCGGAACCACCAATCATTCAAACAGAGATTGTCAAGGAACCAACCATTAAATCAGAATCCTCTAGTGATTCAGATTCAACAAATTCAATCATGGAAAATCTGGAACCTCTAAGTATGGAAGACCGAATGAGAGCTAAACGCAATGTCCAAGGTCACGCAATTACTCAACCAGACATTAATGCGCCAGATTATGAAATCAAAGGACAAATTCTACACATGGTAACTAATGAATGCCAATTTAGTGGTGCACCGAAGGAAGATCCAAATGAACATCTTCGTACCTTTAATAGAATCTGCACTCTATTTAAAATAAGAGAAGTTGAAGATGAACAGATATATCTCATGTTATTTCCCTGGACTTTAAAGGGAGAAGCCAAAGATTGGTTGGAATCGTTACCTGAAGGGGCGATTGATACATGAGACGTTTTAGTTGAAAAATTTCTTAAACAATTCTTTCCAGCATCTAAAGCCGTGAGACTTCAAGGAGAAATTGTTACGTTCACACAAAAGCCAAATGAAACTCTATATGAGACATAGACAAGATTTGGAAAGTTATTGAGAGGATGTCCGCAGCATGGTTTAGACACTTGTCAAATAGTACAAATATTCTACCAAGGATGCGACATCACTACAAGGAAAGACATCGATATAGCAGCTGGTGGTTCCATTATGAAGAAAACCGCAACTGATGCTTACAAAATTATTGATAACACTGCTTCCCACTCACATGAGTGGCACCAAGAAAAAGATATCGTTAGATCATCTAAAGCAGCTAGAGCCGATTCTAGCCATGACTTAGATTCCATTTCCGCAAAGATAGATACTGTCGAGAGACGAATAGAAAAGATGACTAAAGATATCCACTCAATACGAATCAGTTGTGAGCAGTGTGGAGGACCACATTTGACAAAAGATTGTCTCAGTATTGAACTAACAATGGAACAAAGAGAGAATGTTTCATACATAAACCAAAGGCCTGGAAATAATTATCAGAATAATTATCAACCGCCAAGACCGATCTATAATCAAAACCAGAATTATAACCGAAATGTTCCATACAACAATCAACAAGGTCCTAGTAATCAACAAGTATCCAATAATACTTACAATCAGCAAAGACCTAATTTTCAAAATAAACCACCACAAACCGATGATAAAAGGCCGAATTTAGAAGATATGATGACGAAGCTAGTTGAATCTCAAACTCAATTTTTCACATCTCAGAAACAAACAATGAACAAAATGCTCAAGCATTTAGAAATCAACAAGCTTCTATTCAAAATCTGGAACAAGAAGTGAGCAACCTAGCAAAGTTGATAGATGAAATAAAACCGGGAAGTCTACCTAGTGATACAAATGCTAACCCCCGGAATGAAACAGCTAAAGCCATTACCACGAGAAGTGGTATTACACTTAAACCACCTGAAATACCTGTAATTTCTGATGAAGCTATTCCTACTCCACAAGAACCACAATCTGATCAAGATAAGGATACAGAATCGGTAGTTGAAAAGGTTAATGAAGATAACACAGTTAAGGCTAAACCTTATGTTAAACCATACCAACCACCACTTCCTTACCCGAGTAAAATGAGAAAAGAGAGACTTGAAGCCGAGCAATCCAAATTCTTGGATATGTTTAAACAGATAAATGTCAATCTTCCTTTCATTGATGTGATTTCAGGAATGCCTAGATATGCTAAATTTCTGAAAGATCTGATCACAAATAGAAAGAAAATAGAAGAACTCTCGGCTGTTACTATGAATGCTAATTGTTCAGCAGTGCTGTTGAATAAGATACCAGAAAAATTATCAGATCCAGGAAGTTTCACAATTCCATGTTTTCTGGGTAGTCTTAGTTCAATAGAAGCATTGGCAGACTTAGGTGCTAGTATAAATCTAATGCTGTATTCACTATACGCTAAACTAGACCTTGGAGAATTGAAACCAACACGAATAAGCATAAAAATAGCCGATTGATCAACATGCTAGTTAAAGTTGGTACTTTAGTATTTCCAGTAGATTTTGTTATTCTAGACATGGAAGAAGATTCTCGAGTACCTCTCATATTAGGAAGACCATTCTTAAACACGGACAAAGCAATAATAGACGTGTTTGGTAAGAAACTGACCCTAAGTATAGAGGACGAGAGTGTTACCTTTTCAGTTGATAGAGCAATGCAACAACCGCAATCTGCAGATGATACATGTTATTATATTCAAACTATAGAATCACATGCAGAATTGTTAGAAGAATTTCCAGAATTACAAGGAACAGGAGAATGTTCTTTAGGAGAAGGAACTGAACAAATTGATGAAACTGAAATGTTAGCAACACTTATGGCTAATGGATATGAACCAACAACAGAAGAAATTCAAATGCTAAAAGAAAACGACAGATATCGATACAAATCATCGATAGAAGAACCACCAATATTAGAGTTAAAGCCACTTCCAAACCATTTGGAATATGCTTATTTACATGGTGAATCTGAATTACCTGTAATAATATCGTCTTCTCTTACTGAAAATGAAAAATCTCAACTCATTTCTGTGTTAAAAGCTCATAAACCAGCCATTGCATGGAAGATTCATGATATTAAAGGAATAAGTCCTTCGTACAGCACACATAAAATCCTTATGGAAGAAGGTCATAAAACGTATGTGCAACGCCAACGAAGACTAAATCCTAATATGCAAGATGTTGTTAAGAAAGAACTTATTAAACTGCTAGATGCAGGTTTAATTTATCCAATTTCTGATAGTCCATGGGTAAGCCCAGTTCAATGCGTGCCTAAGAAGGGTGGCATGAGTGTCATCACAAATGAGAAAAATGAGCTTATTCCTACTAGGACTGTAACAGGATGGCGTGTTTGTATTGATTATAGAAAATTAAATGACGCCACCAGAAAAGATCACTTTCCCTTACCTTTTATTGATCAAATGTTGGAAAGATTAGCAGGAAATAGTTACTATTGTTTTATTGACGGTTTTTACGGATATTTTCAAATTCCAATAGCACCCGAGGACCAAGAGAAAACCACATTCACGTGCCCTTATGGTACTTTTGCTTACAAACGCATGCCATTTGGACTTTGCAACGCCCCTGCAACCTTTCAAAGGTGCATGATGGCGATTTTTCACGACATGAGAGAAGAATGCATGGAAGTTTTCATGGATGACTTTTCAATCTTCGGTGATACATTTGAATCATGTCTAGTTAATCTTGAACGAATGCTTATTAGATGCGAACAATCAAATCTAGTACTTAATTGGGAGAAACGCCATTTCATGGTTAAAGAAGGCATCGTTCTTGGACATAAAATCTCAAAGGAAGGAATTGAAGTGGATAGAGCAAAAGTAGATGTAATTGCTAAACTTCCACATCCCACCAATGTTAGAGGAGTTAGGAGTTTTCTAGGGCATGCCGGTTTTTACCGATGTTTCATAAAAGATTTTTCTAAAATTGCCACTCCTATGAATAAACTCCTAGAAAAGGATGCTCCATTCATCTTTTCAGATGAATGCATCAAATCTTTTAATATACTTAAATAAAAACTCACTAATGCACCGATCATGATAACTCCAAATTGGAATCTACCGTTTGAACTTATGTGCGATGCAAGTGATTTTGCAATGGGAGCCGTTTTAGGACAAAGGATTGAAAAACAATTTCAACCTAAATATTATGCTAGTAAGACATTACAAGGAGCACAAACAAATTACACAACTACTGAAAAAGAACTCCTTGCTATTGTCTTTGCTTTTGACAAATTTCGTTCATATCTCGTTCTAGCTAAAACGGTGGTCTATACCGACCATTCTGCTCTTAGATACCTATTTTCGAAACAAGATGCCAAACCACGATTAATCCGTTGGATCTTACTCTTACAAGAGTTTGATATTGAAATCCGAGATAAAAAGAGAGCAGAAAATCTCACCGCTGATCATCTTTCTCGTCTTGAAAATCCCGAATTAGAAGTTCTAAATGAATCAGCTATACAAGACAGCTTTCCTGATGAATATCTATTGAAGATAGATTATAATGAAATTTCATGGTTTGCAGACTATGCAAACTACTTAGTATGTGGATTCCTTGAAAAAGGATTATCGTACCAAAAACGAAAGAAATTCTTTAGTGATATAAAACACTATTTCTGGGAAGATCCACATTTGTTTAAAAGTTGTCCCGATGGAATAATACGCCGATGTGTATTCGGAGATAAAGCTAGTAAAATCTTAAACCATTGTCACACAGGACCAACAGGAGGGTATTATGGTCCTCAACTAACAGCAAGAAAAGTTTACGATGCTGGATTCTATTGGCCTACAATTTACAAAGACGCACACCTTCTTTGCAAATCCTGTGATGCATGTCAAAGGGCCGGAAAAATAAGTCAACGTGATGAAATGCCACAAAATGTCATTCAAGTATGTGAAGTATTTGACATTTGGGGTATTGACTTTATGGGTCCATTTCCAAAATCTCATAATAATCTATACATTCTCGTTGCCATTGATTATGTATCTAAATGGGCGGAAGCACAAGCTCTCCCAACTAACGATGCACGAGTTGTAATCAACTTTTTAAAACGTCTTTTTGCAAGGTTTGGAACACCGAAAGCTTTAATAAGCGATCGGAGAACTCATTTCTGTAATAATCAACTTGAGAAAGTTCTCAAAAGATATGGAGTAACTCATAAAATCTCCACCACTTATCATCCACAAACAAGTGGACAAGTTGAAAATACCAACCGAGCTTTAAAACGTATTCTAGAGAAAACCGTAGGATCAAATCCGAAGGAATGGTCCATGAAATTGGAGGATGCACTCTGGGCTTTTAGAAAAGCCTACAAAACTTCAATTGGAACCACACCTTTTAAACTCGTTTATGGAAAAGCATGTCAACTTCCAGTAAGAATTGAACACAAAGCATTTTGGGCTTTGAAGACATGTAATCTTGATTTACATGAAGCTGGACGTCTACGGTTAAGTCAATTAAACGAATTAGAAGAATTAAGACATGAAGCATACGAAAATTCGTTAATCTATAAAGAAAGAACTAAGAAATGGCATGATAAAAGAATCAGAAGTTCAAAAGAATTTAAAGAAGGAGACAGAGTTCTTCTTTTCAATTCACGATTCAAGCTATTTTCTGGAAAATTGAAATCAAGATGGTCTGGATCATTTATAGTCAAAAGAGTTTTCCCATAAGGAACAGTAGAATTAATAAATTCAAATGGGATTGAATTTAAGGTTAATGGTCACAGAGTTAAACATTATATAGATAGTCCGATGGAAGTTGACAACGAAGTTAATCACAATTTCGAGACCACGGCTAACTAAGTGTGGGGAGAATCAAATCTTTAAATGATAATATGTATTTCTGTTAAAGTTAGATGTTCTGTTTTCGTGTAGTTCTCGAAAATGGAACCCGAATGGTCTTTCCCTAGCAGACCCGAAAGAACTAGTCTTCTCCCTCCATTCTGAATTTTTATTTTTATTTTAGGTTTTTACGAGATGAAGACTTCCTGTGAACTAAACCATGGTCTAATGTGTAGTGACCCGAACTTTTGCATGTTTATATAAATTAATTAAGATTGATATTTACATGATTAAATGTTTCCAACATGTTAAGCAATCAAACTTGTTAAGACTTGATTAATTGAAATATGTTTCATATAGACAATTGACCACCCAAGTTGACCGGTGATTCACGAACGTTAAAACTTGTAAAAAAAAACTATATGATGACATATATATGGTTATATATATAGTTAACATGATATTATGATAAGTAAACATATCATTAATTATATTAACAATGAACTACATATGTAAAAACAAGACTACTAACTTAATGATTTTGAAACGAGACATATATGTAACGTTTATCGTTGTAACGACATTTAATGTATATATATCATATTAAGAGATATTCGTACATCATAATATCATGATAATATAATAATTTAAAATCTCTTTTGATATTATAAACATTGGGTTAACAACATTTAACAAGATCGTTAACCTAAAGGTTTCAAAACAACACTTACATGTAACGACTAACGATGACTTAACGACTCAGTTAAAATGTATATACATGTAGTGTTTTAATATGTATTTATACACTTTTGAAAGACTTCAATACACTTATC
This sequence comes from Rutidosis leptorrhynchoides, assembly GCF_046630445.1. Taxonomy (NCBI): domain Eukaryota; kingdom Viridiplantae; phylum Streptophyta; class Magnoliopsida; order Asterales; family Asteraceae; genus Rutidosis; species Rutidosis leptorrhynchoides. Next base: position 256,474,723 of record NC_092334.1, read on the forward strand.
AAAATACTTCTACTTAACAAAAATGCTTACAATTACATTCTCGTTCAGTTTCATCAACAATTCTACTCGTATGCACCCGTATTCATACTCGTACAATACACAGCTTTTAGATGTATGTACTATTGGTATATACACTCCAATGATCAGCTCTTAGCAGCCCATGTGAGTCACCTAACACATGTGGGAACCATCATTTGGCAACTAGCATGAAATATCTCATAAGATTACAAAAATATGAGTAATCATTCATGACTTATTTACATGAAAACAAAATTACATATCCTTTATATCTAATCCATACACCAACGACCAAAAACACCTACAAACACTTTCATTCTTCAATTTTCTTCATCTAATTGAACTCTCTCAAGTTCTATCTTCAAGTTCTAAGTGTTCTTCATAAATTCCAAAAGTTCTAGTTTCATAAAATCAAGAATACTTTCAAGTTTGCTAGCTCACTTCCAATCTTGTAAGGTGATCATCCAACCTCAAGGAATCTTTGTTTCTTACAGTAGGTTATCATTCTAATACAAGGTAATAATCATATTCAAACTTTAGTTCAATTTCTATAACTATAACAATCTTATTTCAAGTGATGATCTTACTTGAACTTGTTTTCGTGTCATGATTCTGCTTCAAGAACTTCGAGCCATCCAAGGATCCATTGAAGCTAGATCCATTTTTCTCTTTTCCAGTAGGTTCATCCAAGGAACTTAAGGTAGTAATGATGTTCATAACATCATTCGATTCATACATATAAAGCTATCTTATTCGAAGGTTTAAACTTGTAATCACTAGAACATAGTTTAGTTAATTCTAAACTTGTTCGCAAACAAAAGTTAATCCTTCTAACTTGACTTTTAAAATCAACTAAACACATGTTCTATATCTATATGATATGCTAACTTAATGATTTAAAACCTGGAAACACGAAAAACACCGTAAAACCGGATTTACGCCGTCGTAGTAACACCGCGGGCTGTTTTGGGTTAGTTAATTAAAAACTATAATAAACTTTGATTTAAAAGTTGTTATTCTGAGAAAATGATTTTTATTATGAACATGAAACTATATCCAAAAATTATGGTTAAACTCAAAGTGGAAGTATGTTTTCTAAAATGGTCATCTAGACGTCGTTCTTTCGACTGAAATGACTACCTTTACAAAAACGACTTGTAACTTATTTTTCCGACTATAAACCTATACTTTTTCTGTTTAGATTCATAAAATAGAGTTCAATATGAAACCATAGCAATTTGATTCACTCAAAAAGGATTTAAAATGAAGAAGTTATGGGTAAAACAAGATTGGATAATTTTTCTCATTTTAGCTACGTGAAAATTGGTAACAAATCTATTCCAACCATAACTTAATAAACTTGTATTGTATATTATGTAATCTTGAGATACCATAGACACGTATACAATGTTTCGACCTATCATGTCGACACATCTATATATATTTCGGAACAACCATAGACACTCTATATGTGAATGTTGGAGTTAGCTATACAGGGTTGAGGTTGATTCCAAAATATATATAGTTTGAGTTGTGATCAATAATGAGATACGTATACACTGGGTCGTGGATTGATTCAAGATAATATTTATCGATTTATTTCTGTACATCTAACTGTGGACAACTAGTTGTAGGTTACTAACGAGGACAGCTGACTTAATAAACTTAAAACATCAAAATATATTAAAAGTGTTGTAAATATATTTTGAACATACTTTGATATATATGTATATATTGTTATAGGTTCGTGAATCAACCAGTGGCCAAGTCTTACTTCCCGACGAAGTAAAAATCTGTGAAAGTGAGTTATAGTCCCACTTTTAAAATCTAATATTTTTGGGATGAGAATACATGCAGGTTTTATAAATGATTTACAAAATAGACACAAGTACGTGAAACTACATTCTATGGTTGAATTATCGAAATCGAATATGCCCCTTTTTATTAAGTCTGGTAATCTAAGAATTAGGGAACAGACACCCTAATTAACGCGAATCCTAAAGATAGATCTATTGGGCCTAACAAACCCCATCCAAAGTACCGGATGCTTTAGTACTTCGAAATTTATATCATATCCGAAGGGTGTCCCGGAATGATGGGGATATTCTTATATATGCATCTTGTTATTGTCGGTTACCAGGTGTTCACCATATGAATGATTTTTATCTCTATGTATGGGATGTGTATTGAAATATGAAATCTTGTGGTCTATTGTTACGATTTGATATATATAGGTTAAACCTATAACTCACCAACATTTTTGTTGACGTTTTAAGCATGTTTATTCTCAGGTGATTATTAAGAGCTTCCGCTGTCGCATACTTAAATAAGGACAAGATTTGGAGTCCATGCTTGTATGATATTGTGTAAAAACTGCATTCAAGAAACTTATTTTGTTGTAACATATTTGTATTGTAAACCATTATGTAATGGTCGTGTGTAAACAGGATATTTTAGATTATCATTATTTGATAATCTACGTAAAGCTTTTTAAACCTTTATTGATGAAATAAAGGTTATGGTTTGTTTTAAAATGAATGCAGTCTTTGAAAAACGTCTCATATAGAGGTCAAAACCTCGCAACGAAATCAATTAATATGGAACGTTTTTAATCAATAAGAACGGGACATTTCAGTTGGTATCCGAGCGTTGGTCTTAGAGAACCAGAATTTTGCATTAGTGTGTCTTATCGAGTTTGTTAGGATGCATTAGTGAGTCTGGACTTCGACCGTGTTTACTTGAAAAATGATTGCTTAACAAATTTTGTTGGAAACTATATATTTTTAACATGTGAATATTATGTGATATATTAATCTCTTAACGCGTTTGATATTATGTGATAGATGTCTACCTCTAGAACAAGTCCCATTGACTCACCTAATAATAATGAAGAGTCAAATGTAAATTGGAATGATTTGTGGACTGATTCACAAGTTCCCGAAGAGGAACCGGAAGAAGAGTCGGAACCGGAAGAAGAATCGGAACCGGAAGAAGAATCGGAACCGGATGAAGAAATAGAACCGGTGGGGGAAATAATAAAACGGTTAAGTAAAAGAAAATCCTCAACCAACCGACCAAGGTTAATTATGGTCAATGGTGTTTCCGCCAAGGAAGCAAAATATTGGGAGGATTACCAATTCTCCGATGAATCGGATTCCGACGAAAATTCCGATGATGTTATAGAAATTACCCCAACTGAATTTAAAAAGGCAAAAGAAAATAATAAGGGAAAGGGCATAAAAATAGAGAAATCTAATTCCAACCCCGATGAACTTTATATGTATCGTCAACCCCCGAAGTCCTTAAGTTGTAACAATGACCCGGGAACCTCTAAACCACCAGGTTTTTCTAAACCAATGTGGATCACGACGGCTCGTATTAGGGGAACATCATATATCCCTAGAAACTTGGCAAAACGAACCAAAACCAAAGAAGAAGAAACGAGCGAGTCGGAATAAGATAGTTGTATTCGTGTGGTGTAATATATGTAATATAGTGTTCGTATGCTTTATGATATATGTAAAAATTGCTTGTATTAATAAGTATTTTTTTATGAATCTAACTCTTGTCTATTTTACAGTTTAAAAACACAAAATGGATAGACAACCCAATATTTTAAGAGACCTACCTAGAGACATGATTGATGAAATCTTGTCTAGAGTCGGCCAGAATTCCTCGGCACAACTATTTAAGGCGAGATCAGTTTGTAAGACATTCGAAGAACGTTCCAAGAATGTCTTGGTTTATAAGAGACTTTCGTTTGAAAGATGGGGGATATCACATTGGGAAACCCATAAGTTACGATGTGTTTACTTTGACGCATATATTGCGGGGAACCCAAATGCTATTTTACGCAACGGGTTAAGAAATTATTTTGACTCAATATATCCGAATATTGGACTTCGTGATTTAGAAAAAGCGGCTAACATGCAACATAAAGAAGCATGTTATGCTTACGGATTAGTAATGTTCGCTTCTCACCAAAGTGAGAACAAGAACATCGGGCTACAACTATTAAACAAAACGTTTCCACAAGTGACGGAGTCGGTAATTGGGGTAAGAAATGAGGTTTTTAGATTATTACGGGACTGTTGGACATTACGTAACCCTCGTCCCTTTGAAGACGTTACAACACGCTGTCTTATCAACGGCCATAACGGTTATGTTGCACAAGACCAAGGATGGGAAGTAGTCCTAGTAAAACCAGAATGCATGACTTGTTTCTGGACGTATGAATTACGTGTCTTTATTGCCTTTGCTGAACGACTTGTGTACTAGCTAGAATTATCTTCACAACTATCTTGTATCAAAGTTATTGTGTGCTATATTTCATGCTTTATGTAAAATAAGCGGTATTGTAAGTTTGTAAAATATTGTATAAAAGTTTGAACGCGAAATATTATTATAATCAGTTTTTCATATAGAATTGTAGTAGTTGAATTGTATATTAGCTACTAAGTATGAACTTAACGGGTAGGTACTACCCGAATTTAAACTTATAAAACGCTAATATGAAGAAAAAGCTTTTATAAATGAGTTCATATTATGCTACGAAATACTATTAACTACTCTTAATATTCTGTATGATTAACTTGTTCCATTTAACTATTTTGAAGGAAATGGCACCGACTACTCGACACACCGTGAATATGAATGAAGAGGAATTTCGTACTTTTCTAGCTTCAAACATAGCCGCAGTACAGGCTGCGCTACATACCAACAATAACCTTGGATCTAGCAGTACAGGAAATCGTGTAGGATGCACCTACAAAGAATTCACTGCCTGCAAACCTTTGGAATTTGATGGAACCGAAGGACCGATCGGATTGAAACGGTGGACCGAGAAGGTCGAATCGGTGTTTGCCATAAGTAAGTGTACTGAAGAGGACAAAGTAAAGTACGCTACGCATACCTTCACAGGTTCTGCGTTAACATGGTGGAATACCTATCTAGAGCAAGTGGGACAAGACGATGCGTACGCACTACCGTGGTCAGCATTCAAGCACTTGATGAACGAGAAGTACCGTCCCAGAACCGAGGTCAATAAGCTCAAGACAGAACTTAGAGGGTTACGAACCCAAGGATTTGATATTACCACGTACGAAAGACGATTCACAGAATTGTGCCTATTGTGTCCGGGAGCATTCGAAGATGAGGAAGAGAAGATCGACGCGTTTGTGAAAGGATTACCGGAAAGAATCCAAGAAGATATAAGTTCACACGAGCCCGCCTCCATACAACAGGCATGTAGAATGGCTCACAAACTCGTGAACCAAATTGAAGAAAGAATTAAAGAACAGACTGCTGAAGAGGCCAATGTGAAGCAAGTCAAAAGAAAGTGGGAGGAAAACGGTGATAAGAATCACCAATACAACAACAACAGCAATTACAACAATAATCGCAACAATTATCCCAACAATCGCAACATCAATCGCAACTACAACAAACGGCCCAACAACAACAACAACAGCAACTACAACAATCATCCCAACAACAATAATAACCGCAACAACAACAACAATCAGAAGCAGCTATGCCAAAGGTGTGAAAAGAATCACTCGGGGTTCTGCACCAAATTTTGCAACAAGTGTAAAAGAAATGGTCATAGCGCGGCGAAGTGTGAGGTCTACGGACCAGGGGTTAATAGAACGAAAGGAACAAATGGTGTCGGAACGAGTAATGGCGGAGCAAGTAGTGTCGGAGCAAGTTATGCCAATGTAGTTTGTTATAAATGTGGAAAACCGGGCCACATTATTAGAAATTGCCCGAACCAGGAGAACACGAATGGACAAGGCCGTGGAAGAGTTTTCAATATTAATGCGGCAGAGGCACAGGAAGACCCGGAGCTTGTTACGGGTACGTTTCTTATTGACAATAAATCTGCTTACGTTTTATTTGATTCGGGTGCGGATAGAAGCTATATGAGTAGAGATTTTTGTGCTAAATTAAGTTGTCCATTGACGCCTTTGGATAGTAAATTTTTACTTGAATTAGCAAATGGTAAATTAATTTCAGCAGATAATATATGTCGGAATCGAGAAATTAAACTGGTTAGCGAAACATTTAAGATTGATTTGATACCAGTAGAGTTAGGGAGTTTTGATGTGATAATCGGTATGGACTGGTTGAAAGAAGTGAAAGCGGAGATCGTTTGTTACAAAAATGCAATTCGCATTATACGAGAAAAAGGAAAACCCTTAATGGTGTACGGAGAAAAGGGCAACACGAAGCTACATCTTATTAGTAATTTGAAGGCACAAAAACTAATAAGAAAAGGTTGCTATGCTGTTCTAGCACACGTCGAGAAAGTACAAACTGAAGAAAAGAGCATCAATGATGTTCCCATTGCAAAAGAATTTCCTGATGTATTTCCGAAAGAATTACCGGGATTACCCCCACATCGATCCGTTGAATTTCAAATAGATCTTGTACCAGGAGCTGCACCAATAGCTCGTGCTCCTTACAGACTCGCACCCAGTGAGATGAAAGAACTGCAAAGCCAATTACAAGAACTTTTAGAGCGTGGTTTCATTCGACCAAGCACATCACCGTGGGGAGCTCCTGTTTTGTTTGTCAAGAAGAAAGATGGTACATTCAGGTTGTGTATCGACTACCGAGAGTTGAACAAACTTACCATCAAGAACCGCTACCCACTACCGAGAATCGACGACTTATTTGATCAACTACAAGGCTCGTCTGTTTATTCAAAGATTGACTTACGTTCCGGGTATCATCAAATGCGGGTGAAAGAAGATGATATTCCAAAGACTGCTTTCAGAACACGTTACGGTCATTACGAGTTTATGGTCATGCCGTTTGGTTTAACTAATGCACCAGCTGTGTTCATGGACCTTATGAACCGAGTGTGTGGACCATACCTTGACAAGTTTGTCATTGTTTTCATTGATGACATACTTATTTACTCAAAGAATGACCAAGAACACGGTGAACATTTGAGAAAGGTGTTAGAAGTATTGAGGAAGGAAGAATTGTACGCTAAGTTTTCAAAGTGTGCATTTTGGTTGGAAGAAGTTCAATTCCTCGGTCACATAGTGAACAAAGAAGGTATTAAGGTGGATCCGGCGAAGATAGAAACTGTTGAAAAGTGGGAAACCCCGAAAACTCCGAAACACATACGCCAGTTTTTAGGACTAGCTGGTTACTACAGAAGGTTCATCCAAGACTTTTCCAGAATAGCAAAACCCTTGACTGCATTAACGCATAAAGGGAAGAAATTTGAATGGAATGATGAACAAGAGAAAGCGTTTCAGTTATTGAAGAAAAAGCTAACTACGGCACCTATATTGTCATTGCCTGAAGGGAATGATGATTTTGTGATTTATTGTGACGCATCAAAGCAAGGTCTCGGTTGTGTATTAATGCAACGAACGAAGGTGATTGCTTATGCGTCTAGACAATTGAAGATTCACGAACAAAATTATACGACGCATGATTTGGAATTAGGCGCGGTTGTTTTTGCATTAAAGACTTGGAGGCACTACTTATATGGGGTCAAAAGTATTATATATACCGACCACAAAAGTCTTCAACACATATTTAATCAGAAACAACTGAATATGAGGCAGCGTAGGTGGATTGAATTATTGAATGATTACGATTTTGAGATTCGTTACCACCCGGGGAAGGCAAATGTGGTAGCCGATGCCTTGAGCAGGAAGGATAGAGAACCCATTCGAGTAAAATCTATGAATATAATGATTCATAATAACATTACTACTCAAATAAAGGAGGCGCAACAAGGAGTTTTAAAAGAGGGAAATTTAAAGGATGAAATACCCAAAGGATCGGAGAAGCATCTTAATATTCGGGAAGACGGAACCCGGTATAGGGCTGAAAGGATTTGGGTACCAAAATTTGGAGATATGAGAGAAATGGTACTTAGAGAAGCTCATAAAACCAGATACTCAATACATCCTGGAACGGGGAAGATGTACAAGGATCTCAAGAAACATTTTTGGTGGCCGGGTATGAAAGCCGATGTTGCTAAATACGTAGGAGAATGTTTGACGTGTTCTAAGGTCAAAGCTGAGCATCAGAAACCATCAGGTCTACTTCAACAACCTGAAATCCCGGAATGGAAATGGGAAAACATTACCATGGATTTCATCACTAAATTGCCAAGGACTGCAAGTGGTTTTGATACTATTTGGGTAATAGTTGATCGTCTCACCAAATCAGCACACTTCCTACCAATAAGAGAAGATGACAAGATGGAGAAGTTAGCACGACTGTATTTGAAGGAAGTCGTCTCCAGACATGGAATACCAATCTCTATTATCTCTGATAGGGATGGCAGATTTATTTCAAGATTCTGGCAGACATTACAGCAAGCATTAGGAACTCGTCTAGACATGAGTACTGCCTATCATCCACAAACTGATGGGCAGAGCGAAAGGACGATACAAACGCTTGAAGACATGCTACGAGCATGTGTTATTGATTTCGGAAACAGTTGGGATCGACATCTACCGTTAGCAGAATTTTCCTACAACAACAGCTACCATTCAAGCATTGAGATGGCGCCGTTTGAAGCACTTTATGGTAGAAAGTGCAGGTCTCCGATTTGTTGGAGTGAAGTGGGGGATAGACAGATTACGGGTCCGGAGATTATACAAGAAACTACCGAGAAGATCATCCAAATTCAACAACGGTTGAAAACCGCCCAAAGTCGACAAAAGAGCTACGCTGACATTAAAAGAAAAGATATAGAATTTGAAATTGGAGAGATGGTCATGCTTAAAGTTGCACCTTGGAAAGGCGTTGTTCGATTTGGTAAACGAGGGAAATTAAATCCAAGGTATATTGGACCATTCAAGATTATTGATCGTGTCGGACCAGTAGCTTACCGACTTGAGTTACCTCAACAACTCGCGGCTGTACATAACACTTTCCACGTCTCGAATTTGAAGAAATGTTTTGCTAAAGAAGATCTCACTATTCCGTTAGATGAAATCCAAATCAACGAAAAACTTCAATTCATCGAAGAACCCGTCGAAATAATTGATCGTGAGGTTAAAAGACTTAAGCAAAACAAGATACCAATTGTTAAGGTTCGATGGAATGCTCGTAGAGGACCCGAGTTCACCTGGGAGCGTGAAGATCAGATGAAGAAGAAATACCCGCATCTATTTCCAGAAGATTCGTCAACACCTTCAACAGCTTAAAATTTCGGGACGAAATTTATTTAACGGGTAGGTACTGTAGTGACCCGAACTTTTGCATGTTTATATAAATTAATTAAGATTGATATTTACATGATTAAATGTTTCCAACATGTTAAGCAATCAAACTTGTTAAGACTTGATTAATTGAAATATGTTTCATATAGACAATTGACCACCCAAGTTGACCGGTGATTCACGAACGTTAAAACTTGTAAAAAAAAACTATATGATGACATATATATGGTTATATATATAGTTAACATGATATTATGATAAGTAAACATATCATTAATTATATTAACAATGAACTACATATGTAAAAACAAGACTACTAACTTAATGATTTTGAAACGAGACATATATGTAACGTTTATCGTTGTAACGACATTTAATGTATATATATCATATTAAGAGATATTCGTACATCATAATATCATGATAATATAATAATTTAAAATCTCTTTTGATATTATAAACATTGGGTTAACAACATTTAACAAGATCGTTAACCTAAAGGTTTCAAAACAACACTTACATGTAACGACTAACGATGACTTAACGACTCAGTTAAAATGTATATACATGTAGTGTTTTAATATGTATTTATACACTTTTGAAAGACTTCAATACACTTATCAAAATACTTCTACTTAACAAAAATGCTTACAATTACATTCTCGTTCAGTTTCATCAACAATTCTACTCGTATGCACCCGTATTCATACTCGTACAATACACAGCTTTTAGATGTATGTACTATTGGTATATACACTCCAATGATCAGCTCTTAGCAGCCCATGTGAGTCACCTAATACATGTGGGAACCATCATTTGGCAACTAGCATGAAATATCTCATAAGATTACAAAAATATGAGTAATCATTCATGACTTATTTACATGAAAACAAAATTACATATCCTTTATATCTAATCCATACACCAACGACCAAAAACACCTACAAACACTTTCATTCTTCAATTTTCTTCATCTAATTGAACTCTCTCAAGTTCTATCTTCAAGTTCTAAGTGTTCTTCATAAATTCCAAAAGTTCTAGTTTCATAAAATCAAGAATACTTTCAAGTTTGCTAGCTCACTTCCAATCTTGTAAGGTGATCATCCAACCTCAAGGAATCTTTGTTTCTTACAGTAGGTTATCATTCTAATACAAGGTAATAATCATATTCAAACTTTAGTTCAATTTCTATAACTATAACAATCTTATTTCAAGTGATGATCTTACTTGAACTTGTTTTCGTGTCATGATTCTGCTTCAAGAACTTCGAGCCATCCAAGGATCCATTGAAGCTAGATCCATTTTTCTCTTTTCCAGTAGGTTCATCCAAGGAACTTAAGGTAGTAATGATGTTCATAACATCATTCGATTCATACATATAAAGCTATCTTATTCGAAGGTTTAAACTTGTAATCACTAGAACATAGTTTAGTTAATTCTAAACTTGTTCGCAAACAAAAGTTAATCCTTCTAACTTGACTTTTAAAATCAACTAAACACATGTTCTATATCTATATGATATGCTAACTTAATGATTTAAAACCTGGAAACACGAAAAACACCGTAAAACCGGATTTACGCCGTCGTAGTAACACCGCGGGCTGTTTTGGGTTAGTTAATTAAAAACTATAATAAACTTTGATTTAAAAGTTGTTATTCTGAGAAAATGATTTTTATTATGAACATGAAACTATATCCAAAAATTATGGTTAAACTCAAAGTGGAAGTATGTTTTCTAAAATGGTCATCTAGACGTCGTTCTTTCGACTGAAATGACTACCTTTACAAAAACGACTTGTAACTTATTTTTCCGACTATAAACCTATACTTTTTCTGTTTAGATTCATAAAATAGAGTTCAATATGAAACCATAGCAATTTGATTCACTCAAAAAGGATTTAAAATGAAGAAGTTATGGGTAAAACAAGATTGGATAATTTTTCTCATTTTAGCTACGTGAAAATTGGTAACAAATCTATTCCAACCATAACTTAATAAACTTGTATTGTATATTATGTAATCTTGAGATACCATAGACACGTATACAATGTTTCGACCTATCATGTCGACACATCTATATATATTTCGGAACAACCATAGACACTCTATATGTGAATGTTGGAGTTAGCTATACAGGGTTGAGGTTGATTCCAAAATATATATAGTTTGAGTTGTGATCAATAATGAGATACGTATACACTGGGTCGTGGATTGATTCAAGATAATATTTATCGATTTATTTCTGTACATCTAACTGTGGACAACTAGTTGTAGGTTACTAACGAGGACAGCTGACTTAATAAACTTAAAACATCAAAATATATTAAAAGTGTTGTAAATATATTTTGAACATACTTTGATATATATGTATATATTGTTATAGGTTCGTGAATCAACCAGTGGCCAAGTCTTACTTCCCGACGAAGTAAAAATCTGTGAAAGTGAGTTATAGTCCCACTTTTAAAATCTAATATTTTTGGGATGAGAATACATGCAGGTTTTATAAATGATTTACAAAATAGACACAAGTACGTGAAACTACATTCTATGGTTGAATTATCGAAATCGAATATGCCCCTTTTTATTAAGTCTGGTAATCTAAGAATTAGGGAACAGACACCCTAATTAACGCGAATCCTAAAGATAGATCTATTGGGCCTAACAAACCCCATCCAAAGTACCGGATGCTTTAGTACTTCGAAATTTATATCATATCCGAAGGGTGTCCCGGAATGATGGGGATATTCTTATATATGCATCTTGTTATTGTCGGTTACCAGGTGTTCACCATATGAATGATTTTTATCTCTATGTATGGGATGTGTATTGAAATATGAAATCTTGTGGTCTATTGTTACGATTTGATATATATAGGTTAAACCTATAACTCACCAACATTTTTGTTGACGTTTTAAGCATGTTTATTCTCAGGTGATTATTAAGAGCTTCCGCTGTCGCATACTTAAATAAGGACAAGATTTGGAGTCCATGCTTGTATGATATTGTGTAAAAACTGCATTCAAGAAACTTATTTTGTTGTAACATATTTGTATTGTAAACCATTATGTAATGGTCGTGTGTAAACAGGATATTTTAGATTATCATTATTTGATAATCTACGTAAAGCTTTTTAAACCTTTATTGATGAAATAAAGGTTATGGTTTGTTTTAAAATGAATGCAGTCTTTGAAAAACGTCTCATATAGAGGTCAAAACCTCGCAACGAAATCAATTAATATGGAACGTTTTTAATCAATAAGAACGGGACATTTCATAATGCTACACGCTTTGATCACTAAACGTAATAATGACACCCTTCCAAGTGAATTGGTATCATTAATCAGAGGTAAATTGGACGGAGTAAGAAAAGAATCGAGAAACGAAAATAATAAGTTACAATTTGGTAAAGGAAAATCAAAATCCGCAGCGAAAAGAAGAGCACGACACCTTGAAAGATGTCACAAATGCGAAAAATGGTCACACGAAGGTAAATGTTCAAATAATCAAACCTATTCAAACACCGAATTTGTTATTTTATGCAGAGATGGACCGTTCATATGTTTAGAAGAAAAAACGTTGAATGCTCGAGGTTACGCCTTTGTAGCTATGGAAAACCAATTAGTCTGACTATCTTATGAGTGGACTAGAGCATATCACTAAGAAATCTATCTCACGGGTAAGTATGTACAGTTTTTATTTTTATTTTTATTTTTAACCTTTTGATAATAAATGCTAATTTGTTCACTATAAAGTATTAAATTGGTATTCGATAAAATTAGGTCTTGCGACCGAAATTATTGATATCATACAAAAATTTATTAGATCACTGCGAAATTTACCGTTTATTCTTAAGGTATAAATATCTTTAATCAATCAACCCAAAATATTTCAAAAATTCGTCATGAGTTAAACTAGGTTATGAAACCGAAATTACTTTACCAAAAAGAGGGGCGCATATTTTTGATAATATTTGATTGATTAAAGTGGGATAAAAGCCAAAAAGATTTTTAATTTTATTTTTACTTTGTTTTTAAAATTAATATATATATATATATATATATATATATATATATATATATATATATATATATATATATATATATATATATATATTAAATTGATATTTTAAACTTTTTAAAATCAATATATTTAAGTTTGTAAATATTTGGAAAATTAATATTTTTAATATAAGTTTGTATGTATAAAACCAAAAATATAATTTAAGTTTGGTGTGAAATTTTAATATGAATTTTTAATTTTATGCATCTTAAATTTAAGTTTGGTGTGAATTTAAAAACAAAAATTTACTTTATTTCGTTAAGTTAAAAATATGATTTTTAAAATTCGTCATGAGTTGAAGACTAGGTCTTTGAACCAAAATTGCTCTACCCAAGGGAGGGACGAGAACTTTTATTATCATTATTTTTAATCTTATTGACTTAAAGTACGCCAAAAACATAAATAAAAAAACCCAAAAATCTTTGCTTTTAAAACAACGTTTTTAAAATGACTAAATTTTAAAATTTTGTCGAGGGATGGACTAGGTCAACGTACCGAAACAACCTCATCCTAAATAAAAAAGGAAAACAAAATTTTAAATTACTCCATAAATTGTTTTACTATTAAAGGTTTTATAAAAAATAAAAAAAAAACAACCGCACTCGCGGTACTTAGTGGGTACCCACATCCGCACTCGCGGAGGGTGCAAAACCCAGACTAGATAACTGGTCGACCAGACAAGTTTCAACACACCACACCCAATTTTTTTTTATTTTTTTGCGAAAAAACCCACAAAACCACTCCAAAATTCGCGATTTTTCAAGGATAAACATCAAATTTTTTGCTAAAATCATGTTGAGAAGGATGCTACCAAGAAGTTACTCAAGAAAATCGGTAATTTCTACATCTAAACACCATTTAATTCTGGTTATTAGTGTTCTTGAACAAAAATATACCTAATTTAATTTTGATGATTTCTAGTGTAATTGTGTTTAAATTGATCGTATATTATGCTTGTATAACCTAGATTGATGCTATTTAACATGATTAGAAGCCTTAAACTTCAATTTTTGAGTAATTTAGGGTTTGTGTTCTTGAGCAAAATTTGGGCTTTTTGATATAAATGGGTTATGGCCGAATTTTGTTATTAGTTTATACTAAATTGAGTAGTGTAACATGTTTAGGTTGCTAAATGATCAAAACTTTGATCCTAAACATGATTTTCAAAAATTAAAGTGGACTTTTTGAGTCAAAAATGCATGAACTCAATTTAATTGAAATGAATGCTAGTTGGAACTTGTTTAATTGCTAGTAATGATTATTTTGACATGTTATTTGAGATAAAAGCTAAAGATCATTGTATACATTCTCATATATGTTCATTTGTAAAAGTGTAGAATTGTTAATATTATGAAAATGTGTATAAAGTTTAATATAGATTAAACATGTCATTGTAATTGTTTTGATTTATGATTTTGCTAACACTAATGTATATTTGGATGCACAAAAATTGTGTTTGATATGTTTTGCAGACTGAAAGGGGTGAATCTTCATTCGCATATCAGGCTCACAATGCTCCTCCTGAGAATGCAGCAGAACAGGAGATTAATGACCTATATAGACAAGAACTACCACATCAATACATTCCATATTCAAATATAGAATTGGCAGATTTACATCCTAATTTAAGGTTTGATCGACATTGGATAGATTATCCAAAATACCAGAGGAACTTGCACACCCTTCATTCTAATGTTGTTGAAGTACCTAGAGTCATAGATTGGGAACCATTAGAAACAGTTGGATTAGCCGGTCCAACCAGAGAATTACTTACACAAAGGTATGGTAATTCTACTTTTACTGATTGGGAACGTTTGTTTAATATACGTAGACGTGTATATAGAGAATGGTGTGTGGAGTTATTGTGTAGTATTGAAATAAATGATCGGGTATCAACCTTAACTGATCGTAGTTTTATTAGATTTTTATTAAGAGGAGTGATGCGCCATATGTCTCTACTAGACATGGCTCAGGCTTTGTGTATATATACGCCTGAGGAGTTGGCATTTACTGATTGTCAAGGGTTGATACTTAATGGTAGGAGAATTGATGAGAATTTTGATATGAATGGTGTATGGAGTAGAATGACTAGGCATACACGATTTCGTGGGGGGAATAACTCTTATACTGATATTGATAGAGCTGAGCTAAGAGTAATCCATAGGTTCTTAGCAAATTTGATTACACAGCGAGGTAAGAACAAAGAGAAAGTAAATGAGAATGATTTATTTTATCTCATGTGTATTCGAGACCCACAAAGCGCTGTGAGTATACCTTATTGTGTGGGTTATTATTTATCAGCTATAGTTAAGAGTATACGGCCTAATGGGATAATAGAAGGTGGTATCTTTGTTACCCTAATTGCTGAGTATCTCGGTGTCGATAGAAATCGGGGGGGGGGGGGGGGGGTTAATAATTGCAGCACCGGAACCCCGTGATACAATTGGTTTAAAAGTATATCATGGTGCTAAGGTTTTAAAGAAAAAACATAACGCTGCAGCACCATATGAGGGCTCGCACCCACAGGTCGAAAGAGATCAGCAGCAAGGTAACGCGGGAGGGGGGAATGAGATGACAGAAATGCAACTTTTTATGGCTCATCATGAGTATGAAATGGCTAGACAACGAGCATTTCAAGATTGGCAGTATCATCAAAACCAAATCATGAGTCATCGTGCACACATAAATGCAACTTACATTGCGACTCCAATGCCCGTATTTCCTCCTTGGACTATACAGACCCGACCACCGTACCCTACATATGACCCAGCTCAAGCATTCTATAGTACATACGGCTATGAATGGGATCCATACTGGCACCAGCCTTATCAACCCTGATTTTCTTTTATTTTTATTTTTATTTATTTGATAACTTGTAATTTTATACTTTTAATATTTCTTTTGATATTTTAATAGTTTTTATTTTCTAACTTTTATTATTAGATTTTTAATAATTTTTGAATGTGGGATGATATACCCAACTTCAAAAATATGTATATATATGTTTGTAGTTTTTCTCATGTACAAAACAGGGTAAAACAGCGCATTTTCAAAGACTGGCATTAAGTTCAGCAAAAGTTAGTACTTTTGACGACAAAACGAAAAACAAATGTGATGTAACAACAAGACGGAATGAACAAATGATGTGCACCATTTATCATTCAGCAAACAAACGCCAATATGTTTGGAAACTTTGGTAAAATTTAATCATTTTTCTACGCTAATCACCCTCAATAATTTAAATTGTTACTGATTTCTTGCAAATGAGGGCATTGCAAGATCTTAAGTGTGGGAAGGGGTTAAATTCTTTCGGATTTTTTAAAATTTTTAACTTAAACACTTGGTTACCATTAAAAATACTAGTAACGTAGTAGTTGTATTAGAATCTAGTGCTCTCTGATAATAAAGAACAACCCTAGTCTTATATACTGACTACCCAATTCTAGTAAAAATTTTCAAAATTTTCAATTAAATGAACTCAAAATCATGTTTTTACATATTTATGAACGAAATTATTGTTACCTCAGAAAGGACATAAATTGATAAACAAACCAAAATGTTAGAATTCATCTAAAATGGAATAGAGGACAATAAAAAGGCAAATAAAAGAAAATAAAAGCCAAGTGTGGGAAAAATTTACCAAGTTATTTAAAACATATATCACATATTTTTTTTTTACAAATAATTGAAGATGCTTTTGCTTTGGACTAAACTAAAAAGTTTTACCCGATTTACTGTAAGAAAGATGGATCTACACGATGAATCAATTCCGTCATTAAAAGGAAGTAAAGTCTTCCGAAAAAGACACGCGCTTCTTGATTTAGGTCATGAAGTTGTCATCCAGACCAGCTGTAGGTTGACGAAAAATCTAGAAAAGTCATCACTAAAATCAGCAAGAAATCCACGGACCTCAGCATCAAACAGGGTCGCCAAGTGGTCAGACTTATCCTAACCATGAGAGGATCTATCTCGTAAAATGGGGAGGACGCCGTGCAAATTAGCTTGATAAGACTAATGAATCAGATCCCCAGAAAGGATAATCTCCTTAAAGATTAAAAATCAGCTTTTAAGACTGATATTACTCAATCCTAGAGATTGATCTTAAAGATTGAGAATTACAAACTCATGAAATTCAATGATATCTAAACTCGAGCTTGAACGAGAAAATATTTTGATAAAAATTACAAACCGATTTGTTTTCTGAAAACCCATTTTCAATGCGTTCATTACCAATGAACGTAAAATCCTTGGAATTCACCTGGAATTCATTAGGTCACCTGAACCAAATCGGGTGTCAACCGTAAGAACGGTGGTTGCATAGCATGGTCGAAGATAGGACCTTGTGACAGACCGAAAAATTATAAGGGTGAGCTTTACTATTGCTCCTACCAAGGATAGTAATTGCATCCGACACGTTATAGACCATAATTAAAAGCATGTCAGGGGACATTGCCTTAACAGTTGCTTGTTCAACGCTTTCCTTTACAACCGAACGGTAGTTTATCGAAAGGTAATATACGGAACAAGTATACTGGACGTGTTGCTTTCCCAATACAAGGTTAGCAAGTGGGTGACACAAAACCGTAAGTTTTGAGCTAAAATTTTCAATTCTGAAACTCACCAAACCCACAAAAACAATTTGCAAACACCGGTGAAGGGTTATTCTGGAAAACCTATCTAGGGTAAAAGCTAGATTCAATTTTCAAAAGATCAAATATTTTCATAAAGATCCAATTTGCTTAAAGGATCTAAATTTTCATAGTCATGTGGGACTGTAAACCACAACGTTACTACCATTGTTTATACCGCCGTATAAAAATCACTGATTACAAAGTGTGAAGAATAAAGAAGTGATTCTAGTATTTTTTTTCAAGACTATATTGCTTGAGAACAAGCAACGCTCAAGTGTGGGAATATTTGATAATGCTAAAAACGAATATATATTTCATAGCATTATCCCTCAAGAAAGACAAGCGTTTAGTTGCAACTGTTCTATTTACAAGTGATATTCGTTTAAATAATAAAAGGTGAAGACAAAAGACAGATTCGACGAATTGAAGATGCAAACAACCAAAAAGCTCAAAAGTACAAAGTACAATCAAAGTGGTTCAAATTATGGTGAGAAACGTCTCAAAATTACAAGAATACAAGACGCGAAACGCAAAGTACAAGTTATTAAATTGTACGCAAGGACGTTCGAAAATCCGAAATCGGGACCAAAGACAACTTTCAGTGTGCGACGCAACGGACCAAAAATTACAAGTCAACTATGTACAAGAATATAATATAATATATATATAATTATATAAATTATATATATATATATATTAAAAAAATACAGCATCCCACGTTTAAATCAAGAGATGAGCTGTATTCCATACCTCCGCACTCGCGGTACTTTTGTGAAGGAAACCTCAGCACTCGCGGAGGTCTACAGTGAAGTCAGGATCTATAAATTCAGCATTTTCGGACGTTTTATTTACACATATATTTATTTTATTTTCTTTTTCTTAAAAACCCCATGTACCAAGTACCACTCCAATTAGTAATCTCAATTTGTAATTTTAATTTTAAGTTAGTGATAATAATAAGGTTGGGTTAGTTGAATGTTTTAAGGTCTTGTAAGTCGGAACTCTGTCCGTGTAACGCTACGCTATTTTTAACCACTGTAAGTTATGTTTATGTTATTTTTGTAGTGACCTGAACTTTTCCATGTTTATATATATTAATTGAGATTGATATTTACATGATTAAATGTTTCCAACATGTTAAGCAATCAAACTTGTTAAGACTTGATTAATTGAAATATGTTTCATATAGACATTTGACCACCCAAGTTGACCGGTGATTCACGAACGTTAAAACTTGTAAAAACTATATGATGACATATATATGGATATATATATATAGTTAACATGATATTATGATAAGTAAACATATCATTAAGTATATTAACAATGAACTACATATGTAAAAACAAGACTACTAACTTAATGATTTTTAAACGAGACATATATTTAACGATTATCGTTGTAAAGACATTTAATGTATATATATCATATTAAGAGATATTCATACATGATAATATCATGATAATATAATAATTTAAAATCTCATTTGATATTATAAACATTGGGTTAACAACATTTAACAAGATCGTTAACCTAAAGGTTTCAAAACAACACTTACATGTAACGACTAACGATGACTTAACGACTCAGTTAAAATGTATATACATGTAGTGTTTTAATATGTATTTATACACTTTTGAAAGACTTCAATACACTTATCAAAATACTTCTACTTAACAAAAATTCTTACAATTACATCCTCGTTCAGTTTCATCAACAATTCTACTCGTATGCACCCGTATTCGTACTCGTACAATACACAGCTTTTAGACGTATGTACTATTGGTATATACACTCCAATGATCAGCTCTTAGCAGCCCATGTGAGTCACCTAACACATGTGGGAACCATCATTTGGCAACTAGCATGAAATATCTCATAAAATTACAAAAATATGAGTAATCATTCATGACTTATTTACATGAAAACAAAATTACATATCCTTTATATCTAATCCATACACCAACGACCAAAAACACCTACAAACACTTTAATTCTTCAATTTTCTTCATCTAATTGATCTCTCTCAAGTTCTATCTTCAAGTTCTAAGTGTTCTTCATAAATTCTACAAGTTCTAGTTACATAAAATCAAGAATACTTTCAAGTTTGCTAGCTCACTTCCAATCCTGTAAGGTGATCATCCAACCTCAAGAAATCTTTGTTTCTTACAGTAGGTTATCATTCTAATACAAGGTAATAATCATATTCAAACTTTGGTTCAATTTCTATAACTATAACAATCTTATTTCAAGTGATGATCTTACTTGAACTTGTTTTCGTGTCATGATTCTGCTTCAAGAACTTCGAGCCATCCAAGGATCCGTTGAAGCTAGATCCATTTTTCACTTTTCCAGTAGGTTTATCCAAGGAACTTAAGGTAGTAATGATGTTCATAACATCATTCGATTCATACATATAAAGCTATTTTATTCGAAGGTTTAAACTTGTAATCACTAGAACATAGTTTAGTTAATTCTAAACTTGTTCGCAAAAAAAAGTTAATCCTTCTAACTTGACTTTTAAAATCAACTAAACACATGTTCTATATCTATATGATATGCTAACTTAATGATTTAAAATCTGGAAACACGAAAAACACCGTAAAACCGGATTTACGCCGTCGTAGTAACACCGCGGGCTGTTTTGGGTTAGTTAATTAAAAACTATGATAAACTTTGATTTAAAAGTTGTTCTTAAGGGAAAATTATTTTGCTTATGAACATGAAACTATATCCAAAAATCATGGTTAAACTCAAAGTGTAAGTATGTTTTCTAAAATGGTCATCTAGACGTCGTTCTTTCGACTGAAATGACTACCTTTACAAAAATGACTTGTAACTTATATTTCTGACTATAAACCTATACTTTTTCTGTTTAGATTCATAAAATAGAGTTCGATATGAAACCATAGCAATTTGATTCACTCAAAACGGATTTAAAATGAAGAAGTTATGGGTAAAACAAGATTGGATAATTTTTCTCATTTTAGCTACGTGAAAATTGGTAACAAATCTATTCCAACCATAACTTAATCAACTTGTATTGTATATTATGTAATCTTGAGATACCATAGACATGTATACAATGTTTCGACCTATCATGTCGACACATCTATATATATTTCGGAACAACCATAGACACTCTATATGTGAATGTTGGAGTTAGCTATACAGGGTTGAGGTTGATTCCAAAATATATATAGTTTGAGTTGTGATCAATACTGAGATACGTATACACTGGGTCGTGGATTGATTCAAGATAATATTTATCGATTTATTTCTGTACATCTAACTGTGGACAACTAGTTGTAGGTTACTAATGAGGACAGCTGACTTAATAAACTTAAAACATCAAAATGTATTAAAAGTGTTGTAATTATATTTTGAACATACTTTGATATATATGTACATATTTGTTATAGGTTCGTGAATCGACCAGTAGCCAAGTCTTACTTCTCGACGAAGTAAAAATCTGTGAAAGTGAGTTATAGTCCCACTTTTAAAATCTAATATTTTTGGGATGAGAATACATGCAGGTTTTATAAATGATTTACAAAATAGACACAAGTACGTGAAACTACATTCTATGGTTGAATTATCAAAATCGAATATGCCCCTTTTTATAAAGTCTGGTAATCTAAGAATTAGGGAACAGACACCCTAATTGACGCGAATACTAAAGATAGATCTATTGGGCCTAACAAACCCCATCCAAAGTACCGGATGCTTTAGTACTTCGAAATTTATATCATATCCGAAGGGTGTCCCGGAATGATGGGGATTTTCTTATATTATGCATCTTGTTAATGTCGATTACTAGGTGTTCACCATATGAATAATTTTTATCTCTATGTATGGGATGTATATTGAAATATGAAATCTTGTGGTCTATTGTTACGATTTGATATATATAGGTTAAACCTATAACTCACCAACATTTTTGTTGATGTTTTAAGCATGTTTATTCTCAGGTGATTATTAAGAGCTTCCACTGTCGTATACTTAAATAAGGACGAGATTTGGAGTCCATGATTGTATGATATTGTGTAAAAACTGCATTCAAGAAACTTATTTTGTTGTAACATATTTGTATTGTAAACCATTATGTAATGGTCGTGTGTAAACAGGATATTTTAGATTATCATTATTTGATAATCTACGTAAAGCTTTTTAAACCTTTATTGATGAAATAAAGGTTATGGTTTGTTTTAAAATGAATGCAGTCTTTGAAAAACGTCTCATATAGAGGTCAAAACCTCGCAACGAAATCAATTAATATGGAACGTTTTTAATCAATAAGAACGGGACATTTCAGTTGGTATCCGAGCGTTGGTCTTAGAGAACCAGAATTTTGCATTAGTGTATCTTATCGAGTTTGTTAGGATACATTAGTAAGTCTGGACTTCGACCGTGTTTACTTGAAAAATGATTGCTTAACAAATTTTGTTGGAAACTATATATTTTTAACATGTGAATATTATGTGATATATTAATCTCTTAACGCGTTTGATATTATGTGATAGATGTCTACCTCTAGAACAAGTCTCATTGACTCACTTAATAATAATGAAGAGTCAAATGTAAATTGGAATGATTCATGGAATGATTCACAAGTTCCCGAAGCGGAACCGGAAGAAGAGTCGGAACCGGAAGAAGAATCGGAACCGGAAGAAGAATCGGAACCGGATGAAGAAATAGAACCGGTGGGGGGAAATAATAAAACGGTTAAGTAAAAGAAAATCCTCAACCAACCGACCAAGGTTAATTATAGTCAATGGTGTTTCCGCCAAGGAAGCAAAATATTGGGAGGATTACCAATTCTCCGATGAATCGGATTCCGACGAGAATTCCGATGATGTTATAGAAATTACCCCAACTGAATTTAAAAAGGTAAAAGAAAATAATAAGGGAAAGGGCATAAAAATAGAGAAATCTAATTCCAACCCCGATGAACTTTATATGTATCGTCAACCCCCGAAGTCCTTAAGTTGTAACAATGACCCGGGAACCTCTAAACCACCAGGTTTTTCTAAACCAATGTGGAAAACGACGGCTCGTATTAGGGGAACATCATATATCCCTAGAAACTTGGCAAAACGAACCAAAACCGAAGAAGAAGAAACAAGCGAGTCGAAATAAGATAGTTGTATTCGTGTGGTGTAATATATGTAATATAGTATGCTTATGCTTTATGATATATGTAAAAATTGCTTGTATTAATAAGTATTTTTTTTTATGAATCTAACTCTTGTCTATTTTACAGTATAAAAACACAAAATGGATAGACAACCCAATATTTTAAGAGACCTACCCGGAGACATGATTGATGAAATCTTGTCTAGAGTCGGTCAGAATTCCTCGGCACAACTATTTAAGGCGAGATCAATTTGTAAGACATTCGAAGAACGTTCCAAGAATGCCTTGATTTATAAAAGGCTTTCGTTCGAAAGATGGGGGATATCACATTGGGAAATCCATAAGTTACGATGTGTTTACTTTGACGCATATATTGCGGGGAACCCAAATGCTATTTTACGCAATGGGTTAAGAAATTATTTTGACTCAATATATCCGAATATTGGACTTCGTGATTTAGAAAAAGCGGCTAACATGCAACATAAAGAAGCATGTTATGCTTACGGATTAGTAATGTTCGCTTCTCACCAAAGTGAGAACAAGAACATCGGGCTACAACTATTAAACAAAACATTCCCACAAGTGACGGAGTCGGTAATTGGGGTAAGAAATGAGGTTTTTAGATTGTTACGGGACTGTTGGACATTACGTAACCCTCGTCCCTTTGACGACGTTACAACACGCTGTCTTATCAATGGCCATAACGGTTATGTTCCACAAGACCAAAGATTGGAAGTAGTCCTAGTAAAACCAGAATGCATGATTTGTTTCTAGACGTATGAATTACGTGTCTTTATTGCCTTTGCTGAACGACTTGTGTACTAGCTAGAATTATCTTCACAACCATCTTGTATCAAATTTATTGTGTGCTATATTTCATGCTATATGTAAAATAAGCGCTATTGTAAGTTTGTAAAATATTGTGTAAAAGTTTGAACGCGAAATATTATTATAATCAGTTTTTCATATAGAATTATAGTAGTTGAATTGTATATTAGCTACTAAGTATGAACTTAACGGGTAGGTACTACCCGAATTTAAACTTATAAAACGCTAATATGAAGAAAAAGCTTTTATAAATGAGTTCATATTATGCTACGAAATACTATTAACTACTCTTAATATTCTGTATGATTAACTTGTTCCATTTGACTATTTTGAAGGAAATGGCACCGACTACTCGACACACCGTGAATATGAATGAAGAGGAATTCTGTACTTTTCTAGCTTCAAACATAGCCGCAGTACAGGCTGCGCTACATACCAACAATAACCTTGGATCTAGCAGTACAGGAAATCGTGTAGGATGCACCTACAAAGAATTCACTGCCTGCAAACCTTTGGAATTTGATGGAACCGAAGGACCGATCGGATTGAAACGGTGGACCGAGAAGGTCGAATTGGTGTTTGCCATAAGTAAGTGTACTGAAGAGGACAAAGTGAAGTACGCTACGCATACCTTCATAGGTTCTGCGTTAACATGGTGGAATACCTATCTAGAGCAAGTGGGACAAGATGATGCGTACGCACTACCGTGGTCAGCATTCAAGCACTTGATGAACGAGAAGTACCGTCCCAGAACCGAGGTCAATAAGCTCAAGACAGAACTTAGAGGGTTACGAACCCAAGGATTTGATATTACCACGTACGAAAGACGATTCACAGAATTGTGCCTATTGTGTCCGGAAGCGTTCGAAGATGAGGAAGAGAAAATCGACGCGTTTGTGAAAGGATTACCGGAAAGAATCCAAGAAGATATAAGTTCACACGAGCCTTCCTCCATACAACAGGCATGTAGAATGGCTCACAAACTAGTGAACCAGATTGAGGAAAGAATTAAAGAACAGACGGCTGAAGAGGCCAATGTGAAGCAAGTCAAAAGAAAGTGGGAGGAAAACGGTGATAAGAATCACCAGTACAACAACAACAGCAATTACAATAATAATCGCAACAATTATCCCAACAATCGCAACATCAATCGCAACTACAACAAACGGCCCAACAACAACAACAACAACAACAACAACAACAACAACAACAGCAACTACAATAATCATCCCAACAACAATAACAACCGCAACAACAACAACAACAACAACAACAATCAGAAGCAGCTATGCCAAAGGTGTGAAAAGTATCACTCGGAGTTCTTCACCAAATTTTGCAACAAGTGTAAAAGAAATGGTCATAGCGCGGCGAAGTGTGAGGTCTATGGACCAGGGGTTAACAGAACGAAAGGAACAAATGGTGTCGGAACGAGTAATGGCAGAGCAAGTAGTGTCGGAGCAAGTTATGCCAATGTAGTGTGTTATAAATGTGGAAAACCGGGCCACATTATTAGAAATTGCCCGAACCAGGAGAACACGAATGAACAAGGCCTCGGAAGAGTTTTCAATATTAATGCGGCAGAGGCACAGGAAGACCCGGAGCTTGTTACGGGTACGTTTCTTATTGAAAATAAATCTGCTTACGTTTTATTTGATTCGGGTGCGGATAGAAGCTATATGAGTAGAGATTTTTATGCTAAATTAAGTTGTCCATTGACGCCGTTGGATAGTAAATTTTTACTCGAATTAGCAAACGGTAAATTAATTTCAGCAGATAATATATGTCGGAATCGAGAAATTAAACTGGTTAGCGAAATATTTAAGATTGATTTGATACCAGTAGAGTTAAGGAGTTTTGATGTGATAATCGGTATGGACTGGTTGAAAGAAGTGAAAGCAGAGATCGTTTGTTACAAAAATGCAATTCGCATTATACGTGAAAAAGGAAAACCCTTAATGGTGTATGGAGAAAAGGGCAACACGAAACTACATCTTATTAGTAATTTGAAGGCACAAAAACTAATAAGAAAAGGTTGCTATGCTGTTCTAGCACACGTCGAGAAAGTACAAACCGAAGAAAAGAGCATCAATGATGTTCCTGTCACAAAAGAATTTCCCGATGTATTTCCGAAAGAATTACCGGGACTACCTTCACATCGATCTGTTGAATTTCAAATAGATCTTGTACCAGGAGCTGCACCAATAGCTCGTGCTCCTTATAGACTCGCACCCAGCGAGATGAAAGAACTACAAAGCCAACTGCAAGAACTATTAGAACGTGGTTTCATTCAACCAAGCACATCACCATGGGGAGCTCCTGTTTTGTTTGTCAAGAAAAAGGATGGTACATTTAGGTTGTGTATTGACTACAGAGAGTTGAACAAACTTACCATCAAAAACCGTTATCCACTGCCGAGAATTGACGACTTATTTGATCAACTACAAGGCTCGTCGGTTTATTCGAAGATCGATTTACGTTCTGGATATCATCAAATGTGAGTAAAGGAGGATGATATTCCAAAAACTGCTTTTAGGACGCGTTATGATCATTACGAGTTTATGGTTATGCCGTTTGGATTGACTAACGCACCAGCTGTGTTCATGGACCTTATGAACCGAGTGTATGGGCCATATCTTGACAAGTTTGTCATTGTTTTCATCGATGACATACTTATTTACTCAAAGAATGATCAAGAGCACGAAGAACATTTGAGAAAAGTGCTAGAAGTATTGAGGAAAGAAAAACTGTACGCTAAGTTTTCAAAGTGTGCATTTTGGTTGGAAGAAGTTCAATTCCTCGGTCACATAGTGAACAAAGAAGGTATCCAGGTGGACCCGGCAAAGATCGAAACCGTTGAAAAGTGGGAAACCCCAAAAACTCCGAAGCATATACGTCAATTTTTAGGATTGGCTAATTACTACAGAAGATTCATCCAAGATTTCTCCAAAATAGCAAAACCCTTGACTGCATTAACGCATAAAGGGAAAAAATTTGAATGGAAGGATGAACAAGAGAAGGCGTTTCAATTATTGAAGAAAAAGCTAACTACGGCACCTATATTGTCATTGCCTGAAGGGAATGATGATTTTGTGATTTATTGTGACGCATCAAAGCAAGGTCTCGGTTGTGTATTAATGCAACGGATGAAGGTGATTGCTTATGCGTCTAGACAATTGAAGATTCACGAGCAAAATTATACGACGCATGATTTGGAATTAGGCGCGGTTGTTTTTGCATTAAAGACTTGGAGGCACTACTTATATGGGGTCAAAAGTATTATATATACCGACCACAAAAGTCTTCAACACATATTTAATCAGAAACAACTGAATATGAGGCAGCGTAGGTGGATTGAATTGTAGAATGATTACGACTTTGAGATTCATTACCACCCAGGAAAGGCAAATGTGGTAGCCGACGCCTTGAGCAGAAAGGACAGAGAACCCATTCGAGTAAAATCTATGAATATAATGATTCACACTAACCTTACTACTCAAATAAAGGAGGCGCAACAAGGAGTTTTAAAAGAGGGAAATTTAAAGGATGAAATACCCAAAGGATTGGAGAAGCATCTTAATATTCGGGAAGACGGAACCCGGTATAGGGCTGAAAGGATTTGGGTACCAAAATTTGGAGATATGAGAGAAATGGTACTTAGAGAAGCTCATAAAACCAGATACTCAATACATCCTGGAACGGGGAAGATGTACAAGGATCTTAAGAAATATTTTTGGTGGCCAGGTATGAAAGCCAATATTGCTAAATATGTAGGAGAATGTTTGACGTGTTCTAAGGTCAAAGCTGAACATCAGAAACCATCAGGTCTACTACAACAACCTGAAATCCCGAAATGGAAATGGGAAAACATTACAATGGATTTCATTACTAAATTGCCAAGGACTGCAAGTGGTTATGATACTATTTGGGTAATAGTTGATCGTCTCACCAAGTCAGCACACTTCCTGCCAATAAGAGAAGATGACAAGATGGAGAAGTTAGCATGACTATATTTGAAGGAAGTCGTCTCCAGACATGGAATACCAATCTCTATTATCTCTGATAGGGATGGCAGATTTATTTCAAGATTCTGGCATACATTACAGCAAGCATTAGGAACTCATCTAGACATGAGTACTACCTATCATCCACAAACTGATGG
This sequence comes from Rutidosis leptorrhynchoides, assembly GCF_046630445.1. Classification (NCBI taxonomy): domain Eukaryota; kingdom Viridiplantae; phylum Streptophyta; class Magnoliopsida; order Asterales; family Asteraceae; genus Rutidosis; species Rutidosis leptorrhynchoides. Next base: position 256,502,754 of record NC_092334.1, read on the forward strand.
GCAGAGCGAAAGGACGATACAAACGCTTGAAGACATGCTACGAGCATGTGTTATTGATTTCGGAAACAGTTGGGATTGACATCTACCGTTAGCAGAATTTTCATACAACAACAGCTACCATTCAAGCATTGAGATGGCGCCGTTTGAAGCAATTTATGGAAGAAAGTGCAGGTCTCCGATTCATTGGAGTGAAGTGGGGGATAGACAGATTACGGGTCCGGAGATAATACAAGAAACTACCGAGAAGATCATCCAAATTCAACAACGGTTGAAAACCGCCCAAAGTCGACAGAAGAGCTACGCTGACAATAAAAGAAAAGATATAGAATTTGAAATTGGAGAGATGGTCATGCTTAAAGTTGCACCTTGGAAAGGCGTTGTTCGATTTGGTAAACGAGGGAAATTAAATCCAAGGTATATTGGACCATTCAAGATTATTGATCCTGTCGGACCAGTAGCTTACCGACTTGAGCTACCTCAACAACTCACGGCTGTACATAACACTTTCCACGTCTCGAATTTGAAGAAATGTTTTGCTAAAGAAGATCTCACTATTCTGTTAGATGAAATCCAAATCAACGAAAAACTTCAATTCATCGAAGAACCCGTCGAAATAATGGATCGTGAGGTTAAAAGACTTAAGCAAAACAAGATACCAATTATTAAGGTTCGATGGAATGCTCGTAAAGGACCCGAGTTCACCTGGGAGAGTGAAGATCAGATGAAGAAGAAATACCCGCATCTATTTCCAAATGATTCGTCAACACCTTCAACAGCTTAAAATTTCGGGACGAAATTTATTTAACGGGTAGGTACTGTAGTGACCCGAACTTTTCCATGTTTATATATATTAATTGAGATTGATATTTACATGATTAAATGTTTCCAACATGTTAAGCAATCAAACTTGTTAAGACTTGATTAATTGAAATATGTTTCATATAGACATTTGACCACCCAAGTTGACCGGTGATTCACGAACGTTAAAACTTGTAAAAACTATATGATGATATATATATGGATATATATATATATAGTTAACATGATATTATGATAAGTAAACATATCATTAAGTATATTAACAATGAACTACATATGTAAAAACAAGACTACTAACTTAATGATTTTTAAACGAGACATATATGTAACGATTATCGTTGTAAAGACATTTAATGTATATATATCATATTAAGAGATATTCATACATGATAATATCATGATAATATAATAATTTAAAATCTCATTTGATATTATAAACATTGGGTTAACAACATTTAACAAGATCGTTAACCTAAAGGTTTCAAAACAACACTTACATGTAACGACTAACGATGACTTAACGACTCAGTTAAAATGTATATACATGTAGTGTTTTAATATGTATTTATACACTTTTGAAAGACTTCAATACACTTATCAAAATACTTCTACTTAACAAAAATTCTTACAATTACATCCTCGTTCAGTTTCATCAACAATTCTACTCGTATGCACCCGTATTCGTACTCGTACAATACACAGCTTTTAGACGTATGTACTATTGGTATATACACTCCAATGATCAGCTCTTAGCAGCCCATGTGAGTCACCTACACATGTGGAAACCATCATTTGACAACTAGCATGAAATATCTCATAAAATTACAAAAATATGAGTAATCATTCATGACTTATTTACATGAAAACAAAATTACATATCATTTATATCTAATCCATACACCAACGACCAAAAACACCTACAAACACTTTCATTCTTCAATTTTCTTCATCTAATTGATCTCTCTCAAGTTCTATCTTCAAGTTCTAAGTGTTCTTCATAAATTCTACAAGTTCTAGTTACATAAAATCAAGAATACTTTCAAGTTTGCTAGCTCACTTCCAATCTTGTAAGGTGATCATCCAACCTCAAGAAATCTTTGTTTCTTACAGTAGTTTATCATTCTAATACAACGTAATAATCATATTCAAACTTTGGTTCAATTTCTATAACTATAACAATCTTATTTCAAGTGATGATCTTACTTGAACTTGTTTTCGTGTCATGATTCTGCTTCAAGAACTTCGAGCCATCCAAGGATCCGTTGAAGCTAGATCCATTTTTCACTTTTCTAGTAGGTTTATCCAAGGAACTTAAGGTAGTAATGATGTTCATAACATCATTCGATTCATACATATAAAGCTATCTTATTAGAAGGTTTAAACTTGTAATCACTAGAACATAGTTTAGTTAATTCTAAACTTGTTCGCAAACAAAAGTTAATCCTTCTAACTTGACTTTTAAAATAAAATAAACATATGTTCTATATCTATATGATGTGCTAACTTAATGATTTAAAACCTGGAAACACGAAAAACACCGTAAAACCGGATTTACGCCGTCGTACTAACATCGCGGGCTGTTTTGGGTTAGTTAATTAAAAACTATGATAAACTTTGATTTAAAAGTTGTTCTTCTGGGAAAATGATTTTGCTTATGAACATGAAACTATATCCAAATATCATGGTTAAACTCAAAGTGTAAGTATGTTTTCTAAAATGGTCATCTAGACGTCGTTCTTTCGACTGAAATGACTACCTTTACAAAAACGACTTGTAACTTATATTTTCGACTATAAACCTATACTTTTTCTGTTTAGATTCATAAAATAGAGTTCAATATGAAACCATAGCAATTTGATTCACTCAAAACGGATTTAAAATGAAGAAGTTATGGGTAAAACAAGATTGGATAATTTTTCTCATTTTAGCTACGTGAAAATTGGTAACAAAATCTATTCCAACCATAACTTAATCAACTTGTATTGTATATTATGTAATCTTGAGATACCATAGACACGTATACAATGTTTCGACCTATCATGTCGACACATCTATATATATTTCGGAACAACCATAGACACTCTATATGTGAATGTTGGAGTTAGCTATACAGGGTTGAGGTTGATTCCAAAATATATATAGTTTGAGTTGTGATCAATACTGAGATACATATACACTGGGTCGTGGATTGATTCAAGATAATATTGATCGATTTATTTCTGTACATCTAACTGTGGACAACTAGTTGTAGGTTACTAACGAGGACAGCTGACTTAATAAACTTAAAACATCAAAATGTATTAAAAGTGTTGTAATTATATTTTGAACATACTTTGATATATATGTACATATTTGTTATAGGTTCGTGAATCGACCAGTGGCCAAGTCTTACTTCCCGACGAAGTAAAAATTTGTGAAAGTGAGTTATAGTCCCACTTTTAAAATCTAATATTTTTGGGATGAGAATACATGGAGGTTTTATAAATGATTTACAAAATAGACACAAGTACGTGAAACTACATTCTATGGTTGAATTATCGAAATCGAATATGCCCCTTTTTATAAAGTCTGGTAATCTAAGAATTAGGGAACAGACACCCTAATTGACGCGAATCCTAAAGATAGATCTATTGGGCCTAACAAACCCCATCCAAAGTACCGGATGCTTTAGTACTTCGAAATTTATATCATATCCGAAGGGTGTCCCGGAATGATGGGGATATTCTTATATTATGCATCTTGTTAATGTCGATTACCAGGTGTTCACCATATGAATAATTTTTATCTCTATGTATGGGATGTATATTGAAATATGAAATCTTGTGGTCTATTGTTACGATTTGATATATATAGGTTAAACCTATAACTCACCAACATTTTTGTTGACGTTTTAAGCATGTTTATTCTCAGGTGATTATTAAGAGCTTCTGCTATCGCATACTTAAATAAGGACGAGATTTGGAGTCCATGCTTGTATGATATTGTGTAAAAACTGCACTCAAGAAACTTATTTTGTTGTAACATATTTGTATTGTAAACCATTATGTAATGGTCGTGTGTAAACAGGATATTTTAGATTATCATTATTTGATAATTTACGTAAAGCTTTTTAAACCTTTATTGATGAAATAAAGGTTATGGTTTGTTTTAAAATGAATGCAGTCTTTGAAAAATGTCTCATATAGAGGTCAAAACCTCGCAACAAAATCAATTAATATGGAACGTTTTTAATCAATAAGAACGGGAAATTTCAATTTTCATTAATGTCTCGTAGCTAAGTTATTATTATGCTTATTTAAGCCGAAGTAATCATGATGTTGGGCTAAAAATATTAAGATTGGGTAATTGGGCTTTGTACCATAATTGGGCTTTGGACAAAAGAACGACACTTGTGGAAATTAGACTATGGGCTATTAATGGGCTTTATATTTGTTTAACTAAATGATAGTTTGTTAATTTTAATATAAAGATTTACAATTGGACGTACCTATAAATAACCATATACACTCGATCAGACACGATGGGCGGGATATTTATATGTAAGAATAATCGTTCATTTAACTGGACATGAGAATGGATTAATAGTCTATGGAATTATTAAAATAGGGGTGAAATTATGTACAAGGACACTTGGCATATTTGATAACAAAGTATTAAGACCTTGTTACAGTTTAAGTCCCCAATTAGTTGGAATATTTGACTTCGGATATAAGGATAATTTGACGAGGATAATCGCACTTTATATTTATGACTGATGGACTGTTATGGACAAAAACCAGACGGACATATTGAATAATCCAGGACAAAGGACAATTAACCCATGAGAATAAACTAAAATCAACACGTCAAACATCATGATTACGGAAGTTTAAATAAGCATAATTCCTTTATTTTCATATTTAATTGCACTTCTAATTATCGCTCTTTTATTTATTGTCATTGTATTTAATTGCACTTTTAATTATCGTACTTTTTAATTATCGCACTTTTATTTATCGCAATTTTATTATCGTTATTTACTTTTGCTTTAAAATTAAGTCTTTTATTTATTTAATATTTTACATTAGGTTTTAACTGCGACTAAAGTTTTAAAATCGACAAACCGGTCATTAAACTGTAAAAACCCCCTTTTTTAATAATAATAATAATAATAATAATAATAATAATACTTATATATATATTTGTATTTTTATAAATTAAAAAAAATATAGCGTTAAACTTGGCTAGTTCCCTGTGGACGAACTGGACTTACTAAAAACTACACTACTGTACTATTAGGTACACTGCCTATAAGTGTTGTAGCAAGGTTTAGGTATATCCACTCTATCGTATTTAATAGTATTTCGTTGTAAAAATAATATTATTTCCTAGTACACCTCGCACACATCACTTAGTAATCCGAAACCACACGAGATTACTACCTCAATAAGATGACCGAACTACACGAGTCATCGTGAATCCGAACTACACGAGATTCACTTCCTATAAGATGACCGAACTACACGCGTCATCGTGAATCCGAACTACACGAGATCCACTTTCAGAATTCAAAACCCATGGTCACGGGATTATAAAATCCACCACATCGGGGTTATATACAACACAACAATATCAACCCTTCGCCATTGGGGTTATATACTCCACATCACAAACACGTGTGATAACGTACACACAAAATGTGTACCTCGCCAAAGGTGGTCAACCAAAAAGCACAACCGTGCCAATTGGACCTAAACGCAAGTCCATCAAATCCACCTATATGTGAAGTGAGCTCTATAACCGAGAACCACTTCACCCGACCCGCACCCATCCTATACATACACATGTACATAGGATATTAACACTCACCTTGTCGCCTTGAAGAAATGCTTCCAAGTAATCCGCAACTCATCAATGGAAAGTACCTAATCCATTATCACAAATTCAACAACACACTTAGATTGGATTTACAAACCAACCCAATTTGACACTTAGTGCAAATTCGACCCAAATGCACTTTCAAGTACAAACCGTGTCTAAACTAACCAATAACCACTAACACGAGTGATAATGGTCCTAATATGCCAATTAAACCCGAACACAAGTGTTAAACACTTATCGTTCTCAAAATCGCCCATAAACCCTAATTTTGATCCATAAGGTCAAAATCTCACCATTTACAATTTTTGACACCAAAACATGTTTAACTCGGTTTTATACTTCAACTTAATCCATTTTAAGTTTACAAACCTTATTAAATCAACAATCGGGTCATAATCATCACTAAACCCTAATTTTGGTTCTAGTCAAAATTAGTCAACCAATAGACACCTAATGTCTCCAAAACACCAATAGTCACTAATACTAGTGATCACACACCATCTACAAGTCTTACAATCATAAACTTGCACCCCAAACCCTAAACCCGCCAATAACAACAATAAACCCGAATATTGGTGTTAATCTTCAATTAACAACTAATTGGGTTTCACCTATGAATCATACAATCAAAAGCCCCAAATTTGAATGATGAACACGAAAATGAAATTCGGAGTTAGAGCTTACCACTAGTATCACCATGTAGCTAAGAACGAGGAGAACAAACTTGTCAACTACGCCAAAGATCAAATCTCGCTTCTTCCTTTTCAAAAATCCCTTTGAAATCAAGTGGGTGTTTGAGTTTTGAGAGAAAAATGAAAAGAAAAGGAAAATGAAAATAGGAAATGAAATGAATGGATGAGGTTAAATCCTCAAATCTGGCTCAAATGCGAAAAGACCAAATTGCCCTTGAACTTCATTTAAAATTACAAGAATCTGGTGCCAGTTCGTGCAGTATGCCGCGAAGCGGCATTAATGGTCGCGCCGCGACCTTTTCCTGAGTCTGGTGCCTTCTTTACCACACTTTCTGATCTGAATTCTAGTTAATTGCCGCGCCGCGGCCTCATTTGTCGCGCCGCGACACACGGTGTGATCTGAGTCATTTTCTTGCATACAAGACCTCAACACCCGAACATGTCCTGAACCCTTCATACGCTTATCGTACTACACAATACACCTATAAATCATATACAGGAAAAACGGGGTGTTACATACGCATACCTTCACTGGTACGGCGTTAACATGGTGGAATACCTATCTCGAGCAGGTAGGACAAGATGCTGCTTATGCACTACCGTGGTCAGCACTCAAGCAATTGATGAACGAGCAGTATCGTCCCAGAAACGAGGTCAATAAGCTCAAGGTAGAGCTTATAGGATTACGAACGCAAGGTTTCGATATCACCACATACGAACGACGATTCACAGAGTTGTGCCTAACGTTCGAAGACGAAGAAGAGAAAATCGACGTATTTGTAAAAGGGTTACCGGAAAGAATTCAAGAAGATGTGAGTTCACACGAGCCCACCTCCATACAAAAGGCAAGTCGAATGGCTCACAAACTAGAGAACCAGATCGAAGGAAGGATTAAAGAGTAGGCGACCGAAGAGGCTAACATGAAACAAGTCAAGAGAAAGTGGGAAGAAACCAGTGACAAGAGTCACCAACACAACAACAACAATCACAACCACAATCGCAATAACTATCCCAACAACCGCAACATCAATCGCAACAACAACTTCAACAAATGTCCCAACAACAACTACAATAACCGTCCCAACAACAATAACAACAATAACAACAACAACAACAACAACAACAACAATAACAATCCCAACAACAATCTCAATAACAATAATGGCAATAAAAACCAAAAACAGCCATGCCAAAAGTGTGAAGAGCATCACCCGGGGTTCTGCACGACATTTTGCAACAGGTGTAAAAGAAATGGTCATAGCGCGATGAAGTGCGAGATCTACGGACCAATGCATAAGAGAACTAAAAGAACAAATAATGTCGGAACAAATAACGCCACCATAGTTTGTTATGGATGTGGAAAACCTGGCCACTTTAGTAGGAATTGCCCGAATCAGGGGAATACTAATGGGTAGGGCCATAGAAGAGTTTTCAATATTAATACGGCAGAAGCGCAGGAAGACCCGGAGTTTGTTACGGGTACGTTTCTTATTGACAATAAATCTGCTTATGTTTTATTTGATTCGGGTGCGGATAGAAGCTATATGAGTAGAGATTTTTGTGCTAAACGAAGTTGCCCACCGACGCCCTTGGATAATAAATTTTTACTCGAATTAGCAAACGGTAAATTAATTACAGCAGATAATATATGTCGGAATCGAGAAATTAAACTGGTTCGCAAAACATTTAAGATTGACTTGATACCAGTAGAGTTAGGGAGTTTTGATGTGATAATCGGTATGGACTGGTTGAAAGAAGTGAAAGCAGAGATCATTTGTTATAAAAATGAAATTCGCATTATACGAGAAAAAGGAAAACCTGATGAAACATGACTAGGAACTTCGAGAACAACAGGTTTAATTCACACAAAGGCGGAATTAGTGAATCAAACCAATCAAAGTGAATACGGGTAGCTTTTTTGGATTAAATTAGTCAAACCACAACAAGGATTGTGATTAGATTAATGCCTAGAGCTATTATTCACTACCAGGAGTGATTTGGGTTGAGAGAGAATCGGATCAGGTGAACCAGATCTGAGTGATTGTGTGTGAGAGAGGCTTAACCTAAAATGAAGAACATAAGACTTTATATACCCCTGCTGTTGACTCACCCGTACGAGTCATCCATCACACGTTCGAGTTGGCTTCATCAGCCGTACGGGTGATCACTCACTCGTGTCTTCTCATTCAGGTTATAATTATGACTTAGCTCAGCATCAATCGTGCGTATGAGCCTGTCAGCCGTACGAGTGATGCTTCACTCGTACGTCTGACTAAGTCTAACATAGTCAAACATCCGTATTGCGTTCCTGCAGTACTTGTAACCACATACAAACATAGATAGGATAATAACGAGCGATCATGGTATCCCATAAACTGAAGTACTAATCACAAACGTAGGCAAGATGTCTAGGGACTTACAAAACATGCGTCAACAACTCCCCCTAGGACCTAGAACATCGATTACAATAAAGTAAATGTTCATGAAATACACATAAGTCCAAAAGTAGCATCAGTCTAATATCAATTACATATCCAGATTCTCTCTTTCTCCAAAATACATCATCATCAAAAATAAAAACATACAAAATTACTAACTACCATCACAGTATTCGACACACATCAGCTGGCTTGGACTTGGTTTGAGCTTTGAGCATCACTTTCTTTGTTGAGGTATGCATAGAGGACATCGATCACACATTGATATCACATAGCTTCCTCCTTTCGATAGTCTCTGAATGTAATGTGATGGCGGTGAAGAGTCTCCACATCAAATTTTGACAAGTTCCTCAGCCACATAGGATCTAGAATCCTCACATTGTTGAACTGTATGCTTCCATCATCCTTCTCAATCGCAGTCAAGATCACTGCTTCCTCTGACAATTCATCATAGAACCACCATCTGAAGTTCTTACAAATATCCTTGGGTAAGGGCATCAAAGGAGATTGCTTCATGTACTTAGCTGGACGGAACTTAACAACACGTTCAGGTCCTCCCTTAGAATTCTTCTTTGTTGGATGAATGGAGAATCTGGCGGCTGTTGACTTAAAGAAATCCCGTTTCCCTATCTGTTACTCATATCTGAGTTTTCTTTAAAACCACTTGGAAAGGTCACTATTTTCAGCGTTCAACATCTTCAGCTTAGTAAGTTGCATAATATCGAAGTAAGGTAGAGTTTTGAAGTAGCTAGGACGTGCCATATAATCAACTCCTCCTTCCCTCTTGATAGCAAAGCAATTAATCTCCTTGAAGTAACCCCAGCTTAGTATTTTACTCTTGGAATACTTCTTGGTTCTCTTTCCTTTCTCATAGAAACTAACAAACTTTGGTTCGAGCTCTGGCTTATCTACTTGATCAGGGTTAACAACGTTCTGTCTCCACCAACTCTGGCGATCTTCGTCTTCCTTAACATTTCTGTTTACCTTAACCCTATCACGTACAAACCAATTCTTAATCTCATTCCATCCCTCGGCCTTTGCTTGTTCGGCTCGGAGTTTCTTATCTTTCAATTCAGTTTCTTTTCTTTCTTTCTCAACGAATAGTTTCTCATATCGGATCTTCTTGTTTCTTTCTATCATAACATCCACTTCTTTCACTTGTTCTTTGTATACCTTCCTCGCCTTTTCTAACTCAATTAAGTTCTTTCTTTTCTCTTCACAGCTCAGATTGAAGAAGTCACTTAAGGTGTTGAGTGACGGATGCGAGTATGGCTCAAGCGAAGGCATAACAATCTCAACTTCTTCTTCTTCTTCTTCATCATCAGATTTTGTCACAAATTCGTCCTCGGATTCAATAATCACATCCTCTTTAACACTTTCCTTACCAACAGAATCCTCACTCTTCTCATCAGCAAACAAATTATCGAAATCGCTTAAGTTGATATTTTGGATTGATTCGGGAGGGATACTTGACAATGACTCTTCTTGTGGAGCCTTGTTTTCAGCTTCACCTGTCTCTGCATTCGCCGTATCATTTTCACTGTCATATGCTAGAGCAGCAAGCTGTTCCAAAGGAAACTCACTTGGTGGAACGTCTCCCTTTTCTGCATCATTAAAAACATTTGAATAATTCATATAATATTCAGCAGTAAAGACCTCACCATATTCATTAAAACTTCGAATAGGTATCACTAACGGTATATCAAAAGAGGGTCCTCCAGTTCTAGCGTCTTCTTCGTCATCTTTTTCATCACCTTCTCCCAAATCAGAAGAATACTCTTCTTCTCTCTCCTTAATCAACTTCGTTTTACCCGTGGTAAGCTGTTCGATTCTTTCATTCAACTTCTTCATCTTCTCCCTGTTCTCACTCTTAATCACCGAAAACTTCTTCTTCAATTTATCTGTTCTTTCCTTCTGACGGTCCAGTCTATCAGATAACCTCTTGTTCTCTTCCACTAACGAATCAATCTTAGCATTACTGATCTTCTTCTCCTCAGTAGCTTGATTCTCCAGATTGGTTATTTTTGTGATCAATGACATCAACAAATTTTGCTGTGTCTTGTATTCATCTGACGTGACCTGAGGGGTTGTTGTTGCAGGTTTAGGTGAGGTAACAGCATCTCTTGCATCCTTCATAAACCCGGATGGTTTCCTATGAGCCTGTTGTTTTGAACCTCCCTGTGATGATTTCTGAGGTGAATCATAAGAATACTTCGTTCTTTTCTCCTTCTTTTTCAGTTGCTCTGTGGGCATAGGATCCTTTCCTTTCCTCTTCCTTTGAATCAAGCTGGTATCCTCCTCAGTTGCTTCATCGTCACCCTCGATAATCTCATCATCACATTACCTCCTCCTTGAGAATTACCAGTAGCTTTCTGATTATCACCTTGACCTTCCTCATCTGTAACTTCATAGTCAGAATCTGAATCCTCATTTCTCCAAGCATTACCTGCTGGGCATCGATAGTTCTCCTTGATAAGATGACAAATGAGCTTTCTATTAAAGTCAGGCTTTAAATCCTCATTCCTTGTCTCTTCCATTCTGCAAAAAGTAATCGGATTCATCGGCTTCAGGTGGATAATATCCTCTTCAAGCTTAGGTAAATCAGGTGCAGCGTCGTTAATGATCAATTGTAGAAAACGGGCGTATATTAGATACTTCTGGGAAGAACTGAAGTGGTTTGCCTTGAAATAGTAGAAAATAAAACCCGAAAAATCGTATGGAGCCTTGAGAACAAGTGCCACAAACATACTCTGCACTTTCTCGTTCAGCTTATCAAAACCCGATTTGCGTCCACTCAAGTAATGCATGATCACATGAGCAAGATATCTAAACTGCGGTGGCAGACATGTCTTCACCAGTTCAGATTTGCCGCCAATGTAACCATAATAAGCACATCTTCTGAAACAACCATGGATTTGTTATCTACTGATAGTCATATGGGAGCATTTCTCATCATTGAAACCCAAAATCCTTCTAATCACATCCTTAGAAACAGTAATATCATGACCTTGAATCTTACTAACAAGCTTATCTTCATCAACATCCAACACAGCATTTCTCCAGAACTCTCTCTGATGACTGTAGTATGCAGTGCATTCAGTAGAAATAGCAGTTTGTATCCTTGATCTCTTAAGAAACTCGATAATCTCCTTAAAGTGAGAACCTCTTTCAAGAGTAGTATCATAAAGAGCGACTTGATTATTCAGTTTGCCCATTTCTAACGGAATCTCTTGTTGAGCAGGTGGATTGATAGGATTAGCTTGAGGATTAGCTTGTGGATTAACTTGTTGCTCCCCCTGTCCTTCAATGTTAACAACCGGAATGTTTACTTGTTGTTCTGACATCTGATGATATCTAAACAGAAACTGAAACACTAACAGAGATGTTAGATATATAAATCAATCAACATAAAGCATTAAAGCATTTGCATCAACGTGTCATAAATATGTTAAACAGGATGAAACGTGCGAGTGATAGTGTCACACGTGCGGCTAAGAGATCAACCGTGCGAGTGATTGATAATGCTAAAAACAAACATATATTTCATAGCATTATCTCTCAAGAAAGACAAGCTTTTAGTTGCAATTGTTCTATTTACAAGTGATATTCGTTTAAATAATAAAAGGTGAAGACAAAAGATAGATTAGACGAATTGAAGACGCAAACGACCAAAAAGCTCAAAAGTACAAAGTACAATCAAAGTGGTTTCAAATTATTGGTGAGAAATGTCCCAAAATTACAAGAGTACAAGACGCGAAAAGAAAAATACAAGATATTAAATTGTACGCAAGGACGTTCAAAAATCCGGAACCGGGACCAAAGTCAACTCTCAACGCGCGACGCAACGGACTAAAAATTACAAGTCAACTATGCACAAGAATAAAATATAATATTTAAATAATTATATAAATTATTTATATATTATATATTATAATAAAAACCGTCGGCAGAATGCAAACAAAGATATGTGAGCTGGATTCCAGGGCCATGCGATCGCATGGCCAGCATGACCATTTTCCATGCGATCACATGGCTAACAGTATCAGGTCAGGTCCTATAAAGTTCGCGAGTTTTGGACGAATTTTTTACCATATATCCATCCATGTCTCTATCTATCACTCGTATATATATATATATATATATATATATATATATATATATATATATATATATATATATATATATATATATATATATATATATATATTATAATTTTAGTTTTAATTTTAATTCTAATAATAAGGCTATGTTAGCGAATGTTGTAAGGGTATAAGTCGAAATTCTGTCTGTGTAACGCTACGCTATTTTTAATCACTGTAAGTTATGGTTAATGTTATTTTTAATTTAATGTCTCGTAGCTAAGTTATTATTATGCTTATTTAATGCCGAAGTAATCATGATGTTGGGCTAAATATTAAAATTGGGTAATTGGGCTTTATACCATAATTGGGGTTTGGATAAAAGAAAGACACTTGTGGAAATTAGACTATGGGCTATTAATGGGTTTTATATTAACTAAATGATACCTCGTTGATTTAATATATAGACTTATAATTTTACGTATTTATATATAACCACATACGCTTGACTGGGTACGGTGGGCGGGATATCTATAAATACCAATAATTGTTCATTTTACCGGACACGGAACTGGATTAATAGTTAATAGACTTGTTGAAACAGGGGTGGATTACATTCAAGGGTAATTGGTGTAATTGTTAACAAATTAGTAAAACCTTGGACTATACGCAGTCGATAACCTGGTGTATTCATTAAACAAAGTATTAAAACCTTGTTACAATTCGAATCCCCAATTAGTTGGAATATTTAACTTCGGGAATAAGAATAATTTGACTAAGACTTTCGCACTTTATGATTATGACTGATGGACTATTATGGACAAATCCGTATGGACATATCGAATAATCCAGGACAAAGGACAATTAACCCATGGGAATAAACTAAAAATCAACACGTCAAACATCATGATTATGGAAGTTTAAATAAGCATAATTCTTTTATTTCATATTTAATTGCACTTTTAATTATCGCACTTTTATTTATTGTCATTTTATTTAATTGCATTTTTAATTATCGTACTCTTTAATTATCGCAATTTTATTTTATCATACTTTTATTTATCGCAATTTCATTATCGTTATTTACTTTACGCTTTAAATTAAGTTATATTTATATTTTACATTAGGTTTTAACTGCGACTAAAGTTTTAAAATCGACAAACCGGTCATTAAACGGTAAAAACCCCCCCTTTTATAATAATAATACTACTTATATATATTTTTGTACTTTTACAAATATAGTTTTTAAAAATATAGCGTTAAGCTTGTTTAAAAGATCCCTATGGAACGAACCGGACTTACTAAAAACTACACTACTGTACGATTAGGTACACTGCCTATAAGTGTTGTAGCAAGGTTTAGGTATATCCATTCTACAAATAAATAAATATCTTGTGTAAAATTGTATCGTATTTAATAGTATTTCGTTGTAAAAAATAATACTATTTCATATACACCTCGCATAACATCAGTGATATAGTCACTCGTGTCACTGTTGACACGTTTGAGCAGTAATATGATTTCAGACAGGGTACACGGCTGATGCATTAAAACATAAGCTAGTGAATCAACCGTGTGGTGACTCGTGCGTGTAATCACACGTGTCAGCTCTTTCAAACGAGTGATCAATAAATTCAAGACAAACGAGTGAGCTCAAAGGTTCACACGGTTGATCATCAACCGTGCACTGACTCGTGCGAGTCATGTCTCACGCGTGCGAGTGACATCACTCGTGCATGTCTGATGAAACCCGTATTAAATGCCTTTTTCAAATCATCAAGATCACATAATTGTGCATTTTATGGACCGATTTACATCACGATAGCATCATAAGGTTCCGTTAAACACAAAACAATTACAGATACACATCAAAACAACCTTCAATTTCACAAAATTCGAGTTATATACCCTTAGGGTTTCGACTCATTAATAACAACAAATTAATGTATCTAAACTCGATGAAATCATACCTAATAGGTGGCGCTGGATTCGTATAAAGATGCTTAACGTTCGTTGCAAAGGAATGCTTGATCGGTGATGATCGAATTTAAAGAGAGAAAAAAAAATTGGGTGCACAAGTGTGAGCTGCGGAGCTCATCACCCCTATTTATACTCTCGTGATCAACCGTGCGGTTGATCACACGATCCACCATCAAATGCGCGTCTTACCTAAATCACACGTGCGTGTGACCCAAATGTCTTAGGACAAGTTTGATCAGGGTCATCCGTATGGTTAACCTCAAACGTGTGGTCAATCGTACGGTTCACACATCAAGCGTGCGTGTGAGCACTTAGGCAATTTCAAAACTTCAAAATTTTACAACCTTAGGATTTTGACTCGTTCGGAAATCTTAGATCTAACAAGCCCTTTCAACTTGAGTCGAAAATCACTAAACCTTCATGAAATGACCATTAACACTTAGGCAGATAAGAAATCCTAACCTAAACAAGGTTATTACTCTAATCATTCTGTGTTCCAAGAGTAAATCCTACAGTGTAATGTCAACTTAAGTTCATTAGCAATCTAAATCATCAATGTCCTTCAAACAGTCACAAGCTCTACAAACTTCTATCTCATGGATTTGGTGGCCCAATATCTTGATCTCAACAAAGTTCTTTCAGATGTCGTTATGCATTCCGAGGATAGTCAGAAAACAAAGAAATGATAAAATCTTTATGGATTTTCTGATGTAAAATGTCATGCGACTAAAAATATGCAAATGAAAGACATTCTATCATGAAATGCAATAACATGTAAACCAAAATCTTTTTGTTGTTTTTACAGTTATCAGAACAAGCCATAAATGAAATATACAAATCCACATTATTTTTGTGAGCAAAATGATTAACAATATAAAAATGGATCAGAACTGACATATTGAATCAACTTCTGTTGTTCATTCCCAATTATCCAGTCTATGTCTATTATCATGCAATTGATATCAATCCTCATTAAACATGAACATATTCATTCCAGACACTTCGACAATCATGTTGGCATTAAGTACTTTGAACATTATAGAGTAGTGATTTTTGAGATCACGCTAAGTTCATTAATCCTTGATTCTTTCATCACTTATGATTGTGTGTTGTTGTTGGGTTGTCAATTCATTACATGTAACTTTCCGTTATCTCTTTCCATGTATATCATTCAAATTGAACAGGATGGTTCTGACGGCATTTTGAATAACCCTGTCAGCCTTTGGCTTCTATCAGTGTATTGATAATCTTCAATCTAGTTGGAACGGAAAATTTTGGAATATATTGGATTATCCGAATAGGCGCATTATTTACCGCGGGGATTGGTCTATAGTTAAAGTAGACTTGCCTGATGACCAGTCGTCACACGAAATAAATCTCAAGGCCCTTAACTTCATTATGTTCAAGTTGACAAGGAAAACGAAATCCAAAGTTAAACTTTCATTTATATATTTAATTAGAGTATATCTAGATAAGTATCTTTCCAACTTACAGTCTTAATAGGTATAACTCTATATTGCAGACGAAAAGAATCTTGATAGTTCAGTGTGAACGTCTTGATTAAACAATTCAAGCTGCGCGGGGGCGTCACACTAAGAATGATCTGAGTTCTTTATGAGCACATCATGAATCAACATTCTTCATTCTTTCAGGACTTTGCCATCTTGATACGCCAATTATTTTTGACTTTGATTTTCTTTTTCAGCATATCACTGTCTTTTGATATATTGATTTTGAACGCCATCATGAATGGATTTTCCATTGTTATGTATGAACTCATGTTTCTTTGTTGTGTGCTCAGATCACTCGAAGGTGCTCTCCCTTAAATGCTTGAACGGTCCGCAATAAGGAATTATACTTTTCGACCTTAAGCAAGAAGGGACACTTACTTTCGACATAAACTAATTTTCTCTGATATTTTTAGGGTTTAGTTTCGATTATAAAGTCTTAGGCCCGTGACAACGTGGTATGCACCAGCCAAACAGATAATCCTCAACTTAAAACTCACCCCCAAATTTCTCTAATGATTATCAATTATGATAGGGGATACCCTCAATCGACTATTGAGTTCCTCAACAATTATCATTAGATACGATTTCGGAGATAATTAGGTGGCTACCTTCAAACGCAACAGATCGTTCATGACTTCTGAATCTCAGATGATCGTTATTCTTATTATGATTGTCTAATGCCAAGAATTCATAAGTCACATCTATCAGTACATCATACAACAGATAGACATAAACGTTCAAATCAGTCATTACTAATCAAATATATCAATTCTCAGTACAGTAATTTCTTCATCTTCAACATATTAATCAAAACAAGCTCATTTTCGGATTTTTTTAACTTTTTAAGATTTTCTGGTGAGGCATTTTTCACTTTTTAGGTATTTTCTGCTGATAACATATACTCCCCCTAAAATGCTAAAATATAAAATCTTTATGTGTTTTAGCATTTTAACCAAACAGAAAATATCTACAGACTAGCATGCAATCATGAAAGAAATTATGTAAAGAAATGCAGACAGGAAGCAAAAATATGCATTACAAATAATTAACAACCAAAAATCTACATGTCATGCATCCTACATGCAAAGTCTAAAAGCTTGACTAACCCTCACACACAACATCCGTAATTACTTTGTCTCAATAAACAATGCCATTCATCTCTAGTAGGAGTAAGAACCTAGGTTTATCAAAAGCCTTAGTGAATAGGTCAGCCCTTTGGTCCTTAGTACCTATTCTCTTAACCTCAATAATCTTTTTCTCATGGCAATCCATAAGAAAATGATATTTAAAACCTATGTGTTTAGTTTTAGAATGTTGCACAGGATTCTTAGTAATTGCTATAGCAGCAGTATTATCAATATAAAGAGGAGAGAAAGAGATTCCTAGCCCGTAATCACGAAGTTGTTGTTGGATCCAAATAACTTGCGAACAACAACTAGCAGTAGCTATATATTCAGCTTCACACATGGAAAGAGCAACTGCAGTTTGTTTCTTGCATTGCTAGGTCACCAGCCTTTCACCTTGAAATTGACATCCTCCTGATGTAGACTTGTTGTTGATTTTGCAACCAGCATAATCTGAATCGCTATAAGCTACAAGATTAAACTTTTCATCGTTCGAATACCAGATGCCGAGATTTGGTGAATGCAATAGATAACGTAGAATTCTTTTGGCAGCTGTAAGATGAACTGTATTCGGATTAACTTGATAACGAGCACACAGACATGTTGCGAACATAATAGCCGGCCTAGACACAGTGAGATACATGAGCGATCCGATGATTGCTCGGTCAACAGGTTCTCCTTCGCACTCTAATGAAATACCATGATTAACAGCTAGCGAAGTTGGCACAGGACGTTCTTGAGTCATACTGAAACGTTCGAGTATATCATTTACATACTTTGCTTGATGAAGAAAAATACCATTAATAGTCTGTTCGAGTAGTGTAAGAGGCCCAATTTACTCATTTCGAACTCGTCCTTCATCACCTGTTCGAACTCATCAACGAGTTCCTGCTTAGTAGCACCGAAGATAATATCGTCAACATAAATTTGGACTAAAATAATGTCGTCATCTTGAACTTTTGTGAACAGAGTACAGTCTACCGTGCCCATTTGATATCCTTTTTCAATCAGATAACTCGATAACCGTCTGTACCAAGCTTTAGGAGCTTGATGTAAACCATAAAGGGCTCGACGTAATCGGTAAACTTTGTCAGGATGAAGATGATCTTCAAAACCCGGAGGTTGACTGACATATACTCTTTCATTTAGCTTGCCATAAAGAAATGCACTCTTAACATCCATTTGATAAACTTTAAACTTCATAAAAGACGCGAAAGTCAAGAAAATGTGAATCGCTTCCAATCTGGCAACAGAAGCGAAAACTTCATCGTAATCAAATTCAGGATCTTGCTGATAACCTTTAGCAACTAATCTTGCTTTGTTACGGGTAACATTGCCATCTTCGTCGAATTTGCACTTCTAAATCCATTTGAGGTCGATTACTTTCGCACCATGTGGCTTAGTAACTAACTTCCAAATATCTAGACGATGGAATTGCTGAATCTCTTCTTGCATAGCCATCACCCAATCAACATGCTTTAAAGCTTCTTTTGTTGTCTTTGGCTCTATTCTAGAAATATGACATGAGTACTCGTAATATGCAGCATCGGCTGTCATATGAGAATCAACTTGACCATTAAACTGAACTTGTCTTCTTGTTCTAACACATGCATTCGGATCTCCAATAATGTTCTCTCTAGGATGAGCAGCTGTAGTTCTAGGAACTGGGTGTGCGGGAACAGGTATTTCTCGATGTAGATTTGTGGTATCTCTATCTTCAGGATTATCAGAATTTTCACTCGAAATATCAGATCCGCAGGTATCGTACACTGGATCAACATCTTGATCTGAATCTTGTGTTGGTTCAACGACAGTAGGTAATGGAGTTGAAATAGGGGCAGACACTTCTGGTTCATTTTGCAAATCAAATAGTATTTGTAACTCTACTTCATTCTATGTTGGATCTGGAGCAAGATTAAATGAATCTATCAGTTCATCGTAGTTAAAAATCCAAGGATGACTCTTCGGAACACTTTTCGTATGATTCCTCTGGACATCAACTTCAGACCATTCTTCAACACATCTCATCTCATTGTTGAAAACTCGCTTGTTAGGAGAACTGTAACCGAGAAATACTCCAGTAACCACTTTTGAATCAAACTTACTTCCTGGTTTTCTTTTCAAAATGGTGCACGGCGCACCAAATGGTTCTAGATGCTTCAATGATGGTTTTCTCCCATGTAATAACTCATGGCAAGTCTTACCCAGTCGTTTAACAGTTAATACCCGATTCATAGTATAACAAGCATTTGCAACAGCTTCACCCCAAAAATGAACAGGTAAAGATGAATCAGCTAGCATAGTTCTAGCAGTCTCAATCAGAACCCTATTCTTTCTTTCAGCAACACCATTCATCTGTGGAGCGTATGCAGAACTGAACTGCATATTGATACCTTTTTCAATACAAAAACCTGCAAGAAACTGGTTCTTGAATTCTGTACCGTTGTCGCAACGAATCTTTCAGACTTTCAAATTAAAACCTGTCTCTAATCGATTGATTAGCACTTTCAAGTTCTCAAACGTATCGGACTTCTCTTTCAAGAACATTACCCAAGAGAATCTTGAATAATCATCAGTTACCACCAGACAATACCTTCTTTCATCAATGCTTTCAAAACGGATTGGACCAAAAAGATCCATATGTAACAATTCAAGTGGAGCAGAGATAGGATTGTACTTCACCAACTTATGAGCTTTATTGCTCTGTTTACCCTTCTTACATGGAACACATGTTCCTAGAATTTGAAAAGATCAAAGATCAACACCTTCTACAAGATTGTTGTGAACTAGATGGTTCATCTTCCGAAAACTTAAATGACCCATGCGTTTGTGCCATGTAATAGAATCTTGTTCAGTCGCTTTAGAAACAAAAGCTTGATGATGTTCAGCAGTTGAAGTAGCAACATTCATATCTAGCATGTATAGAACAGCTTGTCTAGGAGCCTTCATCAAAATCATTTATGGAGGAATCACAAACTCTGATTTCAAAATGTAGCTGAATTCGTCATCAAATGCTACTTTGAAGGATTTTTCACAGATTTGTGAAATCGACAACAAATTATTTGCAAGCTCTTGACAGTAGTTTACTTTGTCGAAACTAACTTTATCATTCTTCAATAAACCTTGAGCTGAAATGTGACCTCCTTTATCTCCAGCAAATGCAACATAACCTCCCTTAATTGGGTGTACATCCGAGAGAAGAGATAGCTGTCCAGTCATATGTCTCGAAGCGCTTCTATCCACTATCCAGGTGTTGTTTGCAGGTAGCCTGGTTCCCTGCATATCACATTAAAAATTAATTGATAATGGGAACCCACGCCCGGACGGCAGTAGGTTGTCCATTAACACCCATAGCTTGAACTTCCATCCATTTCCCATTTGAGTCAGGTGGAACCTCATCGTCTGAAACCATAAACTTATACAGTTTAGAAGAAGCAACATTGCTCTTCTGGTTTTTCACATTTTGCTCATCTTCAGAGCGATTCACTCGTGGTCTGGTACGGGAAAAGTATTTCCTACGACTAGCTTTTTGCGAAGGTGATCGTGCCTTAGATTCATAGGCTTTACCTCGATCACTTGATTCGGAAACTCTTGCCTCGGTATCCTTCTTAGGAACCTTAATCTTCACAGGGGAAATTGACCTATTGAAGTTCTTTCTCTTATAGTCTCCATAGACAACATTTGTCGTATGTCTTCTAGTACGAACTTCATCACGAACAGGTGAACCTGTTCTGTGAGCATGATGTGATCGGTGATTATCATATGTAAGGTTAATCTTACGTCTTTGTGTTCTATACCTTGTAGGACAGTTAGCAGCAATGTGTCCAAGCACACCATAACTAAAACATTGTCGAAATTCTCTATATCCTCTAGATTGATATTGATTATTAGAGTTAGAGGAAGAGGGATCTTGTGTTTTTGCAAACACAGGAGAATCGTTTGATCTCTTTCTAGGAACATGTTTAGATACAGGTTTAGGTGTAACCGGTGGAACCACTCTATTAGCAAACTTTGGATTTTTCATAATCCGAATTGGCTTATCAAGTGTTATCACCTTCCTTTTCTCTGACTTATCTCCTAGACCAGTTTTCTTATCTTCCTCATTATCTAAAGATCCTTCAGTGGTATCATCAGAAGGTGCATTCTCAGTTGAGCTACACTTTTTGTTCTTCTCAACATAGTCCTCATAACTAGGTGGAATACAGTCTTCTGGTCGTTCATCAACAACATTTGCATTAACAAATTTGTTCTGAAATGGTGGAGCTACGGCCTTTAATCCAATACCCTTTACCTTAGTGTCATTTAATTCCATCATTAATGCATTCCATTGTGACGCACTTGCCCAACATTTCATCATAATTGACATAGCTTCTAAATCAGCTTTAACACATTCATTTTCTTTCTTCAATTCGTTTATTGTGTCAACACGTTTAACTAAAGCTTGATTTATATCAAAGTTATAACATTTAAGATCATGAAGTTGTTTTTTATAAACTTTGATTTGCTCTTTCAACTCATTTTCAACCTTAGTGGTCACATGGTCAGCATGCCATTTTTCTTTCATCTTCGCATATGCCTTAGTTAAATTATCTATTGTTACCTTAGATTCAGCACATTTAACACATTCAATAACAGTAGATGGATCAGAAGATACCGGTTGAGCATTATTTGATGAGGAAGTCTCAGCCATAAATGCAAAGAAATCTGTCTTCTTCCCATCATCGAGCTCATCTTCTGATTCTGACGAGTCTGTAAGAAACTCTGATGTATCAGCATCTTTACCTAAATGAATCTATTTAAGTCTATCCCAGATATCCTTGGCTCTTGTCAAACTGGAAACCTTTTCAAGATCACTAGCTGATAAGCACATATTCAATAAGTCTACTGCTTGCTTGTTCAATGCTTCAAAATCAGTTTGATCTACTCCAGTATGATCAGCTTCATCTTCAAACTCTGAGTCTAACTTCTTATCTGAATCATCAACATCTGAACTTACACTTTCAAGATCTGAACCTTCACCCATGAGTACTAACATTTCCAATTCAACAGCAATCATTCTACCCCATTCGTCTAATTCCTTATCAGCATCAACCAATGTTTCTTCACTATGATATGCTTCTAGACTGTCTTCAAACACTGAGGTATCACCATACTTATCCTTCCAACTGTTGAAGTAGTAGTCCTCTGATGATGTCGGTGAAACACTTCCAGATTCAGGTGTACAAGGAACCGAATCACGTGCCTTTTTGAATTTGCTCTCAACTTGCTTCTGAACCTTCTCTCTTCGAATGGTTCTTGACAATTCTTCAGCTCTTTCAGCATGAGCAGTCAGCTTCTCAATTATGTTTTGACTAGTGACACAGTCTTCTTCTACTTCAGTGATCTTTGCCATGTTGGCTTTAGGTTGTTGGTCAGTCACATTTAACTTCATAGACCAATCATCATCGTCTACATGAATAACAACCAAAGCTTTGTTCGGACTTTCAGCTGCATCAGCTTCATTTACTTTATCAGTAATGTAGATCTCAGGTTTAGTTGAATGACTCTGAGAAGTATAATTCTGATTCTTGAACGGATTACGATTACCCTGCTTCTTTTGTTTTGTACACTGCCTTAAAAAATGACCTAATTCTCCACAGTTGAAGCAAGTAACAGTATTCATATCAAAACCTAGTTTTGTATCTTTGGTCTGACTGATCGGTTTCCCAGTTCGCTCTTCATAATCTCTAGCATGTCTCACAAGATTTACCATACCCCACATAATATCCATCTTCTCGGCTTCGTTCTTATCAAGTTGATGATAATCTTCAGTTGTTAGATGAATATTACCTACGCGACCATCAAGATAACTATCATAAGAATTAACAAGGCTTGACAGCAAAGCTATATCTTCACTAATCTTTTCTTTCCCAGCTTTCCTCATGTTTTCGATCTTAAGTGCAGAAAGGACATCTGATGCAGTCGGTGTAGATGACTCAGTAGTATTCAAAGTAGGCTGTGATTGATTGTTGAGTGAACATGGTGAAACTTGTGGTGGATACGAAGTTTGTTGAATAGGTGCACTGCTAACATTCAAACCATACATATTCTGATTGTTCATAGAAAAAGCTGTTTGAAATGGTGCATGAGCCGACTTAGGAGGTGTGTAACCATATGGAAAGTACATTTTGGTGTCTTGAACTTGTTTAGACTTCTTGACTTTGTTTAGCAACTCTAGTTCTTCTTCTTGAAGTCTTGCGATAAACGAGTTCACTGTAGCAGTAGCTAATTCTCCACTCGTTTTCATAGTTAATACAAAACCATTCCATTCTAACGGTAATGCTCCAGCTAGACATGTCACTTTGTATTTCTCTTCAATAGTTACATCATGCTTATGTATTTCAGCTAGCAAATGACGAAATCTTTCAACCAATTCTATAATAGACTCTCCAACTTGCCAGTGAAAACGATCAAACTCAGATTTCAATTCTAAACCTTTTCTAGTTCTGTAAGAAGAATTTCCTTCATTGAAAGTACGAAGTGTTTCCCATATCTTGAATGAATTATCATGACACAGAAATTGATGGAAAATCGGACCATCAAGAGCACTCGTCAAATTACAGTACATCTTTTTCTCCAAGTTATACTCCTCACGTTCTTCAGAAGGCATGTTGTGTAATGTATATAACTCATTCGTAACTAGTGAACGTGGCCATTGAAATTCGGTTTCAATGTACTTCCAAAGCTTCGTGTCCTGACCATCAGACCAAATCTTAAACCTCGACTTCCAAGTAGAATAATTATCCATATTTAGTAACCTCAGACATTTCGTACCACTTCCTGATTCACTCTCAGCAAGGAGTAATCGTTGAGTCATATTCGTAATGCTCTGAACTAACGGTGCGGCCAACGTGTAATCATTTGAATTAAACATCTTAAAAACTTTACCAAAGGGTAAACCGTGCGGTTCAGGTTATCAATCGTACATGTGATAGTATCAACCGTACGTGTGAAAGTATCAACCGTACGTGTCACAGACTCAAGCGTACGTGTTACTACTTAACCAACAAAACTGAACACTAAGTAACAACCGTGCGCATAACATTCACGCGTGTGATTACTCGTACGTGTCACAATCAACCGTTTGATCACTCGTGTGATCAGACTGTAGTCACTTAACCTCAAAAGGTTATGCTAACCTATGCGTGTGAGTTCACGAGTGACGATCAACCGTGTGGTCTGTAGTGACCCGAACTCTTCCATGTTTATATATATTTATTGAGATTGATATTTACATGATTAAATGTTTCCAACATGTTAAGCAATCAAACTTGTTAAGACTTGATTAATTAAAATATGTTTCATATAGACAATTGAACACCCAAGTTGACCGGTGATTCACGAACGTTAAAACTTGTAAAAACTATATGATGTCATATATATGGATATATATATAGTTAACATGATACTATGATAAGTAAACATATCATTAAGTATATTAACAATGAACTACATATGTAAAAACAAGACTACTAACTTAATGATTTTTAAACGAGACATATATGTAAGGATTATCGTTGTAAAGACATTTAATGTATATATATCATATTACGAGATATTCATACATGATAATATCATGATAATATAATAATTTAAAATCTCATTTGATATTATAAACATTGGGTTAACAACATTTAACAAGATCGTTAACCTAAAGGTTTCAAAACAACACTTACATGTAACGACTAACGATGACTTAACGACTCAGTTAAAATGTATATACATGTAGTGTTTTAATATGTATTTATACACTTTTGAAAGACTTCAATACACTTATCAAAATACTTCTACTTAACAAAAATGCTTACAATTACATCCTCGTTCAGTTTCATCAACAATTCTACTCGTATGCACCCGTATTCGTACTCGTACAATACACAGCTTTTAGATGTATGTACTATTGGTATATACACTCCAATGATCAGCTCTTAGCAGCCCATGTGAGTCACCTAACACATGTGGGAACCATCATTTGGCAACTAGCATGAAATATCTCATAAAATTACAAAAATATGAGTAATCATTCATGACTTATTTACATGAAAACAAAATTACATATCCTTTATATCTAATCCATACACCAACGACCAAAAACACCTACAAACACTTTCATTCTTCAATTTTCTTCATCTAATTGATCTCTCTCAAGTTCTATCTTCAAGTTCTAAGTGTTCTTCATATATTCTACAAGTTCTAGTTACATAAAATCAAGAATACTTTCAAGTTTGCTAGCTCACTTCCAATCTTGTAAGGTGATCATCCAACCTCAAGAAATCTTTTTTTCTTACAGTAGGTTATCATTCTAATATAAGGTAATAATCATATTCAAACTTTGGTTCAATTTCTATAACTATAACAATCTTATTTCAAGTGATGATCTTACTTGAACTTGTTTTAGTGTCATGATTCTGCTTCAAGAACTTCGAGCCATCCAAGGATCCGTTGAAGCTAGATCCATTTTTTTCTTTTCCAGTAGGTTTATCCAAGGAACTTAAGATAGTAATGATGTTCATAACATCATTCGATTCATATATATAAAGCTATCTTATTCGAAGGTTTAAACTTGTAATCACTTGAACATAGTTTAGTTAATTCTAAACTTGTTCGCAAACAAAAGTTAATCCTTCTAACTTGACTTTTAAAATCAACTAAACACATGTTCTATATCTATATGATATGCTAACTTAATGATTTAAAACTTGAAAACACGGAAAACACCGTAAAACCGGATTTACGCCGTCGTAGTAACACCGCGGGCTGTTTTGGGTTAGTTAATTAAAAACTATGATAAACTTTGATTTAAAAGTTGTTATTCTGAGAAAATGATTTTTATTATGAACATGAAACTATATCCAAAAATTATGGTTAAACTCATAGTGGAAGTATGTTTTCTAAAATGGTCATCTAGACGTCGTTCTTTCGACTGAAATGACTACCTTTACAAAAATGACTTGTAACTTATTTTTCCGACTATAAACCTATAATTTTTCTGTTTATATTCATAAAATAGAGTTCAATATGAAACCATAGCAATTTGATTCGCTCAAAACGGATTTAAAATGATGAAGTTATGGGTAAAACAAGATTGGATAATTTTTCTCATTTTAGCTACGTGAAAATTGGTAACAAATCTATTCCAACCATAACTTAATCAACTTGTATTGTATTATACATGTATTCTAACATATATTATGTAATCTTGGGATACCATAGACACGAATACAATGTTTTGACATATCATATCGACCCATCTATATATATATTTCGGAACAACCATAGACACTCTATATGCAGTAATGCTGGAGTTAGCTATACAGGGTTGAGGTTGATTCCAAAATAATATATATACTTTGAGTTGTGATCTAGAATTAGACTTGTATACACTGGGTCGTGGATTGATTCGAGATATTATATATTGATTTATTTCTGTACATCTAACTGTGGACAACTAGTTGTAGATTACTAACGAGGACTGCTGACTTAACAAACTCAAATCATTAAAATGTAATAAAAATGTTGTAAATATATTTTGATCATATTTTGATATATATGTACATATTTGTTATAGGTTCGTGAATCAACCCGTGGCCAAGTCTTACTTCCCGATGAAGTAAAAATCTGTGAAAGTGAGTTATAGTCCCAATTTTAAAAATTTAATATTTTTGGGATGAGAATACATGCAATTTTATAAATGTTTTACAAAATAGACACAAGTACGTGAAACTACTTTCTATGGTTGAATGATCGAAGCTGAAAATGCCCCTTTTGCTTGGTAACCTAAGAATTAGTAAACCAGTCTACTAATTGACGCGAATCCTAAAGATAGATCTATTGGGCCTAATAAACCCCATCCGTTGTAGCGGATGCTTTAGTACTTCGAGTTTTTATATCATGTTCGATGGATGTCCCAGAATGATGGGGATATTCTTATATGCATCTTGTTAATGTCGGTTACCAGGTGTTCACCATATGAATGATTTTTATCTCTATGTATGGGATGATGTTTATGAAAAATGAAAATATGAAATCTTGTGGTCTATTATTACGATTGATAAATATATAGGTTAAACCTATAACTCACCAACATTTTTGTTGACGTTTAAAGCATGTTTATTCTCAGGTAATTGTTAAGAGCTTTCGCTGTTGCACACTAAATTAAGGACAAGATTTGGACTCCATGCTTGTATAATATTGTTTGAAAACTGCATTCGAAGGCATATATTGTTGTGTAATATTATTTTAAACCATTATGTAAAGGTCGTGTGAAAAGCTATATTTTTTTATTATCATTTTTAAACCTTTATCGATAAAATAAAGGTTATGGTTTGTTTTAAAATCGAATGCAGTCTTTGAAAAACATCTCATATAGAGGTCAAAACCTAGCAACGAAATCAATTAATATGGAACGTTTATAATCAATATGAACGGGACATTTCATAGTATAGAGTAGAAAGTTGCGGTACTATGTTTATATTGTTGTTAGTTGCCATGCTTAGTAGTTATGTTGTACAGTTGATTGCAGTTAAGGTTGCCATGCTTTTAGTAGTATTAGTTACCTGTATTAGTAATAGTAGTTGACTGGTTGTATGTGCACAAATTGTTGTTGTTATTGTTGTTGGAACCTTGATCTGTTAAGTTCAGGTCAGAAAGGTCAACCTAGTTGTGGTTGGGTCCAGTTGGCTACTGTTTGTTGAGTACAGTGCTAAACGACGCATCACCTGCATGTGAATGCCTATACTGAGGATTCAGTAGTAAGGACTATCGGTAGATTCTAGCCTGATCAGCTAGGGTCGTGTGCCCGTACAAGCCGCCGATCTTCTAGTTGGAACATAGTTGCCAGTTACTAGTTGCCAGTTATTGTATGTTGTATGTGGTTGAATACAGTTGTTGTTGTAGGAGTACAAGTTGGTACTGTATGCTAGACCTTTTGATATTTCCATTCACTTAGCCTCGTGCTAACCCCTCACCTCCTCCCTTGCAGGTTCTGGATCTTAGTGTTGGTAGGGATGGGAGTCGGGTTTGAAGATGTGTTTGACAAGACGAACTCTGATGTCTTAGCTTTTGTAAATATGTTACTTGTCATTTAACGTAACACCTGTAGCTTGTAATAAAGTAATTAACCATATGATTTGTAATAATCATGTTTGTAATTAACTAAGGTGTTTATGTAAATTAAGTCTTCCGCTGTGATTTAGAAGGAAAAAAAAAACAGGGTGTTACAATCTTGCACCCAAACTTCCTAACAAAACGGCAAGTGTTAAAGAATGATTCGCACCATAAATAACATGATCCGCACCCACCTATTTCAAGCAAACCTACCTCCAACTTTCTGGACAGAGGCGCTACACATGGCCGCCTACCTTCTAAATCTTCTTCCGTCTTCTGCCATCAACTACGATATTCCAGCACACACATATCATATACATAAATAGCTTAGACAACTTAATGGAAAAGTAAAGATAAACGGGCCCTTATATCAATGGGCTAACAATACATGGGCATGAGATATATCAGCTAACAAAAGTGAGCCAGTTAGTAAACAAAAAAGTTGGTACCTGAACAATTTGAAGAAGCTAAAAGTGGACACACCATCTGCACGTATTACAATCATAACGTATTACAATCATAAAATCTGCAAGTTTCACCTAATATTTTTTATCATTTCCAATCAACCCAATAATGATCACCATAGTAATAGTACCTGCTATGGGCATGGCAACGTTGTTTCAAGAAGATGATCAATTTGAATTGTGTTTCAAACCTTCGTAAAACAACCACAAAAGTAAAAATCGAAACCATTAGTAAGATTATAACAAAATTCATACAACAAAAAATCAATATTTCAGCCAAAACTAATCGAAAACAAAAATCCAAGAATATTGTGAGGATGAAAGAGAGAACGCAAATTCGGTTTACCTTCTGCATCACCTTCATTTCGTTTGATATCGGTTCAACCAGGAAAGTAACCACCACAGCCACCGTAAACCCACCACCGATGCCGGCGTAAAACCACCACTACCACCGCCGCAGTAAAACCACCACCACTAAAAACCTGCATATATTACATTGTTAATAGCTATAAATTAAATCTTAAATCATGATGCTTGCATAAAACACACTCAAATTCACATAGGCTCATTGATATTGATTACATGGGGGTTAGTTTTTGCAGCAATAAAACTAAGTGCGCTATCGACAACATATAGGAAAGAGGCAAATTCAAATATTCTTAAAGCTTAATCTAAATGCTTGCAAGAAACTACTTTGACAGTTTGATCGTGTTTAAACATTTCTTCATTAATTGTCATCATAATTTTTCCTCCTATTTTATTCATACGATATACATGAAACACTTCGTTCGCCATCTGTACACATTTACCCCAAAAGGACAGGCCAAAAGTCAACACAAGTAAACACCAATTAAGTAATAAAGCAACAAAATGAAGTTAAAAAATAGTCATATTTGTAGCACAGTGCAAGAAAGGAAACAATGGCTATGTCAACAAATGTAACCCAGTAGAATCCATATCATCATAACCAATTATATATTCAACAAACCAGGCAAAACTATAAAATCGAATCTCTTTTCTCCTCATTACCTATAACCATAAGAATAAGATAAAAATAACATTCAGTAAGTATAAAAACAACGATACACAAAAGATGATTATAGATTCGATATTCGTTAAAGGCTATTTACAATACACATAAATTGATTCAATAAGTGAAAAAAATAACATTCAAAATTAATATTGTTAAATACCTTAGGAAACATAGGGATAGCTATACCCGTATTACTTGAATCCGATAATTGTTCGTAATTGATTAACTTCTTTTTACTTTCTTATCGACACGGTACCTGATTCGCAACAAAAGAATGGGGAGAATTCGTTGAATAAGTGGTCGTAACCCTAATTATGCGAAACCGAAACTAAGTAGATGTTAAAACACTAAATCATCTCAACAAAAAAAAAATCAAAGCGGTGTTAATTATGGAGTTGCAGAGGAATGAAAGGTTGTTGATGTGTGGATGATCTAAATGGATATTGATCATATACATAGCATTGTATATGTATATTTTAAGTGCTAAAGTCTAAAAACAGAAATTACGCGAAGAATACCTAAAAGGTTTGGAAGATCCGCTGAAAGTTGAGTTCGCGGATCAGATTGCGCATTAATAAAGATTGCGGATTCTTTCCGCTAAGTTAATGCGGATAATAGTTAATCCGCACGCCGCGAATATTCTAAAAACTATAAATAGGGAGCTTGGCCTCTCATTTATAGGTTGTTGATTTTACACCATTTGCCCTAGCCTTTGTAATTTTCACTTGTGACTTTACCCAATGAATTATTACATTGTGTTAAGGTGAATTATGCTAATCCAGAATCAAGACCGAGTCGGGGTGGTTGATCACTGATAGTGCTCCAAATGAACATATATTTTGTAGCAATATCCTCCCAATATGTAAATTATTTAGTTGTAATTGTCCTATTTTAAGTTGTAATCGTTTATATTAAATAAGTGCGAAGACAAAAGGCGAAAACGAGGATTCGAAGACGCAAACATCCAAAAAGCTCAAATGTACAAGATACAATCCAAGTGGTTCAATTTATTGATAAGGAACGTCTAAAAATGACAAAAGTACAAGTTGCGGAACACAAAGTACAAGATAATAAATTATACGAAAGGACGTTCGAAAATCCGGAACCGGGACATGAGTCTACTCTCAACGCGCGACGCAACGGTGCAAAAATTACAAGTCAACTATGCACATAAATAAAATATAATATTTAAATAATTCTTAAAATTATTTATATATTATATTATTATTTAATAACGTCGACAAGCAAAGATCCAAAATCATGTGAGCTGGAAATTCAAACTCCGCGACTCGCGGAGTTTGAAGGGTAAAAGTGCCGCAACTCGTGGAGTTTGAAATTTCAGAAATGTCCTATAAATATCAACGTTTTCTGCCGAGTTTTAAAACACACCAAAATAATAATAATAATACTCCCTATGTAATAATAATATATATATAATATATATATAGTATAGGTTAGTTTTATATTAGATTAGTTTGGGTTAATGTAAATGTTATTTTACGGGTTTTAAAGTTGGAGCTCTGTCCGTGTAACAATACGCGATAAATAATCAATGTAAGCTATGTTCTCCTTTTTAAATTAATGTCTCGTACTTAAGTTATTATTATGCTTATTTAAGACGAAGTAATCATGATGTTGGGCTAAAAATATTAAAATTGGGTAATTGGGCTTTGTACCATAACTGGGGTTTGGACAAAAGAACGACACTTGTGGAAATTAGACTATGGGCTATTAATGGGCTTTATATTTTTTTTAACTAAATGATAGTTTGTTAATTTTAATATAAAGATTTACAATTGGACGTCCCTATAAATAACCATATACACTCGATCGGACACGATGGGCTGGGAATTTATATGTACGAATAATAGTTCATTTAACCGGATACGGAAATGGATTAATAGTCACTAGAATTATTAAAACAGTGGTGAAATTATGTACAAGGACACTTGGCATAATTGATAACAAAGTATTAAAACCTTGGGTTACACGCAGTCGATAACCTGGTGTAATTATTAAACAAAGTATTAAAACTTTGTTACAGTTTAAGTCCCCAATTAGTTGGAATATTTGACTTCGGGTATAAGGATAATTTGACGAGGACACTCGTACTTTATATTTATGACTGATGGATTGTTATGGACAAAAACCAGATGGACATATTAAATAATCCAGGACAAAGAACAATTAACCCATGGGAATAAACTTAAAATCAACACGTCAAACATCATGGTTATGGAAGTTTAAATAAGCATAATTATTTTATTTTATATTTCATCGCACCTTTAATTATTCGTCATTTATATTTTTTGTTATTTATTTTATTTTGTTAATTAAATTTACTTTACGCTTCGCTTAAAATATAAAATCGACAAACCGCTCATTATAAAAACATAGTGTAACCGTCTCCCTGTGGAACGAACCGGACTTACTAAAAACTATACTACTCTACGATTAGGTACACTGCCTATAGTGTTGTAGCAAGGTTTAGGTATAGTCATTCTATAAATAAATAAATATCTTGTGTAAAATTGTATCGTATTTAATAGTATTTCCTAGTAAAATATAAACTATTTCGTACCCCCACGCTACGACATCAAGTTTTTGGCGCCACTGCCTGGGACTCAGCGAAACGCTATATTTTTAATTTATTTTTGTATAAATATATTTATATATCATTTTAGAAAAACAATATAAAATTAAAAAAAAACGTTTTTTAACCTCCGCGACTCACGGAGATTTGATGGTACGTTGAACCGCGACTCGCGGAGCCGCCCTGACGCACCTGGTAAACCCTAATCGCATTAATTACGGATTATATTAATTATTATTATTTTTAAAACCCTAAATTAGTTTAATTAATTTATTATTTAGTTTTAGTTTTAATTAATTAGTTTTATTATATATAAAAATTAATACTTTTATAAAATAAATATAAAAATAATATTTTTATAAAAATAAGTAATTTTATCACTTTTTATTTTTATATTTTTGTATCCTTTTATTTAGTGTAATCGTAATATTTTTATTTTTATCGTTCGTAGTTAATTTTAAATTTAGTTTTGCCGTAGCTTATTTTTATTTTCTAGATTTTTAGGCTTTGCCGTAAAATCCCTTAAGTGCTTTTTCTTTAGACTAAGATTTAGGTGCTTTAAAATTTTGCGAACCAGTTTTTAGATTTTAGTGCCTAATTAAGTTATTGCCGTTTTGGATATAGAATTCCTTTAAGCTTTAATACCTTTAGGCGTAACTTTTTAGATTTAATTTTTAGACTTTTAAGTTACGACGCGCTATTTTCTTATTTTTATTTTTAACGTTTTTCGACGCGCACTCTTTTTCTTTCTTATCTCTCGACACGCTAGTTTTTAGGACTTAGAAATTTTCTCTATTTCTTCTCTAAAATTTCAAAACGAAAAATTATTTTAAGCGGTTAAATTGATAGACATCCAAATTTTCTGCTTCGTAGTAATAGTTGGATTTGTTAGTGGCTGAGTTGTGAGCTTCCGATTTAAATGGTTCTGGCTCCCTGCTGCATCTATTGGCTATTCGAAACGTGGGCAAAAGCAGAAAAGTCTATTAATTTGATAACTTATATAATTTTTATATTTATAACTAATAGGATAATTAAAATTTGGTAATAAGCGCATTATGAAAAGTCTCGAAGATATTTTGGAAACTCTTTACGACATACGAAATCAATACTCTCAACCGAGTGTTGATGACAATTCGTTCGGTCAATCTTGGATCACGAATGACGAAACAATAACTGGTTGTGAAATCTGTGGAGATTATCACTCAACATGGGAATGTTATTATTACGTTCCTATGGAAAATTACGCACCCATGGAACCTGAATGGAATGATTATGAGGAATACAATTCTAATTGGGATTATTCCCAAGAGTATATCCAAACTCAACAACCAGTAGACGAGGAAAATTACGTATCTGAAAATTTATTAGACAATATGAAAATCAAACTTGAAGAACTTGATGCTCAAAATGAACAAATGAGAGAGTTTGTAAATAGGCAAGCTGAAACTCTATCAGATTACACACCTGTTGATCTGAGGAGTCGTGTGCAAGAAAATCTCATATCATCGAATTTTGATGAATTCGAGAGCTCCGAAATCACCAACTATCCCGATGATACTTTTTATTCAGCTTTACCAATTTCACAACATATCGACACATTAGCCTCTACCGACGAAATCATCGACGAATCAATGAATGAAGAAGAAGTAAGGGTGACAAATTGGTACTCTTGGAAAAACGATAACGTTGAAAATTTTACCCCCGAGACCAAAGTGGTGGGACCGATAAGTACCGTTAATGAAGAAGAATCTACTCCAATCCCGAAATTCACCATTCCACAACCTTCCAATCCAATATTCTCAATAGACGAGTCATCTACCGAAGATGAACTACGACCTGTAATAGATAATGACACCTCGGATTTCACTCAATTGGGTAATAGAGGTGAAAACTTTGATCTCGAGAATAAAAGGAAGGAAACGTTAGAAATTGTCCACCCTATAATATGTATGTCGGTGTATATCGATCCATTTGACCAAGAACCAGAAAAGAGACATATCCATTTACTAAAAGCTACACTTAAAAAAGAATTAAGTAGTGATATTCGGGTGGGTCTAAACTTTAAACCCATTGATATATTTTATACCACCCGAGATGTAAATAAGTGGCTCACTATTTTAATTCGTGGAATTTATTCTACCGACTTCACATGTCGTCAGCTAAGTGTGGGAAAGTCTAACCCCACTTAACGTTAAATTAAGGGTTCGGGTTAGTGCATAACTCGTTAATAAAAATACATGATGAGTTAGGGTAAAGACGTATTTTCAAAAATTAGCAAACAGTCCAGAAAAGCAACCGTTTTTGAAGAAAAACATGTGTGATAAAACAAGAAGGAATGAACGATGAGGCGCGCCATCTATCATTCGAAGAGCTTTGTAATTACAAACTGGGTATTTTCTATCACTTTTCTACACTAATCACCCTCGTGAATTTATAATTATAGTCTGATTTCATGCAAATGAGGGCATTGCATGATCTCAAGTGTGGGGAAAGGTTATAAATTCTCTCGGGTTTGCACTTAGTTTATTTGCCAAATTTTGTGAAAATTTTAAAAATTTTCAAATAAATGAATTCAAAATCATGTTTATACATATTTATGAACGATAAAAATTAGGTGTTAATACCGAAATTATCGTTACCTCGGAAAGGACATAAATTGAGAAACACCCTAAAACAATTGAATTCATTTAAAATGGAATAAAGGAGAATAAAAAGGCAAAGAAAGAAACTAAGTGTGGGGAGAATGTACCAAGTTATTCAATTAAAAACTATCTATCACATGTTTCTGTAAAGTTATTGCAGGTACTTTTGTTTTGGACGATTTTAATCAGTTTTACCCGATTTACTGTAATATATTTGAAAGAAAAGATGGATCTACACGATGAATCAATTCCATCATTAAAAGGAAGTAAAGTCTTCCGAAAAAGACACGCGCTTCTTGATTTAGGTCAGGAAGTTGTCGTCCAGACCAGCGGTAGGTTGACGAAAAATCTAGAAAAGTCATCACTAAAATCAGCAGGAAATCCACGGACCTCAGCATCAAACAGGGTCGCCAAGTGGTCAGACTTATCCTAACCATGAGAGGATCTGTCTCGTAAAATAGGAAGGGCACCGTGCAAATTAGCTTGATAAGACTAATGAATCAGATCCCCAGAAAGGATAATCTCCTTAAAGATTAAAAATCAGCTTTTAAGCCTGATATTACTCAATCTTTGAGATTGACCTTAAAGATTGAGAATTACAAACTCATGAAATTCAATGATATCTAAACTAGAGCTTGAACGAGAAAATATTTTGATCAAAATTAAAACCGATTTGTTTTCTGAAAACCTATTTTCAATGCGTTCATTACCATTGAATGTAAAATCCTAGGAATTCACCTAGAATTCATTAGGTCACCTGAACCAAATCTGGTGTCAACTGTAAGAATGGTGGTTGCATAGCATGGTCGAAGACAGGACCTTGTGCCAGACCGAAAAATCATAGGATGATCTTTACTATTGCTCCTACAAAGGATAGTAATAGCATCCGACACGTTTTTGGACCATAATCAAATGCATGTCATTAGACGTTGCCTTAACAGTTGCTTGTTCATCGCTTTCCTTTATAAACGGACGGTAGTTTGCCGAAAGGTAATATACGGGACAAGTAAACTGGACGTGTTGCTTTCCTAATACAAGGTGACACAAAACCATAAGTTTTAAGCTAAAATTTTCAAATCTAAAACCCACAAAACCCACAAAAACATTTTGCAAACACCGGTGAAGGGTTATTCCGAAAAACTTATCTAGGGTAAAAGCAAGAATAAATTTTCAAAAGATCAAATGTTTTCATAAAAATCCAATTTCCTTAAGGATCTAAATTTTCATAGTCATGTGGGACTGTAAACCACACCGTTACTATCATTATTTATACCGCCGTATCAAAATCACTGATGTATAAAGTGTGAAGAATAAAGAAGTGATTCGTGTAATTTAATTTCAAATTCTGTATTGCTTGAGGACAAGCAACGCTCAAGTGTAGGGATATTTGATAGTGCTCCAAATGAACATATATTTTGTAGCAATATCCTCCCAATATGTAAATTATTTAGTTGTAATTGTCCTATTTTAAGTTGTAATCGTTTATATTAAATAAGTGCGAAGACAAAAGGCGAAAACGACGATTTGGAGACGCAAACGCCCAAAAAGCTCAAATGTACAAGATACAATCCAAGTGGTTCAATTTATTAATAAGAAACGTCTAAAAATGCCAAAAGTACAAGTTGCGGAACACAAAGTACAAGATAATAAATTATACGAAAGGACCTTCGAAAATTCGGAACCGGGACATGAGTTTACTCTCAACACGCGACGCAACGGTGCAAAAATTACAAGTCAACTATGCACATAAATAAAATATAATATTTAAATAATTCTTAAAATTATTTATATATTATATTATTATTTAATAACGTCGACAAGCAAAGATCCAAAATCATGTGAGCTGGAAATTCAAACTCCGTGACTCTCGGAGTTTGAAGGGTAAAAGTGCCGCAACTCGCGGAGTTTGAAATTTCAGAAATGTCCTATAAATATCAACGTTTTCTGCCGAGTTTTAAAACACACCAAAATAATAATAATAATAATAATAATAATAATAATAATACTCCCTATGTAATAATAATATATATATAATATATATATATATATATATATATATATTATAGGTTAGTTTTATATTAGATTAGTTTGGGTTAATGTAAAGGTTATTTTACGGGTTTTAAAGTTGGAGCTCTGTCCGTGTAACACTACGCGATAAATAATCAATGTAAGCTATGTTCTCCTTTTTAAATTAATGTCTCGTACTTAAGTTATTATTATGCTTATTTAAGACGAAGTAATCATGATGTTGGGCTAAAAATATTAAAATTGGGTAATTGGGCTTTGTACCATAATTGGGGTTTGGACAAAAGAACGACACTTGTGGAAATTAGACTATGGCCTATTAATGGGCTTTATATTTGTTTAACTAAATGATAGTTTATTAATTTTAATATAAAGATTTACAATTGGACGTCCCTATAAATTACCATATACACTCGATCGGACACGATGGGCAGGGAATTTATATGTACGAATAATAGTTCATTTAACCAGACACGGGAATGGATTAATAGTCACTAGAATTATTAAAACAGTGGTGAAATTATGTACAAGGACACTTGGTATAATTGATAACAAAGTATTAAAACCTTGGGTTACACGCAGTCGATAACCTGGTGTAATTATTAAACAAAGTATTAAAACCTTGTTACAGTTTAAGTCCCCAATTAGTTGGAATATTTGACTTCGGGTATAAGGATAATTTGACGAGGACACTCGCACTTTATATTTATGACTGATGGACTGTTATGGACAAAAACCAGACGGATATATTAAATAATCCTGGACAAAGAACAATTAACCCATGGGAATAAACTTAAAATCAACACATCAAACATCATGGTTATGGAAGTTTAAATAAGCATAATTATTTTATTTTATATTTCATCGCACCTTTAATTATTCGTCATTTATATTTTTTGTTATTTATTTTATTTTGTTAATTAAATTTACTTTACGCTTCGCTTAAAATATAAAATCGACAAACCGGTCATTAAACGGTAAACCCCCCTTTTATATATATATTATATATATATATATATATATATATATATATATATATATATATATATATATATATATATATATATATATATATATATATATATATATATATATTTTTACAAATGTAATTATATAAAAATATAGTGTAACCGTCTCCCTGTGGAACGAACCGGACTTACTAAAAACTATACTACTCTACGATTAGGTACACTGCCTATAGTGTTGTAGCAAGGTTTAGGTATAGTCATTCTATAAATAAATAAATATCTTGTGTATCGTATTTAATAGTATTTCCTAGTAAAATATAAACTATTTCGTACCCCCACGCTACGACATCAATCACTTAATTGCAAAAGTGAAAGACGATCATCAGGGCCCATAACAATCATCAACATCCCATTCCACCTCTTTAATCTTGTTGCACTCAATCCTTAATTAAGTAACATTAATATAGGATTGATCAGCAGATATGGATGAACCAAAATGAATATGGATATGGATGAATAGTTTCATCTATCGATGAACCCGCTTTCACCCGAAATATCTAAATATACAAATTTATCACTCGAATTAATATCATTTATGTAGTGATATTTCATTAATTATATTCATCTTTCTTTATATTTTCTCTAAATTATAAAAATTTACTTATATTTTATTTTGTTTAAATCCTTAAATGTATTTATCGTACTTGGGTGATTTAAATGTGATTCCATGTAACTAAAAAGTAAGCAACTTACAGGTAATCGATATCTTTACACGTTTAATAGGCTATTTGTTGACTATCTGTTATATACATTAGTGATTCCATGTAACTAAAAAGTAAGCAACTTACAGGTAATCGATATCTTTACACGTTTAATAGGCTATTTGTTGACTATCTGTTATATACATTAGTAAAAATTTGACTTTCGGTCGCATGAACTATTAAGAAATATTACTTTTGATCGTATACAATGAATCACTTCTTATAATTGCTAAAAATAAAATAAATTTAAATGGATATGGATGTTTATGTGACGCCCCGTACAAAATCATCGTGTACGGATCATCAACAACAGGATCATTACAAGATAAAACACTATATGCTGTTTAAAAACCAGTTTTTGCATTCATGAAAAGATAACTTCAATTGTTTTACAAAAGATAACGTGCTTCCTATGAAAAGAAGCATTAACATAAGTATGTGACCCAGAGGTCGTTACAAAGCCATTGTTTGAAAATAACATAAGTTGCGAATGCAAAATAAAAGTTCCATGATTGAGACATCTCTAAGTAATGCAGTGGAAGTCTAACACAGCAAGTCTGTAACGGCAAGTCAATAACACCAAGACAGCAAGTCTAATAGTAGAAACAACTGAAAGGACCTGTTCATATACATTATAAATGATTCACAATAGTTGATTACATCGCGAGGTATTTGACCTCTATATGATACATTTTACAAACATTGCATTTGTTTTTAAAGGACAAACTTTCTTTACATCGAAAATTGACAGGCATGCATACCATTTCATAATATCCACTATCCAACTATAACTTGACTTAATAATAATAATATTTAATGAACTCAATGACTTGAATGCAACATTCTTCGAAATATGCCATGAAAGACTCCAATTAATATCTTTAAAATGAGCAAATGCACAGCGGAAGATTTCTTTAATACCTGAGAATAAACATGCTTTAAAGTGTCAACCAAAAGGTTGGTGAGTTCATTAGTTTATCATAATCATTCATTTTCATCATTTTAATAGACCACAAGAATTTCATTTCCAGTTCTCATAAATATACGTCCCATGCATAGAGACAAAAATCATTCATATGGATTGAACACCTGGTAACCGACATTAACTAGATACATATAAGAATATCCCCTATCATTCCAGGATCCTCCTTCGGACATGATATAATTTCGAAGTACTAAAGCATCCGGTACTTTGGATGGGGTTTGTTATGCCCAATAGATCTATCTTTAGGATTCGCGTCAATTAGGGTGTCTGTTCCCTAATTCTTAGATTACCAGACTTTAATAAAAAGGGGCATATTCGATTTCGATAATTCAACCATAGAATGTAGTTTCAATTACTTGTGTCTATTTCGTCAAACATTTATAAAAGCGCATGTATTCTCAGTCCCAAAAATATAAAGGGTAAAAAGGTAAATGAAACTCACGCATATAAATATTATAAAACAGTTAATAAAGCATTTGCATGTATTCTCAGCCCAAAAATGTAAAGAGTAAAAAGGGCAAATGAAACTCACCATACTGTATTTCGTAGTAAAAATACATATAACGTCATTGAACAAGTGCAAGGTTGGCCTCGGATTCACGAACCTAAATTAATTATATATATTTATGTGTTGGTCAATATTTGTCTAACAAATTAGGTCAAGTCATAGTGTACCACAATCCTAATGCTCGAGACTAATATGCAAAAGTCAACAAAAGTAAATTTGACTCAAAATAATTTCCAAAAATCTATACATGATTAATATATAGTTTAAATATCGTCGTTTTATATTTTTAAATATTTTTAAAAGATTTATTAGAGTAAATAATATAATTTATTTATTAATAAATAAAATTTTATATTATATTTATATAATAAAATATACTTTTATATATATTAAGTAATAAAATTTATAGGGTTCATTTAATATTATAAAGATAATATGATAGGTATTATTAAAGTAAGTTATTACACGTAGTAAAATATGTTTGTATCAAATATTTATTTGATAAAATAATATCTATAATGATAGTAAGTAAAAGTTGTATTATTTTGTAATAATAATTATTATTATAAAAATATCAATATTTATAATTACTAAGATGACATTATGATAAAACGATAATTCTAATTATGATAACTTTAATATTTACGATAATTTTTAATATTATCTTTAAAATAATAATTCTATTTAAAATAATAATAATAATAATGATATTTTATATTAACAATGACATTTCTATTAAAATGATAATTTTTGTTAAAATGATAGTTTTAATACTAACGATAATTTTAATAATAATAGTAATGATAAAAATAATAAGAACGATAATTTTATCTAAATCAATATCTTATAATATTTTAATTTCATCATGATACTCTTACCCATTATTTCCTAATCGTTTCGTTTAATAGCTTTTAATCGTCTTTTATATCGTGTTCGTAATAATGATAATAATAGTAATCAAAATAATTAGGTGTTACAAATATTTGTTTTAATTACACTAATATTAATAATGATAGTTACTATAACATTATTAACGATAATACTAATAATTATCTTAATGATAATATAGTAATAATAATAATAACAATAACAATAACCATTTTTAAATAATGATATATATATTAATAATGATAATAATAATAATAATACCAATAATAATAATAATAATAATAATAATAATAATAATAATAATAATAATAATAATAATAATTGGATAATAATAATAATAATACTAATTATAACTTTAACTATAATAACGATAGTAATAATAAAAAAAAATAACAATTTTTAATGATAAATCCTTTTATTGATAAAGATAATAATAATAATAATAATAAGATAAAACTAGAACGACGATAATAACGACGATAATAATAATCATTTTTAATAATAATACAAAAATTCGATGGACTATAACTTCAAATCCGTTCATCGAAATCATTCGATATCTAAATGAAAAGTTCTTAATTTTTCGCTAGCTTTCCAACGACATGCATATCTTATACCTTATCTCAGTTGCATATATAACTAATTTAGGATTCAACATAACCTAACTAAAGGCAATATCAAAAGTACAAACATGCATAATCCTATATACTCGAGCACTAGTCAGGGATACACTATTAGTATGTAAAAGTTAAATTATGAGTACTCACGTATCAATATTGAGATTCAATATTGCAGGAAAGGTACGTAGATGCAACGGAGATGATAAACACTATATTGATCTCACGAGCATACCCATGAACCATACCCAATCACCTCCATAGCTATAACCCATAATTTCCTTAATCCAATCCCACTCGAAAAACAATTTCGAAATCACTAGGACAGCACTCTGACGTAATATTTTATGTATACTAATAATATCTTGAAATAATACGGAGTAAATATATATATGTAAATCGATTGAGAGAGTTTAGAGAAAAATATTTTCAAGTTTCTTATGAAATAATGAAACCTATTGAATTCTATTTATAACAGATTTTTAAATTATTAAAGTGAATTATTAAAGTATGAATTATTAAAGTGAATTATTAAAGTATGAATTATTAAAGTGAATTATTAAAGTATGAATTATTAAAGTGAATTATTAAAGTATGAATTATTAAAGTGAATTATTAAAGTATGAATTATTAAAGTGAATTATTAAAGTATGAATTATTAAAGTGAATTATTAAAGTATAAATTATTAAAGTGAATTATTAAAGTATGAATTATTAAAGTGAATCATTAAAGTTGAAGTAAAGTAAAAATAAAGTAAAGGTAAAGTTTAAGTATAGTAAAAGTATAAAACTATGTACGTATAATACGCGTATAAATATATATAATATTAATTTAAATCGTTATATATTTAATAAAATAAAATATAAATATCGTTATCTTTATCATACTGGTTAAGTAATGAGTTGTCAAAAGTGGTTCTAGATATTTATAAAAGTTATATACGTTTTAATAATAAAGTTCTTTTTAAACTGAAAACGTTTTTGTACGTTTGAAACTAAATCAAATAAATATAATAATTTTTTTTTCCAAAACCAAATATATTTTTAAGAATCATTTTGTTTAAAGGTTAAAATAATGGAAATTATTATATCATAAAATGTTTTAGAAAAGTAGAATCATATATATTCATAATAGGTTTCAAGTTTTTAAATTACAGTTTGTTGGTGAAGCATGAGATAAAGTTCAAAGGTTAAATAAACGTATGAAATCATTTTAATGAAAAATGTCGAGTTACATAACTTGTCGATATCCAACATCTAAGTTATTTACACTTCACGTTCTTACTTATAAATCACTTTACCATTTTCCGAATGTTGTCAAAAAGAATAGATTTCTTAAATCACAGTGGACATC
Organism: Rutidosis leptorrhynchoides; assembly: GCF_046630445.1. NCBI lineage: Eukaryota > Viridiplantae > Streptophyta > Magnoliopsida > Asterales > Asteraceae > Rutidosis > Rutidosis leptorrhynchoides. The sequence continues at coordinate 256,546,240 of NC_092334.1, forward strand.
ATAACATAGACCCGTAATCATATCATAATGTATCTGATAAATCAATCATTTGATATTATCTTCTAATTCCATCGATAAACATATTGAAACAAATACGTTCATGTAAAGTATTATACGTTTAATACTTTATTAATATTCTCAAGTTATAATATATATATATATATATATATATATATATATATATATATTTATATATAACGGTTCGTGAATCGTCGGAATTTGGACGAGGTTATAATGAATGTATGAACACAATTTAAAATTCTTGAGATTTAACTTAACAAACTTTGCTTATCGTGTCAGAATAATATAAAGATAAAGTTTAAATTTGGTTGGAAATTTCCGGGTTGTCACAGTACCTACCCGTTAAAGAAATTTCGTCCCAAAATTTGAGTGGAAAGGTCGTGAATGATAACAAGTATGTTTTCATGATGCATACAGGCTGAAAATTAGAGTTTTATCATCAGCGAATAATTTGGATAACCAATCCATTTATATGAAGAGTACGAATGAAGCTAACATAGAAGAGTGAAATGAGTAAGTGTAGATTCATCTTATCATTTGACGTAGATATGGTTGATTTCCAGATTTCAAGGGATTTGAAGAAAATCTTTGTAATAAGATTTGATTCTCCGGTAACAAAGGGAATTAGGATCCGCTTTAAATGCGATCGTCCATTTTAATTGTTCTGTCAGAGATTTTCTTATAAATTCACCTCCTTCGTTTTCTTACAACTCACACCTTCTGTTGATGCATTTTATGCAAGTCCCTAGACATCTACCCACGTCCATTGCAGGTACAACAGTTTACAGGCCACCATGATCGTTCGTTATTATCTTATCCGTGTTTGTATGTGGTTACAGGAACTGCAGGAACGAGATTTGGATGTTTGACTATGTTAAACTTAGTCAGACGTCCGAGTGAAGCCTCACTCGTATGGCTGACAGGCTCATACGCACGGTTGATGCTGAGCTAAATCACAATTACAACCTAAATGAGAAGACACGAGTGAGTGATCACCCGTACGGCTGATGAAGCCAACTCGTATGTGTGATGGATGAATCGTACGGGTGAGTTAACAGAAGGGGTATATAAAGTCTTATGTTCTTCATTTTAGGTTAAGCCTCTCATTTGTTACACACACTCAGATCTGGTGAGCTCCTCTGATTCTCTCTCAACCCAAATCACCCAGGTGGTGAATAATAGCTCTAGGTGCTGATCTAATCACACTTGATTTAGTTGTGGTATGACTAAATTAATCCCAAAAAGCTTAACCTATTCACTAGAGGTTTTGATTCACTTATTCCGTCATTGTGTGAGTTAAATTTGTTGATTTCTAAGTTCCTAGTCATGTTTCATCACCTTCTACTCTTTCCCCCTCAACTCATATTTTAAAGTATTCATCAATATGCTCCATCCAGTTCTGATTCTCGATATACTTCTAACTTTCATATCGGTCATTCTTCTTTTTCATCTACCGCCAGAAGAATCTATTTACTTCTACTATACTCTTGGGTTTATAGTGTTTCTAGTTCTCCCGTGTCTTTATATTGCTATATACATAAATATATATGGTTTATAACTTTTGGTTTGTCATTGGGCTTTATATCTTCCCTTATATTTCAAAGTCTCTGTTTCTATCTTCTATAATCATTGTCATCCACAGTTAATGCTCTCTTTTATTTGCTGCAATTTATACCCCAATTTCTATTTCAGAGTTTTGTCCTTTCGTTTCTTCTTCTTGCGATTAAGCACCGCTTGTAATGGTCCAGAATTCACAGATATGAATTTTGGAATGAACATTATTAATGTTCTAGGAAGGAAATTGTGATGGCACGATCTTGACTTGTCAAATTACTAGAATACCTTGTAAAAGGCCGAATCATCAAGAAATATTTTCTTGATATTTTAGAGGTTAAATAGAATACAAGAGTCGTATAACATGGCACATGATGATGTTATGATCTGTGAATCATCACGTTCCATTTAGAAACTCAGCATGAATTACTGTAATATAATCACGTTGATCAAGTGTCATTATATTATACTAACTCATGCTTCAGTTTCTAACACTACTTAAAAAACATTCATATTTTAAACTCAAAGGTTTACAGAGTATAGGAACTAAACAGTTTCCTTTTTGATGTAATACAGATAGCGCAAAGAGATAAATGATTCCAGATAAGAATAGTTATGGAAATATCTTCAGAAATATGGAGGATATTTATAATGAAAGATACGATGATATCTTAGAATTTCTAATATCAGAGGATGATGAAGAATATTGTCTGTAAGGGTTTAGTGTCAGGAGCAAGGTATTTGTTAATGACTTCAGCAGACACTGAATCATTTGGATTCTTTGAAGGCAGGTTCAGTCTTTGTGATTTGTCCACAGCCTCCTTCATACTTTGCTCAATCCGTTTTCCAGTTCCAAAACTTCTCTATTTCTGAGCTTTGTTAATACACTAATCTTTATCATCAAACTTTTTACTGCTAAGGTCGTTTACAGTTTTTGTTGCTTCATCAGCATTTCGAGAACTAGTTCGCGGTTCAGAGTGTTTTTCAGAAACTTCACATTCGAAGTATGTAAGCCTTGGAAATAGACATTATGTATAACTGTTGGCGTCAACATGCTGTGAGATTTCAAAATATTGATTGCTAATTCCCAATGATTCGCATGGCAATTCTCGTTACAAGAGGCAGATGAGTAAATGATGAGGTTTCGATAAATATAATGATTCTTCGGAATGCCCAAGATCAGTGAAGTTGTTGGTAAGTTTATTGCTAATGTGGTGGAATATGAAAGGTTCTCCGGTAACAAAAGGGTAATCACATATATCAAAATTATGATAAGGCTACTCCGAATGAAAAAATCAAAGTTGTCTTGCTGGAGCTGTGATATAATTTGTTACTTTGCAAAGGAATTGCAAGGTTATTTTTGCTAATAAATGCCAAAAGATCTGACACAGATATGTGTTGAATTATGACTTTGGTTTCGAGAGCTTTTTAAGTACATAACTGTGGGTAATATGTGGTTGGATCATCATCTCGATTGCTCATTATTTGAAGTGTCTTCAGAGATTTTCAAAGGGTTTGAACACAGATTGTAATCGTTTGTATACATTTGATGTTCTAACACACTTTTGAAGTCAAAGTATAGCTTTGAAAGATGTAGGAATCTAAAAGTGATGGTACCGGTTATATCTCGAATTGAATTCTGAGATTTTAAAATCAGAATATGTAATTGGGTTTGAATGAGTATGGTTGTTTTGATTTCTATGAAAGAATGTATATTATTGTGAAAGTAGGAAGTATAATTGATAATTTGCTTAATCTGATTCGAAGAATGTAACATATTAATTGTGAATTTTTATATATCTCTCGGGTATTACCTACCCGTTAAAAAATTTTCACAATTAATATTTTGTACATAAGAATTTTATTACAGTCTTTATGAAAATATATATGTATATATTCTCCTCAGATGTAACATAGATTTTAATGAGTTAATACTAAATTAAACTCATTCGATTTACGGTTGGAACTAGAATTGAATAATTCCTTGAAGGATTTAGAGGTTACATAAGTATTTCTTCAATAATATTGAAATTATGAATCAATACTTCGTTATTTGTTGAGATGTGATGTTGGTTTTCGTTAAATTCTTGTGAACTTCGCAAAGTACGAATGATGTTATCTGAAAAGTTTCAGTTACATCAATGATGAAGTGTAAAATCAAATATATACTTGATTTATTAGGAATTGGAACTTGTTGAATTGAGACAGAGATTGTAGTTAACGATGGTTAAGTTGCGGGCGAGGGACGTACATTATTGCATATTTGTAATATGAATTAACCGAGTAGTTAAGATTCACACACAATAGCTTAGCACGGAAAGATTTATTTTTTATTTCAATATATATATATATATATATATATATATATATATATATATATATATATATATAATTTCTTCAGAGGGAATGAGTTAATTCTTCATAACTTGTTGATACAATATACACGTTATTGATTCGTAATGATGTCCACAGTGATTCTTGAACTGACGGAGTTTGTGATGTTATAGGTGTTGTTGATTCTGATGTTGACTGTACTGATGATGCTGGTGACGTTGACGGTACTGTTGATGCTGTTGGTAAAACAATTTTAACTTGTTAATCACACACCATTTTTGTCAGGGTTTCTACTCTCCCTTCTATCATTTTGGTTCGCTTAACTAATTTATGGTTAGGGCTAGATTAGATAATCTCTAAGACTTTAGAGATTATATAATCGCTGCGGAATGTTTCTCCAACGAAGTTATGAATTAATACTTCGTCAGTTATTGTTGTTGGTACTCCATGGTATCTATGGTGCGTATGACGTTGATGCTCGTGGGACATATTGTGAAGTTGAGGTTTACAACGCGGTTGTGGTTGGAGGTGGTAATGGTACTGTTGGCGTTGATGATGGTGGTACTGGTTATGCTGCTGGTGCTGCTGCTGGTGTTTGTAATCTCTGCACCATATTCTCCAAAGCCACTACCCGAGCGCGAAGTTCGTTGACTTCTTCTATTATTCCAGGATGATTGTCGGTCGGAACGAGCGGATAAATAAAATCTAGAATTTGATGTAGTATATAATCATGACGAGATACCCTGGAAATGAGAGAGAAAATGGTGTCTCGAACAGGTTCGCCGGTAAGTGCTTCAGGTTCTTCGCCAAGAGGGCAATGTGGTGGATGGAAAGGATCGCCTTCTTCTTGTTTCCAATGATTGAGGAGGCTACGAACCCATCCCCAATTCATCCAGAATAGGTGATGACTGATTGGTTGATCAATTCCGGTCACACTGCTTTCGGAGCTTGAGTGAGATTCCATTTCGAAATCCGAGTGACTTGAACTGATGACAAATTCCATTTCGTATGATTGGATAAAGGATTTTTCGATATAAAATGATTTTTCGGCTATCGGGTGGTATTCTATTTACATAGGATATCTATATATAGAGATCAAAAGATTTCATAGATTACGGAGGAATTTGCGGGATATGTCAGGCAAAGTTTAAAGTAACAGATACGATAAGATATGATTTAGTAGATACGCTAAGATATGAATTTTATCTATACACTACTCATGCAATTAATGTAGCAAGACGTGTCTAGACTAATAATGATAAGCAGGTAATTTCCTATGGATGATAAGCAGATGATTTCCGACTAGAAATGATAAGCAAAACTTTTGACATGCAGACACGGTCGAAGTCCAGGCTCACTAATGCATCCTAACGACTTATCAGTTAGACACACTAATGCAGACCTGGTTCGCTAAGACCACCGCTCTGATACCAACTGAAAGGACCCGTTCATATACATTATAAACGATTCACAATAGTTGATTACATCGCGAGGTATTTGACCTCTATATGATACATTTTACAAACATTGCATTTGTTTTTAAAAGACAAACTTTCTTTACATCGAAAATTGACAGGCATGCATACCATTTCATAATATCCACTATCCAACTATAACTTGACTTAATAATAATAATCTTTAATGAACTCAATGACTTGAATGCAACGTTCTTCGAAATATGCCATGAAAGACTCCAATTAATATCTTTAAAATGAGCAAATGCACAGCGGAAGATTTCTTTAATACCTGAGAATAAACATGCTTTAAAGTGTCAACCAAAAGGTTGGTGAGTTCATTAGTTTATCATAATCATTCATTTTCATCATTTTAATAGACCACAAGAATTTCATTTCCAGTTCTCATATATATACGTCCCATGCATAGAGACAAAAATCATTCATATGGATTGAACACCTGGTAACCGACATTAACTAGATACATATAAGAATATCCCCTATCATTCCGGGATCCTCCTTCGGACATGATATAATTTCGAAGTACTAAAGCATCCGGTACTTTGGATGGGGTTTGTTATGCCCAATAGATCTATCTTTAGGATTCGCGTCAATTAGGGTGTCTGTTCCCTAATTCTTAGATTACCAGACTTTAATAAAAAGGGGCATATTCGATTTCGATAATTCAACCATAGAATGTAGTTTCAATTACTTGTGTCTATTTCGTCAAACATTTATAAAAGCGCATGTATTCTCAGTCCCAAAAATATAAAGGGTAAAAAGGTAAATGAAACTCACGCATATAAATATTATAAAACAGTTAATAAAGCATTTGCATGTATTCTCAGCCCAAAAATGTAAAGAGTAAAAAGGGCAAATGAAACTCACCATACTGTATTTCGTAGTAAAAATACATATAACGTCATTGAACAAGTGCAAGGTTGGCCTCGGATTCACGAACCTAAATTAATTATATATATTTATGTGTTGGTCAATATTTGTCTAACAAATTAGGTCAAGTCATAGTGTACCACAATCCTAATGCTCGAGACTAATATGCAAAAGTCAACAAAAGTAAATTTGACTCAAAATAATTTCCAAAAATCTATACATGATTAATATATAGTTTAAATATCGTCGTTTTATATTTTTAAATATTTTTAAAAGATTTATTAGAGTAAATAATATAATTTATTTATTAATAAATAAAATTTTATATTATATTTATATAATAAAATATACTTTTATATATATTAAGTAATAAAATTTATAGGGTTCATTTAATATTATAAAGATAATATGATAGGTATTATTAAAGTAAGTTATTACACGTAGTAAAATATGTTTGTATCAAATATTTATTTGATAAAATAATATCTATAATGATAGTAAGTAAAAGTTGTATTATTTTGTAATAATAATTATTATTATAAAAATATCAATATTTATAATTACTAAGATGACATTATGATAAAACGATAATTCTAATTATGATAACTTTAATATTTACGATAATTTTTAATATTATCTTTAAAATAATAATTCTATTTAAAATAATAATAATAATAATGATATTTTATATTAACAATGACATTTCTATTAAAATGATAATTTTTGTTAAAATGATAGTTTTAATACTAACGATAATTTTAATAATAATAGTAATGATAAAAATAATAAGAACGATAATTTTATCTAAATCAATATCTTATAATATTTTAATTTCATCATGATACTCTTACCCATTATTTCCTAATCGTTTCGTTTAATAGCTTTTAATCGTCTTTTATATCGTGTTCGTAATAATGATAATAATAGTAATCAAAATAATTAGGTGTTACAAATATTTGTTTTAATTACACTAATATTAATAATGATAGTTACTATAACATTATTAACGATAATACTAATAATTATCTTAATGATAATATAGTAATAATAATAATAACAATAACAATAACCATTTTTAAATAATGATATATATATTAATAATGATAATAATAATAATAATACCAATAATAATAATAATAATAATAATAATAATAATAATAATAATAATAATAATAATAATAATAATAATAATAATAATAATAATAATAATAATAATAATTGGATAATAATAATAATAATACTAATTATAACTTTAACTATAATAACGATAGTAATAATAAAAAAAAATAACAATTTTTAATGATAAATCCTTTTATTGATAAAGATAATAATAATAATAATAAGATAAAACTATAACGACGATAATAATAATCATTTTCAATAATAATACAAAAATTCGATGGACTATAACTTCAAATCCGTTCATCGAAATCATTCGATATCTAAATGAAAAGTTCTTAATTTTTCGCTAGCTTTCCAACGACATGCATATCTTATACCTTATCTCAGTTGCATATATAACTAATTTAGGATTCAACATAACCTAACTAAAGGCAATATCAAAAGTACAAACATGCATAATCCTATATACTCGAGCACTAGTCAGGGATACACTATTAGTATGTAAAAGTTAAATTATGAGTACTCACGTATCAATATTGAGATTCAATATTGCAGGAAAGGTACGTAGACGCAACGGAGATGATAAACACTATATTGATCTCACGAGCATACCCATGAACCATACCCAATCACCTCCATAGCTATAACCCATAATTTCCTTAATCCAATCCCACTCGAAAAACAATTTCGAAATCACTAGGACAGCACTCTGACGTAATATTTTATGTATACTAATAATATCTTGAAATAATACGGAGTAAATATATATATGTAAATCGATTGAGAGAGTTTAGAGAAAAATATTTTCAAGTTTCTTATGAAATAATGAAACCTATTGAATTCTATTTATAACAGATTTTTAAATTATTAAAGTGAATTATTAAAGTATAAATTATTAAAGTGAATTATTAAAGTATGAATTATTAAAGTGAATTATTAAAGTATGAATTATTAAAGTGAATTATTAAAGTATGAATTATTAAAGTGAATTATTAAAGTATGAATTATTAAAGTGAATTATTAAAGTATGAATTATTAAAGTGAATTATTAAAGTATAAATTATTAAAGTGAATTATTAAAGTATGAATTATTAAAGTGAATTATTAAAGTTGAAGTAAAGTAAAAATAAAGTAAAGGTAAAGTTTAAGTATAGTAAAAGTATAAAACTATGTACGTATAATACGCGTATAAATATATATAATATTAATTTAAATCGTTATATATTTAATAAAATAAAATATAAATATCGTTATCTTTATCATACTGGTTAAGTAATGAGTTGTCAAAAGTGGTTCTAGATATTTATAAAAGTTATATACGTTTTAATAATAAAGTTCTTTTTAAACTGAAAACGTTTTTGTACGTTTGAAACTAAATCAAATAAATATAATAATTTTGTTTTCCAAAACCAAATATATTTTTAAGAATCATTTTGTTTAAAGGTTAAAATAATGGAAATTATTATATCATAAAATGTTTTAGAAAAGTAGAATCATATATATTCATAATAGGTTTCAAGTTTTTAAATTACAGTTTGTTGGTGAAGCATGAGATAAAGTTCAAAGGTTAAATAAACGTATAAAATCATTTTAATGAAAAATGTCGAGTTACATAACTTGTCGATATCCAACATCTAAGTTATTTACACTTCACGTTCTTACTTATAAATCACTTTACCATTTTCCGAATGTTGTCAAAAAGAATAGATTTCTTAAATCACAGTGGACATCATAACATAGACCCGTAATCATATCATAATGTATCTGATAAATCAATCATTTGATATTATCTTCTAATTCCATCGATAAACATATTGAAACAAATACGTTCATGTAAAGTATTATACGTTTAATACTTTATTAATATTCTCAAGTTATAATATATATATATATATATATATATATATATATATATATACATATTTATTTATATATAACGGTTCGTGAATCGTCGGAATTTGGACGAGGTTATAATGAATGTATGAACACAATTTAAAATTCTTGAGATTTAACTTAACAAACTTTGCTTATCGTGTCAGAATAATATAAAGATAAAGTTTAAATTTGGTTGGAAATTTCCGGGTTGTCACAACAACAACGTCTAAGCACCTGAGAAATACACGCTTAAAAGTCAACACAAATGTTGGTGAGCTATAGTTTGTTTGTTATCAATAAAGTATGTAGACCACGAGATTTCAGTGCTTCAACCAGCAATTTAAATCAGTGTTTCAAATCAATATGATAAAGTATATGTTTAACCGTGGGCACCCGATAACTAGACTTAACGTATGTATATCACCCCCTAAAAGTGCACTTGGCGAGTGAGTTTGTCCTCGAAGTATTAAACACCCGTTGAATGCTAGTGCGACTAGCCTGAATGGGGATCTCAAACCCTATGGATCCATATATAAGATTCGCATTTACAGTTAAGAAACCAATGATTAAACATTACCGAGCTAAGGGGAATCTTTGTGCCGTTATGTTACCCACACATATATAAAGTTTAAGTACTCGTGTCTAGTATGTAAAACATAAAAAGTGCATGTATTCTCAGTCCCAAAAATAGTAAAAGTAGTAAGGGATGCTATAACTCACAGTGAATAAGCAGTAAAAGTCGATACGAAAAGTATGCAAGTAGTAAGTCGGTCCGAAAGGTCATCAACCTAAGTCAAAGGTCACTAGGTCAGTATGTTGTCCCCATAAGTTTAAAAGTGCATAAATTAAGTTTAAGTGTCATCATCATCATCATCATCATCATCATCATCATCATCATCATTCATCAAAGCTAAAGTAAGTTTAACAAGAATAGAGATCGAAACAAAAGACTGACTTTGGACAGCTTTTACGACCTCTATACAAATTGAAAAGATACGTAGTCAGTGGCCATGGCTCCGTATGTGAGTCCTCTAACCGCTGACCAATTTTCAGAACCTAACTTGTCTTCGTTTGACCGTGGCGACGGTTTAAGTGCGAGTAGGTCAGAAATTTAAGCACAACGTTACAAAGGCGTAGTGGTTTTAGAAAGGCTATAAATCCTAAACCGTATATCGGATTTTGGTGAGTCTTAAACGAAAAGTCATCTACTCGAAACGAACTATCTGAAAATCAACTTTCTAGAAGCCCAGAGAGTCTGATCAGACCCCGAAAAATAGTAGACAAGTGCTCCGGTGGGATTCTTGGTGCTTGATGCTCATCACAGTTCTCATCCTTGATGCTTGTAGCTTCAAGTGTACAACTCATTGATGTGTTAGCATCACTTTGACCAAGTTTCAACCATCAACACATAAAATGTCAAGACTAAGTAAGATTACAACTCACTTAAGAGTTTTAGAAGGATGATGAACCTAGGTTACATCATGTTCTTAGTCTTAACACAAATACAAGTCCTATCTACAACAAAAGCTACAAACTTTCATTCAATCAAACAAGTATGAACATAAATTTGATCAAACAAAGTAATGGAACCCTAAGCTAGAGAGCTTGGATCCTTTTAACAAAAGTTATGAGATTGCAAAGCTAGAAAGCTTGAATCTTTTATGTTCTTGAAGATCTTGAATGCATAAAGCTAGATCTTCAAGTTCCATGAAGATCATAAACACAAGCTTTAATCTTTATAACAAAATAAGGAGATCATAAGCTAGAGAACTTAGATCTAACAAGTAAATAAAGATTCAAAGCTAGAAAGCTTGAATCTTGATTGTTCTTGAAGATCCTTGAAGCATGAAGCTAGATCTTCAAGTTACATGAAGATCATAAACACAAGTTTTGATCTTTATAACAAAATAAAGAGATCATAAGCTAGAAAGCTTATATCTAACAAAGTAAGTGAAGATTAAAAGCTAGAAAGCTTGAATCTTCCATGTTCTTGAAGGATTCAAATTCAAGTTTGAATCTACCAGATGTAACAAGATCAAAAAGCTAAAAAGCTTGATCTTCACATGATGATGATGATTTCGTGAATAGGAGAAGAAGAAGAAGAAGAAGAGAAAGAAAATTTAATACTTACACTTTTTAGAGTGAGAAAGACTAGAGAGAAAATAAGAGAGTAAGTGTGTGTAAATTGTGAATGAGATCAAGTGTGAAATGGGTGAGCTAAGGCTTGTATTTATAGTGGAAATGGGTGTGGGGAGGCCCTTATGGCCGTAGCTTTTGGGGGGGACAAGATTTACTTTTTGGTTAGTGGTTGTCTAAAATTGGTGCTTATGTTAGGATCCCATGCAACATTAGTAATAATGGTTAACAAAAATGCTAGTATGTTGGCTCTCATAAATGGGCATTTGTCTTACATATAAATGGGTCATAATCCAATAATAATTGGGCTAGTTAAATAGTCCACTAGCTAGAGTAGAGTGAGCTAAAGTCCAACAAGGTAGAAAGTTTAACAAGACTAACTAGTGTGTTCTAGTAAATTACTAAGCGTAACTAAGCATCCAAAAACCCAAGTAATTGTTATTATAAAATAACAATCAGTATTACGTAGTCATAATATTCCGATCATGACCAAAGTTAAACGTGTACCAAGTATATAGCTGTAAGACCCAAATATTTATTGTACATAATGTATTTATGGTGTACGATGCGTGTATGAAGTGTACGAGACATGTACGTGTTGCTTGCTCGAACGTCGAAGAAAACCGGACGTTGTTTGGAATCACAAGGTGTGTACGTACCTTTTCGACCCCAAATAAATTTGTGTTGATGTTTCAAAGCCTTACCATTGGAAATAAAATCTTATTACGTTTTCAACGATATTTGATTCATCGAAAACAGAGCTACGGTCAAAAAGTTATGGCCAAAACAAGTTACTGAAAACTGACCTGAAGGTTGGAGCGGCGCTCCACCCTTTGGAGTGGCGCTCCGATCGCGTCTGATGCAATTTTCAGCATTTTTAAAGGGTTAAATGAGGGGTACTTTGGTCCTTTCACTTGTGGACGGATTTGTGGCACTTAGAGCAGTTTTAGATCCACTTTTGGATCATTTTGGCATCCACACATCCCTCTCATCTTATCTTAGAGAGAGAGAGATTTCTAGGGAGAGATTTTGGATTTTGAAGAAGAAGAAGCTTGAATCGATCGAAAGCTCGAGTGTTAAAGTTGTTCCTTTCGTTCTCGGCTACGTTTTGATTGTTACGGTAATATCTAAATCCGAATTTCATTGTTAAGATTATTGTTTGAGTTAGGGTTTGTGTTAGTTAGTGTTATAAACCCATTTTATTGTGAAATTTGGGGGTTTTGGGTAAAGATTCAAGTAAGTGAGCCTAAATGAGTGACTTAGCATTTCGAGTGATGAAATTACGAGTTTGGGTCTTGCGTATGTTGGTTAAACGTTATAACACTTATGTTGACTTGGTTTTTGGGTGCAAACCATAATTTAGGTCAAAACGGGTCAAATGGGTATTTCGGGACAAGTAAGCTTGATTCGGTGTTAAATTAAGTTTTAAGTCAAGTTTCGGTAAATCAAGTAGGTAAATACTTGATTTAAGTGTTAGTGGTTGTCTTGGAAATATAATCACTAGTCGTTGGTGATTTTGGGGCGTTTTATGACTTTGGTCAAAATGAGCAATTTGAATTGGGTCAAAATTGAGGATGACACTAAATTGGATTAATTGGATGTTAAACGCTTTTGTTAAGTGTTAAAAGATGCTTTTGATGTAATTACTCGTGAGAAGTGATTTTAGGTTAAAATTTGGTGTTTTAGCAATAAAGTTAAACTTGGTCAACCATGGAATGGGTTTTGTGTAAAATACGAGCTAGTATGCGTTTAAAGGTTAAAGTTGACATATTTGGGTATTTCGAGAACGCGGGAACTAGTCTCGTTAGTTTTGGACCTTCGGGTAGCGTTAAAAGTGCAAAAGGGTATATTTTGCACTTGTTGTTCATTCGAGCAGGTCGAGAGTCCAAATGAGGTTGTATGTTGATTATGTGTATACCTATATGCGTATTATAGGTAAAATCTTGCTCGGTCGCGTGTGGTAGGGATTTCGCGCATGGTTTGTAATGCTCGAGTTCACGAGGTGAGTGGAATAATTATATGCGTAGATATATAATGTATTTATTTGTTGTAGCGTGATATGTGAAGTGTCGATGTGCTAAGACACCACATTTCACGTGACGAGTGAAGTGTCGATGTGCTAAGACAAAACTCAAAGTAATATGACGGGTGAAGTGTCGATGTGTTAAGACGCCACCTGGGGTGAAGTGTCGATGTGTTAAGACAGCACCTGGAGTGAAGTATCGATGTGCTAAAATGCCACTCCAAGTAAGTTGAAGGGTGAAGTGCCGATGTGTTAAGGCGCCACTCGAGGTGAAGTATCGACGTGTTAAGATGCCACCTCAAGTAAAATGAAGAGTGAAGTGTCGAAGTGTTAAGACACCACTCGGGGTGAAGTGTCGACGTGTTAAGATGCCACCCAGGGTGAAGTATCGAGTTGTTAAGATACCACCCGTGGGGTTAGTGTACGAAGTGTTAAGTGGACTAATGGTTGTTATGAACTCCGACGGTCTTTAAATACCATTCCCTCATTCGATTGGTTAACCATGGTTATGTGTTGTAGTTTTAACATATTAAATTGTGAACTATATGCTTTTGGCGGTGCTAGCTTATTATGAATTGCGGATATTTTAGTATGCATTGTGATTGCATGTTTGTTGAGTTGCTAGCTCGTATGCAGTATTTGTGTAAGTGTTTGCAAGTAAGTAGATTATATATGTATGTGTATAATTATTGCATTCACTAAGCTTTCATAGCTTACCCTCTCGTTGTTTACATTTTTATAGATTCGCGTGGAGGTGATGGCTAGGGTAAGCGTGAGAACTATTGGATTGTGTAGGTTGCTTTAGAGGACGTGCTTTGGATTGATTAGGATTGGGTAGCGTATCCCCAATCACCATGCTCGGTCTAAGTTTTGTATTAAACTAAAATGCGTCGAAATGGTCACTTGTTGTAAATTGGGTCGATGTGGGCCCAGTGTTGTAAAACTTGTTTTATTATGAAAACGTGTTAGTTTTACTTACTTTATCGTGTTGTGAAAACCGTTTCGTCTAAAAGTGACCGGAAGTGGACGATCTTTTTGTCAAAATAGGAAATAGTGGACAGACCACTTTGGAGCGCCGCTCCACAGTGGGGCGTGCCGCGCCGAATGTTGAACTGGCCAGATATGATAAAAAAAATTAATCGTGTTTCGGTTGGATGACGGGTTGGGTTGTTACAAGTGGTATCAGAGCATGGTCTAAGGGAATTAGGTGACCTCGGTATAGATGCCTAGTCTTAGACTTATTGGCAGTTATGCATTATTTGTGGGATTTGTAGGAATACGGGTCAGATTGAGAATTGTTAGTGCCTTAGAGTAGGTGACTAACTAGGACTTATGTTTGTCCAATGTGGGATTTTGTGGGGCCTTGTTTCGTGTGTAAATTAGTGCCTTAGATAGCTAGTGCCTAATGTAAGTAGGCGAACTTGGACATTGTTTTAGTGATAGTCACCTAGGATGTAGGTTGACTTGTGGTTGCGGTGTACTTGTGTACATTTATTATTATATTGTATATAGGTGTATATACAGATATCTTTTGTGCGGTATCTTAGGGATGAATCTATTGGAGAGATTCGTATGTTTGGTGGTTTTGAGTGATCAAGTTCACGGTAAGGACTTGGGTCCTAGGAGTTATCATGAGTTATTTTGTGTGAATGTTGTGTCAGTCCGGGTAAAGTACTTTGCATGACCATGTGGAAATGGTAAGGTACGCATTTGTAATAGTGATTGATCACCATTATTACGAAAGTGTATCTTGACACCAAGTATGACATGACAAGTACCGAACGGAGGAAACGTGGCTTGGTTGGGGTAGAACGGGACGAATTAGGAATCTTTTATTGGTTCCTAGAATATAGTGGTCTCGAGTGATGTGCTTGTTGTCACATCGGGTTCATTGCGAGCCGGGAAGTGTTACGATGGATTCAGTTAGTTAAGTGAGCGAGCCAACTCACGAGTTTGGTGCGTGCTTAGTCACCCTAAGTAGTGGGTGCACTGTTGAGATTGTTGTTGGTTTTAGTTAACCATCGTAACTAGGATGACCGATTTACGTTTGCGTGTGTGCGGCGAAGACTTGAATTTCGTATTGGAATGCAATAAGTCTAATGATTGTAGTTTTGAGTTACATTCGATAGAGTATGTGGTTAGAGAATCGTGTTAGGATTCTTGTTGTGAGTCACCTTGGAATTGGCGAGATCGAGGAGTCTTCGGGTCGTTAAACTCATGGGAGTGAGACCCGTATAATGTTGTTTGTGTTAGTGTGTTGTGGGTTATAGGGTAACATTCCTAATGGAATATCCCTTGTAGTAGTAGTTTTTATCGAGATGTAGAAGGGTATAAGACTTGGTGTTCCCGAGCATCTCTTTAGTGTTAGATGAAGGGTTTCGTGAGGCTATATCGTTTGGCCTTGTGGACAATTGCGGGTAGCGTGTGATCGCTAGGAATTTTCGATAAGACGATAAACCGTAAGGTTTACCGGGTAGGTATAACTGCGGGTCATTATTATTGAGAGATGGGTGACATCGGGTGTATGGAACCTAAAGATCGGGTTTCTAAAAATTCGGTTGATTGTGGTGGGAGTCTGCATGACACGGCGTCAGGTGCCTTCTTATACCTGCTAGTGTAATGTTCAACCCCGGTGATGGTGTGATCACTTTGTGCTTAGGGTGCCCGTGAGATACCCTTGGAAGCATCGAAGATTTTAAATAGTGATCGACGGGTGATAGTAATTCGACAGTTGCGAAAGTCGAAGTTTAAGAGCATTGCAGTAAATACTCCTTATAAAGTGGCGGATGAGCGAATATTGTTGCTCTTAAGTGTTAGACGGGTAAAGATGACCGGTGGGCCGGTGATGGACTTAATGATCGGTTAAGCCAAAGGTTATGATGACGTGTTGATATTGTGGTAGACACAATTATGGTGTCGGATTTGGTCACTTTTCTCCATGAGAGTGAGCAATTGTTGATAAAGATTCGTTACATAGAAGGTCGGGTGTTCTCGACTGTGATGCACGACTGATTAAGCAGAGTGGCATATGCCTAGTCATAGAGGCGTATGTGGGACTTTGGTGGAGTTCTCTTTGCAAACGATGAAAAACTATTAATTGTGATTTGTGGTATGAAGGTGTGATGTCGTCGCGTGTACGACGTCTCAAGTGGTTGTGCATGTCGGCTCTGAGAGCCTAAAGAGAATTTGCGGTGATTTGATGTTTATGACCAACGGTGAGAATGGTCATGTGTGACGTGGAATTACAATTTCGCGGGATGTTATCATTTTGGCAGTGAGAATGGGGAGATAAGTCCTAAGTGGGGGAGTTTTTACTGCCGCCCGAGGAATCTCCGGTGGTGTTAGATCAAGTGAAGTGTAAGTCTTCTTGTATAAGGTGGTCGTGCAGTACCAAGTGCGGTATGAGACCAAGTGTGAAGTTTGAGATCACGAACGTGAGAGAATGTAACTATCATTGCGGGTGCTCTCGTGATGTAAAATTGGGTTGGTGCGAAACCCGGATAGTGCTGTTGAGTAGGTACGAGTTCGATTTCGGTATGGATACTGTATTTTCCCTTTCGGGAAACGTGATTGTGGATATTGTCAGTGGATTATTCCACTTTATGGATGATTGTGAGGCGGGGAGTTCTATTTCTGATTGTCTCACATAGAGACACGCGGGTTTTGTTTGTTTGCGAGGGTGCATTCCCTAGTGATGCGACCCATTAGCCGCATTGAAATGTCGAAACCATCCTTAGCGGACGGTCTAGGTTGGAGGATTCACCTAACATTGGTGAATACTTTTGAAGGTCGCGTGACGAATTGCGAATTGTTGGGATGATAATTCGCTATTGACAGGATTCTAGTACACAAATAGTTTCCATGCTAGTGCTAGGAAGCCGTATTGTATGGATGTGCTGTTGGCTTTAGGGGAGAAACCCTGTGTCGAGTGTTGATGTTTTGTCTAACTTGTGGTGTATTATTGTCGTCCGAGATTAATTCAGAGACGGAAGGTCGTGTGCGGATCCATTCATGGGAAAGTTTGTATCCCTAGTGTGATTAGTTGGTGATACCGAAATTTCTTCGTTGAAGGAATGACCCGTTTGTGGAGACGAGGGGAGTTGGTTCTTGAATCGGAGAACATTCATGATTGAACGGTTGAGTGTACGTTTATGAACCGGTGAAGCACGAAATTTTAACGCGCCATGAATCCTTCTCGATTTGGATTAATGCAAGACTTGGGTCACAGCGTAGTGGACCTAGTAGATCGCGTTGGGTGATATAGTTAAGGATGTAGCTTGTTGCGAGTTGTAGATGGGAGAACTTGAAGGGATGTTAAGTGGTAAGTGTTATCCGTAAGGATTTACTTTTACTCGGTCTTCGTCGTTTTGGATGTTGACCTTATTGTGGGACGTGGTTACTCTTGGCATTGTACTTGTGAAGGGTACACTAAAGGGGTGATATCTCGGTACGAGATTGGTTAAGTTCTTCCCGATGTGAGGGATTGAGCAAGTTTCTAGTGCTCGGATTCGTGGATTTGGTAAATCGCGGATGGAGATTTAAGTTGAAAGGGGGTGATTCATCGGAAGGGTCGCTTAAGTGCGGTGTGAGATCTTCGGGTTGCGGGAAATTTTGTAGACTTCGAGTTCGAAAGTACGTCGAAGGACCATAGGGTGTAGGTCCGGATGGGTTAAGTGACGAAGATCACGAGGACGTGATCGAGTTTAAGTGGGGGAGAGTTGTAAGACCCAAATATTTATTGTACATAATGTATTTATGGTGTACGATGCGTGTATGAAGTATACGAGACATGTACGTGTTGCTTGCTCGAACGTCGAAGAAAACTGGACGTTGTTTGGAGTCACAAGGTGTGTACGTACCTTTTCGACCCCAAATAAATTTGTGTTGATGTTTCAAAGCCTTACCATTGGAAAGAAAATCTTATTACGTTTTCAACGATATTTGATTCATCGAAAACGGAGCTACGGTCAAAAAGTTATGGCCAAAACAAGTTACTGAAAACTGACCTGAAGGTTGGAGCGGCGCTCCACCCTTTGGAGCGGCGTTCCGATCGCGTCTGATGCAATTTTCAGCATTTTTAAAGGGTTAAATGAGGGGTACTTTGGTCCTTTCACTTGTGGACGGATTTGTGGCACTTAGAGCAGTTTTAGATCCACTTTTGGATCATTTTGGCATCCACACATCCCTCTCATCTTATCTTAGAGAGAGAGAGAGATTTCTAGGGAGAGATTTGGGGTTTTGAAGAAGAAGAAGCTTGAATCGATCGAAATCTCGAGTGTTAAAGTTGTTCCTTTCGTTCTCGGCTACGTTTTGATTGTTATGGTAAATTCTAAATCCGAATTTCATTGTTAAGATTATTGTTTGAGTTAGGGTTTGTGTTAGTTAGTGTTATAAACCCATTTTATTGGGAAATTTGGGGGTTTTGGGTAAAGATTCAAGTAAGTGAGCCTAAATGAGTGACTTAGTGTTTCGAGTGATGAAATTACTAGTTTAGGTCTTGCGTGTGTTGGTTAAACATTAGAACACTTGTGTTGACTTGGTTTTTGGGTGTAAACCCTAATTTAGGTCAAAACGGGTCAAATGGCTATTTCGGGACAAGTAAGCTTGATTCGGTGTCAAATTAAGTTTTAAGTCAAGTTTTGGTAAATCAAGTAGGTAAATACTTGATTTAAGTGTTACTGGTTGTCTTGGAAATATAATCACTAGTCGTTGGTGATTTTGGGGCGTTTTATGACTTCGGTCAAAATGAACAATTTGAATTGGGTCAAAATTGAGGATGACACTAATTGGATTAATTGGATGTTAAACGCTTTTGTTAAGTGTTAAATGATGCTTTTGATGTAATTACTCGCGAGAAGTGATTTTAGGTTAAAATTTGGTGTTTTAGCAATAAAGTCAAACTTGGTCAACCATGGAATGGGTTTTGTGTAAAATACGAGCTAGTATGCGTTTAAAGGTTAAAGTTGACATATTTGGGTATTTCGAGAACGCGGGAACTAGTCTCGTTAGTTTTGGACCTTCGGGTAGCGTTAAAAGTGCAAAAGGGTATATTTTGCACTTGTTGTTCATTCGGGCGGGTCGAGAGTCCAAATGAGGTTGTATGTTGGTTATGTATATACCTATATGCATATTATAGGTAAAATCTTGCTCGGTCGCGTGTGGTGGGGATTTCGCGCATGGTTTGTAATGCTCGAGTTCACGAGGTGAGTGGAATAATTATATGCGTAGATATATAATGTATTTATTTGTTGTAGCGTGAGATGTGAAGTGTCGATGTGCTAAGACACCACATTTCACGTGACGAGTGAAGTGTCGATGTGCTAAGACACCACTCAAAGTAATATGACGGGTGAAGTGTCGATGTGTTAAGACGCCACCCGGGGTGAAGTGTCGATGTGTTAAGACACCACCCGGAGTGAAGTATCGATGTGCTAAGATGCCACTCCAAGTAAGTTGAAGGGTGAAGTGCCGATGTGTTAAGGCGCCACTCGAGGTGAAGTATCGACGTGTTAAGATGCCACCTCAAGTAAAATGAAGAGTGAAGTGTCGGAGTGTTATGACACCACTCGGGGTGAAGTGTCGACGTGTTAAGACGCCACCAAGGGTGAAGTATCGACGTGTTAAGATGCCACCCGTGGGGTTAGTGTACGAAGTGTTAAGTGCACTAATGGTTGTTATGAACTCCGACGGTCTTTAAACACCGTTCCCTCGTTCGATTGGTTAACCATGGTTATGTGTTGTAGTTTTAGCATATTAAATTGTGAACTATATGCTTTTGGCGGTGCTAGCTTATTGTGAATTGCGGATATTTTAGTATGCATTGTGATTGCATGTTTGTTGAGTTGCTAGCTCGTATGCGGTATTTGTGTAAGTGTTTGCAAGTAAGTAGATTATATATGTATGTGTATAATTATTGCATTCACTAAGCTTTCATAGCTTACCCTCTGGTTGTTTACATTTTTATAGATTCGCGTGGAGGGGATGGCTCGGGTAAGCGTGAGAACTATTGGATTGTGTAGGTTGCTTTAGAGGACGTGCTTTGGATTGATTAGGATTGGGTAGCGTATCCCCAATCGCCATGCTCAGTCTAAGTTTTGTATTAAACTAAAATGGGTCGAAATGGTCACTTGTTGTAAATTGGGTCGATGTGGGACCGGTGTTGTAAAACTTGTTTTATTATGAAAACGTGTTAGTTTTACTTACTTTATCGTGTTGTGAAAACCGTTTCCTCTAAAAGTGCCCGGAGTGGACGAACTTTTTGTAAAAAAGAAAAGAGTGGACAGACCACTTTGGAGCGCCGCTCCACAGTGGGGCGCGCCGCGCCGAATGCTGAATTGGCCAGATTTGATAAAAAAAAAAATTTAATCGTGTGTCGGTTGGATGACGGGTTGGGTTGTTACAATAGCTCGTTTCAAACGTCAAGTGACACCAACGGTCGTAAAAGCATTCGAGGATCAAGTTAAGTGATTACACACTTAATGGCACGTTGTAAGATATTAATGAAAGTAATTAATCATTAAATAAGATCCCAGAGCATAAACTAGCTTAGTACGCACATATACGCAGTTTCGTGAAAGCACAAAGCATAAAAGCAAGTCGAAAAAGCCGGGTCGTTACAGATTATCCATTAACCCGCTTCACCCGACGGATATGGATATGGATGGATGAAATTTTTATAAATGGATACAGATATGGATAAAAAAATAAATGGATATGAATATGGATACGACCTCACCCGATCCATATCCGATCCATTGTCATCCCTATAATCATGATGTTTGTTGTTTTTGTAAATAAACTTTCTCATGCTATGTCAAAGTTTCTTTAAACCATTTAATCTTTTAATGATTATATTTCCTGTTGTTTTCTATTTTATTAACGCATCAATACTTAACTGTCTACACTGAACCCATCATCCCTAATTTGAGTGTTGATTGTTCGTACTGATTACCTTACGCACGTAAAGCCTCTATCCCAGTATGAAAACATGAACTTAAGCATGTTGTTAGTATCATTAACTTGTGTATTAGATTATATTTGTTGCAGTTGATATGAACTGGTGTTGAATTGTGACAAAATTGTATCATATGCTTCCATTGAAGGGTGTGACACTCGATCCAAACAATGCTACAATGTTTATCACGACTATTGTGATTGTTCTCTTGAGTACCATTGTAAGTATTCACATATCATCTAAAGTCTATTCAACTTTGTGCATTTCTGGATGTATATGATTCATAATCAACTATATATTAACTATAAATTGAAAGTGATGCATTATTGTTTAATTAATTGAGCACCATTGAAGGGTGTTATCAGCTCGTTTTGGCTGCAGAGAAAGCATACCCAAATTGTGAAACTGTCTCCTTTGAGTAGTTTGATATTTCCTTTTAGTCCTGAGAAATTTCTATCGAAGAGTATGCGATCTAATTGGCTAGATATCTACAAGTAAGGATTTCTAATACCTTTCATTTACTCTATTTTATTCTACGATAGTATCATGAGGTCTAAGAACATCTTGTATATAATGTCTAGAAAATGAATATATTCGTAAATAAAGTAATGAGTATGTTTTTTGGTGATAATGATTTATTTTATTTTTTGTGATATAATTTTCTCAATCATTTATCAACTTGTTACCAGGGTTGGTCCCGACAATTTTGATGCCCAGTGCGAAATATTTTAGTAATGCCCTACATTCAAGAATTTTTAAAGTTTTTTTTATGACTTATACTCTCTTCAACTTAAAATAACTGTCACACTTTCATTTTTGAAGTTTTCTACTCCAACTTAAACTTTAGATATTTTTATTTCTATTACATAATATTTGATAAAATTTCTATCGATGAATTAAGTCTTAAATAATGATTTAATTGGTATAACTTTCATTAAATATTATATAATTCAATCAAAATAATTTGAAGTAAAACATTTAAATTAAATATGCTTCAAAAGTACATTTATTTAGTTGAAAAATCACCATGTACCTTTCTCTTAGGTAAGATGTATATATAAACTATAATGTAATAGTGATAAAGTTATGTTAATAATAATAATAATAATAATAATAATAATAATAATAATAATAATAATAATAATAATAATAATAATAATAATAATAATAATAATAATAATAATAATAATAAACTAATATACAAATAATAAAATATGTAAATTACGAAAAATAAAAGAACATGAAAATTTGTAGTTTAACAAATAAGCCAAGAGTTTGATTGTATCAAGTTAATCATGTAATGGTAAAAAGTTGTAATTGTAATAACTTAATGTTATAATCGTATGAACTAGAAAAAAATTCGACCGCGCGTTGTTGTTGTGGTTGTATTCAACGCGCGGTCGAATTTGAATATACGTTAGTTTTTTTTTTTAGAAGTGTCCGAACATAGTTAGTTTTGATTTGTTGATAAAATTATTTCGAGTCGGACGGTGCTAGCGAAAATTTTACTCGCAGTGAGCAGGAAGATACGGGCTGTCGTTGACTCGTTGTGTTTGGCGTTTTTTAAAAAGTGTCCGTTTTGAACGTACTTTTTATCGTTTTGTTTGTAGCGACCCGACCAAATCATGTTTGACGGCGCCGACTACTTAGGTCCCGTTGCGTGGTCATAAGTCTTTATCATGACGTTTGACCAAAATATGTCGCATTCATTTCATAAGAAAAAGGATGTTTCAAGTTTACAATTGTAGTTCAAAAGACTAGTTACATTACAATGTTTAACGTACGAATGAAACCTATGCGACACAATTTAAAGTAGTCAAAAGACGCTCCAACTATGCATGTATACTCGACATCCAAGCAAGTATCAAAAAGAGTGCGGAAGCATGTATCAAGTAGCTTTCAAGGACCTGAGAAAACATATAGAAAACTGTCAACGAAAACGTTGGTGAAATCATAGGTATTTTAGTAAACGTTGCATTTGAACCACAAGATTTAATATAATATGATTATCTAAATCATTTGCATTCCAAAGTTGTTATTTGTTTCGCGGGCACCCAATTATCAAACTTAACTGTTTTGCACCCTTTGCGTAGTGTTAGAACATACACTAGACCCGAAAATATATTTCATCCGCTAACGGTAGCGAACCGTCCGAATGAGGCTCGTCAAGCCCATGTGATCACATAATATAAGTTCACGTTTACACCCTGCAAGTGTAACTAATGATAATTGAATTGAGGATTTTCGTTCAAACCCGTACGTGGAATGTTCGTTTTCGTACTTGTGTTCAAAGTGTAAAAGTATGATACGTATATGTTTCTCATCCCATAGTTTAAAGCATAAAAGTTGTTCGAAAGATGGGACTATGATCTCACCTTGAGTGCACGTATGAAAAGTACTTCACAAAGCAACGTGTGCGAAGGATAGTGCTAGTCTTGACCTAAACAAATAGGTCGTATCAATAATGGTAAACACGATAGGTCAAAGATGTTCAATTAGTCCTATGGCGCGTTACGACTCGATTATGTAGCATGTGAATCAAATTGTCAAGTTTCATGCAAGATACAAGTATAAAAACAAGTTAGGAAGGTTGCATAATCATTTGGTTAAGTTTGACAAAAAGTCAAACTTTGGTCGGTCAAAGTCAACGAAAAAGTCAACACGTTCGGGTCGGGTCCCGAACTATTTTTCTGAGGTTTTTTTTTCATATATAAATATGTTAGAACAAGTCTCATGTGAATCGGAGGTCCATAGGATGCCAAACATTTTTCATATAATTGACATGTAGGTCAGAACCTGAACACGGCTTAGGCCGCGCCGCGACCCAGGATTGCCGCGCAGCGACAATACACGGGAGCTGGTACCTGGTCAGTCTCAAATGTCCAAGTCTCAATTCAAAACACTTTCAAGCATAACTCGCAAACCGCTAATACTTAGAACTCGTATCTTATATCGTTAGAAAGGTAATTTGACAAAGAACATAACTAAATACATTTCACCAACCAAAAATGTTATTTGTAACAATCGGCTTTCCAAAGTAAATGATCAATTAATGCACACATTTAATACTCAAACTTGATAAGTGCACATTTATGATTCGGGCATTTAATGCATACATACAACATGCCGTTTTGTAGGTAATCGAGCATACAATACAACTAACTACTTACTAACAATAATTCATGGCATCCAATGAATCAAATATTCATTTCAAGCTTATCAAACCCTAACCCAAATTCACCAAAATCACTAATCAAGTTTATGGAGTTTTCTCAAGCAACCTACACATGAAATTGAAGCTAGTGATGTTAGGAACACATTTAATACATGCATTTATGGCATTTAACATCATTCAATCAACCAAATCACCAAATCAAACACACCAAAGTTTATGTTCATGCTAGTTACTTCAAATAACAAAATCGAACATATAAATCATATATTCATGTAAGACTTGAGCCATAGACACTAATTAACAACTTTATAAGTTAAAAACATCAAGAACACCAAATCTAGTGATTTTAGAAAGTTACCCAAATGTAATGAAGTCGGTATGGAATCGAAGAGGAAGTTGCAAGGATTCCAAATATGTAATTTGTTTTGCAAGACACCCGCTAGCTTGGATTTAGATGATGATTCTTTGTTTGAAGATTTGAGAGAAAAATGGAAAGTATAGAAAGAAAAGGAAAATAAAATGGAAAAGAAAGAGGAGGTGGGTTGACTAGTCAAATGCTAGTCACCTCTTTGGCACTTTGGTGAAACTAGTCCCTCGAGTTCGGTTGCGGGTGCGTGAATTACCTAAACGAGATATTTTTAAAACGCGTTTTAACGAGGGATGTCATAATCATATAACGAAATTTAAATAGTTAAACGGAAAAGTAAACGGAAAAAGGCGGGATGTTACATTACCTACTCCTTAAAAGAAATTTCGTCCCGAAATTTAAGTAGGCGTAGTAGTCGTTGTTTCTTCCTCGGGATCTTGCGTTTCCGGAGCCGGGAACAAGTGAGGGTATTTCTTTTGCATTTGATCTTGCCTTTCCCAAGTAAACTCGGGTCCTCTTTTAGCATTCCAACGAACCTTGACAATTGGGATTCGGCTTTGTTTCAATGTCTTGACGGAGGTGTCCACAATTTCAACCGGTTCTTCCACAAAATGAAGTTTGTCATCAATAGTAAGTTCCTCGAGAGGAATGACGATATCGGGCTCGGCAAGACACTTTTTCAAGTTAGATACATGGAAGGTAGGATGAACGGAGCTCAATTGAGGCGGAAGATCTAAACGATAAGCAACGGTTCCAATACGCTCCAAGATTTCGAAAGGACCAATATATCGCGGATTTAGCTTCCCGCGTTTCCCAAAATGGATTACACCCTTCCAAGGTGCGACTTTTAACATGACGCGGTCACCGACTTGAAATTCAAGGTCGTTGCGTCTTTTGTCGGTATAGCACTTTTGACGACTCCGGGCCGTCCGAAGCCTATCTCGGATTTGAACGATCTTCTCGGTGGTTTCGTGAATGAGTTCGGGTCCGGTGATTTGTACGTCGCCTACTTCGGCCCAACAAAGAGGAGAACGGCATTTTCGGCCATATAACGCTTCAAAAGGTGCGGCTTTAATACTCGCGTGATAACTATTGTTGTAAGAGAACTCGGCGAGAGGTAAGTGCTTGTCCCAAGCATTTCCAAAATCAACCACGCTAGCTCGTAACATGTCCTCCAAGGTTTGAATTGTGTGTTCGCTTTGTCCATCGGTTTGGGGATGATATGCGGTGCTCATGTCTAAACGCTTTCCCAACGCTTCTTGCAAGGTACGCCAAAATCTAGAAACAAAACGGCCATCTCGGTCGGAGATAATCGATAAAGGTATACCGTGTCGAGCTACGATCTCCTTTATGTAAAGTTGTGCAAGTTTCTCCATTTTGTCAGTTTCTTTCATAGCGAGAAAGTGTGCGGATTTGGTGAGACGGTCAACAATAACTCAAATGGTATCATAACCGCCCGTCGTTTTTGGTAACTTGGTGATGAAGTCCATCATTATTCTTTCCCACTTCCATTGCGGGATTTCGGGTTGTTGAAGTAACCCGGACGGTCTTTGGTGTTCGACTTTGACTTTGGAACATGTCAAACACTTGGCAACATAAGTAGCTACGTCCCTTTTGATGTTCGGCCACCAATATTGTTCTTTAAGGTCGTGGTACATCTTATTGGCACCGGGGTGAATCGAGTATCGTGACTTATGGGCTTCATCTAAAATAAGGCTTCGTAGGTCCCCATAGCTAGGCACCCAAATCCTTCCGGCGTAATATCGGAGTCCGGTCTCCTTAATTTCGAATCGAGAGACGAGAATGTTCAAAAGCTCGTGTGAAACGTTTTCATCCTTGAGAGCCTCATCTTGGGCTACCCGAATTTGGCTATTAAGGTTGGTGTGGATGGTGATGTTTAAGGCTCGGACACGAAGAGGCACCGCTCTTTCTTTTCGACTTAAGGCATCGGCTACTACATTTATCTTCCTGGGATGGTAACGAAGCTCGCAATCATAATCGTTTAAGGTTTCAATCCACCTTCGTTGTCTCATGTTTAGTTGCTTTTGGTCGAAGATGTGTTGGAGACTTTTGTGGTCGGTAAAGATAGTACTCTTGGTTCCATAAAGATAGTGTCTCCACATTTTAAGTGCAAAGACAACGGCTCCGAGTTCAAGATCATGTGTCGTGTAGTTTCGTTCATGAATTTTGAGTTGTCGAGAAGCATAAGAAATGACTTTCGTTCGTTGCATCAACACACACCCAAAACCATGTTTCGAGGCGTCGCAATACACAACAAAATCGTCATTGCCTTCGGGAAGTGACAAGATAGGAGTGGTGGTTAGCTTTGTTTTCAAGATTTGAAATGCGAATTCTTGTTCGATCGCCCAATTGAATTTCTTTCCCTTGTGAGTTAAAGCGGTTAGAGGACGAGCAACCAAAGAGAAATCTTTGATGAATCTACAGTAGTATCCGGTGAGACCCAAGAATTGACGAATGTGAGTAGGAGTAGTAGGAGTCTCCCATTTACTAATGGCTTCGATTTTCGTTGGATCGACTTTAATACCTTGGTCACTTACAACATGACCAAGAAATTGAACTTCCTTTAACCAAAATTCACACTTGGGGAATTTGGCATAGAGTCGTTCTTGTCTTAAAAGTTCAAGCACAAGTCGGAGTTGTTCCTCGTGTTCTTCTTCGCTTTTTGAATAGACCAAAATATCATCGATGAACACGATAACGAATTTGTCAAGATACGGTTTGCACACGCGGTTCATAAGATCCATGAACACTGCCGGTGCGTTAGTGAGACCAAATGGCATTACAAAAAATTCATAGCTACCATAACGAGTTCGGAAAGCGGTTTTGGAGACATCTTCCCCCTTAACCCTTAATTGATGATAACTCAAGCGGAGATCGATTTTTGAATATACACAAGACCCTTGTAGTTGATCAAAGAGGTCATCGATGCAAGGAAGAGGATATCGGTTCTTAACCTTCAATTTTTTTAGTTCACGATAATCAATGCACATTCGTAGGGATCCGTCTTTCTTTTTAACAAACAAAATCGGAGCGTCCCAAGGTGAATGGCTAGGTTGGATAAAACCACAATCAAGTAGTTCTTGGATTTGACTTTGCAATTATTGCATTTCGGATAGAGCGAGTCTATATGGTGTACGTGCTACGGGCGCGGCTCCCGGAATAAGATCGATTTGGAATTCAACCGGTCGATGAGATGGAAGACCCGGCAATTCGTCGGGAAATACATCGGAATAGTCACTAACAATTGGCACATCATCGATGTGCTTCTCATCGGACTCGACTTTCTTAACGTGAGCAAGGATCGCAAAAAAACCCTTACGGAGTAGTTTTCTAACTTTAATGCATGAAACGAGGTTGAGTCCGGTGCAACTCTTATCGCCATAGACGATCAAAGGTTCACCATTCTCGATAGGAATTCGGATTGCGTTAAGATCACAAAGGATGTGAGATTTCGTTTTGGCTAGCCAATTCATACCGATTATTACATTGAAGCTTCCTAGTTCCATGGGTATCAAGTCAATTTCAAACTCATTACCCAAAATGTTTAACGTACACCCCCGGTAATATGTGTCGGCACTCAATAGTTTTTCGTTGGCCACTTCAATGGTATAAGTGGTATCTAGTGGAAGTGGTGGAGTATTAAAAGAATGAGTCAAAGTCTTGAATACAAAACTCTTATCGGCACCCGAATCGAATAAACAAGTAACATAAGTGTTGTTGAGGAGAAACGTACCCGTGACTAATTCATTGTCATCTCGGGCTTCCTCAGTGTTGATGTTGAAAGCTCGTCTGCGCGTGTTGGTGTTAGCTTTCTTCTTCGAACACGCATTTCTAAAATGACCCGTTTGGCCACATTCATAACAAGTACCCGGTTTTGGTGCATTGGGCACCTTTTGAGCGACGAGGGCGGCACTTCTACAATCGTTGGCCACATGACCACCCCTTTAGCACCGGTGGCAAAATAGGTTGCTACATTCACCATAGTGGTGTTTGTGGCATTTGTTGCAAAAGGGTTTATTTCCGCCATAACTTTTCTTGGCGTCGGAGGTGAAAGGATTTTTGGAGAAGTTGTTGTTGTAGTTGTTGCTTGATTGGGGGGCTTCCCATTTTCTTTTGTTGCCGCCCGATTTATCCTCGGCCTTAGGAGCCGGAACTACGATTTCGTCAACCGTTTCGATTAATTGGCGGGCCATGTTTAAAGCTTGTTGTAGGTTAGCGGGTTTGGATGACATCACTCCTTGTTTGATGCTCTTTGGAAGACCATCCATATAGAGTTCAACCCCTTGAGATTCGGGGTTCACGAGGTTGGGACACATCAAGGATAGCTCGGCTTATCGTTTATTGTAGGCCTTGAGATCGTTTCCGACCGCCTTTAAAGTTCTTAGCTCTTGTTCGAGCTTTCGAGTTTCTTCACGAGGGAAAAATTCGACGATCATCCTTTCCCTCAAATCGGCCCAAGAGAGGGCGTGAGCTTCATCGGTACCCACCGATTGTACAGACGTGTTCCACCACGTGAGGGCGATACCGGCAAAGGTGTGGGTGGAATATTTGACTTTATCTTGGTCTTGACAACCGATTATGCTAAAAACGGCTTCCGTTTGTTCGAACCATCGAGTGAGTACAACCGGTCCCCCGGTTCCATCAAAAGTGTGAGGTTTGCACCCCATGAAGGCTTTGTAGGAGCACCCTTCGCTTGAGTTACCGGCCCCTTGATTGTTGTTGTTGTGGTTGTTGTTATTGTTGGAGGAGTGATCGGCCATGGCCGCTTCCACGGCGGTGGCTATCATTCGTTGTAGAGCTTGTTCGGGAGTCTCATGGCGTGGCACACGACGAGGAGGCATTGTTCCTTCAAAACACAAGAATACCGTTGATTAGTATTCTTAATAATACTAACCATGATATGGAATAAGGATAGAAAGAAATTTTCCTTGACTCGCCTTAAATTCTTTATGTCATAATGTCGGAATGTTCATATGAGTCACCGTAATATAATCCCGGAAATTGTATTACCCTAATTCATATGTGCATTCGACACTAATTCATATAGTCAAGGTGGCGCGTCAATTAAATCAAGTAACGTGAGATTAAGATTGAATAAGAATTAGATATGATAGACGAGTTCGAGTATAATGCACAAGTAGTCAAATAATTCCTACTTCAAGTCTATATGCCGGTTGTAGTCTAGACTCACTAATGTACCCTATGACTCGGGGTTGACACCAATGAACTCTAAATCCCTACAACCAACGCTCTGATACCATCTGTAGCGACCCGACCAAATCATGTTTGACGTCGCCGACTACTTAGGTCCCGTTGCGTGGTCATAAGTCTTTATCATGACGTTTGACCAAAATATGTCGCATTCATTTCATAAGAAAAAGGATGTTTCAAGTTTACAATTGTAGTTCAAAAGACTAGTTACATTACAATGTTTAACGTACGAATGAAACCTATGCGACACAATTTAAAGTAGTCAAAAGACGCTCCAACTATGCATGTATACTCGACATCCAAGCAAGTATCAAAAAGAGTGCGGAAGCATGTATCAA
This sequence comes from Rutidosis leptorrhynchoides, assembly GCF_046630445.1. Lineage (NCBI taxonomy): Eukaryota > Viridiplantae > Streptophyta > Magnoliopsida > Asterales > Asteraceae > Rutidosis > Rutidosis leptorrhynchoides. The sequence goes on from NC_092334.1 coordinate 256,576,716, forward strand.
GTAGCTTTCAAGGACCTGAGAAAACATATAGAAAACTGTCAACGAAAATGTTGGTGAAATCATAGGTGTTTTAGTAAACGTTGCATTTGAACCACAAGATTTAATATAATATGAATATCTAAATCATTTGCATTCCAAAGTTGTTATTTGTTTCGCCTGCACCCAATTATCAAACTTAACTGTTTTGCACCCTTTGTGTAGTGTTAGAACATACACTAGACCCGAAAATATATTTCATCCGCTAATGGTAGCGAACCGTCCGAATGAGGCTCGTCAAGCCCATGTGATCACATAATATAAGTTCACGTTTACACCCTTCAAGTGTAACTAATGATAATTGAATTGAGGATTTTCGTTCAAACCCGTACGTGGAATGTTCGTTTTCGTACTTGTGTTCAAAGTGTAAAATTATGATACGTATATGTTTCTCATCCCATAGTTTAAAGCATAAAAGTTGTTCGAAAGTTGGGACTATGATCTCACCTTGAGTGCACGTATGAAAAGTACTTCACAAAGCAACGTGTGCGAAGGATAGTGATAGTCTTGACCTAAACAAATAGGTCGTATCAATAATGGTAAACACGATAGGTCAAAGATGTTCAATTAGTCCTATGGCTCGTTACGAGTCGATTATGTAGCATGTGAATCAAATTGTCAAGTTTCATGCAACATACATGTAGTGACCCGAACTTTTCCATGTTTATATATATTAATTGAGATTGATATTTAAATGATTAAATGTTTCCAACATGTTAAGCAATCAAACTTGTTAAGACTTGATTAATTAAAATATGTTTCATATAGACAATTGACCACCCAAGTTGACCGGTGATTCACGAACGTTAAAACTTGTAAAAAATATATGATGACATATATATGGATATATATATAGTTAACATGATACTATGATAAGTAAACATATCATTAAGTATATTAACAATGAACTACATATGTAAAAACAAGACTACTAACTTAATGATTTTTAAACGAGACATATATGTAACGATTATCGTTGTAAAGACATTTAATGTATATATATCATATTAAGAGATATTCATAAATGATAATATCATGATAATATAATAATTTAAAATCTCATTTGATATTATAAACATTGGGTTAACAACATTTAACAAGATCGTTAACCTAAAGATTTCAAAACAACACTTACATGTAACGACTAACGATGACTTAACGACTCAGTTAAAATGTATATACATGTAGTGTTTTAATATGTATTTATACACTTTTGAAAGACTTCAATACACTTATCAAAATACTTCTACTTAACAAAAATTCTTACAATTACATCCTCGTTCAGTTTCATCAACAATTCTACTCGTATGCACCCGTATTAGTACTCGTACAATACACAGCTTTTAGATGTAGGTACTATTGGTATATACACTCCAATGATTAGCTCTTAGCAACCCATGTGAGTCACCTAACACATGTGGGAACCATCATTTGGCAACTAGCATTAAATATCTCATAAAATTACAAAAATATGAGTAATCATTCATGACTTATTTACATGAAAACAAAATTACATATCCTTTATATCTAATCCATACACCAACGACCAAAAACACCTACAAACACTTTCATTCTTCAATTTTCTTCATCTAATTGATCTCTCTCAAGTTCTATCTTCAAGTTCTAAGTGTTCTTCATATATTCTACAAGTTCTAGTTACATAAAATCAAGAATACTTTCAAGTTTGCTAGCTCACTTTCAATCTTGTAAGGTGATCATCCAACCTCAAGAAATCTTTATTTATTACAGTAGGTTATCATTCTAATACAAGGTAATAATCATATTCAAACTTTCGTTCAATTTCTATAACTATAACAATCTTATTTCAAGTGATGATCTTACTTGAACTTGTTTTCGTGTCATGATTCTGCTTCAAGAACTTCGAGCCATCCGAGGATCCGTTGAAGCTAGATCCATTTTTCTCTTTTCCAGTAGGTTTATCCAAGGAACTTAAGGTAGTAATGATTTTCATAACATCATTCGATTCATACATATAAAGCTATCTTATTCGAAGGTTTAAACTTGTAATCACTAGAACATAGTTTAGTTAATTCTAAACTTGTTCGCAAACAAAAGTTAATCCTTCTAACTTGACTTTTAAAATCAACTAAAAACATATTCTATATCTATATGATATGCTAACTTAATGATTTAAAACCCGGAAACACGAAAAACACCGTAAAACCGGATTTACGCCGTCGTAGTAACACCGTGGGCTGTTTTGGGTTAGTTAATTAAAAACTATGATAAACTTTGATTTAAAAGTTGTTATTCTGAGAAAATGATTTTTATTATGAACATGAAACTATATCCAAAAATTATGGTTAAACTCAAAGTGGAAGTATGTTTTCTAAAATGGTCATCTAGACGTCGTTCTTTCGACTGAAATGACTACCTTTACAAAAATGACTTGTTACTTATTTTTCCGACTATAAACCTATAATTTTTCTGTTTAGATTCATAAAATAGAGTTCAATATGAAACCATAGCAATTTGATTCACTCAAAATGGATTTAAAATGAAGAAGTTATGGGTAAAACAAGATTGGATAATTTTTCTCATTTTAGCTACGTGAAAATTGGTAACAAATCTATTCCAACCATAACTTAATCAACTTGTATTGTATATTATGTAATCTTGAGATACCATAGACACGTATACAATGTTTCGAACTATCATGTCGACACATCTATATATATTTCGGAACAACCATAGACACTCTATATGTGAATGTTGGAGTTAGCTATACAGGGTTGAGGTTGATTCCAAAATATATATAGTTTGAGTTGTGATTAATACTGAGATACGTATACACTGGGTCGTGGATTGATTCAAGATAATATTTATCGATTTATTTCTGTACATCTAACTGTGGACAACTAGTTGTAGGTTACTAACGAGGACAGCTGACTTAATAAACTTAAAACATCAAAATATATTAAAAGTGTTGTAAATATATTTTGAACATACTTTGATATATATGTATATATTGTTATAGGTTCGTGAATCAACCAGTGGCCAAGTCTTACTTCCCGACGAAGTAAAAATCTGTGAAAGTGAGTTATAGTCCCACTTTTAAAATCTAATATTTTTGGGATGAGAATACATGCAGGTTTTATAAATGATTTACAAAATAGACACAAGTACGTGAAACTACATTCTATGGTTGAATTATTGAAATCGAATATGCCCCTTTTTATTAAGTCTGGTAATCTAAGAATTAGGGAACAGACACCCTAATTGACGTGAATCCTAAAGATAGATCTATTGGGCCTAACAAACCCCATCCAAAGTACCGGATGCTTTAGTACTTCGAAATTTATATCATATCCGAAGGGTGTCCCGGAATGATGGGGATATTCTTAAATATGCATCTTGTTAATGTCGGTTACCAGGTGTTCACCATAAGAATAATTTTTATCTCTATGTATGGGATGTGTATTGAAATATGAAATCTTGTGGTCTATTATTATGATTTGATATATATAGGTTAAACCTATAACTCACCAACATTTTTGTTGACGTTTTAAGCATGTTTATTCTCAGGTGATTATTAAGAGCTTCCGCTGTCGCATACTTAAATAAGGACGAGATTTGGAGTCCATGCTTGTATGATATTGTGTAAAAACTGCATTCAAGAAACTTATTTTGTTGTAACATATTTGTATTGTAAACCATTATGTAATGGTCGTGTGTAAACAGGATATTTTAGATTATCATTATTTGATAATCTACGTAAAGCTTTTTAAAACCTTTATCTATGAAATAAAGGTTATGGTTTGTTTTAAAAATGAATGCAGTCTTTGAAAAACGTCTCATATAGAGGTCAAAACCTCGCAACGAAATCAATTAATATGGAACGTTTTTAATCAATAAGAACGGGACATTTCAGTTGGTATCCGAGCGTTGGTCTTAGAGAACCAGAATTTTGCATTAGTGTGTCTTATCGAGTTTGTTAGGATGCATTAGTGAGCCTGGACTTCGACCGTGTTTACTTGAAAAATGATTGCTTAACAAATTTTGTTGGAAACTATATATTTTTAACATGTGAATATTATGTGATATATTAATCTCTTAACGCGTTTGATATTATGTGATAGATGTCTACCTCTAGAACAAGTCCCATTGACTCACCTAATAATAATGAAGAGTCAAATGTAAATTGGAATGATTCGTGGACTGATTCACAAGTTCCCGAAGAGGAACCGGAAGAAGAGTCGGAACCGGAAGAAGAATCGGAACCGGAAGAAGAATCGGAACCGGATGAAGAAATAGAACCGGTGGGGGAAATAATAAAATGGTTAAGTAAAAGAAAATCCTCAACCAACCGACCAAGGTTAATTATGGTCAATGGTGTTTCCGCCAAGGAAGCAAAATATTGGGAGGATTACCAATTCTCCGATGAATCGGATTCCCACGAGAATTCTGATGATGTTATAGAAATTACCCCAACTGAATTTAAAAAGGCAAAAGAAAATAATAAGGGAAAGGGCATAAAAATAGAGAAATCTAATTCCAACCCCGATGAACTTTATATGTATCGTCAACCCCCGAAGTCCTTAAGTTGTAACAATGACCCGGGAACCTCTAAACCACCAGGTTTTTCTAAACCAATGTGGATAACGACGGCTCGTATTAGGGGAACATCATATATCCCTAGAAACTTGGCAAAACGAACCAAAACCGAAGAAGAAGAAACAAGCGAGTCGGAATAAGATAGTTGTATTCGTGTGGTGTAATATAAGTAATATAGTGTGCTTATGCTTTATGATATATGTAAAAATTGCTTGTATTAATAAGTATTTTTTTTTATGAATCTAACTCTTGTCTATTTTACAGTATAAAAACACAAAATGGATAGACAACCCAGTATTTTAAGAGACCTACCCGGAGACATGATTGATGAAATCTTGTCTAGAGTCGGTCAGAATTCTTCGGCACAACTATTTAAGGCGAGATCAATTTGTAAGACATTCGAAGAACGTTCTAAGAATGCCTTGGTTTATAAAAGGCTTTCGTTCGAAAGATGGGGGATATCACATTGGGAAATCCATAAGTTACGATGTGTTTACTTTGACGCATATATTGCGGGGAACCCAAATGCTATTTTACGCAATGGGTTAAGAAATTATTTTGACTCAATATATCCGAATATTGGACTTCGTGATTTAGAAAAAGCGGCTAACATGCAACATAAAGAAGCATGTTATGCTTACGGATTAGTAATGTTCGCTTCTCACCAAAGTGAGAACAAGAACATCGGGCTACAACTATTAAACAAAACTTTTCCACAAGTGACGGAGTCGGTAATTGGGGTAAGAAATGAGGTTTTTAGATTGTTACGGGACAGTTGGACATTACGTAACCCTCGTCCCTTTGACGATGTTACAACACGCTGTCTTATCAACGGCCATAACGGTTATGTTCCACAAGACCAAGGATGATAATGTAATCCTAGTAAAACCAGAATGCATGACTTGTTTCTGGACGTATGAATTACGTGTCTTTATTGCCTTTGCTGAACGCCTTGTGTACTAGATAGAATTATCTTCACAACCATCTTGTATCAAATTTATTGTGTGCTATATTTCATGCTATATGTAAAATAAGCGGTATTGTAAGTTTGTAAAATATTGTGTAAAAGTTTGAACGCGAAATATTATTATAATCAGTTTTTCATATAGAATTGTAGTAGTTGAATTGTATATTAGCTACTAAGTATGAACTTAACGGGTAGGTACTACCCGAATTTAAACTTATAAAACGCTAATATGAAGAAAAAGCTTTTATAAATGAGTTCATATTATGCTACGAAATACTATTAACTACTCTTAATATTCTGTATGATTAACTTGTTCCATTTGACTATTTTGAAGGAAATGGCACCGACTACTCGACACACCGTGAATATGAATGAAGAGGAATTTCGTACTTTTCTAGCTTCAAACATAGCCGCAGTACAGGCTGCGCTACATACCAACAATAACCTTGGATCTAGCAGTACAGGAAATCGTGTAGGATGCACCAACAAAGAATTCACTGCCTGCAAACCTTTGGAATTTGATGGAACCGAAGGACCGATCGGATTGAAACGGTGGACCGAGAAGGTCGAATCGGTGTTTGCCATAAGTAAGTGTACTGAAGAGGACAAAGTGAAGTACGCTACGCATACCTTCACAGGTTCTGCGTTAACATGGTGGAATACCTATCTAGAGCAAGTGGGACAAGATGATGCTTACGCACTACCGTGGTCAGCATTCAAGCACTTGATGAACGAGAAGTGAAATGTCCCGTTCTTATTGATTAAAAACGTTCCATATTAATTGATTTCGTTGCGAGGTTTTGACCTCTATATGAGACGTTTTTCAAAGACTGCATTCCTTTTTAAAACAAACCATAACCTTTATTTCATAAATAAAGGTTTAAAAAGCTTTACGTAGATTATCAAATAATGATAATCTAAAATATCCTGTTTACACACGACCATTACATAATGGTTTACAATACAAATATGTTACATCGAAATCAGTTTCTTGAATGCAGTTTTTACACAATATCATACAAACATGGACTCCAAATCTTGTCCTTATTTTAGTATGCAACAGCGGAAGCTCTTAATATTCACCTGAGAATAAACATGCTTTAAACGTCAACAAAAATGTTGGTGAGTTATAGGTTTAACCTATATATATCAAATCGTAACAATAGACCACAAGATTTCATATTTCAATACACATCCCATACATAGAGATAAAAATCATTCATATGGTGAACACCTGGTAACCGACAATAACAAGATGCATATATAAGAATATCCCCATCATTCCGGGACACCCTTCGGATATGATATAAATTTCGAAGTACTAAAGCATCCGGTACTTTGGATGGGGTTTGTTAGGCCCAATAGATCTATCTTTAGGATTCGCGTCAATTAGGGTGTCTGTTCCCTAATTCTTAGATTACCAGACTTAATAAAAAGGGGCATATTCGATTTCGATAATTCAACCATAGAATGTAGTTTCACGTACTTGTGTCTATTTTGTAAATCATTTATAAAACCTGCATGTATTCTCATCTCAAAAATATTAGATTTTAAAAGTGGGACTATAACTCACTTTCACAGATTTTTACTTCGTCGGGAAGTAAGACTTGGCCACTGTTGATTCACGAACCTATAACAATATATACATATATATTAAAGTATGTTCAAAATATATTTACAACACTTTTAATATATTTTGATGTTTTAAGTTTATTAAGTCAGCTGTCCTCGTTAGTAACCTATAACTAGTTGTCCACAGTTAGATGTACAGAAATAAATCGATAAATATTATCTTGAATCAATCCACGACCCAGTGTATACGTATCTCAGTATTGATCACAACTCAAACTATATATATTTTGGAATCAACCTCAACCCTGTATAGCTAACTCCAACATTCACATATAGAGTGTCTATGGTTGTTCCGAAATATATATAGATGTGTCGAGATGATAGGTCGAAACATTGTATACGTGTCTATGGTATCTCAAGATTACATAATATACAATACAAGTTGATTAAGTTATGGTTGGAATAGATTTGTTACCAATTTTCACGTAGCTAAAATGAGAAAAATTATCCAATTTTGTTTTACCCATAACTTCTTCATTTTAAATCCGTTTTGAGTGAATCAAATTGCTATGGTTTCATATTGAACTCTATTTTATGAATCTAAACAGAAAAAGTATAGGTTTATAGTCGGAAAAATAAGTTACAAGTCGTTTTTGTAAAGGTAGTCATTTCAGTCGAAAGAACGACGTCTAGATGACCATTTTAGAAAACATACTTCCACTTTGAGTTTAACCATAATTTTTGGATATAGTTTCATGTTCATAATAAAAATCATTTTCTCAGAATAACAACTTTTAAATCAAAGTTTATCATAGTTTTTAATTAACTAACCCAAAACAGCCCGCGGTGTTACTACGACGGCGTAAATCCGGTTTTACGGTGTTTTTCGTGTTTCCAGGTTTTAAATCATTAAGTTAGCATATCATATAGATATAGAACATGTGTTTAGTTGATTTTAAAAGTCAAGTTAGAAGGATTAACTTTTGTTTGCGAACAAGTTTAGAATTAACTAAACTATGTTCTAGTGATTACAAGTTTAAACCTTCGAATAAGATAGCTTTATATGTATGAATCGAATGATGTGATGAACATCATTACTACCTTAATTTCCTTGGATAAACCTACTGGAAAAGAGAAAAATGGATCTAGCTTCAATGGATCCTTGGATGGCTCAAAGTTCTTGAAGCAGAATCATGACACGAAAACAAGTTCAAGTAAGATCATCACTTGAAATAAGATTGTTATAGTTATAGAAATTGAACCAAAGTTTGAATATGATTATTACCTTGTATTAGAATGATAACCTACTGTAAGAAACAAAGATTTCTTGAGGTTGGATGATCACCTTACAAGATTGGAAGTGAGCTAGCAAACTTGAAAGTATTCTTGATTTTATGAAACTAGAACTTTTGGAATTTATGAAGAACACTTAGAACTTGAAGATAGAACTTGAGAGAGATCAATTAGATGAAGAAAATTGAAGAATGAAAGTGTTTGTAGGTGTTTTTGGTCGTTGGTGTATGGATTAGATATAAAGGATATGTAATTTTGTTTTCATGTAAATAAGTCATGAATGATTACTCATATTTTTGTAATTTTATGAGATATTTCATGCTAGTTGCCAAATGATGGTTCCCACATGTGTTAGGTGACTCACATGGGCTTCTAAGAGCTGATCATTGGAGTGTATATACCAATAGTACATACATCTAAAAGCTGTGTATTGTACGAGTACGAATACGGGTGCATACGAGTAGAATTGTTGATGAAACTGAACGAGGATGTAATTGTAAGCATTTTTGTTAAGTAGAAGTATTTTGATAAGTGTATTGAAGTCTTTCAAAAGTTTATAAATACATATTAAAACACTACATGTATATACATTTTAACTGAGTCGTTAAGTCATCGTTAGTCGTTACATGTAAGTGTTGTTTTGAAACCTTTAGGTTAACGATCTTGTTAAATGTTGTTAACCCAATGTTTATAATATCAAATGAGATTTTAAATTATTATATTATCATGATATTATCATGTATGAATATTTCTTAATATGATATATATACATTAAATGTTTTTACAACGATAATCGTTACATATATGTCTCGTTTAAAAATCATTAAGTTAGTAGTCTTGTTTTTACATATGTATTTCATTGTTAATATACTTTATGATATGTTTTCTTATCATAGTATCATGTTAACTATATATATATATATCCATATATATGTCATCATATAGTTTTTACAAGTTTTAACGTTCGTGAATCACCGATCAACTTGGGTGGTCAATTGTCTATATGAAACATATTTCAATTAATCAAGTCTTAACAAGTTTGATTGCTTAACATGTTGGAAACATTTAATCATGTAAATATCAATCTCAATTAATATATATAAACATGGAAAAGTTCGGGTCACTACAGTACCTACCCGTTAAATAAATTTCGTCCCGAAATTTTAAGCTGTTGAAGGTGTTGACGAATCTTCTGGAAATAGATGCGGGTATTTCTTCTTCATCTGATCTTCACGCTCCCAGGTGAACTCGGGTCCTCTACAAGCATTCCATCGAACCTTAACAATTGGTATCTTGTTTTGCTTAAGTCTTTTAACCTCACGATCCATTATTTCGACGGGTTCTTCGATGAATTGAAGTTTTTCGTTGATTTGGATTTCATCTAACGGAATAGTGAGATCTTCTTTAGCAAAACATTTCTTTAAATTCGAGACGTGGAAAGTGTTATGTACAGCCGCGAGTTGTTGAGGTAACTCTAGTCGGTAAGCTACTGGTCCGACACGATCAATAATCTTGAATGGTCCAATATACCTTGGATTTAATTTCCCTCGTTTACCAAATCGAACAACGCCTTTCCAAGGTGCAACTTTAAGCATGACCATCTCTCCAATTTCAAATTCTATATCTTTTCTTTTAATGTCAGCGTAGCTCTTTTGTCGACTTTGGGCGGTTTTCAACCGTTGTTGAATTTGGATGATCTTCTCGGTAGTTTCTTGTATAATCTCCGGACCCGTAATCTGTCTATCCCCCACTTCACTCCAACAAATCGGAGACCTGCACTTTCTACCATAAAGTGCTTCAAACGGCGCCATCTCAATGCTTGAATGGTAGCTGTTGTTGTAGGAAAATTCTGCTAACGGTAGATGTCGATCCCAACTGTTTCCGAAATCAATAACACATGCTCGTAGCATGTCTTCAAGCGTTTGTATCGTCCTTTCGCTCTGCCCATCAGTTTGTGGATGATAGGCAGTACTCATGTCTAGACGAGTTCCTAATGCTTGCTGTAATGTCTGCCAGAATCTTGAAATAAATCTGCCATCCCTATCAGAGATAATAGAGATTGGTATTCCATGTCTGGAGACGACTTCCTTCAAATACAGTCGTGCTAACTTCTCCATCTTGTCATCTTCTCTTATTGGTAGGAAGTGTGCTGATTTGGTGAGACGATCAACTATTACCCAAATAGTATCAAAACCACTTGCAGTCCTTGGCAATTTAGTGATGAAATCCATGGTAATGTTTTCCCATTTCCATTCCGGGATTTCGGGTTGTTGAAGTAGACCTGATGGTTTCTGATGCTCAGCTTTGACCTTAGAACACGTCAAACATTCTCCTACGTATTAAGCAACATCGGCTTTCATACCCGGCCACCAAAAATGTTTCTTGAGATCCTTGTACATCTTCCCCGTTCCAGGATGTATTGAGTATCTGGTTTTATGAGCTTCTCTAAGTACCATTTCTCTCATATCTCCAAATTTTGGTACCCAAATCCTTTCAGCCCTATACCGGGTTCCGTCTTCCCGAATATTAAGATGCTTCTCCGATCCTTTGGGTATCTCATCCTTTAAATTTCCCTCTTTTAAAACTCCTTGTTGCGCCTCCTTTATTTGAGTAGTAATGTTATTATGAATCATTATATTCATAGATTTTACTCGAATGGGTTCTCTGTCCTTCCTGCTCAAGGCATCGGCTACCACATTTGCCTTCCCCGGGTGGTAACGAATCTCAAAGTCGTAATCATTCAATAATTCAATCCACCTACGCTGCCTCATATTCAGTTGTTTCTGATTAAATATGTGTTGAAGACTTTTGTGGTCGGTATATATAATACTTTTGACCCCATATAAGTAGTGCCTCCAAGTCTTTAATGCAAAAACAACCGCGCCTAATTCCAAATCATGCGTCGTATAATTTTGTTCGTGAATCTTCAATTGTCTAGACGCATAAGCAATCACCTTCGTTCGTTGCATTAATACACAACCGAGACCTTGCTTTGATGCGTCACAATAAATCACAAAATCATCATTCCCTTCACGCAATGACAATATAGGTGCCGTAATTAGCTTTTTCTTCAATAACTGAAACGCTTTCTCTTGTTCATCATTCCATTCAAATTTCTTCCCTTTATGCGTTAATGCAGTCAAGGGTTTTGCTATTCTGGAAAAGTCTTGGATGAACCTTCTGTAGTAACCAGCTAGTCCTAAAAACTGGCGTATGTGTTTCGGAGTTTTCGGGGTTTCCCAATTTTCAACAGTTTCTATCTTTGCCGGATCCACCTTAATACCTTCTTTGTTCACTATGTGACCGAGGAATTGAACTTCTTCCAACCAAAATGCACACTTTGAAAACTTAGCGTACAATTCTTCCTTCCTCAATACTTCTAACACCTTTCTCAAATGTTCACCGTGTTCTTGGTCATTCTTTGAGTAAATAAGTATGTCATCAATGAAAACAATGACAAACTTGTCAAGGTATGGTCCACACACTCGGTTCATAAGGTCCATGAACACAGCTGGTGCATTAGTTAAACCAAACGGCATGACCATAAACTCGTAATGACCGTAACGTGTTCTGAAAGCAGTCTTTGGAATATCATCTTCTTTCACCCGCATTTGATGATACCCGGAACGTAAGTCAATCTTTGAATAAACAGACGAGCCTTGTAGTTGATCAAATAAGTCGTCGATTCTCGGTAATGGGTAGCGGTTCTTGATGGTAAGTTTGTTCAACTCTCGGTAGTCGATACACAACCTGAATGTACCATCTTTCTTCTTGACAAAAAAAACAGGAGCTCCCCACGGTGATGTGCTTGGTCGAATGAAACCACGCTCTAAAAGTTCTTGTAATTGGCTTTGCAGTTCTTTCATCTCGCTGGGTGAGAGTCTGTAAGGAGCACGAGCTATTGGTGCAGCTTCTGGTACAAGATCTATTTGAAATTCAACGGATCGATGTGGGGGTAATCCCGGTAATTCTTTCGGAAATACATCGGGAAATTCTTTTACAATGGGAACATCATTGATGTTCTTTTCTTCAGTTTGTACTTTCTCGACGTGTGCTAGAACAGCATAGCAACCTTTTCTTATTAGTTTTTGTGCCTTCAAATTACTAATAAGATGTAGCTTCGTGTTGCCCTTTTCTCCGTACACCATTAAGGGTTTTCCTTTTTCTCGTATAATGCGAATTGCATTTTTGTAACAAACGATCTCCGCTTTCACTTCTTTCAACCAGTCCATACCGATTATCACATCAAAACTCCCTAACTCTACTGGTATCAAATCAATCTTAAATGTTTCGCTAACCAGTTTAATTTCTCGATTCCGACATATATTATCTGCTGAAATTAATTTACCATTTGCTAATTCGAGCAAAAATTTACTATCCAAAGGCGTCAATGGACAACTTAATTTAGCACAAAAATCTCTACTCATATAGCTTCTATCCGCACCCGAATCAAATAAAACGTAAGCAGATTTATTGTCAATAAGAAACGTACCCGTAACAAGCTCCGGGTCTTCCTGTGCCTCTACCGCATTAATATTGAAAACTCTTCCACGGCCTTGTCCATTCGTGTTCTCCTGGTTCGGGCAATTTCTAATAATGTGGCCTGGTTTTCCACATTTATAACAAACTACATTGGCATAACTTGCTCCGACACTACTTGCTCCGCCATTACTCGTTCCGACACCATTTGTTCCTTTCGTTCTATTAACCCCCTGGTCCGTAGACCTCACACTTCGCCGCGCTATGACCATTTCTTTTACACTTGTTGCAAAATTTGGTGCAGAACCCCGAGTGATTCTTTTCACACCTTTGGCACAGCTGCTTCTGATTGTTGTTGTTGTTGCGGTTATTATTGTTGTTGGGATGATTGTTGTAGTTGCTGTTGTTGTTGTTGTTGTTGTTGGACCGTTTGTTGTAGTTGCAATTGATGTTGCGATTGTTGGGATAATTGTTGCGATTATTGTTGTAATTGTTGTTGTTGTATTGGTGATTCTTATCACCATTTTCCTCCCACTTTCTTTTGACTTGCTTCACATTGGCCTCTTCAGCCGTCTGTTCTTTAATTCTTTCTTCAATCTGGTTCACTAGTTTGTGAGCCATTCTACATGCCTGTTGTATGGAGGCGGGCTCGTGTGAACTTATATCTTCTTGGATTCTTTCCGGTAATCCTTTCACAAACGTGTCGATCTTCTCTTCCTCAACTTCGAATGCTCCCGAACACAATAGGCACAATTCTGTGAATCGTCTTTCGTACGTGGTAATATCAAATCCTTGGGTTCGTAACCCTCTAAGTTCTGTCTTGAGCTTATTGACCTCGGTTCTGGGACGGTACTTCTCGTTCATCAAGTGCTTGAATGCTGACCACGGTAGTGCGTACGCATCATCTTGTCCCACTTGCTCTAGATAGGTATTCCACCATGTTAACGCAGAACCTGTGAAGGTATGCGTAGCGTACTTCACTTTGTCCTCTTCAGTACACTTACTTATGGCAAACACCGATTCAACCTTCTCGGTCCACCGTTTCAATCCGATCGGTCCTTCGGTTCCATCAAATTCCAAAGGTTTGCAGGCAGTGAATTCTTTGTAGGTGCATCCTACACGATTTCTTGTACTGCTAGATCCAAGGTTATTGTTGGTATGTAGCGCAGCCTGTACCGCGGCTATGTTTGAAGCTAGAAAAGTACGGAATTCCTCTTCATTCATATTCACGGTGTGTCGAGTAGTCGGTGCCATTTCCTTCAAAATAGTTAAATGGAACAAGTTAATCATACAGAATATTAAGAGTAGTTAATAGTATTTCGTAGCATAATATGAACTCATTTATAAAAGCTTTTTCTTCATATTAGCGTTTTATAAGTTTAAATTCGGGTAGTACCTACCCGTTAAGTTCATACTTAGTAGCTAATATACAATTCAACTACTACAATTCTATATGAAAAACTTATTGTAATAATATTTCGCGTTCAAACTTTTATACAATATTTTACAAACTTACAATACCGCTTATTTTACATAAAGCATGAAATATAGCACCCAATAACTTTGATACAAGATAGTTGTGAAGACAATTCTAGCTAGTACACAAGTCGTTCGGCAAAGGCAATAAAGACACGTAATTCATACGTCCAGAAACAAGTCATGCATTCTGGTTTTACTAGGACTACTTCCCATCCTTGGTCTTGTGCAACATAACCGTTATGGCCGTTGATAAGACAGCGTGTTGTAACGTCATCAAAGGGACGAGGGTTACGTAATGTCCAACAGTCCCGTAACAATCTAAAAACCTCATTTCTTACCCCAATTACCAACTCCGTCACTTGTGGGAACGTTTTGTTTAATAGTTGTAGCCCGATGTTCTTGTTCTCACTTTGGTGAGAAGCGAACATTACTAATCCGTAAGCATAACATGCTTCTTTATGTTGCATGTTAGCCGCTTTTTCTAAATCACGAAGTCCAATATTCGGATATATTGAGTCAAAATAATTTCTTAACCCGTTGCGTAAAATAGCATTTGGGTTCCCCGCAATATATGCGTCAAAGTAAACACATCGTAACTTATGGGTTTCCCAATGTGATATCCCCCATCTTTCAAATGAAAGTCTCTTATAAACCAAGACATTCTTGGAACGTTCTTCAAATGTCTTACAAACTGATCTCGCCTTAAATAGTTGTGCCGAAGAATTCTGGCCGACTCTAGACAAGATTTCATCAATCATGTCTCCGGGTAGGTCTCTTAAAATATTGGGTTGTCTATCCATTTTGTGTTTTTAAACTGTAAAATAGACAAGAGTTAGTTTCATAAAAAAAAATACTTATTAATACAAGCAATTTTTACATATATCATAAAGCATAAGAACACTATATTACATATATTACACCACACGAATACAACTATCTTATTCCGACTCGCTCGTTTCTTCTTCTTCGGTTTTGGTTCGTTTTGCCAAGTTTCTAGGGATATATGATGTTCCCCTAATACGAGCCGTCGTTGTCCACATTGGTTTAGAAAAACCTGGTGGTTTAGAGGTTCCCGGGTCATTGTTACAACTTAAGGACTTCGGGGGTTGACGATACATATAAAGTTCATCGGGGTTGGAATTAGATTTCTCTATTTTTATGCCCTTTCCTTTATTATTTTCTTTTGCCTTTTTAAATTCAGTTGGGGTAATTTCTATAACATCATCGGAATTCTCGTCGGAATCCGATTCATCGGAGAATTGGTAATCCTCCCAATATTTTGCTTCCTTGGCGGAAACACCATTGACCATAATTAACTTTGGTCAGTTGGTTGAGGATTTTCTTTTACTTAACCGTTTTATTATTTCCCCCACCGGTTCTATTTCTTCATCCGGTTCCGATTCTTCTTCCGGTTCCGATTCTTCTTCCGGTTCCGACTCTTCTTCCGGTTCCTCTTCGGGAACTTGTGAATCAGTCCACAAATCATTCCAATTTACATTTGACTCTTCATTATTATTAGGTGAGTCAATGGGACTTGTTCTAGAGGTAGACATCTATCACATAATATCAAACATGTTAAGAGATTAATATATCACATATTATTCATATGTTAAAAATATATAGTTTCCAACAAAAATGTTAAGCAATCATTTTTAAAGAAAACACGGTCGAAGTCCAGACTCACTAATGCATCCTAACAAACTCGATAAGACACACTAATGCAAATTTTCTGGTTCTCTAAGACCAACGCTCTGATACCAACTGAAATGTCCCGTTCTTATTGATTAAAAACGTTCCATATTAATTGATTTCGTTGCGAGGTTTTGACCTCTATATGAGACGTTTTTCAAAGACTGCATTCCTTTTTAAAACAAACCATAACCTTTATTTCATAAATAAAGGTTTAAAAAGCTTTACGTAGATTATCAAATAATGATAATCTAAAATATCCTGTTTACACACGACCATTACATAATGGTTTACAATACAAATATGTTACATCGAAATCAGTTTCTTGAATGCAGTTTTTACACAATATCATACAAACATGGACTCCAAATCTTGTCCTTATTTTAGTATGCAACAGCGGAAGCTCTTAATATTCACCTGAGAATAAACATGCTTTAAACGTCAACAAAAATGTTGGTGAGTTATAGGTTTAACCTATATATATCAAATCGTAACAATAGACCACAAGATTTCATATTTCAATACACATCCCATACATAGAGATAAAAATCATTCATATGGTGAACACCTGGTAACCGACAATAACAAGATGCATATATAAGAATATCCCCATCATTCCGGGACACCCTTCGGATATGATATAAATTTCGAAGTACTAAAGCATCCGGTACTTTGGATGGGGTTTGTTAGGCCCAATAGATCTATCTTTAGGATTCGCGTCAATTAGGGTGTCTGTTCCCTAATTCTTAGATTACCAGACTTAATAAAAAGGGGCATATTCGATTTCGATAATTCAACCATAGAATGTAGTTTCACGTACTTGTGTCTATTTTGTAAATCATTTGTAAAACCTGCATGTATTCTCATCCCAAAAATATTAGATTTTAAAAGTGGGACTATAACTCACTTTCACAGATTTTTACTTCGTCGGGAAGTAAGACTTGGCCACTGTTGATTCACGAACCTATAACAATATATACATATATATTAAAGTATGTTCAAAATATATTTACAACACTTTTAATATATTTTGATGTTTTAAGTTTATTAAGTCAGCTGTCCTCGTTAGTAACCTATAACTAGTTGTCCACAGTTAGATGTACAGAAATAAATCGATAAATATTATCTTGAATCAATCCACGACCCAGTGTATACGTATCTCAGTATTGATCACAACTCAAACTATATATATTTTGGAATCAACCTCAACCCTGTATAGCTAACTCCAACATTCACATATAGAGTGTCTATGGTTGTTCCGAAATATATATAGATGTGTCGACATGATAGGTCGAAACATTGTATACGTGTCTATGGTATCTCAAGATTACATAATATACAATACAAGTTGATTAAGTTATGGTTGGAATAGATTTGTTACCAATTTTCACGTAGCTAAAATGAGAAAAATTATCCAATTTTGTTTTACCCATAACTTCTTCATTTTAAATCCGTTTTGAGTGAATCAAATTGCTATGGTTTCATATTGAACTCTATTTTATGAATCTAAACAGAAAAAGTATAGGTTTATAGTCGGAAAAATAAGTTACAAGTCGTTTTTGTAAAGGTAGTCATTTCAGTCGAAAGAACGACGTCTAGATGACCATTTTAGAAAACATACTTCCACTTTGAGTTTAACCATAATTTTTGGATATAGTTTCATGTTCATAATAAAAATCATTTTCTCAGAATAACAACTTTTAAATCAAAGTTTATCATAGTTTTTAATTAACTAACCCAAAACAGCCCGCGGTGTTACTACGACGGCGTAAATCCGGTTTTACGGTGTTTTTCGTGTTTCCAGGTTTTAAATCATTAAGTTAGCATATCATATAGATATAGAACATGTATTTAGTTGATTTTAAAAGTCAAGTTAGAAGGATTAACTTTTGTTTGCGAACAAGTTTAGAATTAACTAAACTATGTTCTAGTGATTACAAGTTTAAACCTTCGAATAAGATAGCTTTATATGTATGAATCGAATGATGTGATGAACATCATTACTACCTTAATTTCCTTGGATAAACCTACTGGAAAAGAGAAAAATGGATCTAGCTTCAATGGATCCTTGGATGGCTCAAAGTTCTTGAAGCAGAATCATGACACGAAAACAAGTTCAAGTAAGATCATCACTTGAAATAAGATTGTTATAGTTATAGAAATTGAACCAAAGTTTGAATATGATTATTACCTTGTATTAGAATGATAACCTACTGTAAGAAACAAAGATTTCTTGAGGTTGGATGATCACCTTACAAGATTGGAAGTGAGCTAGCAAACTTGAAAGTATTCTTGATTTTATGAAACTAGAACTTTTGGAATTTATGAAGAACACTTAGAACTTGAAGATAGAACTTGAGAGAGATCAATTAGATGAAGAAAATTGAAGAATGAAAGTGTTTGTAGGTGTTTTTGGTCGTTGGTGTATGGATTAGATATAAAGGATATGTAATTTTGTTTTCATGTAAATAAGTCATGAATGATTACTCATATTTTTGTAATTTTATGAGATATTTCATGCTAGTTGCCAAATGATGGTTCCCACATGTGTTAGGTGACTCACATGGGCTGCTAAGAGCTGATCATTGGAGTGTATATACCAATAGTACATACATCTAAAAGCTGTGTATTGTACGAGTACGAATACGGGTGCATACGAGTAGAATTGTTGATGAAACTGAACGAGGATGTAATTGTAAGCATTTTTGTTAAGTAGAAGTATTTTGATAAGTGTATTGAAGTCTTTCAAAAGTGTATAAATACATATTAAAACACTACATGTATATACATTTTAACTGAGTCGTTAAGTCATCGTTAGTCGTTACATGTAAGTGTTGTTTTGAAACCTTTAGGTTAACGATCTTGTTAAATGTTGTTAACCCAATGTTTATAATATCAAATGAGATTTTAAATTATTATATTATCATGATATTATCATGTATGAATATTTCTTAATATGATATATATACATTAAATGTCTTTACAACGATAATCGTTACATATATGTCTCGTTTAAAAATCATTAAGTTAGTAGTCTTATTTTTACATATGTAGTTCATTGTTAATATACTTTATGATATGTTTTCTTATCATAGTATCATGTTAACTATATATATATATCCATATATATGTCATCATATAGTTTTTACAAGTTTTAACGTTCGTGAATCACCGATCAACTTGGGTGGTCAATTGTCTATATGAAACATATTTCAATTAATCAAGTCTTAACAAGTTTGATTGCTTAACATGTTGGAAACATTTAATCATGTAAATATCAATCTCAATTAATATATATAAACATGGAAAAGTTCGGGTCACTACAAGAAGTACCGTCCCAGAATCGAGGTCAATAAGCTCAAGACAGAACTTAGAGGGTTACGAACCCAAGGATTTGATATTACCACGTACGAAAGACGATTCACAGAATTATGCCTATTGTGTCCGGGAGCGTTCGAAGATGAGGAAGAGAAGATCGACGCGTTTGTGAAAGGATTACCGGAAAGAATCCAAGAAGATATAAGTTCACATGAGCCCGCCTCCATACAATAGGCATGTAGAATGGCTCACAAACTAGTGAACCAGATTGAAGAAAGAATTAAAGAACACACAGCTGAAGAGGCCAATGTGAAGCAAGTCAAAAGAAAGTGGGAGGAAAACGGTGATAAGAATCACCAATACAACAACAACAGCAATTACAACAATAATCGCAACAATTATCCCAACAATCGCAACATCAATCGCAACTACAACAAACGGCCCAACAACAACAACAACAGCAACAACAGCAACAACAGCAACAACAACAACAACAACAACAACAACAACAACAACAACAACAACAACAACAACAACAACAACAACAACAACAACAACAACAACAACAACAACAACAACAACAACAACAACAACAACAACAACAACAACAACAACAACAACAACAACAACAACAACAACAACAACAACAACAACAACAACAACAACAACAACAACAACAACAACAACAACAACAACAACAACAACAACAACAACAACAACAACAACAACTACAACAATCATCCCAACAACAATAATAACCGCAACAACAACAACAACAACAATCAGAAGCAGCTATGCCAAAGGTGTGAAAAGTATCACTCGGGGTTCTGCACCAAATTTTGCAACAAGTGTAAAAGAAATGGTCATAGCACGGCGAAGTGTGAGGTCTATGGACCAGGGGTTAATAGAACTAAAGGAACAAATGGTGTCGGAACGAGTAATGGCGGAGCAAGTAGTGTCGGAGCAAGTTATGCCAATGTAGTTTGTTATAAATGTGGAAAACCGGGCCACATTATTAGAAATTGCCCGAACCAGGAGAACACGAATGGACAAGGCCGCGGAAGAGTTTTCAATATTAATACGGCAGAGGCACAGGAAGACCCGGAGCTTGTTACGGGTACGTTTCTTATTGACAATAAATCTGCTTACGTTTTATTTGATTCAGGTGCGGATAGAAGCTATATGAGTAGAGATTTTTGTGCTAAATTAAGTTGTCCATTGACGCCTTTGGATAGTAAATTTTTACTCGAATTAGCAAATGGTAAATTAATTTCAGCAGATAATATATGTCGGAATCGAGAAATTAAACTGGTTAGCGAGACATTTAAGATTGATTTGATACCAGTAGAGTTAGGGAGTTTTGATGTGATAATCGGTATGGACTGGTTGAACGAAGTGAAAGCAGAGATCGTTTATTACAAAAATGCAATTCGCATTATACGAGAAAAAGGAAAATCCTTAATGGTGTACGGAGAAAAGGGCAACACGAAGCTACATCTTATTAGTAATTTGAAGGCACAAAAACTAATAAGAAAAGGTTGCTATGCTGTTCTAGCACACGTTGAGAAAGTACAAACTGAAGAACAGAGCATCAATGATGTTCCCATTGCAAAAGAATTTCCCGATGTATTTCCGAAAGAATTACCGGGATTACCCCCACATCGATCCGTTGAATTTCAAATAGATCTTGTACCAGGAGCTGCACCAATAGCTCGTGCTCCTTACAGACTCGCACCCAGCGAGATGAAAGAACTGCAAAGCCAATTACAAGAACTTTTAGAGCATGGTTTCATTCGACCAAGCACATCATCGTGGGGAGCTCCTGTTTTGTTTGTCAAGAAGAAAGATGGTACATTCAGGTTGTGTATCGACTACCGAGAGTTGAACAAACTTACCATCAAGAACTGCTACCTACTACCGAGAATCGATGACTTATTTGATCAACTACAAGGCTCGTCTGTTTATTCAAAGATTGACTTACGTTCTGGGTATCATCAAATGCGGGTGAAAGAAGATTATATTCCAAAGACTGCTTTCAGAACACGTTACGGTCATTACGAGTTTATGGTCATGCCGTTTGGTTTAACTAATGCACCAGCTGTGTTCATGGACCTTATGAACCGAGTGTGTGGACCATACCTTGACAAGTTTGTCATTGTTATCATTGATGACATACTTATTTACTCAAAGAATGACCAAGAACACGGTGAACATTTGAGAAAGGTGTTAGAAGTATTGAGGAAGGAAGAATTGTACGCTAAGTTTTCAAAGTGTGCATTTTGGTTGGAAGAAGTTCAATTCCTCGGTCACATAGTGAACAAAGAAGGTATTAAGGTGGATCCGGCAAAGATAGAAACTGTTGAAAAGTGGGAAACCCCAAAAACTCCGAAGCATATACGTCAATTTTTAGGATTGGCTGGTTACTACAGAAGATTCATCTAAGATTTCTCCAAAATAGCAAAACCCTTGACTGCATTAACGCATAAAGGGAAGAAATTTGAATGGAAGGATGAACAAGAGAAGGCGTTTCAATTATTGAAGAAAAAGCTAACTACGGCACCTATATTGTCATTTCCTGAAGGTAATGATGATTTTGTGATTTATTGTGACGCATCAAAGCAAGGTCTCGGTTGTGTATTAATGCAACGAACGAAGGTGATTGCTTATGCGTCTAGACAATTGAAGATTCACGAGCAAAATTATACGACGCATGATTTGGAATTAGGATCGGTTGTTTTTGCATTAAAGACTTGGAGGCACTACTTATATGGGGTCAAAAGTATTATATATACCGACCACAAAAGTCTTCAACACATATTTAATCAGAAACAACTGAATATGAGGCAGCGTAGGTGGATTGAATTGTTGAATGATTACGACTTTGAGATTCGTTACCACCCGGGAAAGGCAAATGTGGTAACCGACGCCTTGAGCAGAAAGGACAGAGAACCCATTCGAGTAAAATCTATGAATATAATGATTCATAATAACCTTACTACTCAAATAAAGGAGGCGCAACAAGAAATTTTAAAAGAGGGAAATTTAAAGGATGAAATACCCAAAGGATCGAAGAAGCATCTTAATATTCGGGAAGACGAAACTCGGTATAGGGCTGAAAGGATTTGGGTACCAAAATTTGGAGATATGAGAGAAATGGTACTTAGAGAAGCTCATAAAACCAGATACTCAATACATCCTGGAACGGGGAAGATGTACAAGGATCTCAAGAAACATTTTTGGTGGCCGGGTATGAAAGCCGATGTTGCTAAATATGTAGGAGAATGTTTGACGTGTTCTAAGGTCAAAGCTGAGCATCAGAAACCATCAGGTCTACTTCAACAACCCGAAATCCCGGAATGGAAATGGGAAAAAATTACCATGGATTTCATCACTAAATTGCCAAGGACTGCAAGTGGTTTTGATACTATTTGGGTAATAGTTGATCGTCTCACCAAATCAGCACACTTCCTGCCAATAAGAGAAGATGACAAGATGGAGAAGTTAGCACGACTGTATTTGAAGGAAGTCGTCTCCAGACATGGAATACCAATCTCTATTATCTCTGATAGGGATGGCAGATTTATTTCAAGATTCTGGCAGACATTACAGCAAGCATTAGGAACTCGTCTAGACATGAGTACTGCCTATCATCCACAAACTGATGGGCAGAGCGAAAGGACGATACAAACGCTTGAAGACATGCTACGAGCATGTGTTATTGATTTCGGAAACAGTTGGGATCGACATCTACTGTTAGCAGAATTTTCCTACAATAACAGCTACCATTCAAGCATTGAGATGGCACCGTTTGAAGCACTTTATGGTAGAAAGTGCAGGTCTCCGATTTGTTGGAGTGAAGTAGGGGATAGACAGATTACGGGTCCGGAGATTATACAAGAAACTACCGAGAAGATCATCCAAATTCAACAACGGTTGAAAACCGCCCAAAGTCGACAAAAGAGCTACGCTGACATTAAAAGAAAAGATATAGAATTTGAAATTGGAGAGATGGTCATGCTTAAAGTTGCACCTTGGAAAGGCGTTGTTCGATTTGGTAAACGAGGGAAATTAAATCCAAGGTATATTGGACCATTCAAGATTATTGATCGTGTCGGACCAGTAGCTTACCGACTTGAGTTACCTCAACAACTCGCGGCTGTACATAACACTTTCCACGTCTCGAATTTGAAGAAATGTTTTGCTAAAGAAGATCTCACTATTCCGTTAGATGAAATCTAAATCAACGAAAAACTCCAATTCATCGAAGAACCCGTTGAAATAATGGATCGTGAGGTTAAAAGACTTAAGCAAAACAAGATACCAATTGTTAAGGTTCGATGGAATGATCGTAGAGGACCCGAGTTCACCTGGGAGCGTGAAGATCAGATGAAGAAGAAATACCCGCATCTATTTCCAGAAGATTCGTCAACACCTTCAACAGCTTAAAATTTCGGGACGAAATTTATTTAACGGGTAGGTACTGTAGTGACCCGAACTTTTCCATGTTTATATATATTAATTGAGATTTATATTTAAATGATTAAATGTTTCCAACATGTTAAGCAATCAAACTTGTTAAGACTTGATTAATTAAAATATGTTTCATATAGACAATTGACCACCCAAGTTGACCGGTGATTCACGAACGTTAAAACTTGTAAAAACTATATGATGACATATATATGGATATATATATAGTTAACATGATACTATGATAAGTAAACATATCATTAAGTATATTAACAATGAACTACATATGTAAAAACAAGACTACTAACTTAATGATTTTTAAACGAGACATATATGTAACGATTATCGTTGTAAAGACATTTAATGTATATATATCATATTAAGAGATATTCATATATGATAATATCATGATAATATAATAATTTAAAATCTCATTTAATATTATAAATATTGGGTTAACAACATTTAACAAGATCGTTAACCTAAAGGTTTCAAAACAACACTTACATGTAACGACTAACGATGACTTAACGACTCAGTTAAAATGTATATACATGTAGTGTTTTAATATGTATTTATAAACTTTTGAAAGACTTCAATACACTTATCAAAATACTTCTACTTAACAAAAATGCTTACAATTACATCCTCGTTCAGTTTCATCAACAATTCTACTCGTATGCACCCGTATTCGTACTCGTACAATACATAGCTTTTAGATGTAGGTACTATTGGTATATACACTCCAATGATTAGCTCTTAGCAGCCCATGTGAGTCACCTAACACATGTGGGAACCATCATTTGGCAACTAGCATGAAATATCTCATAAAATTATAAAAATATGAGTAATCATTCATGACTTATTTACATGAAAACAAAATTACATATCCTTTATATCTAATCCATACACCAATGACCAAAAACACCTACAAACACTTTCATTCTTCAATTTTCTTCATCTAATTGATCTCTCTCAAGTTCTATCTTCAAGTTCTAAGTGTTCTTCATATATTCTACAAGTTCTAGTTACATAAAATCAAGAATACTTTCAAGTTTGCTAGCTCACTTTCAATCTTGTAAGGTGATCATCCAACCTCAAGAAATCTTTGTTTCTTACAGTAGGTTATCATTCTAATACAAGGTAATAATCATATTCAAACTTTCGTTCAATTTCTATAACTATAACAATCTTATTTCAAGTGATGATCTTACTTGAACTTGTTTTCGTGTCATGATTCTGCTTCAAGAACTTCGAGCCATCCAAGGATCCGTTGAAGCTAGATCCATTTTTCTCTTTTCCAGTAGGTTTATCCAAGGAACTTAAGGTAGTAATGATGTTCATAACATCATTCGATTCATACATATAAAGCTATCTTATTCGAAGGTTTAAACTTGTAATCACTAGAACATAGTTTAGTTAATTCTAAACTTGTTCGCAAACAAAAGTTAATCCTTCTAACTTGACTTTTAAAATCAACTGAAAACATGTTCTATATCTATATGATATGCTAACTTAATGACTTAAAACCCAGAAACACGAAAAACACCGTAAAACCGGATTTACGCCGTCGTAGTAACACCGCGGGCTGTTTTGGGTTAGTTAATTAAAAACTATGATAAACTTTGATTTAAAAGTTTTTATTCTGAGAAAATGATTTTTATTATGAACATGAAACTATATCCAAAAATTATGGTTAAACTCAAAGTGGAAGTATGTTTTCTAAAATGGTCATCTAGACGTCGTTCTTTCAACTGAAATGACTACCTTTACAAAAATGACTTGTAACTTATTTTTCCGACTATAAACCTATACTTTTTCTGTTTAGATTCATAAAATAGAGTTCAATATGAAACCATAGCAATTTGATTCACTCAAAACGGATTTAAAATGAAGAAGTTATGGGTAAAACAAGATTGGATAATTTTTCTCATTTTAGCTACGTGAAAATTGGTAACAAATCTATTCCAACCATAACTTAATCAACTTGTATTGTATATTATGTAATCTTGAGATACCATAGACACGTATACAATGTTTCGACCTATCATGTCGACACATCTATATATATTTCGGAACAACCATAGACACTCTATATGTGAATGTTGGAGTTAGCTATACAGGGTTGAGGTTGATTCCAAAATATATATAGTTTGAGTTGTGATCAATACTGAGATACGTATACACTGGGTCGTGGATTGATTCAAGATAATATTTATCGATTTATTTCTGTACATCTAACTGTGGACAACTAGTTGTAGGTTACTAACGAGGACAGCTGACTTAATAAACTTAAAACATCAAAATATATTAAAAGTGTTCTAAATATATTTTGAACATACTTTGATATATATGTATATATTGTTATAGGTTCGTGAATCAACCAATGGCCAAGTCTTACTTCCCGACGAAGTAAAAATCTGTGAAAGTGAGTTATAGTCCCACTTTTAAAATCTAATATTTTTGGGATGAGAATACATGCAGGTTTTATAAATGATTTACAAAATAGACACAAGTACGTGAAACTACATTCTATGGTTGAATTATTGAAATCGAATATGCTCCTTTTTATTAAGTCTGGTAATCTAAGAATTAGGGAACAGACACCCTAATTGACGCGAATCCTAAAGATAGATCTATTGGGCCTAACAAACCCCATCCAAAGTACCGGATGCTTTAGTACTTCAAAATTTATATCATATCCGAAGGGTGTCCCGGAATGATGGGGATATTCTTAAATATGCATCTTGTTAATGTCGGTTACCAGGTGTTCACCATAAGAATGATTTTTATCTCTATGTATGGGATGTGTATTGAAATAAGAAATCTTGTGGTCTATTATTATGATTTGATATATATAGGTTAAACCTATAACTCACCAACATTTTTGTTGACGTTTTAAGCATGTTTATTCTCAGGTGATTATTAAGAGCTTCCGCTGTCGCATACTTAAATAAGGACGAGATTTGGAGTCCATGCTTGTATGATATTGTGTAAAAACTACATTCAAGAAACTTATTTTGTTGTAACATATTTGTATTGTAAACCATTATGTAATGGTCGTGTGTAAACAGGATATTTTAGATTATCATTATTTGATAATCTACGTAAAGCTTTTTAAAACCTTTATCTATGAAATAAAGGTTATGGTTTGTTTTAAAAATGAATGCAGTCTTTGAAAAACGTCTCATATAGAGGTCAAAACCTCGCAACGAAATCAATTAATATGGAACGTTTTTAATCAATAAGAACGGGACATTTCAATACAAGTATAGAAACAAGTTAGGAAGGTTGCATAATCATTTGGTTAAGTTTGACAAAAAGTCAAACTTTGGTCGGTCAAAGTCAACGAAAAAGTCAGCACGTTCGGGTCGGGTCCCGAACTATTTTTCTGAGGTTTTTATTCATATATAAACATGTTAGAACAAGTCTCATGTGAATCGGAGGTCCATAGGGTGCCAAACATTTTTCATATAATTGACATGTAGGTCAGAACCTGAACACGGCTTAAGCCGCGCCGCGACCCAGGATTGCCGCGCCGCGACAATACACGGGAGTCGGTATGTGACGACCCGGGAATTTCCGACTAAATTTAAACTTGATCTTTATATAATTTCGACACGATAAGCAAAGTCTGTAATGATGAGACTCAAAAACCTTGGAACGGTTCACATGAATGCATTTGCCCTTCTTGACAATTTCTGACGATTCACGAACAATTGTTTGTAAATAAATATATAGATATAAATATAAATACAAGTATACATAGATATTATTTTGAACTAATAAAATGCACTCCAATCAATTGGAATTTATAAATTGTAAAATATTAAATTACAAGTTCGAATATAACCGTTATGTTAATATTATTGACAATAATTTCATTATAAACACTAATATGAAAAGTTGAATAATTAATATTATTGATATTATTATATTATGTCTCCTTATAAAGTTAATATACATATATATATATATATATATATATATATATATATATATATATATATATATATATATATATATATATATATATATATATATATATATATATATATATAATTGATATATATATAATTATACAAACACTGATATATATATATATGTATATACAGAATTATAAAAAAAAACACATTTAAAAAAAATAGATACAGATATATATATATATATATATAAAGAAATCAGTATTATTATTTATTGTTATTATTAATATTATTTGATATTTTTATTATTTGAATAATTATTATTATTAATGTTAATGTTACTGTATTTATTATATATATAAAAATCTGAAAAGGATTCCATTAGTTGTACGTTCCCATCAAACTTTTAAAGCTTTCCTTTTCCTGTCTGATAAAGTAATTTGATCGAACCTTTCATAGCTTAAAGACAATTCAATAAACCCAAATTCTGTTACAAATCATATTCACCTTTTATTTTTTTTATTATTCTTCCTGTCCTTGCTAGATATTCCTGTCGACCAGCTGTTGAATATAACACACGAACTGAGTAAGGATATGGGTTAACATCATTCAGTTCTTCATCATCTTTCTCAAGTATCAAATTCAAATGACTCAGACTGTTGATTTTAAAACAGAAAAACCATGTATTACAGCTCGATATCTCTGCTTCCTCAACTTTTTGGCAAAAATTCGATTTTGAATCAAATTCCACAATGTAAAAATGCAATTGTGGTTGGAATCCCTTACCCAATCTATCTGCAAATTTTCAAATATCAATTTTTCATATGGATTATAAATTTACGAGTCAAAGTTTATAAAATAAAAGTCAACCTATTGTTTTTCATCAAAATTCGGATTCGTTGTTGTGTTTCAAGTTAAAATAATGATTTAGAAAGTTTATAAATATGATTTAGGAACTCTTTCATGTCGAGATTATTAACTAAAAAGTTCTTAAAGTGAAGAATCATTTTTTTTTTTTGAAGAACCACGAACAGCGACTGTGCTGTTTTTTTTTGTTTTTTTTCGCGTTTAATCAATTTAAATAAACACAGCAGTTAATTTAATTATTAGTAAATCCTAAACTCAATTTCATATTTACTGTTATGATTAAATGGTGCCTGGTTCGCTTGGGTTGAGGAAGAAGAAAAGGAAATAACAGAATACGGGTTTATAAATAATCAGGAGGGTAGTAAAATAGAAAAACGGGCCATGGTCTAATGGTTAAGATGAGTGATGGGTATTCGAGAGGTCGGGGGTTCGAGTCCCTGGCGAGGCAATATTTTTTTGGCGATTTCTTTTCTTGAAGGTAGTCTTTTTCTTATTATTATTATTATTATTATTATTATTATTATTATTATTATTATTATTATTATTATTATTATTATTATTATTATTATTATTACTACTTACTTACTTACTTACTAGTATTATTGTACTATTAAATTATTATCATTAATATAGATAAATTATAAAGATTATTAGTATTAACATTATTAGTATTAGTATTATTAATATTGTATCGTTATTTCAAACAAAAATTTTATTAAAAACTAAGTAGTATCATTATATTAACATTATAAGCATTATTAAACTTATCAACTTATATATATAAAATTTACATTTATTAGTATTATTATAAAACCTAATAGTATTATTACCCATATCTTAATACTTTCATTAAAATAACTAACAAATGATATTTGTATAACAATATAATTAATACACCAAAGTAAACTATATTAATATCTTATTTACTAAATTAAATAAGATGAATATAATGAAACATATAAGTTATTGATATTATAACTTATATTACTAATAATATACATATTTGTTCGATTTCAAGTATATGTATTAATATGTATATAACTGATATAGGTTCGTGAATCCGAGGCCAAACCTGCATTGTTCAGAATTATCATATGCATATTTTACTACAAAATATCGTATTGTGAGTTTCATTACTCCCTTTTTATATATACTTTTGGGCTGAGAATACATGCGCTGTTTTATAAATGTTTTACGAAATAGGCACAAGTACTAAAACTAATTCTATGTGGGTTTAAACCAGAAATATACCCTTAGCTTGGTAACATTAAACTACTTGTCTATGTACGGTAGGCGTGAATCCTAAAGATAGATCTATTGGGCCTGACAAACCCCATCCTGGCTATGGGATGCTTTAGTACTTCGAGGTTATTTTAAACACACCTGATCTGGTGTACTTCAGAGGGTAAAACATGAACGTTAAGGCTTGTTACCGGGTGCCTACAACTTATAGAATACTTTTATACACTTGCGAGTGTACATATATTTATAAATGGAAATCTTGTGGTCTATTAATATATTGAAATGATTGTTATGATAAACCTATGAACTCACCAACCTTTTGGTTGACACTTTTAAGCATGTTCATTCTCAGGTACGAATTAAGTCTTCCGCTGTGCATTTGCTCATTTTAAGGACATTACTTGGAGTCGATCATCGCAATGGGACCAAATGTTGATGACTTCATCCAGGAGGATTAGGACGGGTTGTTTCACGGTACCTGGTCAGTCTCAAATGTCCAAGTCTCAATTCAAAACACTTTCAATCATAACTCGCAAACCGCTAATACTTAGAACTCGTATCTTATATCGTTAGAAAGGTAATTTGACAAAGAACACAACTAAATACATTTCACCAACCAAAAACATTATTTGTAACAATCAGCTTTCCAAAGTAAATGATCAATTAATGCACACATTTAATACTCAAATTTGATAAGTGCACATTTATGATTCGAGCATTTAATGCATACATACAACATGCCGTTTTGTAGGTAATCGAGCATACAATACAACTAACTACTTACTAACAATAATTCATGGCATCCAATGCATCAAATATTCATTTCAAGCTTATCAAATCCTAACCCAAATTCACCAAAATCACTAATCAAGTTTATGGAGTTTTCTCAAGCAACCTACACATGAAATTGAAGCTAGTGATGTTAGGAACACATTTAATACATGCATTTATGGCATTTAATATCATTCAATCAACCAAATCACCAAATCAAACACACCAAAGTTTATGTTCATGCTAGTTACTTCAAATAATAAAATCGAACATATAAATCATATATTCATGTTAGACTTGAGCCATAGACACTAATTAACAACTTTATAAGTTAAAAACATCAAGAACACCAAATCTAGTGATTTTAGAAAGTTACCCAAATGTAATGAAGTCGGTATGGAATCGAAGAGGAAGTTGCAAGGATTCCAAATATGTAATTTGTTTTGCAAGACACCCGCTAGCTTGGATTTAGATGATGATTCTTTGTTTGAAGATTTGAGAGAAAAATGGAAAGTATAGAAAGAAAAGGAAAATGAAATGGAAAAGAAAGAGGAGGTGGGTTGACTAGTCAAATGCTAGTCACCTCTTTGGCACTTTGGCGAAACTAGTCCCTCGAGTTCGGTTGCGGGTGCGTGAATTACCTAAACGAGATATTTTTAAAACGCGTTTTAACGAGGGATGTCATAATCATATAACGGAATTTAAATAGTTAAACGAAAAAAGGCGGGATGTTACATTGTTAATAAAATTATTTCGAGTAATCGAAAAATCTTAACTCGCAGCGAGTGGGAAGATATGGGTTGTCGTTGTGTTTAACGTTTTTTAAAGTGTGTCCGTTTCTAATGTAGTTAGTTTCGTTTTGTTGACAAAAATATTTCGAGTTTAACGGTCGCGAAAAAATTTAACTCGCGGTGAGCGGGAAGATACGGGTTGTCGTTGTGTTGAGCGTTTTTTAAGAAGTGTTCATTTCGAACGTTATTTTTATCGTTTTGTTCATAATATTATTTCGAGTAAGACACTGCCGTCGAAAAAATTTAACTCGCGGCGAGCGGAAAGATACGTGCCGTCGTTGTCCGAGGTATTGAGCGTTTTTTTAAAAGTGTCCGTTTCGCGTATAGTTAGTTCCGTTGTGTTCGTAAGATTATTCTGAGTTGAACGGTGGGTTCGGAAAAATTTAACGTGAGGCGAGCAGAAAAATATGTCCCGTTAGTAAGACGCTGCCGTCGAAAAAATTTAACTCGCGGCGAGCGAAAAGATACGTGATGTCGTTGTCCGAGGTATTGGGCGTTTTTTTAGAAGTGTGTGACAACCCAGAAATTTCCGAACAAATTTAAACTTGATCTTTATATGTTTCCGACACGATAAGCAAAGCCTGTAATGTTGAAATCTCAAAAAAAAAAAAAAAAAGGAACTTTGAACTGTGTTCATGTATTCATTTAACCTCGACCAAATTTTGACGATTCACGAAGCAAAATATAAATGGATATGATTATATATGTATATTTGTATATATGTTATAACTTGAAAAGTTAACAGAGTATTAAATGTATAATGCTGTACATGAACGTATTTGTTTCAATATGATTATCGATGGAATTAGAAGATAATATCAAATGATTGATTTATCAGATACATTGTATGATTTCGAGTCTCTGTTATGAGGTCCACTATGATTTGAGAAATCTATTCTTTTTAACGATATTCGGAATAATTGGTAAAGTGATCTACATATGAGAACAAAGTGTCAAATAACGAAAATTAGACAAACGTTAGTGGGGAATTGAATTTCATAATATTCGATTGATCTATTTTCAATCGTGCGAAAAACGTTTTTCGATACAATAGGAATTGATTATAAAAATGTTTTTGTTTGAATAACTTAATTTGAATATATACAATAAGTTATAATATTAACGATTAGAATTAGATATTTAAATAACTCACAACGAGTATTACATTGAATATATATAGTAAACGATAGTAACACTTGTTTATTGATTCGACTGATAATTAAATATATTAATTAAAACGATTGAGAAATTAAAATAAATATTGGCGCATAAATGAATTATATCAAATTAAGTTCTAGAGCGTAAACGTTAGGTGATATAATAATATCTATTGTGTAAACGATTTTAATCTATATATATTAAACTTTGAAATATAATTAGTTTTTGAAAAAAAAATTATGTTAGTAAATAAATATTTCTAAAATATAAAAGTTTATATTTCTAAATGAAAATATATTTATATTTTACAAAGTGATAAAATATAATATTAACTTGGTCGTAAAACATTTTAAATTTAAAATAGTATTATTATAATATATATTGGTAAATAACGAGACGTCGATTTATAGAAGCAAATGACCAAAACACTCAAATGAATAAGTTACACTTTGAGTGAGATAATTTTTCATTGATTTGAGTCTTGTTATTGATAAAGGTACATTACACAAAACGTAAAGTACTAGTTTTCTAAGCGTACGAAAATGCGTTCGAAAAACCGGAACCGGTACTTAAGTCGAGGGTCAACGTACAACACATCGGTGTAAAAATTACAAATCAACTATGCACAAGAATATAACATAATATTTAATTAATTCTAAAGATTAAATATATTATATATTAAATAAATATATATATATGTATATCATAAAAGTGTCGGCAGATGAAAAGTGGTGGATATTTACTGTCCAAGGGTGCCATGCGATCGCATGGCATGTCACCCTCAAACCCATGCGATCGCATGGTGTGGGGTTCGTGATCAAATCCTTTAAAACTCGAACGAATTCTGTTATTGTTGCACACACTTCACTCATCTCTATCTATATTACTCGTATCTATTTGTTATTATTTATTATTATTATTATTATTATTATTATTATTATTATTATTATTATTATTATTATTATTATTATTAGTATTAGTTTTATTAGGAGCTATATTATTAGTATTATACATAAAATACTACGACGAGGTTCTGCTCGCGTGTTTTCAAAATGAGTTTTTCGATTGGGATAGAGCTAAGGAAATTATGGGTTATAACTATGGAGGTTATGAGTATGGTTCAGGGTATGCTCGTGAGGTCAATCTAGTATTTATCATCTTTGTTGCGTCTACGTACCTTTCCTGCAATATTGAATCACAATATTGATACGTGAGCACTCATAACTTAACTTTTATATATTATTAGTGTATCCCTGACTAGTGCTAGAGTATTTAGGATTATGCATGCTTGTACGTTTAATATTGTCGTTAGATAGTTTATGTTGAATCCTGAATTAGATACATATACTACTGAGATAGGGTATATGATATGCATGTCGTTGGAAAGCTGGCGAAAAATTAAGAACTTTTCATTTAGAACTCGAATGGTTTCGATGAACGGATTAAAAGATATAGTCAACTGAATTATTATTACTTCTAGTATATTTATTGTTAAAATGATTATTATTACTATCGTCGTTATTATCGTCGTTATAATCTAAATATTATTATTATTATTATTATCATCATTATCATTATCGTATTAATAAAAGGTATTATCATTAAAAATTGTTATTTTTATTAATATTACTATCGTTATTATCGTTAGGGTTATAATTAGTATTATTATTTATCATTAAAATAGTTATTAGTATTATCATTAATATTATCACAATACTTATTATTATTAGTATTATTATAATTAAAACTAATATTAGTAACATCTAATTATTATGATTACTACTATTATCATTATTATGAATGCGATATAAAAGACGACTAAAAGCTATTAACAAATTGATTAGGAAATAATGAGTATAAGTATCATGATGAAATTAAAATATTGAAAGGTATTGATTTAGATAAAAATATCGTTTTCATTATTATTATTAAAAGTATTGTTAATATTAAAACTATCATTTTTACAAAAAATTATTATTTATAGGAATATCAATGTTAATATAAAATATCATTATCATTTTAGTATTATGATTAATAAAAATTATTATTTTATCATAATATCATTTTTAGTAAATATAAATATTGTTATTATTATTAGTAGAATAATAATAATTATTATTACAGAATAATACAACTTTTACGTACTATTGTTATTATCGGTATTATTTTATCAAATAAATATGTGATACAAAGATATTTTACTACGTGTAGTAAAATTACATTAACAATACCTATCATATTATTTTGATATTAAATGAAATTTATAAATTTTATTACTTAAGATATATAAAAGGATATTTTTATTATATAAATTTTAAATATAAAATTTTATTTATTAATAAATGAATTATATTATTTACTCTAATAAAATCTATTAAAAATATTTAAATATATAAAACGACTATATTTACGCTATATAATAATCATGTATAGATTTTGGAAGTCATTTTGGTCAAGATGACTTTTGTTAACTTCTGCATATTAGTCTCGAGCATTAGGATTGTGATACACTACGACTAGACCTAAATTATTAAACAGATATTGACCAACATACAAATATATATATTTAATTTAGGTTCGTGAATCCGAGGCCAACCTTGCACTTGTTCAATGACATCATATGTATTTTTACTACGAAATACAGTATTGTGAGTTTCATTTGCTCCATTTTTAAATGTTTTTGCAATATATATTTTTGGAACTGAGAATACATGCGCTTT
Source organism: Rutidosis leptorrhynchoides (assembly GCF_046630445.1). Classification (NCBI taxonomy): domain Eukaryota; kingdom Viridiplantae; phylum Streptophyta; class Magnoliopsida; order Asterales; family Asteraceae; genus Rutidosis; species Rutidosis leptorrhynchoides. The sequence continues at coordinate 256,612,066 of NC_092334.1, forward strand.
TATAAATGTTTGACGAAATAGACACAATTAATTGAAACTACATTCTATGGTTGAATTGTTATACCGGATATCGCCCTTGTTGAACTTGGTAGCCTAAGAATTGGTGTTTATTATAATTGCCACCAATTGACGCGAATCCTAAAGATAGATCTATGGGCCTTGACACGCCCCAATCAGAGAATTTGAACTGCTTTAGTACTTCGATGTTTATATGTTTGGGGATATTCTAGATGCATTTTGTTAATGTCGGTTACCAGGTGTTCAAACTATATGAATGAATTTCAAACACTTGCGGGTGTATGATTATTGAATAAATGAAATCTTGTGGTCTATTAAAATTATAGAAATGATTGATTACGATAAACTAATGAACTCACCAACCTTTTAGTTGACACTTTTAAGCATGTTTATTCTCAGGTTTGAAAGAAATCTTCCGCTGTGCATTTGCTCATTTTAAAGATATTACTTGGAGTCATTCATGGCATATTTCAAAAGACGTTACATTCAAGTCGTTGAGTTCAATAGAGATTATTATTAAGTAAATGTCAGATTAGGTCATTTATAGGTTGGATATTATGAAATGGTATGCATGCCTGTCAACTTTCGATGTAAATGAAAGTTTGTCTTTGAAAACGAATGCAATGTTTGTAAAATGTATCATATAGAGGTTAAATACCTCGCAATGTATGCATATGTTATTGTATTCGTCCTTATAGATTAGGACGGGTCGCTTCATGTGGTATCAGAGCGGTGGTCTTAGCGAACCAGGTCTCATTAGTGTGTCTAACTGATAGTCTTTAGGATGCATTAGTGAGTCTGGACTTCGACCGTGTCTGCATGTCAAAAGTTTTTCTTATCATTTTTGTCGAAAATTAAATGCTTATCACTCTTAGTCTAGACACGTCTTGCTGCATTGATTGCATGAATAGTGTATAGACAAAATTCATATCTTAGCGTATCTGCTAAATCATATCTTATCGTATCTATTACTGTAAACTTTGCCTGACATATTCCGTAAATTCCTCCGTAATCTACGAAATCTTTTGATCTATATATATAGATATTTTATGTAATTAGAATACCATCCGATAGCCGAAAAATCATTTCATATCGAAAAATTAGTTATTCAATCGTAAGAAATGGAATTCGTCATTAGTTCAAGTCCCTCGGATTCCGAAATGGAATCCCACTCAAACTCCGAAAGCAGCGTGACTAGAATGGATCAACCAATTAGCCATCATCTATTCTGGATGAATTGTGGATGGGTTTGTAGCCTCCTTAATCATTGGAGACAAGAAGAAGGCGATCCTTTCCATCCACCACATTGCCCTCTTGGTGAAGAACCTGAAGCACTTACCGGCGAACCTGTCCGAAACACCATTTTCTCTCTCATTTCCAGAGTATCTCATCACGATTATATACTACATCAAATTCTAGATTTTATTTATCCGCTCGTCCGAACCGACAATCACCTCGGTGTAATATAAGAAGTCAACGAGCTTCGCGCTCGGGTGGTGGCTTTGGAGAATATGGTGCAAAGGTTACAAACACCAGCAGCAGCACCAGCAGCATAACCAGTACTACCATCACCACCACCAACAGTAACATCCGTATCCCACACTTCAACATCACAACCTATATGCCACGAGCACCAATGTCATACGCTCTATAGATACCAAGGAATACCAACAACAACAAACGATGAAGTATTGATTCATAACTTCATTGGAGAAACACTCCGTGGCGATTAGGTAACCTCCAAAGTCTTAGAGATTATCTATTCTAGCCCTAACCATAAACCAGACAAATGAACCAAAATGATAGGAGGGAGAATAGAAATCCTGACAAGAATGGTGCGTGAGTTACAAGCTAGACTTGTTTTACCAACAGCATCAACAGTACCATTAACCTCACCAGCACAGTCAGTGCCGTCAGCATCATCAGAATCAGCAGCACCTATAGCATCACAAACTCCTTCAGTTCAAGAATCACTGTGGACATCATTACGAATCAATAACGCGTATATTGTATCAACGAGTTATGAAGTATTAACTCATTTCCCTCTGAAGAAATTATATGTATATTTTATATATATATATAAATTTTGAGATCAAAATAAATCTTTCCGTACTAAGCTATTGTGTGTGAATCTTAACTACTCGGTTAATTCATATTACAAATATGCAATGATGTACGTCCTTCGTCAGTAACTTAACCATCGTTAACTACAATCTCTGCCTCAATTCAATAAAATTCCAATTCATAATAAATCAAGTGTATTATTCAAATATATATTTGATTTTACACTTTCATCATCGATGTACTCGAAACTTTTCAAATAACATCATTCGTACCTTGCGAAGTTCACAAGAACTTCACGAAAACCAACATCATGCATCAACAAATAACAAAGTATTGACTCATAATTTTAATATCATTGAAGAAATACTTATGTAATTTCTAAAGTTTTAGGGATTACTCAATTCTAGTTTCAACCGAAAATCAAATGAGTTTAATTTAATAATTAACTCATTAAATCTATGTTACATCTAAAGAAAATATACACAAATATATTTTCATAAATAATGTAATAAAATTCCTCTGTATGAAATATTAATTGTGAAAGTTTTTTTTAACGGGTTGGTAATACCCGAGAGATATATAAATTCACAATTAATATGTTACATTCTTTGAATCTGATTCAGCAATCATCAACTATACTCACTACTTTCACAACAATATACATTCTTTCAATAGAAATCAAAATAACCATATTCATTCAACTCCAATTACTGATTTTGAAATTTTGATTTGAGTATCATCACTCTTAGATTCTTACGTCTTTCAAAGCTATACTTTGACTTCAAAACTGTGCTAGAATATCATGTGTATATTAACGATTACAATCTGTGTTCAAACCCTTCGAAATCCCTGAAGACACTTCAAATAATGAGCAATCGAGATGATGATCCAACCATATGTTACCCACAGTTGTACACCTGAAAAAAAAACTTTCTAAACCAAAGTCATAGTTTAACACGTATCCGTGTCAGACCCTTTGGCATTTATTAGCTAAAATGACTTTTCAATTCCTTTCCAAAGTAGTCAGTTTTGTCACAGCTTCAGCAAGTCAACTTCGACTTTTCAATTGAAATAGTCTTATTATAACCTCGATATATACGATGATCGTTCGCCATCAGAGAACCGTTTATGTTCCACCACATTAACAATAAACTTACTAACAACTTCGCCGATCTTTGATTTTTAGAAAAATCGTTATATTCATTGGAATCCTATCATTTACTCATCCGCATCTTGTAACAAGAATTGTCATGTCAATTACTGGAAATCAGTAATCAGTATTTTGAAATCTCGCAGCATGTCTACGCCAAGAATTATATGTGAACATATAACGCCTATCTTCTAGACTTACATACTTTGAATGTGAAGTTTCTGAAAAACACCCTAAACTGCGAACTAGTTCTCCAAATTTTGAAAAATGCTGATGAAGCAGCAAAAAAAACTGTAAATGACCTTAACAGCCAAAAGTTTGATGATAAAGAATAGTGTGTTGGCAAAGCCTAGAAAAAGAGAAGGTTTGGAACTGGAAAACGAATTGAGCAAAGTATGAAGGAGGCTGTGGATAAATCACAAAGACTGAACCTGCCTTCAAAGAATCCAAATGATTCAGTATCTGCTGAAGTCATTAACGAATACCTTGCTCCTGACTCCAAACCCTTGCGGACAATATTCTTCATCATCCTCTGATATTAGAAATTCTAAGATATCATCGTATCTTTCATTATAAATATCCTCCATATTTCTGAAGATATTTCTATAATTATTTTTATCTGAAATCATTTACCTCTTTGCGCTATCTGTATTACATCATAAAATAAACTATTTTAGTTTCTAAATTCTGAAACCTTCGAATTTAAAATAAGAATGCTTTTGAAGTAGTGTTGGGAACTGAAGCATGAGTTAGTATAATATAATGATACTTGATTAACGTGATTATATTACAGTAAGTCATGCTGAGTTTCAGAATGGAACGTGATGATTCATAGATCATAATGTCATCATGTGCCATGTTATACGACCCTTGTATTCTATTTAACCTCTAAAATATCAAGAAAATATTTCGTGATGATTCGGTCTTTTCCAGGGTATTCTGGTAATTTAATAAATCAAAATTGTGCCATTACGATTTCCTTTTTAAAACATTAACTATGTTCATTCCAAAATTCATATCTGCGAATTCTAGAACATTATTCGCTTGATTTAAAATCGGGAAGATAAACAAAAGCATGAAGCTTCAAAATATCAATTGGAGTATAAGTCACAGTAAATTGGAGAGAGTATTAACTGTGAATATCAATGATTATGGAAGGACAGAAGAAGAGACATCGAAATATAAGGGAAGATATAAAATCCAATAACAATCCAGAAATTACAAACCATATATGTCTATACATATAGCAACATAAAGACATGGGAGAACTAAAAACACTATAAACCCAAGGGTATGGTAGAAGTAAATGGATTCTTCCGGCGGTAGATGAAAAAGAAGAATGACAGATATGAAAGTTAGGAGTATATCAAGAATCAGAACTGGATGAAGCATACTGATGAATGCTTTAAAATATGAGTTGAGGGAGAAAGAATAGAAGGTGTGAGTTGTAAGGAAACGAAGGGGGCGGATTTATAGTAAAACATTCGACAGAGCAATCAAAACAGATTATCACATTTAATTAAAGAGGATCCTAATTTCCTTAAATCCCGAAGAAATCAGATCTTATAAGATTTTCAAGATTTCCATCTAAAATCCCTTAAACTCCGAAAATCAACCGTGACTACGTCACCGGTTAAGTCGAACCTTCATTTACTCATTTCACTCTTTTGTGATAGCTTCACTCATACGTTTCGAGTAATCGAATTATCTTATCCATATTACTCAACAGTAATAAAACTCTATTTATCAGCTCATATTCGTCAGGAAAACATTCTTACTGTTAGCCATGAAGATATCGATCAAATTTCGGGACGAAATTTCTTAAACGTGTAGGTACTGTGACAACCCGGAAATTTCTGAACAAATTTAAACTTTATCTTTATATGTTTCCGACACGATAAGCAAAGTCTGTAATGTTGAAATCTCAAAAAATAAAAAAAACTTTGAACTGTGTTCATGTATTCATTTAACCTCAACCAAATTTTGACGATTCAATAACCAAAATATAAATGGATATGATTATATATGTATATGTGTATATATGTTATAACTTGAAAACTTAACAGAGTATTAAATGTATAATGCTGTACATGAACGTATTTGTTTCAATATGATTATCAATGGAATTAGAAGATAATATCAAATGATTGATTTATCAGATACATTGTATGATTTCGAGTCTCTGTTATGAGGTCCACTATGATTTGAGAAATCTATTCTTTTTAACGATATTCGGAATAATTGGTAAAGTGATCTACATATGAGAACAAAGTGTCAAATAACGAAAATTATACAAACGTTAGTGGGGAATTGAATTTCATAATATTCGATTGATCTATTTTCAATCGTGCAAAAAACGTTTTTCGATACAATAGGAATTGATTATAAGAATGTTTTTGTTTGAATAACTTAATTTGAATATATACAATAAGTTATAATATTAACTATTAGAATTAGATATTTAAATAACTCACAACGAGTATTACATTAAATATATATAGTAAACGATAGTAACACTTGTTTATTGATTCGACTGATAATTAAATATATTAATTAAAACGATTGAGAAATTAAAATAAACATTGGCGCATAAATGAATTATATCAAATTAAGTTCTAGAGCGTAAATGTTAGGTGATATAATAATATCTATTGTGTAAACGATTTTAATCTATATATATTAAACTTTGAAATATAATTAGTTTTTGAAAGAAAAAAAAATATTATGTTAGTAAATAAATATTTCTAAAATATAAAAGTTTATATTTCTAAATAAAAATATATTTATATTTTACAAAGTGATAAAATATAATATTAACTTGGTCGTGAAACGTTTTGAATTTAAAATAGTATTATTATAATATATATTGGTAAATAACGAGACGTCGATTTATAGAAGCAAATGACCAAAACACTCGAATGAATAAGTTACACTTTGAGTGAGATAATTTTTCATTGATTTGAGTCTTGTTATTGATAAAGGTACATTACACGAAACGTAAAGTACTAGTTTTCTAAGCGTACGAAAATGCGTTCGAAAAACCGGAACCGGTACTTAAGTCGAGGGTCAACGTACAATACATCGGTGTAAAAATTACAAATCAACTATGCACGAGAATATAATATAATATTTAATTAATTCTAAAGATTAAATATATTATATATTAAATATATTATATATTAAATATATATATATATGTATATCATAAAAGTGTTGGCAGATGAAAAATGGTGGATATTTGCTGTCCAAGGGTGCCATGCGATCGCATGGCATGTCACCCTCAAACCCATGCGATCGCATGGTGGGGGGTTGGTGGCCAAATCCTTTAAAAATGGAACCAATTCAGTTATTGTTGCACACACTTCACTCATCTCTATCTATATTACTCGTATCTATTTATTATTTATTATTATTATTATTATTATTATTATTATTATTATTATTATTATTATTATTATTATTATTATTATTATTATTATTATTATTATTATTATTAATATTAGTTGTTATTATTATTATTATTATTATTATTATTATTATTATTATTATTAGGAGCGATATTATTAGTATTATACATAAAATACTACGACGAGGTTCTACTCACGTGTTTTCAAAATGAGTTTTTCGAGTGGGATAGAGCTAAGGAAATTATGGGTTATAACTATGGAGGTTATGAGTATGGTTCAGGGTATGCTCGTGAGGTCAATCTATATTTATCATCTTCGTTGCGTCTACGTACCTTTCCTGCAATATTGAATCACAATATTGATACGTGAGCACTCATAACTTAACTATTATATATTATTAGTGTATCCCTGACTAGTGCTCGAGTATTTAGGATTATGCATGCTTGTACGTTTAATATTGTCGTTAGATAGTTTATGTTGAATCCTGAATTAGATATATATGCTACTGAGATATGGTATATGATATGCATGTCGTTGGAAAGCTGGCGAAAAATTAAGAACTTTTCATTTAGAACTCGAATGGTTTCGATGAACGGATTAAAAGATATAGGCAACTGAATTATTATTACTTCTAGTATATTTATTGTTAAAATGATTATTATTACTATCGTCGTTATTATCGTCGTTATAATCTAATTATTATTATTATTATTATTATTATTATTATTATTATTATTATTATTATTATTATTATTATTATTATTATTATTATTATTATTATTATTATCATCATCATCATTATCATTATCGTATTAATAAAAGGTGTTATCATTAAAAATTGTTATTTTTATTATTATTACTATCGTTAGGGTTATAATTAGTATTATTATTTATCATTAAAATAGTTATTAGTATTATCATTAATATTATCACAATACTTATTATTATTAGTATTATTATAATTAAAACTAATATTAGTAACATCTAATTATTATGATTACTACTATTATCATTATTATGAACGCGATATAAAAGACGACTAAAAGCTATTAACAAATTGATTAGAAAATAATGAGTATAAGTATCATGATGAAATTAAAATATTGAAAGGTATTGATTTAGATAAAAATATCGTTTTCATTATTTTTATCATTATTATTATTAAAAGTATTGTTAATATTAAAACTATCATTTTTACAAAAAATTATTATTTATAGGAATATCAATGTTAATATAAAATATCATTATCATTTTAGTATTATTATTAATAAAAATTATCATTTTATCATAATATTATTTTTAGTAAATATAAATATTGTTATTATTATTAGTAGAATAATAATAATTATTATTACAGAATAATACAACTTTTACGTACTATTGTTATTATCGATATTATTTTATAAAATAAATATGTGATACAAAGATATTTTACTACGTGTAGTAAAATTACATTAACAATACCTATCATATTATTTTGATATTAAATGAACTTTATAAATTTTATTATTTAAGATATATAAAAGGATATTTTTATTATATAAATTTTAAATATAAAATTTTATTTATTAATAAATGAATTATATTATTTACTCTAATAAAATCTATTAAAAATATTTAAGTATATAAAACGACTATATTTACGCTATATAATAATCATGTATAGATTTTGAAAGTCATTTTGGTCAAGATGACTTTTGTTAACTTCTGCATATTAGTCTCGAGCATTAAGATTGTGATACACTACGACTCGACCTAAATTGTTAAACAGATATTGACCAACATACAAATATATATATTTAATTTAGGTTCGTGAATCCGAGGCCAACCTTGCACTTGTTCAATGACGTCATATGTATTTTTACTACGAAATACAGTATTGTGAGTTTCATTTGCTCCCTTTTTAAATGCTTTTGCAATATATATTTTTGGGACTAAGAATACATGCACTTTTATAAATGTTTGACGAAATAGACACAAGTAATTGAAACTACATTCTATGGTTGAATTGTTATACCGGATATCGCCCTTGTTGAACTTGGTAGCCTAAGAATTGGTGTTTATTATAATTAACACCAATTGACGCGAATTCTAAAGATAGATCTATGGGCCTTGACACGCCCCAGTCAGAGAATTTGAACTGCTTTAGTACTTCGATTTTTATATGTTTAGGGATATTCTAGATGCATTTTGTTAATGTCGGTTATCAGGTGTTCAAACCATATGAATGAATTTTAAACACTTGCGAGTGTATGATTATTGAATAAATGAAATCTTGTGGTCTATTAAAATTATGGAAATGATTGATTACGATAAACTAATGAATTCACCAACCTTTTGGTTGACACTTTTAAGCATGTTTATTCTCAGGTTTGAAAGAAATCTTTCGCTGTGTATTTGTTCATTTTAAAGATATTACTTGGAGTCATTCATGGCATATTTCAAAAGACGTTGCATTCAAGTCGTTGAGTTCAATAGAGATTATTATTAAGTAAATGACAGATTAGGTCATTTATAGGTTGGATATTATGAAATGGTATGCATGCCTGTCAACTTTCGATGTAAATGAAAGTTTATCTTTGAAAACGAATGCAATGTTTGTAAAATATATCATATAGAGGTCAAATACCTCGCAATGTATCCATATGTTATTGTATTCGTCCTTATAGATTAGGACGGATCGCTTCAAAGTGTCCGTTTCGCGTATAGTTAGTCCCGTTGTGTTCGTAAGATTTTTTGAGCTGAACGGTGGATTCGGAAAAATTTAACGTGAGGCGAGCGGAAAGATATGTCCCGTTAAAAATATGTGTGAAGTTTATTTAAGTTTTTTAACTAAAATAATGAATTTACATTTTACACCCTGATCTGGGGACTGAATTTGAAAGTGGAATAAAGTATGAGGGGGGTGTTTGTTTTTTTGTGGTTGAATGTGGTTTTGACCATATTTTGGGTGTTGTTGGGTGCTAAACGACCAAAATGCGGTGTGATTTTATTATGTATGATAATGATAATGATAATGATAATGATAATGATAATATTACGTTTGTTAAATTCAGTTGAAGTAGCAAAATAAAATAAACATAAAATGTAGCAACAATTAAAAGAAAAGAAAATCGATAACTCTAAGGGGGGGTTTTGTGAAATAAAAAAATAAGTAGTAAATTGAAACACCAACGTGGACGCCTGTCCACCTTTCATTTTTCTGTCATCTCTTTCAGACATCTCCCTTCCTCAACTTTTTTGTCATCTCCTTCATCATCTCCAGCAAAGAGCCTCCATTGAAGCAAGATTTAAAATTTTCAAATTTTAACTTTGATTGTAGTTTATACCCTATACAAAACATATATATGCATCGTAATACCTACAAATCGTCACCAAGTTGTTTAATATAGCATAGCATGTACTGAAATTTGATGCCCCGAAATTTTTGATGCCCGGTTTGCACGCTTCGACCGGCCCCAGGCCCGGCCCTGCTTGTTACCAGCTAAACTCATTGGTAAATTAAATTGTTTATTGACATCAATAAATTTCACACATTTTTAGACGGTTTTAAAGAAGGCTTGTGTGGCTGAGCAAGAACAACACAGATTGTAGAGGCAAACAAGAATGAATGTTGACATACAAGTATTAATAAACAAATCATCCGAATTGGAAATCATTGAAACATTTTATGCAATTTAAAGGCATCTTCTTGATGAAATGCAGGCAAGCATCTTTGTTATTGTTAGCGTCAAAATAAGGGTTCTCGGTGATTCAGAAGTACATTCTGCATGTTAAATATTTATAATTTTATCTTAATTACTGATTAGGATATGCAATGAATACTTACATGTTCTTGCACAATGTGAGCACAGATTGACAACACTAAGGGTGGCTAGGGAAGATGTAGATGATACAACAGTTGGACCTGTCCATTAGCATGGTCACATTTTTCTTTGCTCTTAATAGATTCTCAGAAGCAGTTGTGTCGTGCAATAAGCTACTTGCTTTAAGTTTAAGACTGCTTAATTACATTAATGTTTTAAACTACTTGTAGAAAATTGTATTCGAATCTTTAGCACTGTTGCAAAATACCCCGTCTCGAGCCGTTGCGACGCCCGTTGCGACGGTTTGGTGACTAGTCCGTCCCGTCTCGAAGAAAACCGTCTAATTTGACAGTCAACGGTTAAAATTCGGGTCAAAATTGAAAAAAATCAGGTCAAAATCTCTCAAAATTCGGAAAAGCCAGAAAGTCTGTAAAATCAGTCAAATTTGTCGTATTTAGGCTTGAATTTTCTGTATTATATCAACGGTAATAGCGATTATGGGTAAAAATTAGTCAATTAAAGTTTTTTAACTTTAAAATATGTACACATATATACATTTATATACTTATATATTTAAAAGTCAACTTTGGTCAACGTCCGTCTCGACCCCATTTCGAACGTCTCGACCTTTTTAGGACCCGACCGTCTCGACCCCGTCTTACGTCTTATGTCTTTTGCAACCTTGATCTTTAGTGTATTTATATCTTACCCCACCCCCACCCAATTCTTGGTCAAAACGACAAGGGAAGAAAAAAAGGGGAACAAAAACCAACTCAACCCCTTAAAAATATGCCAACTTATACCACAACTCTCAAATCAGGGGTATAAAGTGTAAAATTAGTATTTTAATTAAAAATCTTAATTAAACTTCAGCCATATTTTCAACGGGACATATTTTTCCGCTCGGCTCGCGTTAAGTTTTTTCGAACCTACCATTCAACTCAAAAAAAATCTAGCGAACACAACGGGACTAACTATACGCGAAACGGAAACTTCTAAAAAAAACGCTAAATACCTCGTACTATATTCAATACTCAACGAGACATATTTTCCCGCTCACCTCGCGTTAAATTTTTTCGAACCCACCGTTCAACTCAAAAAAATCTAATGAACACAACGGGACTAACTATACGCGAAATGGACACTTCTAAAAAAAATCTAAATACCTCGGACTATATTCAATACATACACACATCTATAATAAACTCTCCAAACTAACTACATCATATCGATAATTCTGTTTCCTTTTTTTTACACAATCTTCCTGCCGTTAAAAATACATAGGCCATTAGGTACACTGGATACTAACTACGTGTATCTAAAAACACCCGTAGCAAAATGTTTTTACTTCTGTAAATAAATAACGCTTCGTTAACTATGAAAACGCACCCCAAAGGTCCCGCGGCATCGCGCGTGCCCGCTTTACTAGTTTATATCTTTTATTAATAATTAACTGTATTCATTTACTATATTTTGTACCAATTTGAACCCATTGTAGAAAGCATACATTCACGCGATTAGAATTTATTGTCATATTACGCCACCATCGAGGATTTTTTTTTCGTCATCATTCAACAATTGTGATCATGTTTTTGACTCATTTTGAAAAATTTGAGAAATTTTAAAATATGAATTTTTTTAAAATTATTGAAGATTTCAAAAGCCAAGTTGTAACTGTTTAATTAAGCAAGATGTTATCACTATTATGATTTGAATTGTACAGATACTTCAATGAAATTTGGTGTTTTGTAGTGTTTTTATGTTTTCGTGTGCGTTTGTGTGTTAAAAGGAAGTAAAGTCTTCCTGATGTTCCATTTTAAAACTTGGAAGTAAAGTCTTTCAAGTTTCGTTTCACTTGATATAGCATCTTCATAAACTATATCATTTCATACTAACATCTTTTTAGATACTTAAAAGGATATATTAAGGTGTTAAGAACGGTTAGACCCAGAAAGGAATCTTGTATTCCTATATTAGCTATGCTACTCTATTCGAGTGTCTAAGGTCCGCAATGCATCCCAGTAGAGGTATGCACGTGGCCCTAACAAAGGCCACTACCATACTTAACGACAGTTAAGGGTAGTGTCGAGAGCTGGGCATAATCGATCTAATCATAATCACGATAACCTAGTTCCTAGTGACATATCATTTTAGAAAGCGTGCTAAACTGGTAGGGTTCTAGAGTTTCCACAAAGGTCTATCTGATTAATCTAAGCGTGTCCACATTATCGAAAATCATGGTAAACCTCGTCCTCTTTATCCTTAGTTGTTCTTTGCTTGCCAGCTAATTTAAGTTTATTTAATTGTTCATCTCATGTTTAAATTATATCAAAACAAACCAAAGCAACTATTCGATATCTACATTTAATTTTAAGAACCAAATGGCTAGTATCTATGAAAATTTCTAACTGGACTTGGTGGTTGAATTTTTCGCACAGTCTTTTGATCAGGACACGTAAAAATTTGTCTTTATGATTAACGACGCGTAAAAACTTGACGTATGAGGAGTAAAAAAAAAAAAAATGGTTGACCATATACTTCAACAAATGTGTGAAGAAAGATACTTGTGTGAAAAGAATTTCTACTACTTCCCCCTCATCTCCAAAATAAGTGACCGAGCTACAAAACAAGCACAGGCTGTGGAAATGGCAACAATGGCTTCCCATTTCTTCCCAACTTCCTCTCGCATACTTTCACCAATAACCAATACCCTATCCACATCTTCATATGTTAAATCTTCTTCTTTATCCACCAATTTTATGTCTCACCACGTCGGGACCGGCGTTACAAGCGATTTCGCTGTTCATAAGATCCGACCCGCATCACTCAACCCGTCCTCAAACTCTCATGGAAAACGACTCGGTGTTACCATGGTACTATATTATCCTCTCCCTCTTTTTTAATGTTATAATCCTTTGTTTCATTACCTTTATTTATTATTAATTAATGATGATTATCATAAATATAATCATAATAGCGTTTGAGGATTTGTATGTTATGTTAATATAATATAATAGTGACAGAATGACATTAATCAACTGAAGATTAACAATTGTGTTTCCCCTTCCAATTTTGCAATTTTTTTTTTTTTTTTTTTTTTTTTTTGAACAGCAGTTGTATAACCCGCCCTGCCCCAGAGGAAACCCGGACCAATCCAAGGCATGGGTGGTAAAACCCCCATCCCCCGCAATGCGTTTTGCGAAAGGCACCTTTGGGTGCAATTCTGTTTAGCTAGCTCCCGGTACTATTCCTAGGTTTCAGAAGGCTATATGTTTGTATGTGTATTCAGTTTTTTAGAAATAAATGACATAATCCTTGTGTAAATAAATAGATTGCATTGCAGAACAAGAAGAAGAAGAAAGTGTATAGGTGTGATTATATATATACGTATAGAAATTCAGAAGACAGTAAACCTAAATGTGATGTACTTTAGGGGTCATTTTTTGGAAGTTTTTTGAATGCATTCTTTAAATATTCTGATACACTTGAACTGAGAAAAGATTTCCTTAGATAGTGCCTGAGTTAACTGCGCGTAGCAGTTACAAGCATGTTCTCCATTATCCCTCTAGGATATTTTATTGATCTATCGGCTAGTTGTATGCTTATTCTGGTAAGACGTGTCTAGACTTTAAGGATGATAAGTAAATAATTTTCGACACGTAATGATAAGCAAAACTTTTGACATGTAGACACGGTCGAACTCCGCGAGTCGCGGAGTTTGGAGGGTAAATCCCCGCGACTCAAGAAAACATTTTAGTTACAAAGTTTGACTGAAAGTAGTCTTAACCTCCAACAGTGTTATTGTATAACGACCTAATTTACGAGAAACAACTAAATAATATAGTTTGCTAGTTCTTGGAATATATATATATATATATATATATATATATATATATATATATATATATGTATTTTATTATTTTATTTTATTTTATTTTATGTTAACAGGTGATTCCTTTTTCAAGGGGTAGTGCGTGGGAGCAACCACCTCCAGATTTGGCATCGTACTTGTACAAGAATCGAATTGTGTATTTGGGCATGTCTTTAGTTCCCTCTGTGACTGAACTAATACTGGCAGAGTTTCTTTATTTACAATATGAGGATGACAAAAAGCCTATATACCTTTACATTAACTCTACTGGAACCACCAAGGTATTGACTTCTTTTATTCTAGATACTTATATTATATACTTGTAACATTTTAAATATTTTAAATACTATTCGCTTTACCCTATAATAAATGCAAGGGTTAACCAAACACATAGTATTAGTATGATGGAATTATGATACCACTTTAAACATGTTTCTTCAAGTGTTGAAACAATGTTTCTTCAAGTGAGTTAGTACCAAGAATGATTAGACTATGAATATACGATCGTGATATTAGTACGTATTCGTATTTCACAGGGTGGTGAAAAGCTGGGCTATGAAACGGAGGCTTTTGCAATTTATGACGTTATGAGGTAGCAGTTTTTCATGCCTCTCATAGTCTCATAAGTATTTCTATTTCATTTATGCATCATCATTCCAGTAATTGTTTATTACATCATCAATTGGAACTTGGTTGTTACTCTACCCTGGATTTATTAATCAACTAATGAAATGGTATTTAATGAAAATGTGGCAAAGACTAGTTTTTCCTAGTGGGCAACAGGTAAATGAGTTTTGTTTGGATTTTTATTTCTAGTTACTAGTTACAGCAAGTCTGGTTAGGTGACATGTGAACACATGTGTATCCGTTTTTGTGAATTATTAATAATCCACAGATAATTAGTATATGTTAAAAATGATTAGGAAAAGTGTAGCTATTAATACATATGTATAACAGTGAGTTCGGTCTAACCGATTTAATCAATTCTTTTGCAAATTTATACAACTTTATATGCGCATTTTGTTACAGTATCAAAAAAGGCGTTGGACATCCGACTTGACACCAGATAACTCTCACAACGTTTGTTATAGGGCGTTGAGGTGTGTTTTTTCATGGGCGTGGAGCGTATAACAACATAAGTTACAACTTAATAGTTTTTTTTTTTTTTTTTTTTTTTTTTTTTTTTTTTTTTTTTTTTAAGAGAGAGAGAAAAACTTCCATCTTCAATGGCTAAATCTTTTGAAAGCTTTTCAACTATTTAAATCAAATAAACAAATAAGGTATAGATTTGGAAGATAAGAGCTTCTCTTCATCTCTCTCTACATAAGTTGATTTTTAAAAACCTATATATCGGAAATTATTGTTGTGCTCTTAGATTCTTTGAAATTGAACATAAGCTAGCTAAGTAAGTTATAATTGTCAACTCAAGATTCATTGTTTGAGGATGCATTACTATTACTATTACATCAATGTAACAGTACTGTTATAGTGATTGCATTATATGTTATGTAATACGCACACAATGAAGGGTGGCAGTTTAACAAAAAGATAAAGCTGATGTCGCTACAATTTCATAGTATTTGAGTGCTTTTTTGTAGTTTGATGATTTCGGTATTCACAGATATGTGAAGCCGCCGATTTTTACGCTATGTGTTGGCAATGCATGGGGAGAAGCTGCTTTGCTTTTAGCTGCTGGGTCAAAGGGAAATCGGTCTGCCCTGCCCTCATCAACGATCATGATGAAACAGGTATTTTTTGCACCTATGCTTAAGATTATTTTCTAAACTTAATAGTGTTACTCAATTCTTATGTAGCCAATTGCAAGATTTCAAGGTCAAGCATCAGATGTTGAGATTATGAGAAAAGAAATAAAGAACGTCAAGACTGAACTGGTATTTATATCAGATCAGAATATATTCTACCAAAAAAAAAAAAAAAAAAAAAAAACCCACTATGATCAATCAATTACGTAAATAATTTATTTTGTTTTGATCATTGAAGGTGAAACTGTATGCGAAAGAAATAGGCAAAACATCTGAGCAGATTGAAGAAGATATAAGGCGTCCAAAATACTTTAGTCCTAGTGAGGCAGTTGAATATGGAATCATTGATAAGGTACTACTCCATTAATGTTCTAAATATGATTTCTAAAACTATATACTCCGTAATAGTTACTAATTAATGATGTACGCATGATTGCTAAAACTATAATATAATTAAATGTTAATAATATTAATAATATAATTTTTTACATTGAGTGATTTGAAGGTACACTTTGGATGACTGTATATTTTGCTAATTGTTTAGTGTTTAACTTGTTACTGGAAAAACATAGATCCAAATTGACCCATTTACTGGTAAATGGATTGAAAATTTTACCTCTGATTCTCATATACATGGTTTGTGTTACTTATTATTTATTTATAGGTTATTTATAACGAGAGGGGGAGCGAAGATAGAGGAGTCCTTTCTGACTTGAGGAGAGCACAACTGCTTTGAAAGCTGTCAAATGGTAGTCAACACACAATTCTTTCTTTCTCACTATGGATTTGTAACAGTTGTGATATATGATGGCTGTGGTTGGGGTTTTGTTGACATCAAGACACTCATCTCAGGCCGAAAAAATTAAAATGTTCAAATATCTATATATGGATTTGGTTATAAGCAGCAGCATGTAGTAGTATTGTAAAAGGGAAGACATTTTAAAGGATGCTTGTTAACCGAAAAGCTTTTTGTTAATTCAATTACACTTTAATAAATATGATTGTTTACTTCTTACCTCTCTTATACCCCACTTTTGTGGGATTGAGTTTTGTTGTTGTTATTGTTGTTTAATAAATATGATTGACACCACCCAGTCTCGTGTTTGCAAACTTTATGTTATTGCAATTGTATATTTCTGCCTCTTATTACATGTAATTGTTGATGTGGCACCTATTTTTAGTGGTGTCAGATTATGTGGCATCTTATGTGACTGTCACGTCATAAAAATATGGAGTACCGAAACAATAAGTTACTGGATACATACAATTTTGATAGTATTAAAGCTTACATAAAATTGATCAAAATATAGTTAGAATATACACAATAGATATTGAATCGAACATTGTGGCGTCTTGGAAAAAGCTGCACACTAAGAATATTTTTTTCATTGCATACTTTGCGCAGAAAGATTGGAGGTGGTCATAGCATTAAGTTTTACACATATGAATTTCTAACTTTTACTCACGTCCGATACAATACAAATTACCACCATGTCCACTGGTCAACAACTTGAATCCACAAATTTCCACTGTCAATCCAATTATCCAAGTCAAATTTCACGTTTCTAAGTCATTCTGTATTGAATTTTTCGCAATCTGTCATCAAATTCAACTCTTAACATAGTCAACATTTCACAATTATTCCAAGCTCAGGCAATAAAATTAGTTATCAGTCTAAGTCATGTGTCTATGTCCACAAAATTGTCCTTAAGTCAAGGTAATATCCCATATTACTCGTCTTATTTCCAATCATATAAAAGTCCCAATGTTCAACTCAGTCCACGAATAGCACATGCCACCTACTTTCTTTTTTTTTTTTGCTTCCCAGAAACTCTGTATGACTCACCATAATACACTTCTATTGGCCAGACACAAGTATATTATCCTGAATCACACCTTCATTCTGAGTCGCTAGAAACGAAAAAAATACTACTTGTTCCATCCACTAACTTAAGTCCAACGAGTCTCCTCAAACGCTTCGGCAATAACTAAGCTACTTAATAATTAATCAATCACACCATATGTCCAATCATAGTTATTTAAACATTGTTCATCAAATGTTCAAATATAATCTACCAACATTACCACACATCCAACAAGCATAGGAAATATCTGGTCAATAAAGTTCACTACCGACATATCACTCATACTCACGTCACTATCTAACGACTTTATGTCGTCAAAAGCCCACTGAATAAAGATACCCAACACATCTCTATCCAAGTCACGGTCTTTAATCTCAAAAAAGTTAACCTAAGGGTCAACCTTACCCCACAAAGCATACAAGGGTCGCAACCAAAACATACCGCAACATAGCCCAACAAAATAAATCTTACACTACCATCAAGATCTACTAATCTAAAACACACACATATGTATATATTCACAATCATATACATATATACAACTAAACAGTACAAGGATTTTAAAGCATACCTGTATTCACATCATAATGGAGAACCAGAAGATCCACCTACCGATCCTAACTGCGCTCCTGGCCCCGCCCCAGAACCTGATCCTCTTACATACGGACACTGAACTGACATATGCCCCACTTGATGACATTTCCAACATACATCCTCTTGGAATGAACACATCCGAATCTAGTGTCCCACAATACCACATCTCAAACATCTTTTGGTTGAATCTGAACAGCTAGAAAACAGTCATTAAACAACAACAGTCAGCACTGATCTACATCCGTACGGTTGCAGGTGTAATCGTACGGTTACAAGTCCATCCGTACGATTGCACATGCATCCGTACGGTTGCACACTCGCTGCCCGGTTGCACCAACACCACTGCATCTGTATGATTGCACATGCACCCGTACGGTTGCACAGCCTACCTGTGCGGTTGCAAGCTGCAACTGTACGGTTGTATTCATCGAGCAGCAGCAGCAGAAACTGACGGGTTTCGAACTAAAATCACCCAAATCTCGATTTCTAAACGTTTTGACATCGAACGAAGCTTAGAAAACGTTTATAACAACTAAAGGAACATAAACCATAACATTTTACACCAAATCAACATCAAAATCAACCAATTTGACATCAAAACCCACTTTGATAAAACCCTAACTAAAAATTCCATTTAAACTCAGATTACAACATGAAAATGGATGATTGTTACCTTGCTATGATCACGAAATCAGTAGCAACTGATTACACAACACAATTTAGACACAAAATCGAGATCTAAGAGATTATGGTTTCAAGGGAGTGAAAGTTAGGTACGGAGTGTATTAGAAACTTCAAGAAAATGAGAGAAGAAGATGGTCATAAGCTTATATATTTATGTTAAATACAATACCCCATCACACACGGGTATTTACCAGTTATCTGATATCTTTCGTAGTAAATTTGACTACCCTAAGGAGTCCAAATTAAATAAATGAACCTGTTCTGTGACCCTTGTCCAAACTGGTCTCAACTAAACAACCAAATAATTATAAACATATAATTATTATAATAACATACAAACACACCCAAGGTCAAAAGGGTCATTTCAACTAGGCCCGGTAACAGGATGTTACAAAGATAGTCGAAGTTGAATACCATTTGATTTGAACAGTTAGTGGAGACGAGTGTTATCGAATTCCCCCTTGATCACATTGGAAAGCTTTAATTTCACTGTTAAATTGTGTTTTAACGAATGCTTGAAATTGTACAAATATATTGAATACTTCAGATTTATTGCTTAGTGGAAACACCCATAAATAGTGTGAATAATGATCCAAGAAAATAACATAGTATTTAAAACCACTAAGACTTAAAACTAGAGAAGTCCATAGATCAGAATGAATAATATCAAATGCAGAAGTAACATGCGAACTAGAACTGTTGAACGGAAGTCTCACGTGTTTGCCAAGTTGGCATGAATGACAAAACTCGGGAGGCTTCGTTTTATTACAACCTATGAAATTATTAGAAACAAGACGACGAAATGATTCAACGCTAGGATGTCCGAGATGTTGATGCCAGGTAGTGGAGGTAGTGAGGAGACAATGTTGAACAGGTGTAGATGACTGAGGTGTGAACGGGTAGAGATCTCCGGTGCTGTCACATCGGAGGAGCAGGCGGTGAGTCAAGTAGTCTTTAACAGAAAATCAAACTCGTCAAAACAAACAGAAACTTTATTATCACGGGCAAAACGACGAACAGAAATAAGATTTTTTCACAATGTTAATGCTGATGGGACTTTGAGCAGGTATAAGGCTCGACTAGTCGCTAATGGTCGTAGCCAGCAGGTTGGTATTGATTGTGATGAGACGTTTAGCCCGGTTGTTAAATCGGCCACCATTCAGACTGTTCTCAGTCTTTCCATTTCTCGACACTGGCCCGTTCATCAGCTAGATGTCAAGAATGCTTTACTTCACGGTCACCTTTCTGAGACTGTCTATATGCATCAGTGATGTTTTAGCAGAGTGGTATAAAAATACTATTAATTTTAGCAGGAAAATACTATTAAATACGATACAATTTTACACAAGATATTTATTTATTTAGAGAATGGATATACTTAAACCTTGCTACAACACTTATAGGCAGTGTACCTAATCGTACAGTAGTGTAGTTTTTAGTAAGTCCGGTTCGTTCCACAGGGAAAATCTTTAAACAAAGCTTAACGCTATATTAGTTTACTTTTATAAAAATACAAATATATATATAAGTAATATTATTATTATAAAGGGGGGTTTTTTACCGTTTAATGACCGGTTTGTCGATTTTAAAACTTTAGTCGCAGTTAAAACCAAATGTAAAATATTAAAAATAAATACAAGACTTAAATTAAAGCGTAAAGTAAATAACGATAATGAAATTGCGAATAATAAAAGTGCGATAAAATAAACTTGCGATAATTAAAAAGTACGATAATTAAAAGTGCAATTAAATATAATAACAATAAATAAAAGTGCTATAATTATAAGTGCAATTAAATATAAAATAAAGAAAATTAAATATGAAATAAAAGAATTATGCTTATTTAAACTTCCGTAATCATGATGTTTGACGTGTTGATTTTAGTTATATGCCCATGGGTTAATTGTCCTTTGTCCTGGATTATTTAATATGTCCGTCTAGTTTTTGTCCATAACAGTCCATCAGTCATAAATATAAAGTGCGAGTGTCCTCGTCAAATTATCCTTATACCCGAAGTTAAATATTCCAACTAATTGGGGACTTAAACTGTAACAAGATTTTAATACTTTGTTTAATAATTACACCAGGATGTCGACTGAGTGTAACCCAAGGTTTTAATATTTTGTTATCAATTATACCAAGTGTCCTTGTACATAATTTCACCCCTGTTTTAATTATTCTAGTGGCTATTAATCCATTCCCGTGTCCGGTTAAATGAACGATTATTCGTACATATAAATACCCCTCCCATCGTGTCCGATCGAGTGTATATGGTAATTTATAGGGACGCCCAATTGTAAATCTTTATATTAATATTAACAAACTATCATTTAGTTAAACAAATATAAAGCCCATTAATAGCCCATAGTCTAATTTCCACAAGTGTCGTTCTTTTGTCCAAACCCCAATTATGGTACAAAGCCCAATTACCCAATTTTAGTAATTAGCCCAACATCATGATTACTTCGTTTTAAATAAGCATAATAATAACTTAGCTACGAGACATTAAATTAAAAAGGTTGAACATAACTTACAATGATTAAAAATAGCGTAGCGTTACACGGACAGAATTTCGACTTACACCCTTACAACAATTGCTAACATACCCTTATTATTAGAATTATAATTAAAATTAAAATTAAAATATAAATTATAAATATAAATATTACGATATAGATAGATAGATGGATATATGTTATGAAAAATGATCAGAATTCGGTTGGCTTTATAGGGAATTGAGTTCAGGGGTACTCCGCGACTCACGGCATTTTTTGCCTTCAAACTCCGCGAGTCGCGGAGTTTGAAAATACAGCTCACTCATTTTGGAGTCTTTCTTGCCGACGATTTATTTTATAAATATAATATATATATAATTAATATAATTAATTATATATTATATTATATTTATATACATAGTTAACTTGTAATTTTTAGTCCGTTGCGTCGAGCGTTGAGAGTTGACTCTGGTCCCGGTTCCGGATTTTCGAACGTCCTTGCGTGCAATTTAATATCTTGTACTTTGCGTTTTGAATCTTGTACTCTTGTAATTTCGAGATGTTTCTTATCAATAATTGGAACCTCTTTGATTGTATTTTGTACTTTTGAGCTTTTTGGTCGTTTGCGTCTTCAATTCGTCGAATCTGTCTTTTGTCTTCACCTTTTATTATTTAAACGAATATCATTTGTAAATAGAACAATTACAACTAAAAGCTTGTCTTTCTTGAGGAATAATGCTATGAAATATATGTTCGTTTTTAGCATTATCAAATATTCCCACACTTGAGCGTTGCTTGTCCTCAAGCAATATCGTCTTGAAATACTAGAATCAATTCTTTATTCTTTACACTTTGTACATCAGTGATTTCTATACGGCGGTATAAACAATGGTAGTAACGATATGGTTTACAGTCCCACATGACTATAAAATTTAGATCCATTAAGGAAATTGGATCTTTATGAAAACATTTGATCTTTTGAAAATTAAATCTAGTTTTTACCCTAGATAAGTTTTCCGGAATAACCCTTTACCGGTGTTTGCAAAATATTTTTGTGGGTTTGGTGGGTTTCAGATTTGAAAATTTTAGCTCAAAACTTGCGGTTTTGTGTCACCCACTTGCTAACCATGTATTTGGAAAGTAACACGTCCAGTTTACTTGTCCCATACATTACCTTTCGGTAAACTACCGTCCGGTTGTAAAGGAAAGCGTTGAACAAGCAACTGTTAAGGCAATGTCCCCTGACATGCTTTTAATTATGGTCTATAACGTGTCAGACGCAATTACTATCCTTGGTAGGAGCAATAGTAAAGCTCACCCTTATGATTTTTCGGTCTGGCACAAGGTCCCGTCTTTGACCATGCTATGCAACCACCGTTCTTACGGTTGACACCCGATTTAGTTCAGGTGACCTAATGAATTCCAGGTGAATTCCTAGGATTTTACGTTCAACGGTAATGAACGCATTGAAAATAGGGTTTTCAGAAAACAAATCGGTTTGTAATTTTGATCAAAATATTTTCTCGTTCAAGCTTGAGTTTAGATATCATTGAATTCCATGAGTTTGTAATTCTCAATCTTTAAGGTCAATCACAAGGATTGAGTAATATCAGGCTTAAAAGCTGATTTTTGATCTTTTAAGGAGATTATCCTTTCTGGGGATCTGATTCATTAGTCTTATCCAGCTAATTTGCATGGTGCCCCCCCCCCCATTTTACGAGATAAATCCTTCTCATGGTTAGGATAAATCTGACCACTTGACGACCCTGTTTAATGCTGAGGTCCGTGGATTTCCTGCTGATTTTAGTGATGACTTTTCTAGATTTTTCGTCAACCTACAGCTGGTCTGGACGACAACTTCTTGACCTAAATCAAGAAGCGCGTGTCTTTTTCGAAAGACTTTACTTCCTTTTAATGATGGAATTGATTCATCGTGTAGATCCATCTCTTCTTTTCTTTCATCGGGTAAAACAGTTTAGTTTAGTCCAAAGCAAAAGTATTTTCAGTTATTTGTACAAAAATATGTGATATATGTTTTGAATAACTTGGAGAATTTTCCCACACTTGGCTTTTATTTTCCTTTTTATTGTCCTCTATTCCATTTTAAATGAATTTTAACATTTTGGTTTGTTTCTCAATCTATGTCCTTTCCGAGGTAACAATAATTTCGGTGTTAAAACCTAGTTTTATCGTTCATAAATATGTATAAACATGATTTTGAGTTCATTTAATTGAAAATTTTGAAAATTTTTACTAGAATTGGGTAGTCAGTATATAAGACTAGGGCTGTTCTTTATTATCAGAGAGCACTAGATTCTAATACAACTACTGCTTTACTAGTATTTTTAATGGTAACCCAGTGTTTAAGATAAAAATTTTAAAATCTGAAAGAATTTAACCCCTTCCCACACTTAAGATCTTGCAATGCCCTCATTTGCAAGAAATCAGTAACAATTTAAATTATTGAGGGTGATTTGTGTGAAAATGATTAAATTTTTACCAAAGTTTCCAAATATATTGGCGTTTGTTTGCTGAATGATAAATGGTGCACATCATTTGTTCATTCCGTCTTGTTGTTATTTCACATATATTTTGCATCTTGTTGTCAAAATTAGTTGTTTTTGCTGAACTTAATGCCAGTCTTTGAAAATGCGTTGTTTTACCCTGTTGTGTACATAAGATAAACTGCAAACATATATACATATTTTTGAAGTTTGGTATATTACCCCACATTCAAAAATTATTAAAATCTAAGAATAAAAGTTAGAAAATTATAAAAACTATTACAATATTAACATAATTATTAAACGTATCAACATTACAAATTACAAAATAAATAAAACTAAGTAGACTAGGGATGATACTGATACCAATAGGGGTTCCATGCATAACCATAGGTGCTATAAAATGCTTCGGATGGGTTATACGTAGGATACGGTGGTTGCATCTCTATAGACCAGGGAGGGAATATGGGTTTTGGAGTAGGAATATAGTTTCTACCTATATGTTGGCAATGAGCTATGATTTGGTTTTGATGAACTTGCCAATCTTCAAATGCTCTCTGTCTAGCATTTTCATACTCCTGTGAAGCTATAAACCTTTGCATTTCTTGCATTTCATTTCCCCCTCCTACATTACCTTGCTGTTGGTTTCTCTCAACCTGTGGATGTCTACCATGGTATTGTACTGCGGCGTTATTTCGCCTCTTCAAAACTTTTGCACCATGGTATACATTTAAACCTATAGTATCGCGGGGTTCTGGTTCTTCGACTAATAATCCCCCCCGACTTATATCCACACCGAGATATTCAGCAATTGATAATGCTAAAAACGAACATATATTTCATAGCATTATTCCTCAAGAAAGACAAGCTTTTAGTTGCAATTGTTCTATTTACAAGTGATATTCGTTTAAATAATAAAAGGTGAAAACAAAAGACAGATTCGACGAATTGAAGACGCAAACGACCAAAAAGCTCAAAAGTACAAAAGACAATCAAAAAGGTTCCAATTATTGATAAGAAACGTCTCGAAATTACAAGAGTACAAGATTCAAAACGCAAAGTACAAGATATTAAATTGTACGCAAGGACGTTCAAAAATCCGGAACCGGGACCAGAGTCAACTCTTAACGCTCGACGCAACGGACTAAAAATTACAAGTTAACTATGTATATAAATATAATATAATATATAATTAATTATATTAATTATATATATATTATATTTATAAATAAAAACCGTCGGCAGAGAAAGACTCCAAGATATGAGCTGGAATTTCAAACTCCGCGACTTGCGGAGTTTGAAGGCAAAATTCACCGCGAGTCGCGGAGCCCCAAAAATCGAAAATCCCTATAAAGCCAACCGAATTCTGATCGCAAAATATAATCTATAATCTCTCTTCTCTCATATATACGTAAAATATATATATATAATTTATATTTTAATTTTAATTTTAATTATAATTCTAATAATAAGGGTATGTTAGCGAATATTGTAAGGGTGTAAGTCAAAATTCTGTCCGGGTAACGCTACGCTATTTTTAATCATTGTAAGTTATGTTCAACCTTTTTACATTAATGTCTCGTAGCTAAGTTATTATTATGCTTATTTAAAACGAAGTAATCATGATGTTGGGCTAATTACTAAAATTGGGTAATTGGGCTTTGTACCATAATTGGGGTTTGGACAAAAGAACGACACTTGTGGAAATTAGACTATGGGCTATTAATGGGCTTTATATTTGTTTAACTAAATGAAAGTTTGTTAATGTTAATATAAAGATTTACAATTGGGCGTCCCTATAAATTACCATATACACTCGATCGGACACGATGGGCGGGGTATTTATATGTACGAATAATCGTTCATTTAACCGGACACGGGAATGGATTAATAGCCACTAGAATAATTAAAACAGGGGTGAAATTACATTCAAGGGTAATTGGTGTAATTGTTAACAAAGCAGTAAAACCTTGGTTTACACGCAGTCGATAACCTGGTGTATTCATTAAACAAAGTATTAAAACCTTGTTACAATTCGAATCCCCAATTAGTTGGAATATTTAACTTCGGGTATAAGAATAAGTTGATGAGGACACTCGCACTTTATATTTATGACTGATGGACTGTTATGGACAAAAACCAGACGGACATATTAAATAATCCAGGACAAAGGACAATTAACCCATGGGCATAAAACTAAAATCAACACGTCAAACATCATGATTACGGAAGTTTAAATAAGCATAATTCTTTTATTTCATATTTAATTTCCTTTATTTTATATTTAATTGCACTTCTAATTATCGCACTTTTATTTATTGTTATTTTATCGCACTTTTATTATTCGCAATTTCATTATCGTTATTTACTTTACGCTTTAATTTAAGTCTTGTATTTATTTTATATTTTACATTAGGTTTTAACTGCGACTAAAGTCTTAAAATCGACAAACTGGTCATTAAACGGTAAAAACCCCCCTTTATAATAATAATATTACCTATATATATATTTGTATTTTTATAAAAGTAAACTAATATAGCGTTGAGCTTTGTTTAAAGATTTCCCTGTGGAACGAACCGGACTTACTAAAAACTACACTACTGTACGATTAGGTACACTGCCTATAAGTGTTGTAGCAAGGTTTAAGTATATCCATTCTATAAATAATTAAATATCTTGTGTAAAATTGTATCGTATTTAATAGTATTTCCTGCAAAAATTTAATAACTATTTTATATACCCCTCGCATGACATCAAGTATTTTTGGCGCCGCTGCCGGGGAACACTCTTAAACGCCGGAAGCGCAACGCTAATATAAAAAAAAAAATAAAAAATTTTTAGTTAACTTTTATTAAAATTCGTTTTTGTAAAAATACGTTTTAATTATTCAAAAATATAAAAAGAAAAACAAAAATATAAGTATTTTTAAGATTTTGTTAAATATTTAAGTTTTATAAGTTTCTTTATTCTTATTTTAATTTATAAAAATATAAGTTTTATTAAATATTTTTTATAAACAGAAAAAATTAAAAACAGAAAATAAAATAAATAAATAAATAAAGAAAAACGCGTTGAAGAAATAAGCTGTCATCTGAATTTTGGAACCCCACGAGTCGCGGGGTTTGAAGTTTTAATTACCGCAAGTCGCGGAGTGACTCTGACACCACCGACAGAACCCTAAATCTGTATTAATTACGGAGTATTTATTAATTATTATTAATATAAACCCTAATTATGTATTATTATTATTATTAATTTTATTTTAACTTTTACTTTTTATTTAATTTATGTATTTAGTATTAATTAGTTTTATTAAATTGTAAAATTAGTAGTTTTATTAAATAAATAATATAAAAATAATATTTTTATAAAAATTGTACTTTTTACAACTTTTTGTATATTTTTATATTTTGTCCTTTTTTAATCGTTGTAGCGTAATATTTGTATTTTAGCTCATATTTAATTTTAAACTTAGTTTTTGCTATAGTTATTTTTACTCCTAGATTTTTAGGCTTTGCCGTAGAATTCCTTAAGTGCTTTTTCTTTAGACTAAGATTTAGGTGCTTTAGAATTTTGCGACGCCTTTTTAAGTTTTAGTTTCTTTTTAAGTTATTTCCATTTGGGATTTAGTTTTTCCTGTAAGCTTTAATATTTTTAGACACCTTTTACTATGTACCAATTATCATTCCAATTAGTAATTTCAATTTGCGATTATAATTTTAAGTTAGTTGTAGTAATAAGATTAGGTTAGTTAAGTATTTTTAAGTTTTTATAAGTTTATTTTTTTTTTTTTCGTCACCTTTTATTTTTCAACCATTTTTTTTCTTTTTCTACCTTTTGCGACGAACTCTTTTTCTTTCTTATTTCTCGCTATTCTAGTTTTAGGACTTAGATTTTTATTCTACTTCTTATCTAAATTTCTTAAAATTACGAAAATTTATTTTAAGTGGTTAAATTAATAGACATCAAAATTTTCTGGTTCGTAGTAATAGTTGGATTTGTACGTGGACCGGGTTATTGGAGCCAAACAGTCCTCAATTATATTGAGACCAAACGAATCCTGCCCCTCTGCTGCATCTTTTGGCTATTCGAAACGTGGGCAAAATCAGAAAAGTCTATTAATTGGATAACTTATTATAATTTTTCTTTCCTTTTAAAAACTAATAGGATATTCAGTGAATGCACCAAGCAAGACGTTCATCACCTTTTGTACGTTCACCACCTGTAACTAGATCAAGACATTTAGCAAATATAACCGCCGTTGATTTTTATTTAGAATCGTCATCCAGTCAACCAAGTACTTCAGTTCAAATTTCCGATAATCCATTTTTTGAACCCGACCTCACAATTGAGAATCCGGAAAATATTCAGGAACGGTTCGTAGATCCTGAACCATTAAACTTTCCTCCGGAACCACCAATCATTCAAACAGAGATTGTTGAGGAACGAACCATTAAATCAGAATCATCTAGTGATACCGATTCAACAAATTCAATTATGGAGAATCTGGAACCTTTAAGTATGGAAGACCGAATGAGAGCTAAACGCACTGGCCAAGGTCACGCAATTACTCATCCAGACATTAATGCGCCAGATTATGAAATCAAAGGACAAATTTTACACATGGTGACTAATCAATGCCAATTTAGTGGTGCGCCGAAGGAAGATCCAAATGAACATCTACGTACCTTTAATAGGATCTGTACACTATTTAAAATACGAGAAGTGGAGGATGAACAGATATATCTCATGTTATTTCCCTGGACTTTAAAGGGAGAAGCCAAAGATTGGTTGGAATCGTTACCTGAAGGGGCGATTGATACATGGGACGTTTTAGTTGACAAATTTCTTAAACAATTCTTTCCTGCATCTAAAGCCGTAAGACTTCAAGCAGAAATTGTTACGTTCACACAGAAACCAAATGAAACTCTATATGAGGCGTGGACAAGATATGGAAAGTTATTAAGAGGATGTCCGCAACATGGTTTAGACACCTGTCAAATAGTACAAATATTCTACCATGGATGCGACATCACTACAAGGAAAGACATAGATATAGCAGCTGGTGGTTCTATTATGAAGAAAACCGAAACTGATGCTTACAAAATTATTGATAACACTGCTTCCCACTCACATGAGTGGCACCAAGAAAAAGACATCATTAGATCATCTAAAGCAGCTAGAGCCGATTCTAGCCATGACTTAGATTCCATTTCCGCAAAGATAGATGCTGTGGAGAGACGAATGGAAAAGATGACTAAAGATATTCACTCAATACGAATTAGTTGTGAGCAGTGTGGAGGACCACATTTGACAAAAGATTGTCTCAGTATTGAATTAACAATGGAACAAAGAGAGAATATTTCATACATAAACCAAAGGCCTGGAAATAATTATCAGAATAATTATCAACCGCCAAGACCGATTTACAATCAAAACCAGAATTATAACCGAAATATTCCATACAACAACCAACAAGGTCCTAGCAATCAACAAATATCCAATAATACTTATAATCAGCAAAGACCGAATTTTCAAAACAAACCACCACAACAAACCGATGATAAAAAGCCGAATTTAGAAGATATGATGACGAAGCTAGTTGAAACTCAAACGCAGTTTTTCACATCTCAAAAACAAACAAATGAACAAAATGCTCAAGCATTTAGAAATCAACAAGCTTCTATTCAAAATCTGGAACAAGAAGTAAGTAACCTAGCAAGGTTAATAGGTGAAAGAAAACCGGGAAGTCTACCAAGCGATACAAATGCTAACCCCAGGAATGAAACAGCTAAAGCTATTACCACAAGAAGTGGTACAACACTTAAACCACCTGAAATACCTGTAACTTCTGATGAAGCCATTCCTACTCCACAAGAACCACAACCTGATCAAGATAAGGAAAAAGAACCGGTAGTTGAAAAGGTTAATGAAGATAACACAGTTAAGGATAAACCTTATGTTAAACCATATCAACCACCACTTCCTTACCCGAGTAAAATGAAGAAAGAGAAACTTGAAGCCGAGCAATCCAAATTCTTGGATATGTTTAAACAGATAAATGTAAATATTCCTTTCATTGATGTGATTTTAGGAATGCCAAGATATGCTAAATTCTTGAAAGATCTAATCTCAAATAGAAAGAAAATGAAAGAACTCTCGGCTGTTACTATGAATGCTAATTGTTCAGCAGTGCTGTTGAATAAGATACCAGAAAAATTATCTGATCCAGGAAGTTTCACAATTCCATGTTTTCTGGGTAGTCTTAGTTCAATAGAAGCATTGGCAGACTTAGGTGCTAGTATAAATCTAATGCCGTATTCACTATACACTAAACTAGACCTTGGAGAATTGAAACCAACAAGAATAAGCATACAACTAGCCGATAGATCAATAAAATATCCTAGAGGGATAATGGAGAACATGCTAGTTAAAGTTGGTACTTTAGTATTTCCAGTAGATTTTGTTGTTTTGGACATGGAAGAAGATTCTCAAGTTCCTCTCATATTAGGAAGACCATTCTTAAACACGGCTAAAGTATTCATGGATGACTTTTCAGTCTTCGGTGATACATTTAAATCATGTCTAGTTAATCTGGAACGAATGCTAATTAGATGCGAACAATCAAATCTAGTACTTAATTGGGAGAAATGCCATTTCATGGTTAAAGAAGGCATCGTTCTTGGACATAAAATTTCAAAAGAAGGAATTGAAGTGGATAGAGCTAAAGTAGATGTAATTGCTAAACTTCCACATCCCACCAATGTTAGAGGAGTTAGGAGTTTTCTAGGGCATGCCGGTTTTTACCGACGTTTCATAAAAGATTTTTCTAAAATTGCCACTCCTATGAATAAACTCCTAGAAAAGGATGCGCCATTCATCTTTTCAGATGAGTGTATCAAATCTTTTAATATTCTTAAAGAAAAACTCACTAATGCACCAATCATGATAACACCAAATTGGAATCTACCATTTGAACTAATGTGCGATGCAAGTGATTTTGCAATGGGAGCCGTTTTAGGACAAAGGATTGAAAAACGATTTCAACCTATATATTGTGCTAGTAAGACGTTACAAGGAGCACAAACGAACTATACAACTACTGAAAAAGAACTCCTTGCTATTGTCTTTGCTTTTGACAAATTTCGATCATATCTCGTTCTAGCAAAAACGGTGGTCTATACCGACCATTCTGCTCTTAGATACCTATTTTCAAAACAAGATGCTAAACCAAGATTAATCCGTTGGATCTTACTCTTACAAGAGTTTGATATTGAAATCCGAGATAAAAGAGGAGCAGAAAATCTCGCCGCTGATCATCTTTCTCATCTTGAAAATCCCGAATTAGAAGTTCTAAATGAATCGGCCATACAAGACAACTTTCCTGATGAATATCTATTGAAGATAGATTATAAAGAAATCCCATGGTTTGCAGACTATGCAAACTACTTAGTTTGTGGATTCCTTGAAAAAGGATTATCGTACCAAAGACGAAAGAAATTCTTCAGTGATATAAAATACTATTTCTGGGAAGATCCACATCTGTTTAAAAGTTGTCCCGATGGAATAATACGCCGATGTGTATTTGGAGATGAAGCTAGTAAAATTTTAAACCATTGTCACACAGGACCAACAGGAGGGCATTATGGGCCTCAACTAACAGCAAGAAAAGTTTATGAAGCTGGATTCTATTTGCCTACAATTTACAAAGACGCACACCTTCTTTGCAAATCCTGTGATGCATGTCAAAGGGCCGGAAAAATAAGTCAACGTGATGAAATGCCACAAAATGTCATCCAAGTATGTGAAGTATTTGACATTTGGGGTATTGACTTTATGGGTCCATTTCCAAAATCTCATAATAATCTATATATACTCGTAGCCATTGATTATGTATCTAAATGGGCGGAAGCACAAGCTCTCCCAACTAACGATGCACGAGTTGTAGTCAATTTTTTAAAACATCTTTTTGCAAGGTTTGGAACACCGAAAGCTTTAATAAGTGATCGGGGTACTCATTTCTGTAATAATCAACTTGAGAAAGTTCTTAAAAGATATGGAGTAACTCATAAAATCTCCACCGCATATCATCCACAAACAAGTGGACAAGTTGAAAATACCAACCGAGCTTTAAAACGTATTCTAGAGAAAACCGTAGGATCAAATCCGAAGGAATGGTCCATTAAATTGGAGGATGCACTCTGGGCTTTTAGAACAGCCTACAAAACTCCAATTGGAACCACACCTTTTAGACTTGTTTATGGAAAAGCATGTCATCTTCCAGTAGAAATTGAACACAAAGCATTTTGGGCTTTGAAGACATGTAATCTTGATTTACATGAAGCCGGACGTCTACGATTAAGTCAACTAAACGAATTAGAAGAATTAAGACATGAAGCATACGAAAATTCGTTAATCTATAAAGAAAGAACGAAGAAATGGCATGATAAAAGAATCAGAAGTTCAAAAGAATTTAAAGAAGGGGACAGAGTTCTTCTTTTCAATTCACGATTCAAGCTATTTCCTGGAAAATTGAAATCAAGATGGTCTGGACCATTCATAGTCAAAAGAGTTTTCCCATACGGAACGATAGAATTGATAAATTCAAATGGGATTGAATTTAAAGTTAATGGTCACAGAGTTAAACATTACATACATGGTCCGATGGAAGTCGACAACGAAGTTAATCACAATTTCGACACCACAGCTAACTAAGTGTGGGGAGAATCAAGTCTTTAAAGGATAATATGTATTTCTGTTAGAGTTAGATTGTCTGTTTTCGTGTAGTTCTCGAAAATGGAACCCGAATGGTCTTTTCCTAGCAGACCCTAAAGAACTAGTCTTCTCCCCCCATTCTGAATTTTTATTTTTTTTAGGTTTTTACGAAATGAAGACTGCCTGTGAACTA
The DNA here is from genome assembly GCF_046630445.1 of Rutidosis leptorrhynchoides. Taxonomy (NCBI): domain Eukaryota; kingdom Viridiplantae; phylum Streptophyta; class Magnoliopsida; order Asterales; family Asteraceae; genus Rutidosis; species Rutidosis leptorrhynchoides. The sequence goes on from NC_092334.1 coordinate 256,645,195, forward strand.
AACCATGGTCTAATGCTACACGCTTTGATCACTAAAAGAAATAATGACATACTACCGAGGGAAATAGTATCAGTAATCAGAGAAAGAATGGACGGAGTTAGAAAAGAATCCAGATGCGAAGATAATAAGTTACAATTTGGTAAAGGAAAATCAAAATCCGCAGCGAAAAGAAGAGCACGACACCTAGAAAGATGTCACAAATGCGGAAAATGGTCACATGGAGGTAAATGTTCAAATAATCAAACCTATTCAAATACCGAATTTGTTACTTTATGCAGAGACGGACCGTTCATATGTTTAGAAGAAAAGACACTGAATGCTCGAGGTTACGCCTATGTAGCCATGGAAAATCAATTAAACCGACTATCTTATGAATGGAATAGATCATATAACTAAGAAATCTATTTCACAGGTATGTCTGTACAGTTTTTATTTTTATTTTTTTTATTTTTAACCTTTTGATAATAAACAATAATTTGTTCACTAAAAAGTATTAAATTGGTATTGAATAAAATTAGGTTTGGTGACCGAAATTATTGATATCATTCAAAAATTTATTACATCACTGCGAAATTTAACGTTTATTCTTAAGGTATAAATATCTTTAATCAATCAACCCAAAATATTTCAAAAATTCGTCATGAGTTAAATTAGGTCTTGGAACCGAAATTACTTTACCGAAAAGAGGGGCGCATATTTTTGATAATATTTGATTGATTAAAGTGGGATAAAAAGACAAAAAGATTTTTAATTTTATTTTTACCATATTTTAAAAATTAATATTTAAATCTTAAATTAATATTGTAAACTTTGTAAAAACAATATATTTAAAATTGTAAATATTTGAAAAATTAATATAAGTTTGATATGAATTTATAAATTTTTTAAATTAAGTTTGGTGTGAATTTTTAATTTTTAAAATATTAATTTTTAATTTTATGCATTTCAAATTTTAAGTTTGGTGTGAATTTTTAATATTAATTTTGAATTTTATATTTAAGTTGTGTGAATTTAAAAACAAAAATTTACTTTATCTCATTAAGTTAAGAATATGATTTTTAAAATTCGTCGTAAGTTGAAGACTAGGTCTTTGAACCGAAATTGCTTTACCCGAGGGAGGGACGAGAACTTTTATTATCATTATTTTTAATCTTATTGATTTAAAGTATGCCAAAAACATTAAAAAACCCAAAAATCTTAGCTTTTAAAACAATCGCTACAAAAAGACAAATTTTAAAATTTTGTCGAGGGACGGACTAGGACATCGATCCGAAACGACCTCGTCCTAAATAACAAGGGAAACAAAATTTTAAAATTAATTACTTAATTGTTTTAATAAGTTAATGATTATAAAAAAAAAAAAACAAACTCCGCGAGTCGCGGAGTTTAAAGGGTGTTTCACCGCGACTCGCGGGAGGACCAAAACCCAGAAAAAAAATAATAAACAACCGAACTGATCAGTCCACAACCTCAAAACCGAAAAACACAGCGAAAAAAGACCCGAAAAACACGAAAAAAACCCCCAAAAATCACAATTTTTAACCGTTAATCACCAAATCTTTTGCTAAAATCATGTTGAGAAGGATGCTATCTAAGAATTACTCAAGAAAAACGGTAAATTTCTACACCTAAACACCATTTAATTCGAAATTTGATGTTCTTGAGCAATTTTTTCCCCAATTTGATTTTGATGCTTTTTAGTGTAATTAAGCTTAAAATGTTTATGTATTATGCTTGTATAACCTAGATTGATGCTGTTTAACATGATTAGAAGCCTTAAACTTCAAATTTTGAGTAATCTAGGGTTTGTGTTCTTGAGCAAATTTGGGGCTTTTTGATATAAACAGGTTATGGCCGATTTTTGTCATGAATTGTTGCTAAATTGAGTAGTGTAACATGTCTAGGTAGTTAAATGATCCAAACTTTGAGCCTAAACATGATTTTGAGAATTAAAGTGGACTTTTTCAAGTCTAAAATTCATGAACTTGATTTTTGAAAGATAATGCCATTTGAGACTTGTTTAATTGCTAGTAATGATTATTTTGACATGTTATTTGAGTTGAATGCTTATGAACTTGGCGAACATTTTCGTATATGCTTATTTGAAAAAGTGTAGATTTGATAAAAATGTGAAAATGAGCTTAAGTTTGATATAAATTGATAATGTCATTGTAATTATTTTGATTGATGATTTTGCTGACACTAATGCATATTTGGATGCACAAAAATTGTGTTTGATGTGTTTTGCAGAATGAAAGGGGTGAATCTTCATCCCAAGCCCGCAATGCGCCTGCTGAGAATTTGGAACAACAGGAGGTGGATAACTACTACAAGCAGGATATACCTCATCCAGTCATGACCTTTTCCGATATGCACTTGGAAGAGTTGCACCCGAACCTGAGATTTGACAGACTTTGGATAGATTATTCAAAATATCAACGGGGTTTGCATACTCTTCATTCTAAGGTTGTTGAGGTACCGAGGGTCATAGAATGGGGACCCTTAGAAGCTGTAGAATTGGCCGGGCCAATTAGGGAATTACTTGTACAGAGGTATGGTAATTCTTCTTTTAATGACTGGATATGTTTATTCACCATACGTAGACCTGTATATAAAGTATGGTGTGAAGAATTGTTATGTAGTATAGAGTTGAATGATCGGGTAGCTAGTTTAACCGATCGTTCTTTTATTAGATTTTTGTTAGGCGGTTCGATGCGCCACATGTCTTTACTGGACATGGCTCAGGCTTTACGTATATATACGCCTGAGGAGTTAGCGTCTGCCGATTGTAGAGGATTGATACTAAACGGTAGAAAGATAGATGAGAATTTTGATACACACGGTGTGTGGAGTCAAATGACAAGCCATCACCGTTTCAAAGGGGGAAATTACTCTTATTTGGATATAGATAGAGCCGAATTAAGAGTGATACATAGATTTTTAGCTAATTCGATTACACAAAGGGGTAAGAACAAGGAAAAAGTAAATGAACAAGATTTGTTTTACCATATGTGTATTCGAGACCCACAAAGCGCTGTAAGTATACCATATTGTGTGGGTTATTATTTATCAGCTATGGTTCGGGGGATGCGACCACATAGCATAATAGGAGGTGGTATTTTTATTACTTTGATTGGTGAATATCTCGGTGTGGATATAAGTCGGGGGGGATTATTAGTAGAAGAACCAGAACCCCGCGATACTATAGGTTTAAATGTATACCATGGTGCGAAAGTTTTGAAGAGGCGAAATAACGCCGCAGTACGATACCATGGTAGACATCCACAGGTGGAGAGAAACCAGCAGCAAGGTAATGTAGGAGGGGGGAATGAGATGCAAGAAATGCATAGGTTTATAGCTTCTCAGGAATACGAAAATGCTAGACAGAGAGCATTTGAAGATTGGCAAGTTCATCAGAACCAAATCATAGCTCATTGCCAACATATAGGTAGAAACTATATTCCTACACCGAAACCCATCTTCCCTCCTTGGTCTATAGAGATGCAGCCACCATATCCTACGTATGACCCTGCCGAAGCATTCTATAGCACTTATGGTTATGCCTGGAACCCCTATTGGTACCAATATCATCCTTAGTTTACTTATTATTATTATTTTTTTATTTTTATTTTTTATTTATTTTGTAATTTGTAATTATTGATACGTTTAATACTTTTGTTAATATTGTAATCATTTTTATAATTATCTAACTTTTATTCTTAGATTTTAATAATTTTTGAATGTGGGGTAATATACCAAACTTCAAAAATATGTATATATGTTTGCAGTTTATCTTATGTACACAACAGGGTAAAACAACGCATTTTCAAAGACTGGCATTAAGTTCAGCAAAAGCAACTAATTTTGACGACAAGATGCAAAATATATGTGAAATAACAACAAGACGGAATGAACAAATGATGTGCACCATTTATCATTCAGCAAACAAACGCCAATAAATTTGGAAACTTTGGTAAAATTTAATCATTTTCACACTAATCACCCTCAATAATTTAAATTGTTACTGATTTCTTGCAAATGAGGGCATTGCAAGATCTTAAGTGTGGGAAGGGGTTAAATTCTTTCGGATTTTAAAATTTTTATCTTAAACACTTGGTTACCATTAAAAATACTAGTAAAGCAGTAGTTGTATTAGAATCTAGTGCTCTCTGATAATAAAGAACAGCCCTAGTCTTATATACTGACTACCCAATTCTAGTAAAATTTTTCAAAATTTTCAATTAAATGAATTCAAAATCATGTTTATACATATTTATGAACGATAAAACTAGGTTTTAACACCGAAATTATTGTTACCTCGGAAAGGACATAAATTAAGAAACAAACTAAAATGTTAAAATTCATTTAAAATGGAATAGAGGACGATAAAAAGGAAAATAAAAGCCAAGTGTGGAAAAATTTACCAAGTTATTTTAAACATATGTCACATATATCTGTAACAAATAACTGAAAATACTTTTGCTTTGGACTAAACTAAACTGTTTTACCCGATGAAAGAAAAGAAAAGATGGATCTACACGATGAATCAATTCCATCATTAAAAGGAAGTAAAGTCTTCCGAAAAAGAAACGCGCTTCTTGATTTAGGTCATGAAGTTGTCGTCCAGACCAGCTGTAGGTTGACGAAAAATCTAGAAAAGTCATCACTAAAATCAGCAGGAAATCCACGGACCTCAGCATTAAACAGGGTCGCCAAGTGGTCAGATTTATCCTAACCATGAGAAGGATTTATCTCGTACAATGGGGGGGCACCATGCAAATTAGCTGGATAAGACTAATGAATCAGATCCCCAGAAAGGATAATCTCCTTAAAGATTAAAAATCAGCTTTTAAGACTGATATTACTCAATCCTAGAGATTGACCTTAAAGATTGAGAATTCAAACTCATGGAATTCGATGATATCTAAACTCGAGCTTAAACGAGAAAATATTTTGATCAAAAATACAAACCGATTTGTTTTCTGAAAACCCATTTTCAATGCGTTCATTACCATTGAACGTAAAATCCTAGGAATTCACCTGGAATACATTAGGTCACCTGAACTAAATCGGGTGTCAACCGTAAGAACGGTGGTTGCATAGCATGGTCAAAGACAGGACCTTGTGCCATACCGAAAAATTATAAGGGTGAGCTTTACTATTGCTCCTACCAAGGATAGTAATTGCGTTCGACACGTTATAGACCATAATTAAAAGCATGTCAGGGGACATTGCCTTAAACAGTTGCTTGTTCAACGCTTTCCTTTACAACCGGACGGTAGTTTATCGAAAGGTAATATACGGGACAAGTAAACTGGACGTGTTGCTTTCCAAATACAAGGTTAGCAAGTGGGTGACACAAAACCGCAAGTTTTGAGCTAAAATTTTCAAATCTGAAACCCACCAAACCCACAAAAATATTTTGCAAACACCGGTAAAGGGTTATTCCGGAAAACTTATCTAGGGTAAAAACTAGATTTCAAAAGATCAAATGTTTTCATAAAGATCCAATTTCCTTAATGGATCTAAATTTTTATAGTCATGTGGGACTGTAAACCATATCGTTACTACCATTGTTTATACCGCCGTATAGAAATCACTGATGTACAAAGTGTGAAGAATAAAGAAGTGATTCTAGTATTTCAAGACAATATTGCTTGAGGACAAGCAACGCTCAAGTGTGGGAATATTTGATAATGCTAAAAACGAACATATATTTCATAGCATTATTCCTCAAGAAAGACAAGCTTTTAGTTGCAATTGTTCTATTTACAAGTGATATTCGTTTAAATAATAAAAGGTGAAAACAAAAGACAGATTCGACGAATTGAAGACGCAAACGACCAAAAAGCTCAAAAGTACAAAAGACAATCAAAAAGGTTCCAATTATTGATAAGAAACGTCTCGAAATTACAAGAGTACAAGATTCAAAACGCAAAGTACAAGATATTAAATTGTACGCAAGGACGTTCAAAAATCCGGAACCGGGACCAGAGTCAACTCTTAACGCTCGACGCAACGGACTAAAAATTACAAGTTAACTATGTATATAAATATAATATAATATATAATTAATTATATTAATTATATATATATTATATTTATAAATAAAAACCGTCGGCAGAGAAAGACTCCAAGATATGAGCTGGACTTTCAAACTCCGCGACTTGCGGAGTTTGAAAGCAAAATTCACCGCGAGTCGCGGAGCCCCAAAAATCGAAAATCCCTATAAAGCCAACCGAATTCTGATCGCAAAATATAATCTATAATCTCTCTTCTCTCATATATACGTAAAATATATATATATATAATTTATATTTTAATTTTAATTTTAATTATAATTCTAATAATAAGGGTATGTTAGCGAATATTGTAAGGGTGTAAGTCAAAATTCTGTCTGGGTAACGCTACGCTATTTTTAATCATTGTAAGTTATGTTCAACCTTTTTACATTAATGTCTCGTAGCTAAGTTATTATTATGCTTATTTAAAACGAAGTAATCATGATGTTGGGCTAATTACTAAAATTGGGTAATTGGGCTTTGTACCATAATTGGGGTTTGGACAAAAGAACGATACTTGTGGAAATTAGACTATGGGCTATTAATGGGCTTTATATTTGTTTAACTAAATGAAAGTTTGTTAATGTTAATATAAAGATTTACAATTGGGCGTCCCTATAAATTACCATATACACTCGATCGGACACGATGGGCGGGGTATTTATATGTACGAATAATCGTTCATTTAACCGGACACGGGAATGGATTAATAGTCACTAGAATAATTAAAACAGGGGTGAAATTACATTCAAGGGTAATTGGTGTAATTGTTAACAAAGCAGTAAAACCTTGGTTTACACGCAGTCGATAACCTGGTGTATTCATTAAACAAAGTATTAAAACCTTGTTACAATTCGAATCCCCAATTAGTTGGAATATTTAACTTCGGGTATAAGAATAAGTTGATGAGGACACTCGCACTTTATATTTATGACTGATGGACTGTTATGGACAAAAACCAGACGGACATATTAAATAATCCAGGACAAAGGACAATTAACCCATGGGCATAAAACTAAAATCAACACGTCAAACATCATGATTACGGAAGTTTAAATAAGCATAATTCTTTTATTTCATATTTAATTTCCTTTATTTTATATTTAATTGCACTTCTAATTATCGCACTTTTATTTATTGTTATTTTATCGCACTTTTATTATTCGCAATTTCATTATCGTTATTTACTTTACGCTTTAATTTAAGTCTTGTATTTATTTTATATTTTACATTAGGTTTTAACTGCGACTAAAGTCTTAAAATCGACAAACCGGTTATTAAACGGTAAAAACCCCCCTTTATAATAATAATATTACTTATATATATATTTGTATTTTTATAAAAGTAAACTAATATAGCGTTGAGCTTTGTTTAAAGATTTCCCTGTGGAACGAACCGGACTTACTAAAAACTACACTACTGTACGATTAGGTACACTGCCTATAAGTGTTGTAGCAAGGTTTAAGTATATCCATTCTATAAATAATTAAATATCTTGTGTAAAATTGTATCGTATTTAATAGTATTTCCTGCAAAAATTTAATAACTATTTTATATACCCCTCGCATGACATCAGCAATCAAAGTAATAAAAATACCACCTCCTATTATGCTATGCGGTCTCATCCCCCTAACCATAGCTGATAAATAATAACCCGCACAATAAGGTATACTTACAGCGCTTTGTGGGTCTCGAATACACATATGGTAAAACAAATCCTGTTCATTTACCTTTTCCTTGTTCTTACCTCTTTGTGTAATCGAATTAGCTAAAAACCTATGAATCACTCTTAATTCAGCTCTATCTATATCCAAATAAGAGTAATTTCCCCCTTTGAATCGGTGATGGCTTGTCATTTGACTCCATACACCATGTGTATCAAAATTTTCATCTATCTTTCTACCATTTAGTATCAACCCTCTACAATCGGCAGATGCTAACTCCTCAGGCGTATATATACGTAAAGCCTGAGCCATGTCTAGTAAAGACATGTGGCGCTCGAACCTCCTAACAAAAATCTAATAAAAGATTAATCGGTTAAACTAGCTACCCGATCATTTAATTCTATACTACACAACAATTCTTCACACCATACTTTATATACAGGTCTACGCATGGTGAATAAACGTACCCAGTCGTTAAAAGTAGAATTACCATACCTCTGTGCAAGTAATTCCCTAATTGGCCCGGCCAATTCTACAGCTTCTAATGGTCCCCATTCTATGACCCTCGGTACCTCAACAACTTTAGAATGAAGAGTATGCAAACCCCTTTGGTATTTTGGATAATCTATCCAAAGCCTGTCAAATCTCAGGTTCGGGTGCAAATCTTCCAAGTGCATATCAGAAAATGTCATGACTGGATGAGGTATATCTTGCTTGTAGTAGTTATCCACCTCCTGTTGTTCCGCATTCTCAGCAGGAGCATTGCGAGCTTGGGATGAAGATTCACCCCTTTCAGTCTGCAAAACACATCAAACACAATTTTTGTGCATCCAAATATGCATTAGTGTCAGCAAAATCATCAATCAAAATAATTACAATGACATGATCAATTTATATCAAACTTAAGCTCATTTTCATATTTTCATCAAATCTACACTTTTTCAAATAAGCATATACGAAAATGTTCGCCAAGTTCATAAGCATTCAACTCAAATAACATGTCACAATAATCATTACTAGCAATTAAACAAGTTTCAAATGGCATTATCTCTCAAAAATCAAGTTCATGAATTTTAGACTTGAAAAAGTCCACTTTAATTCTCAAAATCATGTTTAGGCTCAAAGTTTGGATCATTTAACTACCTAAACATGTTACATTACTTAATTTAGCAACAATTCATGACAAAAATCTGCCATAACCTGTTTATATCAAAAAGCCCCAAATTTGCTCAAGAACACAAACCCTAGATTACTCAAAATTTGAAGTTTAAGGCTTCTAATCATGTTAAATAGCATCAATCTAGGTTATACAAGAATAATACATAAACAACTTAAGCATAATTACACTAAAAAGCATCAAAATCAAATTGGGGAAAAAATTGCTCAAGAACACTAATTTTCGAATTAAATGGTGTTTAGGTGTAGAAATTTACCGTTTTTCTTGAGTAATTCCTTGATAGCATCCTTCTCAACATGATTTTAGTAAAAGATTTGATGATTAACGGTTAAAAATTGTGATTTTGGGGGTGTTTTTGCGGGTTTTTTCGGAGTATTTTCGCAGTATTTTTCGTGTGTGGTGTGCAACTGAGCTGTTCTTGCGTTTTATTTTTTTTCCTGTAATTTGGTCCCTTCGCGAGTCGCGGTGTATTACCCTTCAAACTCCGCGACTCGCGGAGTTTTTTTTTTTTTTTTTATAACATCTTATACTAATTAAAACAATTAAGTAATTAATTTTAAAATTTTGTTTCCCTTGTTATTTAGGACGAGGTCGTTTCGGATCGATGTCCTAGTCCGTCCTTCGACAAAATTTTAAAATTTGTCTTTTTGTAGCGATTGTTTTAAAAGCTAAGATTTTTGGTTTTTTTTAATGTTTTTGGCATACTTTAATTCAATAAGATTAAAAATAATGATAATAAAAGTTCTCGTCCCTCCCTCGGGTAAAGCAATTTTGGTTTAAAGACCTAGTCTTCAACTTACGACGAATTTTAAAAATCATATTTTTAACTTAATGAGATAAAGTAAATTTTTGTTTTTAAATTCACACAATTTAAATATAAAATTCAAAATTTAATATTAAAAATTCACACCAAACTTAAAATTTGAAATGCATAAAATTAAAATTCATATTTTAAAAATTAAAATTTCACACCAAACTTAATATTTATTTTTCAAATATTTACAATTTTAAAAATATTGTTTTTACAAAGTTTACAATATTAATTTAAGATTTAAATATTAATTTTAAAAACATGGTAAAAATAAAATTAAAAATCTTTTTGTCTTTTTATCCCATTTTAATCAATCAAATATTATCAAAAATATGCGCCCCTCTTTTCGGTAAAGTAATTTCGGTTCCAAGACCTAATTTAACTCATGACGAATTTTTGAAATATTTTGGGTTGATTGATTAAAGATATTTATACCTTAAGAATAAACGTTAAATTTCGCAGTGATGTAATAAATTTTTGAATGATATCAATAATTTCGGTCGCCAAACCTAATTTTATTCAATACCAATTTAATACTTTATAGCGAACAAATTAGCGTTTATTATCAAAAGGTTAAAAATAAAAATAAAAATAAAGACTGTACAGACATACCTGTGAGATAGTATTCTTAGTTATATGATCTATCCCATTCATAAGATAGTCGGTTTAATTGGTTTTCCATGGCTACATAGGCGTAACCTCGAGCATTCAGTGTCTTTTCTTCTAAACATATGAACGGTCCGTCTCTGCATAAAGTAACAAATTCGGTATTTGAATAGGTTTGATTATTTGAACATTTACCTCCATGTGACCATTTTCCGCATTTGTGACATCTTTCTAGGTGTCGTGCTCTTCTTTTCGCTGCGGATTTTGATTTTTCTTTACCAAATTGTAACTTATTATCTTCGCATCTGGATTCTTTTCTAACTCCGTCCAATCTTTCTCTGATTACTGATACTATTTCACTCGGTAGTGTGTCATTATTACGTTTAGTGATCAAAGCGTGTAGCATTAGACCATGGTTTAGTTCACAGGCAGTCTTCATTTTGTAAAAACCTAAAAAAATAAAAATTCAGAATGAGGGGAGAAGACTAGTTCTTTAGGGTCTGCTAGGGAAAGACCATTCGGGTTCCATTTTCGAGAACTACACGAAAACAGACAATCTAACTCTAACAGAAATACATATTATCCTTTAAAGACTTGATTCTCCCCACACTTAGTTAGCTGTGGTGTCGAAATTGTGATTAACTTCGTTGTCGACTTCCATCGGACTATCTAAGTAGTGTTTAACTCTGTGACCATTAACTTTAAATTCAATCCCATTTGAATTTATTAATTCTATTGTTCCGTATGGAAAAACTCTTTTGACTATGAATGGTCCAGACCATCTTGATTTCAATTTTCCAGAAAATAGCTTGAATCGTGAATTGAAAAGAAGAACTCTGTCTCCTTCCTTAAATTCTTTTGAACTTCTGATTCTTTTATCATGCCATTTCTTCGTTCTTTCCTTATAGATTAACGAATTTTCGTATGCTTCATGTCTTAATTCTTCTAATTCGTTTAGTTGACTTAATCGTAGACGTCCGGCTTCATGTAAATCAAGATTACATGTCTTCAAAGCCCAAAATGCTTTGTGTTCAATTTCTACTGGAAGATGACATGCTTTTCCATAAACAAGTCTAAAAGGTGTGGTTCCAATTGGAGTTTTGTAGGCTGTTCTAAAAGTCCAGAGTGCATCCTCCAATTTAATGGACCATTCCTTCGGATTTGATCCTACGGTTTTCTCTAGAATACGTTTTAAAGCTCGGTTGGTATTTTCAACTTGTCCACTTGTTTGTGAATGATATGCGGTGGAGATTTTATGAGTTACTCTATATCTTTTAAGAACTTTCTCAAGTTGATTATTACAAAAATGAGTACCCCGATCACTTATTAAAGCTTTCGGTGTTCCAAACCTTGCAAAAAGACGTTTTAAAAAGTTGACTACAACTCGTGCATCGTTAGTTAGGAGAGCTTGTGCTTCCGCCCATTTAGATACATAATCAATGGCTACGAGTATATATAGATTATTATGAGATTTTGGAAATGGACCCATAAAGTCAATACCCCAAATGTCAAATACTTCACATACTTGGATGACATTTTGTGGCATTTCATCACGTTGACTTATTTTTCTGGCCCTTTTACAAGCATCACAGGATTTGCAAAGAAGGTGTGCGTCTTTGTAAATTGTAGGCCAATAGAATCCAGCATCATAAACTTTTCTTGCTGTTAGTTGAGGCCCATAATGCCCTCCTGTTGGTCCTGTGTGACAATGGTTTAATATTTTACTAGCTTCATCTCCAAATACACATCGGCGTATTATTCCATCGGGACAACTTTTAAATAGATGTGGATCTTCCCAGAAATAGTGTTTTATATCACTGAAGAATTTCTTTCGTTTTTGGTATGATAATCCTTTTTCAAGGAATCCACAAACTAAGTAGTTTGCATAGTCTGCAAACCATGGAATTTCTTTATAATCTATCTTCAATAGATATTCATCAGGAAAGTTGTCTTGTATGGCCGATTCATTTAGAACTTCTAATTCAGGATTTTCAAGACGAGAAAGATGATCAGCGGCGAGATTTTCTTCTCCTCTTTTATCTCGGATTTCAATATCAAATTCTTGTAAGAGTAAGATCCAACGGATTAATCTTGGTTTAGCATCTTGTTTCGAAAATAGGTATCTAAGAGCAGAATGGTCGGTATAGACCACCGTTTTTGCTAGAACGAGATATGATCGAAATTTGTCAAAAGCAAAGACAATAGCAAGGAGTTCTTTTTCAGTAGTTGTATAGTTCGTTTGTGCTCCTTGTAACGTCTTACTAGGATAATATATAGGTTGAAATCGTTTTTCAATCCTTTGTCCTAAAACGGCTCCCATTGGAAAATCACTTGCATCGCACATTAGTTCAAATGGTAGATTCCAATTTGGTGTTATCATGATCGGCGCATTAGTGAGTTTCTCTTTAAGAATATTAAAAGATTTGATACACTCATCTGAAAAGATGAATGGAGCATCCTTTTCTAGGAGTTTATTCATAGGAGTGGCAATTTTAGAAAAATATTTTATGAAACGTCGGTAAAAACTGGCATGCCCTAGAAAACTCCTAACTCCTCTAACATTGGTGGGATGTGGAAGTTTAGTAATTACATCTACTTTAGCTCTATCCACTTCAATTCCTTCTTTTGAAATTTTATGTCCAAGAACGATGCCTTCTTTAACCATGAAATGGCATTTCTCCCAATTAAGTGCTAGATTTGATTGTTCGCATCTAATAAGCATTCTTTCAAGATTAGCTAGACATGTTTCAAATGTATCACCGAAGACCGAAAAGTCATCCATGAAAACTTCCATGCATTCTTCTATCATGTCGTGAAAAATCGCCATCATGCACCTTTGAAAGGTTGCAGGGGCGTTGCAAAGTCCAAATAGCATGCGTTTGTAAGCAAAAGTACCATAAGGGCACGTGAATGTTGTTTTATCTTGATCTTCGGGTGCTATTGGAATTTGAAAATATCCGGAAAATCCATCTAGAAAACAATAGTAACTATTTCTGGCTAATCTTTCCAACATTTGATCTATGAAAGGTAAGGGAAAGTGATCTTTTCTGGTGACGTCATTTAATTTTCTATAATCAATACACACACGCCATCCTGTTACGGTTCTAGTAGGAATAAGCTCATTTTTTCATTTGTAATGACAGTCATGCCACCCTTCTTAGGCACGCATTGAACTGGGCTTACCCATGAACTATCAGAAATTGGATAAATTAAACCTGCATCTAGCAGTTTAATAATCTCTTTCTTAACTACATCTTGCATATTAAGATTTAGTCTTCGTTGGCGTTGCACATACGTTTTATGACCTTCTTCCATAAGGATTTTATGTGTGCAATACGAAGGACTTATTCCTTTAATATCATGAATCTTCCATGCAATGGCTGGTTTATGAGCTTTCAACACAGAAATGAGTTGTGATTTCTCATTTTCAGTAAGAGAAGACGATATTATTACAGGTAATTCAGATTCACCATGTAAATAAGCGTATTCCAAATGGGTTGGAAGTGGCTTTAACTCTAATTTCGGAGGTTCTTCTATCGATGATTTGTATCGATATCTGTCTTCTTCTTTTAGCATTTGAATTTCTTCTGTTGTTGGTTCATATCCATTAGCTATAAGTGTAGCTAACATTTCAGCTTCATCAATTGGTTCATTACCTTCTCCTAAAGAACATTCTTCTGTTCCTTGTAATTCTGGAAATTCTTCTAACAATTCTGCATGTGCATCTATAGTTTGAATATAATAACATGTATCATCTGCAGATTGTGGTTGTTGCATTTCTCTATCAACTGAAAAGGTAACACTCTCATCCTCTATACTTAGGGTCAATTTCTTACCGAACACGTCTATCATTGCTTTAGCCGTGTTTAAGAATGGTCTTTCTAATATGAGAGGAACTTGAGAATCTTCTTCCATGTCCAGAACAACAAAATCTACTGGAAATACTAAAGTACCAACTTTAACTAGCATGTTCTCCATTATCCCTCTAGGATATTTTATTGATCTATCGGCTAGTTGTATGCTTATTCTGGTTGGTTTCAATTCTCCAAGGTCTAGTTTAGCGTATAGTGAATACGGCATTAGATTTATACTAGCACCTAAATCTGCTAATGCTTCTATTGAACTAAGACTACCCAGAAAACATGGAATTGTGAAACTTCCTGGATCAGATAGTTTTTCTGGTATCTTATTCAACAGCACTGCTGAACAATTAGCATTCATGGTAACAGCCGAGAGTTCTTCCATTTTCTTTCTATTTGAGATTAGATCTTTCAAGAATTTAGCATATCTAGGCATTCCTGAAATTACATCAATGAAAGGAAGATTTACATTTATCTGTTTAAACATATCCAAGAATTTGGATTGCTCGGCTTCAAGTTTCTCTTTCTTCATTTTACTCGGGTAAGGAAGTAGTGGTTGGTATGGTTTAACATAAGGTTTAGCCTTAACTTTGTTATCTTCATTAACCTTTTTAACTACCAGTTCTTTTTCCTTATCTTGATCAGGTTGTGGTTCTTGTGGAGTAGGAATAGCTTCATCAGAATTTACAGGTATTTCAGGTGGTTTAAGTGTTGTACCACTTCTTGTGGTAATGGCTTTAGCTGTTTCATTCCGGGGATTAGCATTTGTATCACTAGGTAGACTTCCTGGTTTTCTTTCACCTATTAACCTTGCTAGGTTACTTACTTCTTGTTCCAGATTTTGAATAGAAGCTTGTTGATTTCTAAATGCTTGAGCATTTTGTTCATTAGTTTGTTTCTGAGATGTGAAAAACTGCGTTTGAGTTTCAACTAGCTTCGTCATCATATCTTCTAAATTTGGCTTTTTATCATCTGTTTGTAGTGGTTTGTTTTGAAAATTAGGTCTTTGCTGATTGTAAGTATTATTGGATACTTGTTGATTGCTAGGACCTTGTTGGTTGTTGTATGGAATATTTCGGTTATAATTCTGGTTTTGATTGTAAATTGGTCTTGGCGGTTGATAATTATTCTGATAATTATTTCCAGGCCTTTGGTTTATGTATGAAATATTCTCTCTTTGTTCCATTGTTAATTAAATACTGAGACAATCTTTTGTGAAATGTGGTCTTCCACACTGCTCACAACTAATTCGTATTGAGTGAATATCTTTAGACATCTTTTCCATTCGTCTCTCGACAGCATCTATCTTTATGGAAATGGAATCTAAGTCATGGCTAGAATCGGCTCTAGCTGCTTTAGATGATCTAATGATATCTTTTTCTTGGTGCCACTCATGTGAGTGGGAAGCAGTGTTATCAATAATTTTGTAAGCATCAGTTTCGGTTTTCTTCATAATAGAACCACCAGCTGCTATATCTATGTCTTTTCTTGTAGTGATGTCGCATCCTTGGTAGAATATTTGTACTATTTGGCAGGTGTCTAAACCATGTTGCGGACATCCTCTTAATAACTTTCCAAATCTAGTCCACGCCTCATATAGAGTTTCATTTGGTTTCTGTGTGAACGTAACAATTTCTCCTTGAAGTCTTACGGCTTTAGATGCATGAAAGAATTGTTTAAGAAATTTTTCAACTAAAACGTCCCATGTATCGATCGCCCCTTCAGGTAACGATTCCAACCAATCTTTGGCTTCTCCCTTTAAAGTCCAGAGAAATAACATGAGATATATCTGTTCATCCTCCACTTCTCGGATTTTAAATAGTGTGCAGATCCTATTAAAGGTACGTAGATGTTCATTTGGATCTTCCTTCGGCGCACCACTAAATTGGCATTGATTAGTCACCATGTGTAGAATTTGTCCTTTGATTTCATAATCTGGCGCATTAATGTCTGGATGAGTAATTGCGTGACCTTGGCCAGTGCGTTTAGCTCTCATTCGGTCTTCCATACTTAATGGTTTCAGATTCTCCATAATTGAATTTGTTGAATCAGAATCACTAGAGGATTCTGATTTAATGGTTCGTTCCTCAACAATCTCTGTTTGAATGATTGGTGGTTCCGGAGGAAAGTTTAGTGGTTTAGGATCTACGAATCGTTCCTGAATATTCTCCGGATTCTCAATTGTGAGGTCGGGTTCAAAAAATGGATTATCGGAAATTTGAACTGGAGTACTTGGTCGACTGGATGACGATTCTAAAGAAAAATCAACGGCAGTAATATTTGCTAAATGTCTTGATCTAGTTACAGGTGGTGAACGTACAAAAGGTGGTGAACGTCTTGCTCGGTGCATTCACTGAATATCCTATTAGTTTTTAAAAGGAAAGAAAAATTATAATAAGTTATCCAATCAATAGACTTTTCTGATTTTGCCCACGTTTCGAATAGCCAAAAGATGCAGCAGAGGGGCAGGATTCGTTTGGTCTCAATATAATTGAGGACTGTTTGACTCCAATAACCCGGTCCACGTACAAATCCAACTATTACTACGAACCAGAAAATTTTGATGTCTATCAATTTAACCACTTAAAATAAATTTTCGTAATTTTAAGAAATTTAGATAAGAAGTAGAATAAAAATCTATGTCCTAAAACTAGAATAGCGAGAAATAAGAAAGAAAAAGAGTTCGTCCAAAAAGGTCGAAAAATAAAAATGGTTGAAAAATAAAAGGTGACGGAAAAATAAAAGAAACTTATAACACTTAAAAACACTTGACTAACCTAACCTTATTACTACAACTAACTTAAAATTGTAATCGCAAATTGAGATTACTAATTGGAATGATAATTGATACATAGGTAAAAGTCGTCTAAAAATATTAAAGCTTACAGGAAAAACTATATCCCAAATGGAAATAACTTAAAAAGAAACTAAAACTTAAAAAGGCGTCGCAAAATTCTAAAGTATCTAAATCTTAGTCTAAAGAAAAAGCACTTAAGGAATTCTACGGCAAAGTCTAAAAATCTAGAAGTAAAAATAACTATGGCAAAAACTAAGTTTAAAACTAAATATGAGCTAAAAATACAAATATTACGCTAAAACAATTAAAAAGGAATAAAATATAAAAATATACAAAAAGTTGTAAAAAATACAATTTTTATAAAAATATTATTTTTATATTATTTATTTATTAAAACTATTAATTTTACAATTTAATTAAACTATTTAAACAAAATAATAATAAAAACTAAAATAAATATTTAATTAAAATCTAATTAGGGTTTTATAATAATAATTATAATAATTACCCGTAATTAATGCCTGATTAGGGTTCTGTGTACCCGTGTCAGAGTGGCTCCGCGAGTTGCGGTAGTCGAGGCAGAAAACTCAGCGAGTCGCGGGGATCCAGAATTCAACTCAGGTACAGTTTTTAATTCGACGTGTTTTTTTTTTATTTTTTTTTATATTTTCTGTTTTTATATTTTCTGTTTATATCAAAATATTTATATAATAAAAAAACTTATATTTTAAAAACTTAAATAAAAATAGAATTACTTTATAATTTTAAAAATATCTTAAAAATAGATTTATATATATTAAAATTTTTTTCTTGGTTTTATATTTATAAAATATATTTATAAAATAAATTAAATAAAACTTATATTTTTACAAACTAAAGAAACTTTATAAAACTTAAATATTTTTCAAACTCCTAAAAATATTTATATTTTTGTTTTTCTTTTTATATTTTCGAATATTTAAAACGTATTTTTATAAAAACGAATTTTAATAAAAGTAAACTAAAAATCTTTTTTTTTAATTAGCGTTGCGCTTCCGGCGTTTAAGAGCTCCCCAGCAGCGGCGCCAAAAATAACTTGATGTTTTAGCAGAGTGGTATAAAAATACTATTAATTTTAGCAGGAAAATACTATTAAATACGATACAATTTTACACAAGATATTTATTTATTTAGAGAATGGATATACTTAAACCTTGCTACAACACTTATAGGCAGTGTACCTAATCGTACAGTAGTGTAGTTTTTAGTAAGTCCGGTTCGTTCCACAGGGAAAATCTTTAAACAAAGCTTAACGCTATATTAGTTTACTTTTATAAAAATACAAATATATATATATATATATATATATATATATATATATATATATATATATATATATATATATATATATATATATATAAGTAATATTATTATTATTATAAAGGGGGGTTTTTTACCGTTTAATGACCGGTTTGTCGATTTTAAAACTTTAGTCGCAGTTAAAACCAAATGTATAATATTAAAAATAAATACAAGACTTAAATTAAAGCGTAAAGTAAATAATGATAATGAAATTGCGAATAATAAAAGTGCGATAAAATAAACTTGCGATAATTAAAAAGTACGATAATTAAAAGTGCAATTAAATATAATAACAATAAATAAAAGTGCTATAATTAGAAGTGTAATTAAATATAAAATAAAGGAAATTAAATATGAAATAAAAGAATTATGCTTATTTAAACTTCCATAATCATGATGTTTGACGTGTTGATTTTAGTTTTATGCCCATGGGTTAATTGTCCTTTGTCCTGGATTATTTAATATGTCCGTCTGGTTTTTGTCCATAACAGTCCATCAGTCATAAATATAAAGTGCGAGTGTCCTCGTCAAATTATCCTTATACCCGAAGTTAAATATTCCAACTAATTGGGGACTTAAACTGTAACAAGATTTTAATACTTTGTTTAATAATTACACCAGGATGTCGACTGAGTGTAACCCAAGGTTTTAATATCTTGTTATCAATTATACCAAGTGTCCTTGTACATAATTTCACCCCTGTTTTAATTATTCTAGTGGCTATTAATCCATTCCCGTGTCCGGTTAAATGAACGATTATTCGTACATATAAATACCCCGCCCATCGTGTCCGATCGAGTGTATATGGTAATTTATAGGGACGCCCAATTGTAAATCTTTATATTAATATTAACAAACTATCATTTAGTTAAACAAATATAAAGCCCATTAATAGCCCATAGTCTAATTTCCACAAGTGTCGTTCTTTTGTCCAAACTCCAATTATGGTACAAAGCCCAATTACCCAATTTTAGTAATTAGCCCAACATCATGATTACTTCGTTTTAAATAAGCATAATAATAACTTAGCTACGAGACATTAAATTAAAAAGGTTGAACATAACTTACAATGATTAAAAATAGCGTAGCGTTACACGGACAGAATTTCGACTTACACCCTTACAACAATTGCTAACATACCCTTATTATTAGAATTATAATTAAAATTAAAATTAAAATATAAATTATAAATATAAATATTACGATATAGATAGAGAGATGGATATATGTTATGAAAAATGATCAGAATTCGGTTGGCTTTATAGGGATTTGAGTTCAGGGGTACTCCGCGAATCGCGGCATTTTTTGCCTTCAAACTCCGCGAGTCGCGGAGTTTGAAAATACAACTCACTCATTTTGGAGTCTTTCTTGCTGACGATTTATTTTATAAATATAATATATATATAATTAATATAATTAATTATATATTATAGTATATAAATATTAATTATATATTATATTATATTTATATACATAGTTAACTTGTAATTTTTAGTCCGTTGCGTCGAGCGTTGAGAGTTGACTCTGGTCCCGATTCCGGATTTTCGAACATCCTTGCGTACAATTTAATATCTTGTACTTTGCGTTTTGAATCTTGTACTCTTGTAATTTCGAGACGTTTCTTATCAATAATTGGAACCTCTTTGATTGTATTTTGTACTTTTGAGCTTTTTGGTCGTTTGCGTCTTCAATTCGTCGAATCTGTCTTTTGTCTTCACCTTTTATTATTTAAACGAATATCACTTGTAAATAGAACAATTGCAACTAAAAGCTTGTCTTTCTTGAGGAATAATGCTATGAAATATATGTTCGTTTTTAGCATTATCAATCAGCCTCTAGGTTTTCGTGACCCTTCACGACCAGATCATGCGTGTCTCCTGCAGAAATCCCTCTACGGATTGAAGCAGGATCCACGCGCGTGGTACCAGCGATTCGCAGGCTATGCTCAGAGTGTCGTTTTTCAGCAAAGCCGATGCGACGCTTCATTATTTATTTATCGACAGGGTACCGATACTGCATATCTCTTATTATATGTGGACGATATTATTCTGACTGCCTCATCGACAGAGTTTCTTCAGAGGGTTATTGCCTCTCTACACCGGGAGTTCTCCATGACTGATCTTGGCCCACTGAACTATTTCTTAGGTATTTCAATTACTCGTACCTCTTTAGGAATGTTTCTATCTCAGAAGAAGTACGCTACCGAGATTCTAGAGCACGCAGATATGACGGAGTGTCACCCGAGCAGAACCCCGGTCGAAACCAACTCCAATCTTAATACATCAGGTCCACCGGTTGCTAATCCAACATTGTATCGCAGCCTCTCCGGGGCACTTCAATACCTCACTTTCGCGAGACCAGACATTGCTTACGCAGTACAACAGATATGCTTATTCATGTATGACCCTCGAGAGCAACATTTTTCCGCACTTAAGCGAATTCTCCGGTATATTCAGGGTACACTTGATCTCGGCCTACAACTCTTTGCATCATCTACCACATCACTGACAGCCTACTCAGATGTTGACTGGGCTGGATGCCCCAGTACTCGCCGCTCGACCTCAGGATATTGTGTATTTTTAGGTAATAACCTTCTGTCGTGGTCCTCAAAACGACAGTTGATGCCATCTCGCTTCAGTGCTGAAGCAGAGTACCGCGGGGTTGCTAATGCTATTGCTGAGACATGCTGGCTTCGAAATTTACTTCGCGAGCTTCACTGTCCTTTTTTTCCCGCCACTATTGTGTATTTGTAACGACCCGACTTTTTCGACTTTTATTTATATTTATTTCTTTCACGAAACTGCGTATTTGTGCATAATGAGTTAGATTATATTCTGGGATCATTAATTATGTTAATTACATTCGTTACTACCTTACAACATGTTTTAAGTACTAGGTTACTTAACGTGATCCTTGCTTTGCTTTTACGACCGTTAGTGTCACTTATTGATTTAAACAAGCTACGAACTTGGTACACGATAAAATTTTGCCATGATTGGGATATTATGGCTACGTAAACGTAATTGTTACTTACTAATGACAATTACTTAGTTTTATGGTCCCTTAATTATGCTTAAGTGTTTACTTGGGCTTACTAGTTACCTTATTGGGCTTAACACCTTAGTGGACTTCCATGGCCCAACCTACTCAACTTAAGTGGGCTAGTAATGGGTTAATTAGTCCATGTAATCCTAATTAAGCCCATGAGATTAATAAGACAAGTAGTGTGCATGCTTAGGAACGAAGGCTTGCATAATGTCTCAAACCACCCAACATATCACTATCACCATGTACCACCACCATGAGCCACACCACAAAATGCCAAATGGTCCCCCCACCCCTTGTGACCATTGGCCACCCTCCACTACCTCACCATCATTTAGTTTTTTTCTTTTTTTCTTTCTTTGATAAATACTTACACTTCATTCATTTTTTTCATTTCATTCAAACTCACACACTTCTCTCTACTTTCTCACTCTAAAAACTCTCTCAAATATTTGAAGAACTTGTAAGTTCTTAACCTCTTTTTCTTTCTTTTCTTACTTTGATTCATGTATCATCATCATCATGAACAAAGATTCAAGTTTTGTAACTTGAATCTTCATAACTTTTGTAGATTTACACTTTACTTTGAAAAGTAACAAGAACATGATGGATTCAAGCTTCTTAGCTTTGAATCTTCATAAACTTGTTAGATCTAAGTGTACAAACTTAAGATCTCTTTATTTATGCTTAAGGATCAAAACTCATGTTTATGATCTTCATGTAACTTGAAGATCCAACACTTTACTTTATGGATCTTCAAAAAAGTTTGAAATACAAGCTTACTAGCTTGATGTTTCTACAAAAGTTAAGATAAGATCAAAGTTTGTTAGTTTATGATCTTCTTTTGTTTGTTGTAGTTTAGATTTGTGACTTGTGATTTATGAAACAAAAGATGCAAGCTTACTAGCTTGAGATCTCATAATTGTTGTTAGAAATCCAAGCTCTCTAGCTTAGGGTTTTCTTTTTTTGTTTGATCTAAGTTATGTAACTTATGATCTTCTACTTTGATTAAGAAAAAGCTTAATTGCTTATGTTCACTTACTTTACAAAATCTAAGTTTCATAGCTTACGGTTGTGTAAAGTTGAAAGTCCAAGTGTTATGACTTAGGGTTTTCATCAAGATCATGAGATCTAGACTTATTAGTCTAAGATCTTTAATATTTAGTTAAGATCTAAGCTCTCTAGCTTAAGGTCTTGATTACTTAGTTTGATTCAAAGATGGTAGCTTAATGAAACTAGTATATGTGTTGAAACTAAGAAAGTGAAGTAACTTTAGTTCATTAATTCGCTCAAACTCCTACATGAGTTGTATATTGTTTACTTAGTTTTGATTGTTGTGTATTTATGGTAGAACCTTGGTTAAAGTGATGCAAACACATCAACGAGTTGTACACTTGAAGATATAAGCATCAAGGATGAGAACCGTGATGAGCATCAAGCACCAAGAATCCCACTGGAGCACTTTGCTTACTGTTTTCTGGATCTGATCAGGCTCCTGGGCTACTGGAAAAGTTGATTTCCAGATATCCCAGTTCGAGTATATGACTTTTCGTTTAAGACTCGCCTCAATCCGAGTTACGGTTTAGGATTTATAGCCTTTTTAAAATCACTACACCTTTGTAACGTTGTGCTGAAATTTCTTACCTACTCGCACTTAAACCATCGCCACGGTCAAACGAAGATAAGTTTGGTTCTGGAAATTGGTCAGCAACTAGAGGACTCACATACGAAGCCATAGCCACTGACTACGCGTCTTTTTTATTTCTGTAGAGGTCGTAGCAGCTGATCAAAGTCATCCTATTGTTTCGATCTCTACATTTGTTGAACTTACTTAGCTTTTACGATGATGAATGATGATGATGATGATACCTAAGACATAACTTATGTACTTTTAAACCTTTAGAAACGAATTACTGACTTAGTAACTTTTGACTTAGGTTGAGGACCTTTCGGACCAACTTACTTGCTTACGTATCTCGTATCGACTTTTACTGCTTAATCACTGTGAGTTATATACTTTAACTATTTTTGGGACTGAGAATGCATGCGCTTTTTACGTTTTACTTACTAAGCACGACTACTTAAACTTTATATATGTGTGGGTTATACAACGGCATAAACTTTCCCCTTAGCTCGGTAACGTTTAGTCATTGGTTTTTGAACCGGTGAACGCGAATCTTAGATATGGATCCATAGGAGTTGACATCCCCACTCGGGCTAGTAGCGCTAGCATTTAACGGATGTTTAATACTTCGTAAACTTACGCACTTGCCAAGTGTACTTTTAAGGGGTGATATTACATTAAGTTAGTTACCAAGTGCTCACGGTTAAGCATATACTTTTCATACTGTTTTGAAATACGAAATCTCGTGGCCTACATTACATTACTGTTACAATTTAAACTATAGCTCACCAACATTCGTGTTGACGTTTTTAAGCATGTTTTCTCAGGTGCTTAGAGGTTTGATGCTTCCACTGTAGTAGTCTTGCCGTGTAGACTCCCGCTGCTTTTGTTAGAGATGTCTCTGCATGAAACATTTACCTTGCATTCACGAACTATGTTACTTTTGAACAATGAATTTGTAATGACCTTTGAGTCACGTACTTTTATTATTGCCTCCTGTTTGTAGAAGCACACTATCGTATGTAAGACATTTGATGTTGGTAAAGACATCACCCCTTTTTATGAATGCAAACTTATTTTAAAACAGCATATAGTGTTTGACCTTGTAATGATCCTGTTGTTGATGATCCGTACACGTTAATTTTGTACGGGGTGTCACATTTGGTATCAGAGCATTGGTTGTAGGGAATTAGGTTGCATTAGTGAGTCTAGACTGAGCCAAGTAGGATTCACTAATAAGACTAATCTACAACTCGCTAGTTTACTTGTTTTTGCGGAACTTGCTGCATGCTGCTACTTACTTTTACTGCTATATGTCGTATACTGCTACTTGTTTTCACTACTGCATGCTACTATCTGCTTTCGATTGCATGATACTTCTGTACGATTTGTTATTATTGTCATGCTATTTACTGCTATATATGATCTAGACTGTCGTAGTTACTTTGCCTAATACGTGCTTGCTATATGACTTACTGACATGGAAAAAGTTATTTTTCCTTGTTTAGATGTCGGACATACCGCCCATTATCATTGATTTAGAGAGCGACTCAGATTCATCTGCCACCTCGCATGCTATTGCTGCTGACTCACAGATCCCATCATCGCTACCCTCCAGCGACTCTGGCTGTGACGACCCGGAGATTTTCGACCAAATTCAAACTTAATCTTTATATGTTCCGACACAATAAGCAAAGTCTGAAATATTGAAATCTTAAAACCTTTGAACTATACTCATGTATACATTTGACCTTTGACTATTCCCAAGGATTCACGAATAATTTGTCTATAAATACATATGTAATTAAATATATATATTTATATATATATATATATATATATATATATATATATATATATATAAATGTAAGAATATATAGTAATTTGAATTTATAAAATATAATTTAAACATTAAAATATGTAAAATAAGTTACAAAATAATTATGAAGTAATTTAAAAGGAATCTATATATAAATATGTATAATTTCTATGTATAATTATTTTTATACAACATATATAAAATCTATAAATAATAGTGAATCAATAAAAACTATTATATAATAGGTTATATGATTAATAGATATCACACAACTTATAACATATAATACAAGTTAAAATATAATTGTTATATTAAAAATTATTAGATATATAAATATTAGTAGTAATATCAGTATTATTAATATTATTATATAAAATTTGGTACATTTGATTAGTACTTATTATTATTATTATAAATATTGTTAATATCATTATTATTATAACTAGTAGTAACATTTAAAATTATATTTATTATGATTGATATTAGTAATTGTTATTAGATATTACTAATACTAATATCATTAAGAACAATTTTATGGCTATTAGAGTTATTGTTAATATTTAGTGGAATATAACACATTTTATTATTATTAACATTAATAATAGAATTATTACCATTTTTATTATTATTAGTTTCATTATTATTATTAAAATTAATATTATTGTTTGTATATAAATATTATTATGTTCCTTTAAATATTTAACATACATTTACATAAATATATATATAAAGTGGATATATATATATATATATATATATATATATATATATATATATATATATATATATATATATATATATATATATATATATATATATATATATATAGTTTTACAAATACTGATATATATATATAATATATATATATAAATTTCAGCTATAAATATGGATAAATACATATAATATGATATATAATTATAAATACAATATGTAAATACTGATAATTTGTATAGCTAGGATTTCAGTTTCAAATCGTCATCAAGACTGTAGGTGATTGTTGTCTGATTAATTTGGTCATACAAATCAGTGGCTAATCAAGGGTAAATCCAAAAACTATTATCAATCAGATTCTCCTTTATTTATTTATTTTATTTAATTTTCTGAGTAAATCAAAATTGAATACCATATCTTACCTAAACCACTCACATTCAGTTAAAAATGATAGAAAACGATTTTTACATTATCCATTATCAATTACAAACACCCTTAACAACATCCCTCTAATCAAATTAAAGCAGAAAAGATGAAGAACTCAGCTTCTGCTCTGTTCTTGACTCAATTTTTAAAAACATCAATTTCAAATAGAATTTTAAAATCCTTAAAAGCTATTAAGTTAGAAATCTTTTGTTTAAGCTTCCTGCAAAGATTCAGAACTCAATTCTTCGTATCAAGTACAAATTTTGAGGTCAAAGTTTTATATCAAAAAGTCAACCGAAGTTATCTTGGGGAAATTCGAATTTGTATTGATGTTTTTGAAACAATTGTTGATTTGAAAAGTTTCTAATGAGGATTTACAACATCTTTCATGTTGTAAATATTATGTGAAACGTCCTAAAATTCGATATCAATATTTATTTATTTTTATCTACGAACGGCAGCATGAGCACTCTGTATCTTTATTTATTTTGTAAATCTGTTGAGTTAATTCAACTAGAAAATCGTTCCTTTTTAATTTACAAATCCTAAAACTCGTTTCAAAGCTTTGTTGTAACAAGTGTGTTAGTCCCTGTTCGATTTGTTATTGAAGAAGAAGAACATGGAACAGAAAACGGTTTAATAGGATTTAAATGGGTATTAAAACAGAAAATCAAAGTGGACTGGTTGGTTTAGGAGTGTGTTGTGTTAACAGAAGGTCATGGGTTCGAGCCCAAACCTGGGCGTGTAGTAACATTTTTTTGGGAACTCTTGTTGAGGTAGTTTATTATTATTATTATTATTATTATTATTATTATTATTATTATTATTATTATTATTATTATTATTATTATTATTATTATTATTATTATTATTATTATGATTAATTAATACTTATTATTATTAGTATGATAATTACTACTAAATATTATTATTATTATTATTATTGTTACTAGTGTTATGATTATTATTGTTATTGTTATTAATATTAACATTAAAATTATTATTGTTACTAATGTTACTAACAAATGTATGTAATTATCAATTACTATTATAATTAGGTATTAGTAACATTATGATTATTATTATTATCATTTTGCTATTATAAAAAATCACTAAGTATTATTCATAATTATTAGTATTATTAATATCAATATAAGTATTATTATGATTAGGTCTATTATTATAATTGTTATTATGAAAATAATACAAACTATTATTATTAGGATTAATATTAGTTTTAGTATCATTGTAGATTTATTATCATTATTATTATTATTATTAATATAACTATTATTATTAAGATTACCATTAATAATAAGATGGTTATAATTATTATTATTAAGTATTATGTACTAATGTCAAAAATTATTATTTTCGTTACCATTATTACTAAATTATTCATTGTTACCAAACACTACTAATATTATTATTATGAGATTTATAATCAAAAACTATCATCAATATTAATATTAACAAAAATTATTAACCTTAATATTTTATTAGTAACATTAGGTGTTATCATTATTATCATTTTTACCATTACAAATAATATCTTGGTATTATTATAATAACTATATATTTTAACAAGCAAACGATATATATACATATATACTACATATAACATAATAAAATTTATATTTTCATATACAAAATGAATATATAAAACATATATATATTATTAATATAAAAAGTATATAACTAATAGAACCATATATATCTATTCGATTTCAACTATGTTTATTAATAAATACACACATGATATAGGTTCGTGAATCCGAGGCCAACCCTGCATTGTTCAGTTCCGTCATATGTATTTTTACTATAAAATACAGTATGGTGAGTTTCATTACTCCCTTTTTAAATGCTTTTGCAATATATATTTTTGGGACTGAGAATACATGCGCTATTTTTATAACTGTTTTACGAAATAGACACAAGTAATTGAAACTACATTATATGGTTAAATGGATCGAAGCCGAATATGCCCCTTTTAGCTTGGTAGCCTAAGAATTAGGGAACATCACTAATTTTGAGAATTAGTGCACCCCTAATTGACGCGAATCCTAAAGGTAGATCTATCGGGCCCAACAAGCCCCATTCTGGAATTTGAAATGCTTTAGTACTTCGAAATTATCATGTCCGATGGGTGTCCCGGAATAATGGGGATATTCTATATGCATCTTGTTAATGTCGGTTACCAGGTGTTCAATCCATATGAATGATTTTTGTCTCTATGCATGGGACGTATATTTATGAGAAATGGAAATGAAAATCTTGTGGTCTATTAAAAATTATGAAATGATTATTTATGATAAACTAATGAACTCACCAACCTTTTGGTTGACACTTGAAAGCATGTTTATTCTCAGGTATGAAAGAAATCTTCCGCTGTGCATTTGCTCATTTTAGAGACATTACTTGGAGTCATTCATGACATATTTCAAAAGACGTTGCATTCGAGTCATTGAGTTCATCAAGATTATTATTAAGTCAATTATAGTTGGATATATTATGAAATGGTATGCATGGCGTCAACTTTCAATGTAATGAAAGTTTGTCTTTTAAAAACGAATGCAATGTTTGTAAAATGTATCATATAGAGGTCAAGTACCTCGCGATGTAACTAATTGTAACGTATTCATCCAGATAGATTAGGACGGATCGTTAGAGTTGGCATCAGAGCTGGTTTAACACCGTTGGTGCGGGTTAGTCGTAAAGGAGGTTCTCACAGTGTGACATGTGGCAAAACATTGGCTCTTACTCCTTGCGATCCCTTACGAAGGTTGGCAGTAGCCGAGAGGCAGGCCCTAAAATCAGTATTTGAGGTACACTCAGTGGTCACCAGGCGGTTAGCTGGGAAGGCACTGGGTGGGTCGGTGGTTGTCCCCTGTAGTGACCCGAAGTTTTCCATGTTTTTATATATTAAATGAAATTGATATTTACATGATTAAATGTTTTCAACATGTTAAGCAATCAAACTTGTTAAGGCTTGATTAATTGAAATAGGTTTCATATAGACAATTGACCACCCAAGTTGACCGGCGATTCACGAACGTTAAAACTTGTAAAAACTATATGATGACATATATATGGATATATATATAGTTAACATGATATTATGATAAGTAAACATATCATTAAGTATATTAACAATGAACTACATATGTAAAAACAAGACTACTAACTTAATGATTTTGAAACGAGACATATATGTAACGATTATCGTTGTAACGACATTTAATGTATATATATCATATTAAGATATATTAATACATCATGATATCATGATAATGTAATAATTTAACATCTCAATTGATTTAATAAACAATGGGTTAACAACATTTAACAAGATCGTTAACCTAAAGGTTTCAAAACAACACTTACATGTAACGACTAACGATTACTTAACGACTCAGTTAAAATGTATATACATGTAGTGTTTTAATATGTATTCATACACTTTTGAAAGACTTCAAGACACTTATCAAAATACTTCTACTTAACAAAAATGCTTACAATTACATCCTCGTTCAGTTTCATCAACAATTCTACTCGTATGCACCCGTATTCGTACTCGTACAATACACAGCTTTTAGATGTATGTACTATTGGTATATACACTCCAATGATCAGATCTTAGCAGTCCATGTGAGTCACCTAACATATGTGGGAACCATCATTTGGAAAGTAGCATGAAATATCTCATAAAATTACAAAAATATGAGTAATTATTCATGACTTATTTACATGTAAACAAAATTACACATCCTTTATATCTAATCCATATACCAATGACCAAAAACACCTACGAACACTTTCATTCTTCAATTTTCTTCATCTAATTAATCTCTCTCAAGTTCTATCTTCAAGTTCTAAGTGTTCTTCATAAATTCTACAAGTTCTAGTTTCATAAAATCAAGAATACTTCCAAGTTTGCTAGCTTACTTCCAATCTTGTAGAGTGATCATCCAACCTCAAGAAATCTTTATTATTTACAGTAAGATATCTTTCTAATACAAGGTAATACTCATATTCAAACTTTGATTCAATTTCTATAACTATAACAATCTTATTTCGAGTGGAAACCTTACTTGAACTTGTTTTCGTGTCATGATTCTGCTTCAAGAACTTTCAAGCCATCCAAGGATCCTTTGAAGCTAGATCCATTTTTATTATTTCCAGTAGCTTTATCCAGAAAACTTGAGGTAGTAATGATGTTCATAACATCATTCGATTCATACATATAAAGCTATCTTATTCGAAGGTTTAAACTTGTAATCACTAGAACATAGTTTAGTTAATTCTAAACTTGTTCGCAAACAAAAGTTAATCCTTCTAACTTGACTTTTAAAATCAACTAAACACATGTTCTATATCTATACGATATGCTAACTTAATGATTTAAAACCTGGAAACACGAAGAACACTGTAAAACCGGACATACGCCGTCATAGTAACACCGCGGGCTGTTTTGGGTTAGTTAATTAAAAACTATGATAAACTTTGATTTAAAAGTTGTTCTTCTGGGAAAATGATTTTTCTTATGAACATGAAACTATATCCAAAAATCATGGTTAAACTCAAAGTGGAAGTATGTTTTCTAAAATGGTCATCTAGACGTCGTTCTTTCGACTGAAATGACTACCTTTACAAAAATGACTTGTAACTTATATTTCCGACTATAAACCTATACTTTTTCTGTTTAGATTCATAAAATAGAGTTCAATATGAAACCATAGCAATTTGATTCACTCAAAAAGGATTTAAAATGAAGAAGTTATGGGTAAATCAAGATTGGATAATTTTTCTTGTTGTAGCAACGTGAAAATTGGTAACAAATCTATATTAATCATATCCTAGCTAACTTATATTGTATTATACATGTATTCTAATATATTATGTAATCTTGGGATACCATAGACACGTATGCAAATGTTTTGACATATCATATCGACCCATGTGTATATATTATTTGGAACAACCATAGACACTCTATATGCAGTAATGTGGGAGTTAGCTATACAGGGTTGAGGTTGATTTCAAAAATATATATACTTTGAGTTGTGATCTAGCCTGAGACGTGTATACACTGGGTAGTGGATTGATTCAAGATAATATATATCAATTTTTTCTGTACATCTAACATTGGACAACTAGTTGTAGGTTACTAACGAGGACAGCTGACTTAATAAACTTAAAACATCAAAATGTATTAAAAGTGTTGTAAATATATTTTGAATATACTTTGATATATATATATACATATTTGTTATAGGTTCGTGAATCAACCAGTGGCCAAGTCTTACTTCCCGACGAAGTAAAAATCTGTGAAAGCGAGTTATAGTCACACTTTTAAAATCTAATATTTTTGGGATGTGAATACATGCAAGTTTTATAAATGATTTACAAAATAGACACAAGTACGTGAAACTACATTCTATGGTTGAATTTTCGAAATCGAATATGCCCCTTTTTATTAAGTCTGGTAATCTAAGAATTAGGGAACAGACACCCTAATTGACGCAAATCCTAAAGATAGATCTATTAGGCCTAACAAACCCCATCCAAAGTACCGGATGCTTTAGTACTTCGAAATTTATATCATATCCGAAGGGTGTCCCGGAATGATGGGGATATTCTTATATATGCATCTTGTTAATGTCGGTTATCAGGTGTTCACCATATGAATGATTTTTATCTCTATGTATGGGATGTATATTGAAATATGAAATCTTGTGGTCTATTGTTACGATTTGATATATATAGGTTAAACCTATAACTCACCAACATTTTTGTTGACGTTTAAAGCATGTTTATTCTCAGGTGAATATTAAGAGCTTCCGTTGCATACTAAAATAAGGACAAGATTTGGAGTCCATGTTTGTATGATATTATGTAAAAACTGCATTCAAAAAACATATGTCGATGTAATATATTTCTATTGTAAACCATTATGTAATGGTCGTGTGTAAACAGTATATTTAGATTATCATTATTTGATAATCTACGTAATGCTTTTGAAACCTTTATTGATAAAATAAAGGTTATGGTTGTTTTAAAAATGAATGCAGTCTTTGAAAAACATCTCATATAGAGGTCAAAACCTCGCAATGAAATCAATTAATATGGAACGTTTATAATCAATATGAACGGGACATTTCATCCCCAACTATGTTAGACTGGCGATTCGTCCTCTGGGGATAGTAGCCACGCATCTGACCCGATGGTCATCTCAGATGGAGGCGAGGATCCAGAGGAGATTCCAGCTCCACCCAGCCCGGGACTCCCGGAGCCACATCACCATTCCGGTGGTGCTGTGATTCCTGGGGGAAATAGGGACGGTCCTTTCCATAATGAGCATGGACATTGGGCTAGACGCCTTGCTGATGGACGTGTCGTGCCAATCCCGCCCGGCAGATATCGGCTTATGACCACCGGACAGGCACATCCACCCTCAGATGATTCGGGCGATTCATCATTTGATGACTCCAGCGACGAGGATTCCGAGGAGGACTCTGAGGAGGACCCTGAGGAGGAGCCCGTGCAGCCGCCCTCTACCCCGCCGAAGAATCGGTATCGTTTCGATGGTACTGTCATTCCTGGGGTTAACGGAGGTAGACCGTTCTTGGACGCACGTGTACGGATGGTTAGGGTTACCGCCCGTAAGTGGGTTGTGCCATACCCTGCTGATCCATTCGTGCGTAAGGTTTCCCGTTACGCACCATCTACTTTTGGTACTGCACCATCTGCACCACCAGCATCATCTGCACCGCCTGCCCCACCAGCATCCCCCGTCGTCGAAGAACTGACGAGGGAAGTGCATATCCTCCGTGCTCGGGTAACTGAGCTCGAGGAACAGATGACCCACCTGATGGACATCATTTACCCGCCATCACCATAGGACTATTGTATTAGATTTTTCTATGTAACCATGTTGGTAGTTTCATGTTTTACTCATGTATTGTACGAACCTTATGCGGATGTATGCAACTTTCTTATTAATGAATAGAACTTAATGTTGTTTAAATTTTGTACGGTGTTCTATTTATGCTACTGTATGATGATTTTGTGGTATCTGTATCTGGTTGCATTACTTAATAATTGTGTGTTGTGTTGATTCCATACTGGGTGCCTTATGCTATATTATTATTATTATTTATTGAATGCTGGATTTTGACTTAAGTCAAAATTTTTGTTTAGAAGATGAATGGCAAACGGAAGAGTTCCAAGGGAAACGCCCACAGCGGCACAGATCGAGGAAATGATTGCTACTCGAGTAGCAGCAGCTATGGCGGATGTTAATCCCCAAGCTCCACCGGTTAACCAGCACATTCAAAATGGGTGCACTTATAAGGAATTTCAGAGCTGCAAGCCCCACAATTTCAGTGGTACTGAGGGGCCAGTTGGACTGACAAGATGGTTTGAGAAATTGGAAGCTGTATTTCGTGTGAGTAACTGCTCAGAAATGAACAAAACTAAGTATGCCTCCTGTACCCTGTCGGACGGCGCTTTAACCTGGTGGAACACACTTGCTCATGCTAAGGGAATTAATGAGGCTTATGCTACCCTGTGGAAGGAATTCAAAGGGGACATGATCGAGGAGTACTGCCCCAGAACAGAAATACAGAAAATGGAAGCTGAGTTTTGGGAGTTGAAGGTTGTGGGAACTGATCTTGATGGCTATAACCGAAGGTACCTAGAATTAGCTCTGATGTGCCCCATGATGGTTACCCCTGAATTTAAGTGAATGAAACGATACTTGTGGGGACTTCCCAAGACCATTCAGGGAAATGTCACCTCTTCGAAACCAGCAAATGTCGCAGAAGCTATGCACATGGCGCACACCCTGATGAACCAAATTACCAGCAAGGAACCAGAGAAGGCGAAATCAGAATCGGGAGCTAGTAATGAGAAACGTAAGTGGGACAACAACAAGGGAAGAGTCTTTGATCAAAACCCAGTAAAGAGGCATGAGAGTTTCAAGGGAAACAACGACTGGAGGAACCCCAACCCGAACCCTAGCTCGAACCCTAACTACAAGGGTAGTCTTCTGCAGTGTAAGAGGTGCTACAAGCATCATACCGGGTACTGCAGTGTGGTCTATGAAAAGTGTAAAAGGACTGGGCACATTGGCATAGACTGCAAGATCACCATCCCAGCTATAAATACAAACCCTACTGGACCAAGGAAGTGCTATGAGTGCGGACAACAGGGCCACTTCAGGAATGAATGTCCCAATAAGAGAAAGGATGGCTGGCCAGCGCGTGGAAGAGCTTTCAACGTAAATGCAAGGGATGCCCGTGAGAACCCCGACTTGGTTACAGGTATATTCACTATCAACAATCTATTAGCTTCTGTCCTGTTTAATACTGGTGTCGATAAGAGTTACGTATGTAGACACTTTTTCTCTAAGATAAATTGGTTGTTAGTTCCTTTAAAGGAGAGTATGCTTGTTGAGGTAGTCAATGGAAAACTCGAGAAAATTGACCAAATTAGCCGAGGAGGAATTATCAACATAGCTGGTGTGGATTTCTAGATTGACTGGATATCAATCAATTTGGGAAGCTTTGATGTGATTGTTGGTATGGACTGGTTGACCAAGGTAAGGGCCGACATTATCTGTGGAGATAAAGCTCTTCGTATACCACATGGAAATGGTGAGCCACTGATTAATTATGGAGAGAGATGTAACTCGAAGCTGAACCTCATTAGTTGCATGAAAGCACAAAAGATCATGAAGAAACGACGTCTTACTGTTTTAGCACATGTGAAAGCCTTAGAAACCGAGGTGAAGAGCGTGGATGATGTGCGAATTGTGAACGAATTTCCCGACTTCTTTCCGGAATAATTGCCTGGATTACCACCACTGAGAGCAGTGGAGTTTCAGATCGATTTAGTGCCAGGAGCTGCACATGTAGCTCGCGCACCTTATCGACTCGCACCTTTCAAAATGCAAGAGTTGCAGAGTCAACTACAAGAACTGCTAGACCGTGGATTTATCCAACCAAGTTTTTCATCTTGGGGCGCTCCTATTTTATTTGTGAAGAAGAAGGACGGATCTTTCTGCATGTGCATCGACTATCGCGAACTCAACAAATTGACGATCAAGAATCGGTATCCCCTTCCTAGAATCGAAGATCTTTTCGATCAGCTGCAAGGATCGAGCGTTTACTCTAAGATCGATTTGCGATTCGGTTATCACCAGTTGAGAGTGAAGGAGAGCGATGTGATGAAGACTGCATTCAAAACTCGTTATGGTCACTATGAGTTTCTGGTGATGCCATTCGGTTTAACCAATACACTTGCCGTGTTCATGGATCTCATGAATCGTGTATGCAAACCATACCTGGACAAGTTCGTTATCGTTTTTATAGATGATATCCTCATCTACTCCAAAAGTGAAGCAGAACATGAGCAACATCTTCGACTAGTGTTGGAACTCTTGAGACAAGAGCAACTTTATGCAAAATTCTCCAAGTGTGAATTTTGGTTGAAGGAAGTCCAATTTCTGGGTCATATTGTGAGCGACTAGGGTATCAAAGTTGATCCCGCAAAGATCGAAGCTATCAGCAAGTGGGAGACCCCCACTACTCCTACTCACATCCGCCAATTTTTAGGCATCGCCGGTTACTATCGAAGATTTATTGAAGGTTTCTCTCTGATTGCGCGTCCTTTGATCGCGCTGACTCACAAAGGGAAGAAGTTCGTTTGGGAAACCGAACAAGAATCAGCATTTCAAACCTTGAAGCAGAAGTTGATCACCACACCTATCATATCCCTTCTTGAAGGCAATGACAATTTCGTCGTATATTGCGATGCTTCGAGAAATGGTTTTGGTTGCGTATTGATGCAAAGAAATAAGGTCATTGCTTACGCCTCTCGTCAACTGAAGATTCACGAGTGAAATTACACAACGCACGATCTCGAGCTTGGAGCCATTGTCTTCGCATTAAAGCTGTGGAGACACTATCTTTATGGAACAAAGAGCACTATCTTCACTGACCACAAAAGCCTCCAACACATCTTTGACCAGAAACAGCTGAATATGAGACAACGTCGTTGGATTGAGACGTTGAACGACTATGATTGTGAACTCCGTTACCATCCTGGCAAGGCAAATGTTGTAGCCGATGCCTTGAGCCGAAAGGAGAGGATGGTACCTCTTCGTGTTCGGGCCCTGAACATCACCACTCATTCGAACCTCAATAGCCAGATCTGAGTAGCCTAAGATGAGGCTCTCAAGGAAGAGAATATTTCTCAAGAACGTTTAAACATTCTCGTTTCCCGATTTGAGGTCAAGGAGACTGGACTCCGGTACTTTGCCGGAAGGATTTGGGTGCCTAGTTATGGAGATTTACGAAGCCTCATTCTAGACGAAGCCCACAAGTCAAGATATTCGATTCATCCAGGAGCCGGTAAGATGTACCACGATCTCAAGGAACAGTACTGGTGGCCAAATCTTAAGAAGGATGTTGCAACTTATGTTGGAAAGTGTTTAACTTGTTTGAAGGTTAAGGCCGAACATCAAAGGCCATCTAGGTTACTTCAGCAACTGGAAATCCCACAATGGAAGTGGGAAAGGATAACGATGGACTTCATTACGAAGCTACCAAAGATGACGGCGGATACGATACTATCTGGGTTATTATTGACCGTCTTACCAAATTTGCTCACTTCCTAGCTATGAAGGAAACTGATACAATGGAAAAACTCTCCCAGCTATACATAAAAGAGATTGTATCTCGTCATGGTGTGCCCTTATCGATTATCTCAGATCGCGATACCCGTTTCGCTTCCAGATTTTGGCGTTCTTTGCAAGATGCCTTGGGGACTCGTCTCGACATGAGCGCTGCGTATCACCTGCAGACCGATGGACAAAGTGAGCACTGCATATCACCCGCAAACTGACGGATAAAGTGAACGCACGATTCAGACTTTGGTGGACATGTTGTGTGCTTGTGTTATTGATTT
Source organism: Rutidosis leptorrhynchoides (assembly GCF_046630445.1). Taxonomy (NCBI): domain Eukaryota; kingdom Viridiplantae; phylum Streptophyta; class Magnoliopsida; order Asterales; family Asteraceae; genus Rutidosis; species Rutidosis leptorrhynchoides. The sequence goes on from NC_092334.1 coordinate 256,682,109, forward strand.
CGGAAAGGCTTGGGAAAGGCATTTTCCGCAAGCCGAATTCTCTTACAACAACAGTTTTCATTCGAGTATTAATGCCTCACCCTTAGAAGCATTGTATGGCCACAAATGTCGTTCTCCTATCTGTTGGGCCGAAGTAGCCGAAAAGCAAATCACCGGACCCGAGTTAGTCCATGAAACAACCGAGAAGATTGTCCAAATTCAAGCGAGGCTCAAGATGGCCCGTGATCGCCAAAAGAGTTATGCCGACCTTAAATGTAAAGACTTCGAATTCAACGTGGGTGACCGTGTAATGTTGAAGGTCGCACCTTGGAAAGGTGTCATCCGATTCGGAAAGCGTGGAAAGTTAAACCCGTGATACATTGGTCCTTTTGAAATCTTGGAGCGTGTCAGACCCGTTGCTTACCGTTTAGACCTTCCGACTCAATTGAGCTCCGTTCATCCTACCTTCCACGTATCAAATTTGAAGAAGTGCCTTGCTGAACCGGAACTTGTCATACCACTGGAGGAGCTTACGATTGATGACAAACTCCAATTCATGGAAGAACCTGTCGAAATCATGGACCGTGAGGTTAAGACTTTCAAGCACAATAAATTTCCAATTGTCTGAGTCCGATGGAATGCCAAACGAGGACCTGAGTTTACCTGGGAACGAGAGGATCAAATGATGCAGAAGTATCCTCACCTTTTTCTGACTCCACCATCTACCCCAGCTTAAAATTTCGGGACGAAATTTTCTTTAACAGGTGGGTAATGTAACGACCCGACTTTTTCGACTTTTATTTATATTTATTACTTAGTTTTATGGTCCCTTAATTATGCTTAAGTGTTTACTTGGGCTTACTAGTTACCTTATTTGGCTTAACACCTTAGTGGACTTTCATGGCCCCACCTACTCAACTTAAGTGGGCTAGTAATGGGTTAATTAGCCCATGTAATCCTAATTAAGCCCATGAGATTAATAAGACAAGCAGTGTGCATGCTTAGGAATAAAGGCTTGCATAATGTCTCAAATCACCCAACATATCACTATCACCATGTACCACCACCATGAGCCACACCACAAAATGCCAAATGATCCCCCCAACCCCTTGTGACCATTGGCCACCCTCCACTACCTCACCATCATTTTTTTTTCTTTTTTTCTTTCTTTGATAAATACTTACACTTCATTCATTTTTTTTATTTCATTCAAACTCACACACTTCTCTCTACTTTCTCACTCTAAAAACTCTCTCAAATATTTGAAGAACTTGTAAGTTCTTAACCTCTTTTTCTTTCTTTTCTTACTTTGATTCATGTATCATCATCATCATGAACAAAGATTCAAGTTTTGTAACTTGAATCTTTATAACTTTTGTAGATTTACACTTTGCTTTGAAAAGTAACAAGAACATGATGGATTCAAGCTTCTTAGCTTTGAATCTTCATAAACTTATTAGATCTAAGTGTACAAACTTAAGATCTCTTTATTTATGCTTAAGGATCAAAACTCATGTTTATGATCTTCATGTAACTTGAAGATCCAACACTTTACTTTATGGATCTTCAAGAAAGTTTGAAATACAAGCTTACTAGCTTGATGTTTCTACAAAATTTAAGATAAGATCAAAGTTTGTTAGTTTATGATCTTCTTTTGTTTGTTGTAGTTTAGATTTGTGACTTGTGATTTATGAAACAAAAGATGCAAGCTTACTAGCTTGAGATCTCATAATTGTTGTTAGAAATCCAAGCTCTCTAGCTTAGGGTTTTCTTTTTGTGTTTGATCTAAGTTGTGTAACTTATGATCTTCTACTTTGATTAAGAAAAAGCTTAATTGCTTATGTTCACTTACTTTACAAAATCTAAGTTTCATAGCTTATGGTTGTGTAAAGTTGAAAGTCTAAGTGTTATGACTTAGGGTTTTCATCAAGATCATGAGATCTAGACTTATTAGTCTAAGATCTTTAATATTTAGTTAAGATCTAAGCTCTCTAGCTTAAGGTCTTGATTACTTAGTTTGATTCAAAGATGGTAGCTTAATGAAACTAGTATATGTGTTGAAACTAAGAAAGTGATGTAACTTTGGTTCATCAATTCCCTCAAACTCCTACATGAGTTGTGTATTGTTTACTTAGTTTTTATTATTGTGTATTTATGGTAGAACCTTGGTTAAAGTGATGCAAACACATCAACGAGTTGTACACTTGAAGCTATAAGCATCAAGGATGAGAACCGAGATGAGCATCAAGCACCAAGAATCCCACCGGAGCACTTTGCTTACTGTTTTCTGGATCTGATCAGGCTCTGAGGCTAGTGTAAAAGTTGATTTCCAGATAGCCCTGTTCGAGTAGATGACTTTTCGTTTAAGACTCGCCTCAATCCGAGTTACGGTTTAGGATTTATAGCCTTTTTAAAATCACTACACCTTTGTAACGTTGTGCTAAAATTTCTGACCTACTCGCACTTAAACCGTAGCCACGGTCAAACGAAGATGATTTTGGTTTTGGAAATTGGTCAGCAACTAGAGGACTCACATACGGAGCCATAGCCACTGACTACGCGTCTTTTCAATTTCTGTAGAGGTCGTAGCAGCTGATCAAAGTCAGCCTATTATTTCGATCTCTACATTTGTTGAACTTACTTAGCTTTTACGATGATGAATGATGATGATGATGATACCTAAGACTTAACTTACGTACTTTTAAACCTTTAGAAATGAATTACTGACTTAGTAACTTTTAAATTAGGCTGAGGACCTTTCGGACCAACTTACTTGCTTACGTATCTCGTATCGACTTTTACTGCTTAATCACTGTGAGTTATAGCATCCCTTTTTTACTTTAACTATTTTTGAGACTGAGAATGCATGCGCTTTTTACGTTTTACTTACTAAGCACGAGTACTTAAACTTTATATATGTGTGGATTATACAACGGCATAAACTTTCCCCTTAGCTCGGTAACATTTACTCATTGGTTTTTGAACCGGTGAACGCGAATCTTAGATATGGATCCATAGGGGTTGACATCCCCACTCGGGCTAGTCACGCTAGCATTTAACAGGTGTTTAATACTTCGTAAACTTACGCACTCGCTAAGTGTACTTTTAGGGGGTGATATTACGTTAAGTTAGTTACCAAGTGCCCACGGTTAAGCATATACATTTCATACTGTTTTGAAATACGAAATGTCATGGCCTACATTACATTACTGTTACGATTTAAACTATAGCTCACCAACATTCGTGTTGACATTTTTAAGCATGTTTTCTCAGGTGTTTAGAGGTTTGATGCTTTCGCTGTAGTAGTCTTGCCGTGTAGACTCCCGCTGCTTTTGTTAGAGATGTCTCTGCATGAAACATTTACCTTGCATTCACGAACTATGTTACTTTTGAACAATGAATTTGTAATGACCTTTGAGTCACGTACTTTTATTATTGCCTCCTGTTTGTAGAAGCACACTATCGTATGTAAGACATTTAATGTTGGTAAAGACGTCAACCCTTTTTATGAATGCAAACTTATTTTAAAACAGCATATAGTGTTTGACTTTGTAATGATCCTGTTGTTGATGATCCGTACACGTTAATTTTGTACGGGGCATCACAGTATTGTGATAATGTGAGTGCAGTATACATGTCAGGTAACCCGGTTCAGCACCAGCGCACGAAATCATTTCGTGTGGGATCTTGTGACGCAAGGACATGCGCGCGTTCTTCATGTTCCATCGCGATATCAGTATGCAGACATCTTCACCAAAGGCCTTCCTACTGTTCTTTTTGATGAGTTTAGGGCCAGTTTGAGCGTCCGTAATGCTCCCGCTCCAACTGCGAGGGGATGTTAGCTGATATATCTCATGCCCATGTATTGTTAGCCCATTGATATAAGGGCTCATTTATCTTTACTTGTCCATTAAGATGTCTAGGCTATTTATGTATATGATATGTGTGTGCTGGAACGATGAATGACAATAACAATAATATCATAATTACCATGTCTCTCTCTCTCATCTCTAACAACTTGGACATGTTGTTATTTTAGGCTCATTCTTGGTTTAGAGGTATTTATGGCAAATAACTTAACAAACAAAGAGAAGCATCATAGATTCCTGCTGCTAATGGCAAGTCTTAAGAGGTACATTCATATGATGTTGAAATGGCAGTTCGAGTGGGTTGGGTAATGAATCAATTCAGGTTGTAGTTGACTCGTGCTTCAATTTTGCTCAATTCACAAATTATATACAAATTGTGAATTAAAGACATGGTTAGGTACGAAATGTTGGATACAATCTGTAGTATCTTTCAAAGTTCGCTTATGCTACTACGATTGAAAGGGTCAATGTTGACATTTACAAACATCAGTCGAAAAGTTGAGAGTTTGGTGCATAGATATAGTGTATCAAATTTGAAGCACCTTTATATTTTAATGTAGATTGTAATTGTGATGGAGCATTTTATTTACTTATATGAGTTTTTTACGAGTATAAGTGTATTGTCTTTATCTCACATCAGGTTGGAAGAAGTTTTTGATTTGTTTTACTTTTGATATTAGTGTAGATAGATATAGAGAGTTTCATAGATTCTAGGGAAAAATTATTTGTTAATCAATCTGAAACAAGATGGTTCGTTGATGAGAGAAGTTCAAACTGATGTAGAAAAACCACTGCATTCGTTGCAACTCGAAGTAAATAGACTCAATAAGTTGGTAAGTTTGAGAATCAACATAAGTTGTGAGTTTCAAAGGAACTGTTATTAAAAATTTAGTTGAACCTGGTTACGTAATGAGTCAAATTTAGTAGAACCTGGTTGTGTATAAGTTAATTTTTAACTATATAGTCACGTTGTGTGTTTTATATAAACTGGAATGAAAATTCATCTAACTTTTATGAATTCAACAGTGTTCTATTGTGAGTATGACACATTATTGGCCCTTTCATATAAACCGAAGGTTTCCATGCAGTAATGGTAGAAAATATTACATAAGGAATAGCTAAATACGTGTAACTGTAATACCATTTTTGATTCCAATGATTGTAGGTGTTATTATGCTACAAATTTGATACACTTTCTTTTGTAAATGGGTCAAAACTGCCACCGTTGCCTGAGCTGTTGTTGGTCAGTTATGGTATGATTCTTTCAACTTAATTTTTCTCTGAATATATTCGTAATATGTTGCTAATATCTGTTTCTGCTTTATATATGTATGTATTTCTTTTTTCATGAATATTGCATGGTAAATTATATGTATGTAATTAGGGTTTCTGATGTTGAATGAATGTGAAATGAATGCGGTTATGATCAGTCGTAAGCTATGAAGTACTCTTTTTATTTATTTATCTATGTATTTTAATTTCTATTGATAATCGATAATGATTTTTATGACTTTTGCTTATGGCTCTCTGGGTTATTTACTTTTGTTTGTCTCTTTTAGGACAAGGAAGTTGCAATTAGATTGGAAGTTGCTTTGATGGCTGGCATTCTTACTCATTCTCCTCAACTTGCACTGCTATATATGGTATCTTAATGTGGTAGTTATATCTAAGGGACATTGCGATTTGTATTGTTTCTCTAATTAGATCAGTATTTGACATAACATGATTCTTCCTTTTTCATTTGCTTCTTTTAGAAAAGCCCTTCTACATTTGCTTTAAACGGGTTCATTTGGTGAGTGGTAGAATTTTTGTTGTATTTTTGTTGCATTATAAATCATTGTGTATTTTGTATTATAAATCATTGCTTACTGCGATTATTTCAATTTGGGTCAAACCAGAAGAATGGGTCAAACCAGTAATTATTGCCATTATTTCAATTTGGGTCACTTTTGATGCTGCTATTTGGTTATGGTATTTGTTCTATTTGGTTATGATATTGTATTATTGTGCTAATTTATCAAGAGTTAATGAAATTGGGTCATTTTTGCCTTTATTATTTGGGTTTAAGTCAGATTTATAAAGGTGATATGGTTGATCTGGAATTTTATTGCAAGATGGGTCAAGGATACTTTTTTAGTAATGTTAAAGTTTATGTTGGTAAAAGTAGAAATATAATTATATGGGTTCATTTTATTAAGGTGATATTTGATATTGGTTTTGGCTTAATATGGTATAGTTGGGATAAACTTCTGAATTTTGATCTTTGCTGGAACTGGATGATAACTATTGAAATTGGTCAAGAATTATAATTCGGGCTTTTTATTCTATTAAAAGAATGGTGAATATATAAAATATTTGGGCTCAAAGTTATAAAAACACTATATGTTTATTGAACATGGGCTTGGTAATGAAAGTAATATGGTGCTTATAGAACTTATATGATGTTTTAAGATGATTGAAGTGTATTTTAATGATGTATTTGTATAATGTTTCAGCAGTCCTATAGATTTTCAGTAAGTACTTAAACCAATGTCTTCCTAAGAACTTGCATGTAATCTAATGTGTTGTCATAACAGTTTTTTTAACTATTTAATCTGTTGTGGTTATCACTTTTACGTGCTTACAAAAACATGTAAATTAGACTTCTTACACTAATTTGAAAAGATTCATGTGTTTATCGAGTATTTGGCTCTTTTTCACGAGAAATACAAACTTGCTAAAGTAAACACTATTATACCAATACTGAAACACTTTTCAAAATCTTTTTAAAAGTAGGTGGGTTGGATTGCTGATTTTCAGGTTGCTGATTTGTCAAGTGGTTGTTTTATTTGTAATGGGTTCTATTTGGATGGGTCAAATCTTAGCTGAACGGGTTATCGATAAGTTTTTTCACACATCCCTTACGCCATATCTAAAATAAGATTTTTCAAACCTTATATAAAATAAGGATATGGAATGAAGTGTGAACAAGGAGTTGATCGGAAACAAATCCGAGGCTTGGGAACGAGAGAAGAAAATCCAAAAGAAACCTCAAAAGTTCTTGTCGATCGACATGGTGAGTTATTGTTATTTGTGATGATCCGTCCAAATCCATTTGGACGAATACATCATTCATCGATCTCACAGTGAGGTGCTGACCTCTACATGATACGTTTTGTAAGCATTGCATTCTTTTGAAAAGGCACACCATGATTGAATATCAAATTCCAAGGTTTTTAACGTTTGATGATTTCTACATATAGACAATCACCGTAATTAATAGTTTACAATACTACATCCGTTGATAATGCAGTCAAAATAAGATACATGGTGATGATTTTGTGAATGCAACATTTTCTCGAATAAAGCATGCATGACTCCATGCACATAGCTTGTATCACATATAAGAAAACAGTGGAAAACTTCTAGGAACCTGAGAATAAATATGCTTAAAAGTGTCAACACAAAGGTTGGTGAGTTCATAGTTTTAATGTTGCGCATAATCTGTATATAAAGGTGGATCACAAGATTTCAGTTGTTTCATCCAGAAACGTTTATCAAAATATTCTACAAGATTGAGCACCCTGGTAACTAAACTTTAACTCTATATAATAAGTACCCCTGTTTTAACATACATGCAACCAACATGTACAATACACGCAAACCAACGTGTACTAACCTTAAATAGCATACGTCTGTTTTATAGTTCAGGCTAGGGTTTCTATACCTGGAACAGACGAGGATGTCAAGCCCTATGGATCCATATACAACTATTCGCGCCCATCAGGTCTTATAACCGGCAGTTACTAGTTACCAAAGCTAAGGGATTTTCGGTTCAAACTCAGTGTAGAATTTAGTATGTACTTTTATCAATTGCGTTTAAAATAAAGTGCATTTATTCTCAGCCTAAAAATATAGATTGCAAAAGCAATTAAAAAAGAAGCAAATGAAACTCACCTTAGCAGCACATAAGGTCATTCACCGAAATGTGACCGAAACTCGGAATGCAAAATAACCATAGATCTCAACCTAGAGAACATATGTTGGTCAATACATGTCTAATAAGCTAGGTCGGGTCATAGTTTATCACAATCCTAATGCTCGAGACCGTCATACAAAAGTTAACCAAAGTCATCTCAAAAAGTCAACCTGACCCAATATGATCTTTAAATCTATACATGTTTATTATATTAACATAGTATAAGTCTTGATAGTTGAACGAATTTATAGTTTATCAAACTCAAAACATTATTTATTTTAGGAGTTATATTATATTTGAATGATCATGTCAATTGAATATATTTTAACATTTCATATAGTTTCCCAATACTTGTAAAATCAGACTATAGTTTTTATAAGGCTTTAAAATATGATAAAACAGTCAACTTGACAATTGTTCAACGAGACGTGCCTTATATAAGAATTCATTTACTCGACTAATAATATTTGGAAATTCAATTTATCAATCTCATAAACAAGTTGTTTAAATATCAATTTACAGTTTCAAACATAATTTCAATTAATATTAATCATAATTCAGTTGACCATAACTTTTAATCCGTTTCTCGAAAACACACGATTTCTAAATGAAAAGTTATTAATTTTTCGACAGCTTTCCAACGACATGCATATCATATACCTTATATCAATAACATATGTATGAAATTCGTGATTCATCATAAACTATCTAATGACAAAATTAAAGCATACAAGTATGCATAAACATATATACTCGAGCACTAGACATGGATACACTATTAATATATAAAAGATAAGATATGAATGCTCACATATCAATATTGTGATTCAATATTGCAGGAAAAGTACGCAAATGCAACGGAAATGATAAATGCTAGGTTGACCTTTGACTAATGATCATAACCCCCAAGCAATACCCATAACCTCCATAGCTATAACCCATAATTCCCTTAGCTCTATCCCGCTCTAAAAGCTTGTTTTGAAAATAACTTACTCATGACCTCGTCGTAGTATTTTATGTATAATAATACTAATAATAATACTCCTAACTATAAGATTAATAATAATAATAATATTAATAATAATAATAATAATAATAATAATAATAATAATAATAATAATAATAATAATAATAATAATAATAATAATAATAATATATATAATAATAATAATAATAATATATAAAGAGATCAAAGATATGTAAGGATATGTGTGTTTGTATTCGAGCAAAAATGAATTCAATTTATAGATCAGTCCTGAAATTTGACCCCATGCGATCGCATGGGTTCTATGCCCATTTGCCATGCGATCGCATGGCTGCTCCTGCCAGCTCATTTGTATTTTGTTTTCTTGTTTGTCGACATATTATTATATATATATATATAATATATATATATATATATAATTTATATTAATTATATATATATATATTATATTATATTATATTCATGTGCATAGTTGACTTGTAATTTTAGGTCTGTTGACTCGTACGTTGATACTCGGTTTATGTCTCGGTTCCGGATTCTCGAACGTTACTTCGTATGCTTTAATAACTTGTACTTTACGTTTCGCGACGTGTACCTTTGTCAAAATATAGACTTAAATTATCAATAAACTATATCACTCAACATGTAGCTTTAACACTCGAGGGTTTTGGTTATTTGCTTCTTTAAATCATCTTCTCGTTATTTATATATATAATAATATTAATTTAAATCAAAACGTTTTATATCTAAGTTAATATTATATTTTATAACATTTGTAAAATATACATACATTTTCATTTTGAAATAGTGTTTTACTGTAGCAAAATGATTTTTACTGTAGTAAATGGTGGCTTTCGAAAACACTGTAGCTTTTCGGGTACTGTAGCAATTCGAAAATACTGTAGCAAATTAGTATTTTACTTTTTCATCTTAAACGTTTTAGTTAACTTATCTAAATATCAATCGAAACAATAAACGAATGTTACTATCGTTTACTAAATAACTTAAAATTATATATATGTATATATCTTTATTTAATACACATAAATCAGTTTTTAAATACACATTGCAAGTTATTTATAATTAATTTTAATAATTAATATTCCAACTTATTGTGTATATATATATATATATATATATATATATATATATATATATATATATATATATGTATATATATATTTACAAATAGATGTTCGTGAATCGTCGGTCAATAGTCAAAGGAAAACTGAATATATAACATTAGTTCAAAAATTTTGAGAATCAATATTACAGACTTTGCTTATCTTGTCGAAATCATATAAAGATTAAGTTTTAAATTTGGTCGGAAATTTCTGGGTCGTCACAGTACCTACCCGTTAAAGAAATTTCGTCCCGAAATTTGATTGGGATCGTCATGGCTGACAATTAGTAGGTTTTCATGACTCATACGAGTTGAAAATTAGAGTTTTATCATCAATGAGTAATATGGATAAAATAATTCGTTTATGTGAAGAGTACGAGTGAAGCTATCACAAAAGATTAAGATGAGTAAATGCAGATTCATCTTAACCAGTGACGTAATCACGGTTGATTTCCGAAATTCAAGGGATTTAGAGAAAATCTTCGTAATTAGATTTGGTTCTTCGATAATTAAGGAAATTAGGATCTTCTTTGGTTAAATGCAATAATATGTTTCGATTGCTCTGTCGGATATTTTACTATAAATCCACTCCCTTCGTTTCCTTATTTCCAAAGCTCACATCTTCTATTCTTTCTCCCTCAATTCATACTTTAAAGTATTCGTTAATATGCTCCATCCAGTTCTGATTCTTAATATACTCCTAATTTTCATATCTGTCATTCTTCTTTTTCATCTGTCGCCGGAAGAATCTATTCACTTCTACTATATTCTTAGTTTTATAGTGTTTTTAGTTCTCCCGTGTCTTTATATTGCTATACTCATCAATCTACATGTTTTGTAATTTCTGGGTTGTTATTGGGGTTTATATTTTCCCTTGTATTTCAGAGTCCTTGCTTCTGTCTTTCTATTGACATCCACAGTTAATGCTCTCTCCTATTTGCTGCGATTTATACTCCCATTCTACTTCGAAGCTTCATGCTTTGTTTTCTCTTCTTGCCATTAAATACAGCAAGTAATGGTCCATAATTCGTAGGTATGTAGTTTCGAATGAACATGACTAACGTTCTAAGAGAGAAATTGTAATAGCACGATCTTAATTGGTCAAATTACCAGAATTCAAGAGAAAAGATAGAACTATCAGAAAGATATGTTATTGATATGTTTGGAGATTAGGTAGAATGTAAGAGTCGTGTAAAATGGCACATGATGACGTTATGGTATGTGAATCATCACATTCCATTAGAAACTCAGCATGACTTACTGTAATATAATCACGTTGATCAGGCGTCATTATATTATACTAACTCATGTTTCAATTCCCAACACTACTTCAAAAACATTCATAATATAAACTCGAAGGTTTACAGAATATAGAAACTAAACAGTTTCCTTTATGATGTAATACAGATAACGCGAGGAGATAAATGATTTCAGATAAGGATAGTTATAAAAATATCTTCAGAAATATCGAGGATATTTATAATGAAAGATACGATGATATCTTAGAATTTCTAATATCAAAAGATGATAAAGAAGATTTGTCCGTAAAGGTTTAGAGTCAGGAGCAAGGTTTCCGTTAATGACTTCAGCCGATACTGAATCATTTGGATTCTTTGAAGGCAGGTTTAGTCTTTGTGATTTGTACACAGCCTTCTTCATGGTTTTCTCAATCCGTTTTCCAGTTCTAACTTTTCTGAGCTTTGCCAACACACTATTCTTTATCATCAAACTTTTGACTGTTAAATTTGTTTACAGTTTTTGCTGCTTCATCAGCTTTTTCTACATTCAGAGTATTGATTCGTAGACTAGTTGCTTTTCAGAATTTCAGAATGAAAGCTCATAATTCTAAGAGATGAATGTTATATGTATACATATGATGTTCTGTTCTAGTACAGTTTTGAATTAAAAGTATGTCATTTTAAAGATGTAAGAATCTAAGAGTGATGTTTTCTGTTAAATTTTGGCTTGGATTCTGATTTTTCAAAATCAGAATATGTAATCAAATTTGGATGAGAATGGTTGTTTTGATTCCTATGAAAGAATGTATATTGTTGTGAAAGTAGTGAGTATATTTGATGATTTGCTGAATCAGAATCGAAGAATGTAACATATTAATTGTGAATTTATATATCTTTTGGGTATTACCTACCCGTTAAAGGTTTCACAAGTAATATTTTGTATCAGAGAATTTTATTACAGTCTTTATGAAAATATATGTATGTATATTTTCTTCAGATGTAATACAGTTTTAATGAGTTAATATCATATTAAGCTCATTTGATTTTCGGCTGGATTAGAAATGAATAATCTCTAAAACTTTAGAAATTACGTAATCTTCGCGTAAATGAAATTATGAATCAATACCCTATTATTCATTTTTATTGATATTTATTCGGTGAATGATGTTGGTGCTCGTAGAATTCTTGTGAACTTCGCAAGATATGAATGATGTTTTCTGGAAAAGTTTCAAGTACATCGAAAATGAAAGTGTAAAATTAAACATGTATTTGAATAATACACTTGATTTATTATGAAATGGAATCTATTAAGTCGAAGCAGAGATTATAGTTAGCGATTCTTAAGTCATTAACGAAGGATGTACATCATAGCATATTAATAACATGAACAAACCGAGTAGTTAAGATTCACACGTAATAGCTTAGTACGAAAAGATTTATTTTGATTTCAAAATTCATATATATTAAATATACATATAATTTCTTCAGGGGAAATGAGTTAATACTTCATAACTCGTTGATACAATATACGTGTTGTTGATTTGTGATGATGTTGGTGATTATGGAATTGGCGGAACTTGTAGTGCTACAGGTTTGCCGGTGTTGGTGATACTGACGGTACTTTTGATGTTGCTGGTAAAACAAGTCTAGCTTGTAAATCGTGCACCATTCCGATCAGGGTTTCTACTCTTCCTTCTATCATTTCGGTCGACTCATATGATTTACGGTTACGACTGGAATAGATAATCTCTAAGACTTTAGAGATTACATAATCGCCGCAGAATGTTTCTCTAATGAAGTTATGAATCAATACTTCATTGGTTATTGTTGTTGGTATTCCTTGGTATCTACAGGGCGTATGACGTTGATGTTCGAGGTACAGATTGTGATGTTGAGGTGTGAGATGCGGATGTTGTTGGTGGTGGTGGTAATGATACTGTTGGTGTTGATGATGGTGGTACTGTTGATGCTGGTGATGCTGCTGGTGCTTGTAACCTTTGCACCATATTCTCTAAAGTCACTACCCGAGCGCGAAGCTCGTTGACTTCTTCTATTACACCGAGGTGATTGTTGGTTCGGACGAGTGGACGAATAAGATCTAGAATTTGAGATAGTATATAATCATGACGAGATACTCTGGAAATGAGAGAGAAAATGGTATTACGAACAGGTTCGCCGGTAAGTACTTCAGGTTCCTCGCCAAGAGAGGAATGTGGTGGATGGAAGGGATCACCTTCCTCTTGTCTCCAATGATTAAGTAGACTATGAACCCATCCCTAATTCATCCAAAAATAGGTGATGGCTAATTGATTGATCCATTCTGGTCATACTGCTTTCGGAGCTCGAGTGGAAATCCATATCGGAATAGCTGTCGGAATCTAAGGAATTTGAACTAGATACAGGATCCATTTTGTGTAATCAAGGAAAAGATTTTTGGAATGAAATAGATTATAGGACTAATTTGGTATTCCTCAATACATAGTTTACATATGTATTTATAATACCAGAATCTCATAAGTTACGGAGGATTTTACGGAAGATGTCAGGCAAAGTTTACTGTAATATATATGCCAAGATATGAATTTTGTCTATACACTATCTATGCAATCAATGCAGTAAGACGCGTTTAGACTTAAGATGATAGACAATTAATTTTCAACAAGAAATGATAAGCAAAAATCGGTAAAAACAAATATGGTCATAGTCCAGACTCACTAATGCTGTCAAGACCCGTCCTAATCCATCTGGACGAAATCCATATCGATTATAAATGATTCGCAATAGTTGATTACATCGCGAGGTACTTGACCTCTATATGATACATTTTACGAACATTGCATTCGTTTTTGAAAAGACAAAATTTCATTACAAAGAAAGTTGACGGCATGGATACCATTTCATAATATATCTAACTATAATTGACTTGATAATATTCTTGATGAACTCAATGACTCGAATACAATGTCTTTTGAAATATGTTATGAATGACTCCAAGTAATATCTCTAAAATGAGCAAATGCACATCGGAAGATTTCTTTCGTACCTGAGAATAAACATGCTTTCAAGTATCAACCAAAAGGTTGGTGAGTTCATTAGTTTAACATAAATAATCATTTCATAAATTTCAATAGAACACAAGTTTTTATATTTCCATTTCCCATAAACATACGTCCCATGCATAGAGACAAAAATATCATTCATATGGATTGAACACCTGGTAATCGACATTCACAATATGTATATAAGAATATCCCCATCATTCCGGGATCCTCCTTCGGACATGATATAAATTTCGAAGTACTAAAGCATCCGGTACTTTGGATGGGGCTTGTTGGGCCCGATAGATCTATCTTTAGGATTCGCGTCAATTAGGGTGTCTGTTCTCTAATTCTTAGATTACCAGACTTAATAAAAAGGGGCATATTCGATTTTGATAATTCAACCATATAATGTAGTTTCAATTACTTGTGTCTATTTCGTAAAACATTTATAAAAATTGCGCATGTATTCTCAGCCCAAAAATGTAAAGGGTAAAAAAGCAAATGAAACTCACGCATATATATATTGTAAAATAGTTAATAAAGCATTTGCATATATTCTCAGCCCAAAAATGTAAAGAGTAAAAGGAATTCAAATGAAACTCACCTAATGTATTTTGTAGTAAAAATACATATGACTATATCGAACAATGCATGTTTGGCCTTGGATTCACGAACCTATATCATTTGTTTATATATATATATATATATATATATATATATATATATATATATATATATATATATATATATATATATATATATATATATATATATATATATATATATATATTAAAACATATCATGGAATTCACAAAATTTTATCTATTATTATATATATTATTTGTATATTTGCAATTATATAGAATTTATGCTAAATTCCATTTAAAAACGTATATCTATATTATATCCTAAATTATATGTTATATGCATTTATTTTGCATGTATTAATATCTATACATTTAGTTGTATTAATATCTATATATATATATATATATATATATATATATATATATATATATATATATATATATATATATATATATATATATATATATATGCTTAGTAGTATATTTAAGAAATATTATTAGTTTGCCATATGTACTAAGTATATTTAATGTTTAAAATATTTATTTACTAAAATGATAGTTTTGAAAATAATAATTTGCTAATAATAATAAGGATAACTTTATTAATAATGATAATACTAATAATAAGAATGATAATGATAATCTTTAATAATAAAAATGATAAGTTGTTTTATTTTTACAACAATATTAATAATAATATCTAATACTAATAATGAGTAGTAATAATACTAAGTTTTACAAAGATAATTATGATAACAATAATTATAAGAGTTTTATTAATTCCATTAAAACATATATTAATTAAGATTTTAAACATTTCCCTAGTAATATTTATATCCAAAATTTTCTATATTTATCATCTTATCGATATTATTAAAACCTGCATAATCGTAGTTATAATGATCATAACCACCGCGTTTAATTTATAAACTAGTGACTATAGTTCCTTTTAACATTAATTTGTAATCATAATCATAATTTTTACATGTTTTCATATAATTATAACTAATTTCCTTACTCTTAAATATAATGTCTTTTATTCTATAATTGTGATATTAACATGTTTAGTAATCTTAAACTCATAATAATAAGACTAACAATAAAAACACAATAATAATAATGCTAATAATAATGATTATAACAGTAATAATAATAATAATAACAATAACCATAATAATAATCATAAGGAAAATAATAATAGTAATAATAATATCAATAAAAATGGTTTACTACCTTAAAGGATAAAAAAAAACATCAATTTGCTCAAGCCGAGACTCGAACCCTTGACCACCCGCTAGCCCGCAAACAACCTCAACCAGCTGCTCTAGTCTATCTTTCTGTTATAATTACGAATCCAATTGTATTTGACCCGTATTATTTTTACTCCTAATATCATCTTCTTCATCAATACCCAGTCGATCCAACCAACAACAATAACCACATAACTACATCGATTTCGATTAAGACTTGCAACAATCAGAGAAATAAAACTTATATCACTGATTAACTAAAAAAAATTAAAAAAAAACATATATATATAAACAGCATCTGCTGTTCGTAGCTTTTAAGAAAAAAAAAATAATGATTTCGTAATTGATAATGTTTTATCCAAAAATCATAATACGAAATATACTTCAAATCTATCCTAGTAACCTTAGAAATCATCAATTGCAGTTGAAACATCAAAATAATTTTCGAATCTGATGAAAGACGATTTGTTGACTTTTTATTTTCAAAAGTTTGACTTCGAAATTCTTGATTGTTTCTCCGAATTAGCTTTTGTAACTTTGTGGAAAGATTTAAAACATGAATTAGAACGTTTCTGCATTATTACATTTTGATATTTGGCTCGAATTTGAATTTATGGATTTAGAGTGATCATGAATATATGAACGGTTTTAAAAAAAATTGATAAAAGCTGCTGGAATTCATATCAGGTATGGATATTGAAATTAGAATGAAAATTATCAATAATATAGAATGATGGATTAATAATTGTGTGTAGTGTGGTTTGGTTCAACGACTCTTCACGAGCAGGGAGGAGAAAGTAGAAGAAAAAAAAAATATCTAGAGATAATAGAAGTAGGTAATAGGCGTGCATATATATAACAGATATATACTACTTTTTTAATTTAATTTTTAATAACTAATAATTAATAATATATAATAACAATACTTTTAATATTTATCATTATTAATAAAATAATAATAGTAGTAAATACAATATTAATGATAATAAAATATATATATATATATATATATATATATATATATATATATATATATATATATATATATATATCCAATTTCATCTTTATATATCATATAATGAGATTATTGATACAATTGTTGATATTTGACGATACTATTAATATTACTACATCAACTATATTTGTATTTAAATTTAATTTATTTATAACATATTTTTTTTGTAATACTTAATAATTATATAGTATGTATTATAACATATACTGAATAGTTGTTATTTATATATTTTATATATATTGAACGGAAATAATATATAGATTCATAATAACATATATATATATATATATATATATATATATATATATATATATATATATATACATATATATATATATATATCTATTTTATATTAACAATAGCTTATTTATTCTAAGTATTATTTTACATTTTGTATTTCAATTAAATAGAGTATACATTACTAATTCAAAATATTACATATATATTCTTATATTTATATTTATACAATAGATATACATATTTATTTACAATTCAATTGTTCGTGAATCGTCGGGAATAGTCATGGGTCAAATGGATATATGAAACAGTTCAAAATTATTGAGACTCAACATTACAGACTTTGCTTATCATGTCCGAAACATATAAAGATGAAATTTGGTCGGAAATTCCCGGGTCATCACAGTACCTACCCGTTAAAGAAATTTCGTCCCGAAATTTGAGTGAGGTGGTCATGGCTAACAATAAAAATATTTTCATGACCAATATGAGTTGATAATTTAGAGGTTTATCATCATTGAATAATAATGATAAAATAATTCGATTATTCTAAGAATACGAATGAAGCTATCGCAAAAGAGTGAATTGAAGAAAATAAGATTTTCTTTAGCTTTTGACGTAAACAGGGTTGAATTCCGGAATTCAAGGGATTATAGAAAATTTTGGAATTCTATAAGATCTGATTCTTTGAGATTTAAGGAAAATTAAGATCTCTAAAATTAAATACGGTGATCCGCCTCGATTATTCTGTCTGATATTTTCATTATAAATTAAGCCCTTCCGTCCCCTTATTTTCATCATTTCTATATAATTCCCAAATTTAAAAGATTATTAAAAATGCTTAATCCAATTCTAAACCCTGATATTTTTCTAATTATCATTTATGTCATCCTTCTTTTTAATCTTCCACCAGAAAATCTGTTTACTTTAATATAACCTTGGGGTGATACTATTCTTAATTATACCGTGTCTTTATATTGTTATTCATATTAATATCTACGGTTTGTAATCTCCGTGTTGTTATTGGGCTTTATATTCTCCCTTATATTTCAAAGCTCTATGCTTTTGTTTTCTTTTCCCGACTTCAAGTCAAGCGAATAATGATCCAGAATTTGTAGATATAGAGTTTCGAATGATTATAATGTTCTAAGCAGGAAGGAACATGATAGAACGATTTGATTTTCAAATCAATCAACATCACGGAAGATAGAACCATCAAGAATACATTTTCTTGACTTGTTCAGAAGTTAAGTAGAATGAAAGAGTTATGTAACATGGCACGTGATGACGTTAGGATCTGTGAATCATCACGTCCCATTAGAAACTCAGCATGACTTACAGTAATATAATCACGTTGATCAAGTGTCATTATATTATACTAACTCATGCATCAGTTCCCAACATTACTTCAATAACATTAATATTTTAAGCTCGAAAGTTTACAGAATATAGAAATAACAGTTTCTATATGATGTAACACTGATAGTACGAAGAGATTAATGATTTCAGATAAGAGTAGTTATAAAAATATCTTTAGAAATATGGAGGATATTTATAATGAAAGATACGATAATATCTCGGAATATCTAAGATCAGCGGATGATAGAAACTATTGTCTGCAATGGTTTAGAGTAAGGAGCAAGATATTCACTAAAGACTTTAGCAGACATTGAATCATTTGGATTCTTTGAAGTCAAACTTATTCTTTGTGATTTGTCCACGACTTTCTTCATAATTTCGCATAATCTGCTTTTCGGTACAAAATTTTTCTATTGAATATTTTCAATATAATGATATACAGGAAGCACGAAGAGGTATATAATTTCGGACGAGAATATTTATGAAAATATCCTCGGAAATATCGAAGATATTGATGATGATATTTTGGAATTTCTAAGTTCGATGGTTGATGGAGAAAGATTTTCCGCTAGATTTTAACATGACTTTGGAGCAAGATATTCTCTAAAGATTTCAACGGATCCAGAATTACCTGAATTCTTTGAATATAGGGTTTGGTCCTTGTATTTGTCCTTGGTCTCCTTCATGGGTAGCTCAATCTGTTTTTTTTTTCAATACCCAATTTTCTATCGAGCGTTCCTAACACTCCTTTCTTTATCATCAAACTTTTGGCCGTTTAGACCATCTCCCATTTTTATGTTTCCTCTGCATTTAATGCTATGATATCTGAATCATCGATTATTAATCCGTGGTGGTTTCAGGAGAATTGTGTTTTTAGATGATTAAACGCTGATGGTAACATGGTGGCATATGAAAGGTTCCCCGGTAACAATAAAAGAGCACACACACACACACACACACACACACACACACACACACACACACACACACACACATATATATATATATATATATATATATATATATATATATATATATATATATATATATATATATATATATCAAGGTTATAAAAGGTTGTTTCGAACGAAAAGTCGAAGTTGACTTGCTGGAGCTGTGACAAAATTGGCTACTTTGAAGAGGGATTGTAAAGTTATTTTCGGTAATAACAACGCCAAAGAAGCTAGTATAGATACGTGTTAAACGTTTACTCAGGTTCCAAGCGTTTTCAAGTGCATAACTATATGCATCAACCTTTTCTTCCGTAGATGAAGTGCGGTTGGTTTATCCTCTCGTTTGAGATGTTTTTCAAGAATCATGAAAGGTTTGAACGTGGATCGTAATCGTCAAGATACAAATGAGGTTTGAGATGAAATCAAGTGGCAAACTTGAAGAATTGTTTAGTTTCATATGTTATGATCAATATTTTAATTCATTTTAATTATCCAAAGTTATTAGTCCACAGTCGATAGTTCACGGTTGACAGTCCAATAATTCATATATAATTTAATATATAATATTCGAATTAATTAATACGTATCGTGACCCGTGTACATGTCTCAGACTCGATCACAACTCAAAGTATATATATTATTATAGAATAAACCTCAACCCTGTATAGAGAACTCGATCATTACTGCATATAGAGTGTCTATGGTTATTCCAAATAATATATATAGATGTGTCGATATGATATGTCAAAACCTTGTATACATGTCCCGATATTTAAAGTGCGTAAAATAAATAACAGAAATTAAATGACAATAAATAAAATGCATAAAGTAAATAACAGAAATTAAATGACGATAAATAAAATGCATAAAGTAAATAATAGAAATTAAATGACGATAAATAAAATTGCGATAATTAAATTGCGATAAATAAAATGTAATCAGTTAGCTGGAATCAGTTAGCTAGGAACACTTAGCGTGGATTCCTAACAAAATTTTCTCATAGTTAATTTGTTTGTTTCTAACAAGTTTTATTATTGTCCAATGTTTTCTTCATTATGCCACTTGTTGGATTCTGATAAATCGAAATCCAAATATGAAATTGAATGAAAATGGTTATTCTGTGATGAACAGATTCGTATATCGGTAGATATAAGTAGGATAGTAAATGACCATTGAATCAGATTCGAAGAATGTACAGTGTAACTTATTAATGTGGAATCTAAATATTCCTCGGGTATTACCTACCCGTTAAAATATTTTCACCATTAACAGTTTGTACAATAGAACTTTTAATTACCATCTTTATGAAAACATATATACATATATATTTTCTTCAGACGTAATCATGGATTTAATGAGTCAATGTGATATTAAACTCATCAGATTTACGGTTAGAACTAGAGTACATAATCTCTAAACATTAGGGATTATATAATCGCCATGAAGGACGAAGATAGTTTATGTAGAACGATTCTTAGAATGATTCGTAGAACGATGATTATGCTTGAGGTATAGACTGCGAGGTTGAGACGCGTGATGATGTTGTTGTGGTTGGTACTGGTTATGCTGCTGGTGCTGCTGATGGTGATACTGTTGATGTCGGTGCTACAAGTGTTGTTGGTGCTAAGGTTGGTGATGATGTTGGTGTAGTAAGTATAGCTTGTAAATCACGCACCATTCTTGTCAGGTTTTCTATCCTACCCTCTATCATTTCTATCCATCCACTCATCTGATTCGATAGATCTTGATTATCAATTCGAAGTTCCCTAACTTCTTCTAACATTCCCCTTCGATTGGTATTTGGAAGTAGAGGTTGAATATTTTCCGAAATTGCAGTAATGCGACCTTCGAGGTGGAAAACTTTAGCAAGAAGGGTGAATACAGTGTTGCGCATAGGTTCACCGGTGAGAACATCGGTTTTCTCCGATGTTAGGAGGTAAGTTTGGTTCGCTGTAGGGCTCGCCTTCTTCATTTCTCCATCGAGTGAGTAAGTCTCGGAATCACCCCCATCTCCTCCAAAAAGAAAAATAACTAAATTGTTGAGACACTTCTGGTTCATTGACTTCGGAGTCTGCTTCAATATACATCTCGATATCGCTTCCGGAACTAATAAAATCCAAGCTAGGTGTAGGATCCATCTCTCACGATCAGTTAAAGGGTTTTGATATGAAATGATTTTGAATATCGAATGATATTCTAATTATATATATAGAATATCTATACATACTTCCAAAGATTCCGTGAATTACGGAGAAAATTAAGGAAACGTGTCAGATAAAGTCTACAGTGACAGGTACGCTAAGATATGGATTTTTTTTTGTCTATACACTATTCATGCAATCATTGCAGTAAGATGTGTCTAGACTAAGAATGATAAGCAGGTAATTTCCTAAGGATGATAAGCTGATGATTTCTGACAAAAACGATAAGCAAAACTTTTAACATGCAGACACGGTCAAAGTCCAGACTCACTAATGCATCCTAACGACTTATCAGTTAGACACACTAATGCAGACCCGGTTCGCTAAGACCACCGCTCTGATACCAACTGTCAAGACCCGTCCTAATCCATCCGGACGAAATCCATATCGATTATAAACGATTCGCAACAGTTGATTACATCGCGAGGTACTTGACCTCTATATGATACATTTTACAAACATTGCATTCGTTTTTGAAAAGACAAAATTTCATTACAACGAAAGTTGACAGCATGCATACCATTTCATAATATATCTTACTATAATTGACTTGATAATATTCTTGATGAACTCAATGACTCAAATGCAACGTCTTTTGAAATATGTCATGAATGACTCCAAGTAATATCTCTAAAATGAGCAAATGCACAGCGGAAGATTTCTTTCGTACCTGAGAATAAACATGCTTTCAAATGTCAACCAAAAGGTTGGTGAGTTCATTAGTTTAACATAAATAATCATTTCATAAATTTTAATAGACCACAAGTTTTCATATTTCCATTTCCCATAAACATACGTCCCATGCATAGAGACAAAAATATCATTCATATGGATTGAACACCTGGTAACCGACATTCACAATATGTATATAAGAATATCTCCATCATTCCGGGATCCTCCTTCGGACATGATATAAATTTTGAAGTACTAAAGCATCCGGTACTTTGGATGGGGCTTGTTGGGCCCGATAGATCTATCTTTAGGATTCGCGTCAATTTGGGTGTCTGTTCCCTAATTCTTAGATTTCCAGACTTAATAAAAAGGGGCATATTCGATTTCGATAATTCAACCATATAATGTAGTTTCGATTACTTATGTCTATTTCGTAAAATATTTATAAAAATTGCGCATGTATTCTCAGCCCAAAAATATAAAGGGTAAAAAGGCAAATGAAACTCACGCATATATATATATATATATATATATATATATATATATATATATATATATATATATATATATATATATATATATATATATATATATATATATATATATATTGTAAAACAGTTAATAAAACATTTGTATGTATTCTCAGCCCTAAAATGTAAAGAGTAAAAGGGATTCAAATGAAACTCACCTAATGTATTTTGTAGTAAAAATACATATGACTATATCGAACAATGCAGGTTTGGCCTTGGATTCACGAACCTATATCATTTGTATATATATATTAAAACATATAATGGAATTCACAAAATTTTATCTATTATTATATATATTATTTGTATATTTGAAATTATATAGAATTTATGCTAAATTCCATTTAAAAACGTATATCTATATTATATCCTAAATTATATGTTATATGTATTTATTTTGCATGTATTAATATCTATACATTTAGTTGTATTAATATATATATATATATATATATATATATATATATATATATATGCTTAGTAGTATATTTAAGAAATATTATTAGTTTGCCATATGTACTAAGTATATTTAATGTTTAAAATATTTATTTACTAAAATGATAGTTTTGAAAATAATAATTTGCTAATAATAATAAGGATAACTTTATTAATAATGATAATACTAATAATAAGAATGGTAATGATAATCTTTAATAATAAAAATGATAAGTTGTTTTATTTTTACAACAATATTAATAATAATATCTAATACTAATAATGAGTAGTAATAATACTAAGTTTTAAAAAGATAATTATGATAACAATAACTATAAGACTTTTATTAATTCCATTAAAACATACATTAATTAAGATTTTAAACATTTCCATAGTAATATTTATATCCAAAATTTTCTATATTTATCATCTTATCGATATTATTAAAACCTGCATAATTGTAGTTATAATGATCATAACCACCGCGTTTAATTTATAAACTAGTGACTATAGTTCCTTTTAACATTAATTTGTAATCATAATCATAATTTTTACATGTTTTCATATAATTATAACTAATTTCCTTACTCTTAAATATAATGTCTTTTATTCTATAATTGTGATATTAACATGTTTAGTAATCTTAAACTCATAATAATAAGACTAACAATAAAAATACAATAATAATAATAATGCTAATAATAATGATTATAATAGTAATAATAATAATAATAACAATAACCATAATAATAATCATAAGGAAAATAATAATAGTAATAATAATATCAATAAAAATGGTTTACTACCTTAAAGGATAAAAAAAAACATCAATTTGCTCAAGCCTAGACTCGAACCCTTGACCACCCGCTAGCCTGCAAACAACCTCAACCAGCTGCTCTAGTCTCTCTTTCTGTTATAATTACGAATCCAATTGTATTTGACCCGTATTATTTTTACTCCTAATATCATCTTCTTCATCAATACCCAGTCGATCCAACCAACAACAATAACCACATAACTACATCGATTTCGATTAAGACTTTCAACAATCAGAGAAATAAAACTTATATCACTGATTAACTAAATAAAAAATAAAAAAAACATATATATAAACAGCATCTGCTGTTCGTAGCTTTTAAGAAAAAAAAATAATGATTTCGTAATTGATAATGTTTTATCCAAAAATCATAATACGAAATATACTTCAAATCTATCCTAGTAACCTTAGAAATCATCAATTGCAGTTGAAACATCAAAATAATTTTCGAATCTGATGAAAGACGATTTGTTGACTTTTTATTTTCAAAAGTTTGACTTCGAAATTCTTGATTGTTTCTCCGAATTAGCTTTTGTAACTTTGTGGAAAGATTCAAAAGATGAATTAGAACGTTTCTGCATTATTACATTTTGATATTTGGCTCGAATTTGAATTTATGGATTTAGAGTGATCATGAATATATGAACGGTTTTAAAAAAAATTGATAAAAGCTGCTGGAATTCATATCAGGTATTGATATTGAAATTAGAATGAAAATTATCAATAATACAGAATGATGGATTAATAATTGTGTGTATTTTGGTTTGGTTCAACGACTCTTCACGAGCAGGGAGGAGAAAGTAGAAGAAAAAAAATATCTAGAGATAATAGAAGCAGGTAATAGGCGTCCATATATATAACAGATATATACTACTTTTTTAATTTAATTTTTAATAACTAATAATTAATAATATATAATAACAATACTTTTAATATTTATCATTATTAATAAAACAATAATAGTAGTAAATATAATATTAATGATAATAAATATATATATATATAAATATATATATAAATATATATATATATATATATATATATATATATATATATATATATATATATATATATATATATATATATATATATATATCTAATTTCATCTTTATATATCATATAATGAGATTATTGATACAATTGTTGATATTTGACGATACTATTAATATTACTACATCAACTATATTTGTATTTAAATTTAATTTATTTATAACATTTTTTTTTTGTAATACTTAATAATTATATAGTATGTATTATAACATATACTGAATAGTTGTTATTTATATATTTTATATATATTGAACGGAAATAATATATAGATTCATAATAACATATATATATATATATATATATATATATATATATATATATATATATATATATATATATATATCTATTTTATATTAACAATAGCTTATTTATTCTAAGTATTATTTTACATTTTGTATTTCAATTAAATAGAGTATACATTACTAATTCAAAATATTATATATGTTCTTATATTTATATTTATACAATAGATATACATATTTATTTACAATTCAATTGTTCGTGAATCATCGGGAATAGTCATGGGTCAAATGGATATATGAAACAGTTCAAAATTATTGAGACTCAACATTACAGACTTTGCTTATCGTGTCGGAAATATATAAAGATTAAAGTTTAAATTTGGTCAGAAATTCCCGGGTCATCACAAATGCATCCTAACAATTACCAGTTAAACACACTAATGCAAATTCTGGTTCCCTAAGACCTCAAGCTGTGATACCAACTGTGATGATCCGTCTAAACTGTAGTGACCCGAACTTTTCCATGATTATATATTAAATGAAAACTATATTTGCATGATTAAATATTTCCAACATGTTAAGCAATCAAACTTGTTAAGACTTGATTTATTGAAATGAGTTTCATGTAGACAATTGACCACCCAAGTTGACCGGCGATTCACGAACGTTAAAACTTGTAAAAACAACATGATATATATATATATATATATATATATATATATATATATATATATATATATATATATATATATATATATATATATATATATATATATATATATATTTATATATATATTTAACATGATATTATGATGAGTAAGTTGTAGTGACCCGAACTTTTCCATGTTTATATATATTAAATGAAATTGTTATCTACATGATTAAATGTTTCTAACATGTTAAGCAATCAAACTTATTAAGACTTGATTAAATGAAATAAGTTTCATATAGACAATTGATCACCCAAGTTGACCGGCGATTCACGAACGTTACAAAATTGTAAAAACTACATGTTGTGGTATATATATAGACATATATATATGGTTGACATAAGATTATGATGAGTAAGTATCTCACTAAGTATATTAACAATGTGTGATATACATAAGAAATGAGATTACTAAGTTAAGAAACTCGAAATGATATATATAACGAATATCGTTATGATAACGTCTACTAAATACATATGTATCATATTAAGATATTGATACACTATATTTAACATGATAAAATGATATTTAAATATATCATTAAGTGTGTTAACAATGAACTACATATGTAAAAACAAGACTACTAACTCAAGAATTACGAAACGAGACTTATATGTAACGATTATCGTTGTAACTACATTTAAATGTATATATATCATATTAAGATATATTAATATATCATAATATCATGATAATATAATAATTTAACATCTCATTAGATATAATAAACATTGGGTTAACAACATTTAACTAGATCGTTAACTTAAAGGTTTCAAATCAACATTTACATGTAACGACTAACGATGACTTAACGACTCAGTTAAAATGTATATACATGTAGTATTTTAATATGTATTCATACACTTTTGAAAGACTTCAATACACATATCAAAGTACTTCTACTTAACAAAAATGCTTACAATTATATTCTCGTTCAGTTTCATCAACAATTCTACTCGTATGCACCCGTATTCGTACTCGTACAATACACAGCTTTTAGATGTATGTACTATTGGTATATACACTCCAATGATCAGCTTTTAGCTGCCCATGTGAGTCACCTAACACATGTGGGAACCATCATTTGGCAACTAGTATGAAATATCTCATAAAATTACAAAAATATTAGTAATCATTCATGACTTATTTACATGAAAACAAAATTACATATCCTTTATATCTAATCCATATACCAATGACCAAAAACACCTACAAACACTTTCATTCTTCAATTTTCTTCATCTAATTGATCTCTCTCAAGTTCCATTTTCAAGTTCTAAGTGTTCTTCATAAATTCCATAAGTATAGTTTCATAAAAATCAAGAATACTTCCAAGCTTTCTAATCCATTCCAAGTAATCATCTAAGATCAAGGAACCTTTATTATTTACAGTAGGTTATCTTTCTAATTCAAGATAATATTCATATTCAAACTTTGATTCAATTTCTACAACTATAACAATCTTATTTCGAGTGAAAATCTTACTTGAACTTGTTTTCGTGTCATGATTCTGCTTCAAGAACTTTCAAGCCATCCAAGGATCCTTTGAAGCTAGATCCATTTTTGTCATTTCCAGTAGCTTTATCCAGAAAACTTGAGGTAGTAATGATGTTCATAACATCATTCGATTCATACATATAAAGCTATCTTATTCGAAGGTTTAAACTTGTAATCACTAGAACATAGTTTAGTTAATTCTAAACTTGTTCGCAAACAAAAGTTAATCCTTCTAACTTGACTTTTAAAATCAACTAAACACATGTTCTATATCTATATGATATGTTAACTTAATGATTTAAAATCGGAAAAAACGAAAAACACCGTAAAATCGGATATACGCCGTTGTAGTAACACCGCGAGCTGTTTTGGGTTAGTT
Organism: Rutidosis leptorrhynchoides; assembly: GCF_046630445.1. Lineage (NCBI taxonomy): Eukaryota > Viridiplantae > Streptophyta > Magnoliopsida > Asterales > Asteraceae > Rutidosis > Rutidosis leptorrhynchoides. Next base: position 256,710,236 of record NC_092334.1, read on the forward strand.
AATTAAAAACTATGATAAACTTTGATTTAAAAGTTGTTCTTCTGGGAAAATGATTTTTCTTATGAACATGAAACTATATCCAAAAATCATGGTTAAACTCAAAGTGGAAGTATGTTTTCCAAAATGGTCATCTAGACGTCGTTCTTTCGACTGAAATGACTACCTTTACAAAAATGACTTGTAACCTATAATTTCGACTATAAATTTATACTTTTTCTATATAGATTCATAAACTTAAGTTCAATATGAAACCATAGCAATTGGATTCACTCAAAACGGATTTAAAATGAAGAAGTTATGGGTAAAACAAGATTGGATATTTTTTTGATTATTTTAGCTACGGGAAATGTTTAACAAATCTATGCAAATCATATCCTAGCTAACTTATATTGTATTATACATGTATTCTAATATATTATGTAATCTTGGGATTCCATAGACACGTATGCAAATGTTTTGACATATCATATCGACCCATGTATATATATTATTTGGAACAACCATAGACACTCTATATGCAGTAATATTGGAGTTAGCTATACAGGGTTGAGGTTGATTCCAAAAATATATATACTTTGATTTGCGATCTAGCCTAAGACGTGTATACACTGGGTCGTGGATTGATTCAAGATAATATATATCGATTTATTTCTGTACATCTAACTGTGGACAACTAGTTGTAGGTTACTAACGAGGACAGCTGACTTAATACACTCAAATCTTTAAAACATAATAAAAATGGTTGTAATTATATTTTGATCATACTTTGATATATATGTACATATTTGTATAGGTTCGTGAATCGATCCGTGGCCAAGTCTTATTTCCGAGGAAGGAAATATCTGTGAAAGTGAGTTATAGTCCCACTTTTAAAATCTAATATTTTTGGGATGAGAATACATGCAGGTTTTATAAATGATTTACAAAATAGACACAAGTACGTGAAAATACATTCTATGGTTGAATTATCGAAATCGAATATGCCCCTTTTTATTAAGTCTGGTAATCTAAGAATTAGGGAACAGACACCCTAATTGACGCGAATCTTAAAGATAGATCTATTGGGCCTAACAAATCCCATCCAAAGTACCGGATGCTTTAGTACTTCAAAATTTATATCATATCCGAAGGGTGTCCCGGAATGATGGGGATATTCTTATATATGCATCTTGTTAATGTCGGTTACCAGGTGTTCACCATATGAATGATTTTTATCTCTATGTATGGGATGCGTATTGAAATATGAAATCTTGTGGTCTATTGTTACGATTTGATATATATATATAGGTTAAACCTATAACTCACCAACATTTTTATTGATGTTTAAAGCATGTTTATTCTCAGGTGAATACTAAGAGCTTCTGCTGTTGCATACTAAAATAAGGACAAGAATTGGAGTCCATGTTTGTATGATATTATTTAAAAACTGCATTCAAGAAACATATGTCGATGTGATATATTTCTATTGTAAACCATTATATAATGGTCGTGTGTAAACAGTATATTTTAGATTATCATTATTTGATAATCTACGTAATATTTTTTTAAAACCTTTATTGATAAAATAAAGGTTATGGTTGTTTTAAAAATGAATGCAGTCTTTGAAAAACGTCTCATATAGAGGTCAAAACCTCGCAACGAAATCAATTAATATGGAACGTTTATAATCAATATGAACGGGACATTTCAGTTGGTATCCTAGCATTGGTCTTAGAGAACCATAAAATTTGTATTAGTGTGTCTTATCGAGTTTGTTAGGATGCATTAGTGAGTCTGGACTTCGACCATGTTTTCTTTAAAAATGATTGCTTAACATTTTTGTTGGAAACTATATATTATTAACATGTAAATATTATGTGATATATTAATCTCTTAACATGTTTGATATTGTGTGATAGATGTCTACCTCTAGTACAAATCCCATTGACTCACCTAATAATAACGAAGAGTCGAATATATATTGGCAAGATTCACAAGTTCCCGAAGAACCGGAAGAAGAAACGGAAATGGAACCGGAAGAAGAGGAGCCAGAAGAAGAGGAACCAGAAGAAGAAGAGGTTCCGGAGGGGGGAATAGTAGGAACCACAGAAAATCGGTCAAATAAAAGAAAATCCTCAACCAATGGACCAAAGTTAATAATGGTCAATGGTGTTTTCGCTATGGAAGCAAAATATTGGGAAAATTACCAATTTTTCGATGAATCGGATCCTGATGAGGATTCCGATGATGTTATAGAAATTACCCCGACCCAATTTAATGAGGCAAAAGAAAATAATAAGGGAAAAGGCATCAAAATAGAGAAATCTGATTCCGACCCGATGAACTTTATATGTACTGTCAACACCCGTATTTTCAATATCGTGACAATAATCCAGGAACCTCTAAACCACCAGGTTTTTCTAAACCAATGTGGAAAACGACGACTTGTATTAGAGGAACATCATATATCCCTAAAAGATTAGGAAAAAGAACCAAGTTCGAAGAAGAAGAAACCAGTGATTCAGATTAGAGGGGTGTGAGCATGTTGTGTAATAAATGTATTGTAGTGTGCTTGTACTTTTATGTTCTATGTAAAAATTGCTTGTATTGTTTATTATTACGAATCTAATCCTTGTCTATTTTACAGTATAAAAACAAAATGGATGTTAAGGGTAGACAACCGAATATTTTAGAAGACCTACCAGAGGATATGATTGAGGAAATCTTATCTAGAGTCGGTCAGAATTCATCAGCACATTTAGTTATGGCGAAATTAACTTGTCAAACATTTGAAAGACTTTCCAGAAATGCCTTAGTTTATAAAAGGCTTTCCTTTGATAGGTGGGGTATATCACATTGGGGAGACTTTAAGTTACGCCTTGTTTTCTTTAAAGCGTTAAATGCGGGGAACCCAAATGCAATTTTACGCTACGGGTTAAGAACCTATTTTGACTCAACATATCCCAACATAGGATTTCGTGAATTAGAAAGAGCCTCTAACATGCGACATAAAGAAGCATGTTATGCTTACGGGTTAGTGATGTTCGCTTCTTACCAAAGTGAGAAAAAGAACATCGGATTGCAGCTTTTAAATAAAACTTTCCCACAAGTGACGGATTCAGTAGTTGGGGTGAGAAACAAGGTTTTTAGATTATTACGGGGCTGTTGGACATTACGAAACCCTCGTCCTTTTAACGACATTACAACATACTGCCTAGCTAATGGTCATAACGGTTATTTTCCACAAGACCAAGGATGGGAAGTCGTCTTAGTAAAACCAGAATGCATGACTTGTTTCTGGACTTATGAATTACGTGTCTTTATTTTCTTTGCTGAACAACTTGCGTATTAACAAGATTTATCTTCAAAACTGTCCTGTATCATAGTGTACTATATTTCATGTTATATGTAATATAGCGAAGTTGTAAGTTTGAAGAATATTTGTATGTGATATATTATTATAATCAGTTTTTCATATGGAATTGTAGTAGTTGAATTGTATATTAGCTACTATGTATGAACTTAACGGGTAGGTAGTACCTGAATTTAAACTTATAAAATGCTAATATGAAGAAAAAGCTTTTATAAATGAGTTCATATTATGCTACGAGATACTATTGACTACTCTTAATATTCTGTATGATTAAATTGTTTCATTTGACTATTTTGAAGGAAATGGCACCGACTACTTGACACACCTTGAATATGAGCGAAGAGGAATTTTGTGCCTTTCTTGCTTCAAACATAGCTGCAGTACAGGCCGCGCTACATACCAACAATAACTCTGAATCTAGCAATACAGCTAACGGCACAAGAAATCGTGTAGGATGCTCCTACAAAGAATTCACTGCCTGCAAACCTTTGGAATTTGTTGGAACCGAAGGACCAATTGGATTTAAATGGTGGACCGAGAAAGTCGAATCGGTGTTTGCCATAAGTAAGTGTACAGAAGAGGACAAAGTTAAGTACGCTACGCATACCTTCACAGGTATTGCGTTAACATGGTGGAATACCTATCTAGAGCAAGTAGGACAAGATGCTGCTTACGCGCTACCGTGGTCAGCATTCAAGCACTTGATGAACGAGAAGTACCGTCCCAGAACCGAGGTCAATAAGCTCAAGTCAGAACTTAGAGGGTTACGAACACAGGGATTCGATATTACTTCGTACGAAATACGATTCATAGAATTGTGCCTATTGTGCCCGAGAGCGTTCGAAGATGAGGAAGAGAAGATCGACGCATTTGTGAAAGGGTTACCGGAGAGAATTCAAGAAGATATAAGTTCACACGAGCCTGCCTCCATACAAAAGTCATGTAGAATGGCTCACAAACTAGTGAACCAGATTGAGGGAAGAATTAAAGAACAGGCGGCCGAAGAGGCCAACGTGAAGTTAGTCAAAAGAAAGTGGGAGGAAAACGTTGATAAGAGTCACCAAAACAACAACAACTATCCCAACAATTGTAACATCAATCGCAACTACAACAAACGGCACAACAACAACAACAACTACAATAATCATCCCAACAACAATAACAACCGCAACAACAACAACAACAATCAGAAGCAGCTATGCCAAAGGTGTGAAAAGTATCACTCGGGGTTCTGCACCAAATTTTGCAACAAGTGTAAAAGAAATGGTCATAGCGCGGTGAAGTGTGAGGTCTACGGACCAGGGGTTAACAGAACAAAAGTAACAAATGGTGCCGGAACGAGTAATGGTGGAGCAAGTAGTGTCGGAGCAAGTTATGCCAATGTAGTTTGTTATAAATGTGGAAAACCGGGCCACATTATTAGAAATTACCCGAACCAGGAGAACACGAATGGACAAGGCCGCGGAAGAGTTTTCAATATTAATGCGGCAGAGGCACAGGAAGACCCGGAGTTTGTTACGGGTACGTTTCATATTGACAATAAATCTGCTTACGTTTTATTTGATTCGGGTGCGGATAGAAGCTATATGAGTAGAGATTTTTGTGCTAAATTAAGTTGTCTATTGACGCCGTTGGATAGTATATTTTTACTCAAATTAGCAAACGGTAAATTAATTTCAGCAAATAATATATGTCGGAATCGAGAAATTAAACTGGTTAGCAAAACATTTAAGATTGAATTGATACCAGTAGAGTTAGGGAGTTTTGATGTGATAATCGGTATGGACTGGTTGAAAGAAGTGAAACCAGAGATCGTTTGTTACAAAAATGCAATTCGCATTATACCAGAAAAAGGAAAACCCTTAATGGTGTACGGAGAAAAGGGCAACACGAAGCTACATCTTATTAGTAATTTGAAGGCACAAAAATTAATAAGAAAAGGTTGCTATGCTGTTCTAGCACACATCGAGAAAGTACAAACTGAAGAAAAGAGCATCAATGATGTTCCCGTCGCAAAAGAATTTCCCGATGTATTTCCGAAAGAATTATCGAGACTACCTCCAAATCGATCTGTTGAATTTCAAATAGATCTTGTACCAGTAGCTGCACCAATAGCTCGTGCTCCTTACAGACTCGCACCCAGCGAGATGAAAGAACTGCAAAGCCAACTGCCAGAACTATTAGAACGTGGTTTCATTCGACCAAGCACATCACCATGGGGAGCTCCTGTTTTGTTTGTCAAGAAGAAGGATGGTACATTTAGGTTGTGTATTGACTACAGAGAGTTGAACAAACTTACCATCAAAAACCGTTATCCACTGCCGAGAATTGATGACTTATTTGATCAACTACAAGGCTCGTTGGTTTATTCGAAAATCAATTTACGTTCTGGATATCATCAAATGTGAGTAAAGGAGGATGATAATCCAAAAACTGCTTTTAGGACGGGTTATGGTCATTACGAGTTTATGGTTATGCCGTTTGGATTGACTAACGCACCAGCTGTGTTCATAGACCTTATGAACCGAGTGTGTGGGCCATATCTTGACAAGTTTGTCATTGTTTTCATCGATGACATACTTATTTACTCAAAGAATGATCAAGAGCACGAAGAACATTTGAGAAAAGTGCTAGAAGTATTGAGGAAAGAAAAACTATACGCTAAGTTTTCAAAGTGTGCATTTTGGTTGGAAGAAGTTCAATTCCTCGGTCACATAGTGAAAAAAGAAGGTATCCAGGTGGACCCGGCAAAGATCGAAACCGTTGAAAAGTGGGAAACCCTGAAAACTCCGAAACACATACGCCAGTTTTTAGGACTAGCTGGTTACTACAGAAGGTCCATCCAAGACTTTTCCAGAATAGCAAAATCCTTGACTGCATTAACGCATAAAGGGAAGAAATTTGAATGGAAAGATGAACAAGAGAAAGCGTTTCAATTGTTAAATAAAAAGTTAACTACGGCACCTATATTGTCATTACCTGAAGGGAATGATGATTTTGTGATATATTGTGACGCCTCAAAGCAAGGTCTCGGTTGTGTATTAATGCAACGAATGAAAGTAATTTCTTATGCGTCTAGACAATTGAAGATTCACGAACAGAATTATACGACGCATGATTTGGAATTAGGCGCGGTTGTTTTTGCATTAAAGACTTGGAGGCACTACTTATATGGGGTCAAAAGTATTATATATACCGACCACAAAAGTCTTCAACACATATTTAATCAGAAACAACTGAATATGAGGCAGCGTAGGTGGATTGAATTGTTGAATGATTATGACTTTGAGATTCATTACCACCCGGGGAAGGCAAATGTGGTAGCCGACGCCTTGAGAAGAAAGGACAGAGAACCCATTCGAGTAAAATCTATGAATATAATGATTCACAATAACCTTACTACTCAAATAAAGGAGGCGCAACAAGGAGTTTTAAAAGAAGGAAATTTAAAGGATGAAATACCCAAAGGATCGTAGAATCATCTTAATATTCGGGAAGACGGAACCCGGTATAGGGCTGAAAGAATTTGGGTACCAAAATTTGGAGATATGAGAGAAATGGTACTTAGAGAAGCTCATAAAACCAGATACTCAATACATCCTGGAACGGGGAAGATGTAAAAGGATCTCAAGAAACATTTTTGGTGGCCAGGTATGAAAGCCGATGTTGCTAAATACGTAGGGGAATGTTTGACGTGTTCTAAGGTCAAAGCGGAGCATCAGAAACCATCAGGTCTACTTCAACAACCCGAAATCCTGGAATAGAAATGGGAAAACATTACCATGGATTTCATCACTAAATTGCCAAGGACTGCATGTAGTTTTGATACTATTTGGGTAATAGTTGATCGTCTCACCAAATCAGCACACTTCCTGTCAATAAGAAAAGATGACAAGATGGAGAAGTTAGCACGACTGTATTTAAAGGAAGTCGTCTCCAGACATGGAATACCAATCTCTATTATCTTTGATAGGGATGGCAGATTTATTTCAAGATTCTGGCAGACATTACAGCAAGCATTAGGAACTCGTCTAGACATGAGTACTGCCTATCATCCGTAAACTGATGGGCAGAGCAAAAGGACGATACAAACGCTTGAAGACATGCTACGAGCATGTGTTATTGATTTCGGAAATAGCTGGGATCGACATCTACCGTTAGCAGAATTTTCCTACAACAACAGCTACCATTCAAGCATTGAGATAGCGCCGTTTGAAGCACTTTATGGTAGAAAGTGCAGGTCTCCAATTTGTTGGAGTGAAGTGGGGGATAGACAGATTACGGGTCCGGAGATAATATAAGAAACTACCGAGAAGATCATCCAAATTCAACAACGGTTGAAAACCACCCAAAGTCGACAAAAGAGCTACGCCGATATTAAAAGAAAAGATATAGAATTTGAAATTAGAGAGATGGTCATGCTTAAAGTTGCACCTTGGAAAGGCGTTGTTCGATTTGGCAAACAAGGGAAATTAAATCCAAGGTATATTGGACCATTCAAGATTATTGATCGTGTCGGACCAGTAGCTTACCGACTTGAGTTACTTCAACAACTCGCGGCTGTACATAACACTTTCCACGTCTCAAATTTGAAGAAATGTTTTGCTAAAGAAGATCTCACTATTCCATTAGATGAAATCCAAATCAACGAAAAACTTCAATTCATCGAAGAACCCGTCGAAATAATGGATCGTGAGGTTAAAAGACTTAAGCAAAACAAGATACCAATTGTTAAGGTTCGATGGAATGCTCGTAGAGGACCCGAGTTTACCTGGGAATGAGAAGATCAGATGAAGAAGAAATACTCGCATCTATTTCCAGAAGATTCGTCAACACCTCCAACTGCTTAAAATTTCGGGACGAAATTTATTTAACGGGTAGGTACTGTAGTGACCCGAACTTTTCCATGTTTATATATATTAAATGAAATTGTTATCTACATAATTAAATGTTTCCAACATGTTAAGCAATCAAACTTGTTAAGACTTGATTAAATGAAATAAGTTTCATATAGACAATTGATCACTCAAGTTGACCGGCGATTCACGAACGTTACAAAATTGTAAAAACTACATGTTGTGGTATATATATAGACATATATATATATATATATATATATATATATATATATATATATATATATATATATATATATATATATATATATATATATATATATATATATATATGTTTGACATAAGATTATGATGAGTAAGTATCTCACTAAGTATATTAACAATGTGTGATATACATAAGAAATGAGATTACTAAGTTAAGAAACTCGAAATGATATATATAACGATTATCGTTATGATAACGCCTACTAAATACATATGTATCATATAAAGATATTGATACACTATATTTAACATGATAAAATGATATTTAAATATATCATTAAGTGTGTTAACAATGAACTACATATGTAAAAACAAGACTACTAACTCAAGAATTACGAAACGAGACTTATATGTAATGATTATCGTTCTAACGACATTTAAATGTATATATATCATATTAAGATATATTAATATATCATAATATCATGATAATATAATAATTTAACATCTCATTAGATATAATAAACATTGGGTTAACAACATTTAACAAAATCTTTAACTTAAAGGTTTCAAATCAACATTTACATGTAACGACTAACGATGACTTAACGACTCAGTTAAAATGTATATACATGTAGTGTTTTAATATGTATTCATACACTTTTGAAAGACTTCAAGACACATATCAAAGTACTTCTACTTAACAAAAATTCTTACAATTACATCCTCGTTCAGTTTCATCAACAATTCTACTCGTATGCACCCGTATTCGTACTCGTACAATACACAGCTTTTAGATGTATGTACTATTGGTATATACACTCCAATGATCAGTTCTTAGCAGCCTATATGAGTCACCTAATACATGTGGGAACCATCATTTGGCAACTAGTATGAAATATCTCATAAAATTACAAAAATATTAGTAATCATTCATGACTTATTTACATGAAAACAAAATTACATATCCTTTATATCTAATCCATATACTAACGACCAAAAACACCTACAAACACTTTCATTCTTAATTTTATTCATCTAATTGATCTCTCTCAAGTTCCATCTTCAAGTTCTAAGTGTTCTTCATAAATTCCATAAGTATAGTTTCATAAAAATCAAGAATACTTCCAAGTTTGCAAGTCTACTTCCAAGCTTTCTAATCCATTCCAAGTAATCATCTAAGATCAAGGAACCTTTGTTATTTACAGTAGGTTATCTTTCTAATTCAAGATAATATTCATATTCAAACTTTGATTCAATTTCTACAACTATAACAATCTTATTTCGAGTGAAAATCTTACTTGAACTTGTTTTCGTGTCATGATCCTGCTTCAAGAACTTTCAAGCCATCCAAGGATCCTTTGAAGCTAGATCCATTTTTCTCATTTCCAGTAGCTTTATCCAGAAAACTTGAGGTAGTAATGATGTTCATAACATCATTCGATTCATACATATAAAGCTATCTTATTCGAAGGTTTAAACTTGTAATCACTAGAACATAGTTTAGTTAATTATAAACTTGTTAGCAAACAAAAGTTAATTCTTCTAACTTGACTTTTAAAATCAACTAAACAAATGTTCTATATCTATATGATATGCTAACTTAATGATTTAAAATCGGAAAACACGAAAAACAACATAGAACCGGATATACGCCGTGGTAGTAACACCGCGGGCTGTTTTGGGTTAGTTAATTAAAAACTATGATAAACTTTGATTTAAAAGTTGTTCTTCTGGGAAAATGATTTTTCTTATGAACATGAAACTATATCCAAAAATCATGGTTAAACTCAAAGTGGAATTATGTTTTCCAAAATGGTCATCTAGACGTCGTTCTTTCGACTGAAATGACTACCTTTACAAAAATGACTTGTAACCTGTAATTCCGACTATAAACTTATACTTTTTACTGTATATATTCATAAACTTAAGTTCAATATGAAACCATAACAATTGGATTCACTCAAAACGGATTTAAAATGAAGAAGTTATGGGTAAAACAAGATTGGATATTTTTTTATTATTTTAGCTACGGGAAATGTTTAACAAATTTATACAAATAATATCCTAGCTAAATTATATTGTATTATACATGTATTCTAATATATTATGTAATCTTTGGATACCATAGACACGTATGCAAATGTTTTGACATATCATATCGACCCATGCATATATATTATTTGGATCAACCATAGACACTCTATATGCAGTAATGTTGGAGTTAGCTATACATGGTTGAGGTTGATTCCAAAAATATATATACTTTGAGTTGTGATCTAGCCTGAGACGTGTATATACTGGGTCGTGGATTGATTCAAGATAATATATATCGATTTATTTCTGTACATCTAACTGTGGACAACTAGTTGTAGGTTACTAATGAGGACAGCTGACTTAATACACTCAAATCATTAAAACATAATAAAAATGGTTGTAATTATATTTTGATCATACTTTGATATATATGTACATATTTGTATAGGTTCGTGAATCGATCCGTGGCCAAGTCTTATTTCCGAGGAAGGAAATATCTGTGAAAGTGAGTTATAGTCCCACTTTTAAAATCTAATATTTTTGGGATGAGAATACATGCAGGTTTTATAAATGATTTACAAAATAGACACAAGTACGTGAAAATACATTCTATGGTTGAATTATCGAAATCGAGTATGCCCCTTTTTATTAAGTCTGGTAATCTAAGAATTAGGGAACAGACACCCTAATTGATGCGAATCCTAAAGATAGATCTATTGGGCCTAACAAACCCCATCCAAAGTACCGGATGCTTTAGTACTTCGAAATTTATATCATATTCGAAGGGTGTCCCGGAATGATGGGGATATTCTTATATATGCATCTTGTTAATGTCGGTTACCAGGTGTTCATCATATGAATGATTTTTATCTCTATGTATGGGATGTGTATTGAAATATGAAATCTTGTGGTCTATTGTTACGATTTGATATATATAGGTTAAACCTATAACTCACCAACATTTTTGTTGACGTTTAAAGCATGTTTATTCTCAGGTGAATACTAAGAGCTTCCGCTGTTGCATACTAAAATAAGGACAAGAATTGGAGTCCATGTTTGTATGATATTGTTTAAAAACTACATTCAAGAAACATATGTCGATGTAATATATTTCTATTGTAAACCATTATGTAATGGTCGTGTGTAAACAGTATATTTTAGATTATCATTATTTGATAATCTACGTAATGTTTTTTTAAAACCTTTATTGATAAAATAAAGGTTATGGTTGTTTTAAAAATGAATGCAGTCTTTGAAAAACGTCTCATATAGAGGTCAAAACCTCGTAACGAAATCAATTAATATGGAACGTTTATAATCAATATGAACGGGACATTTCATAAGTATCTCACCAAGTACATTAACAATGAGTTATATACATAAAATGAAAGTAGTGAATTAAAAATGCGAAACGATATATATATAACGGCTATCGTTACAACAACGTTTTACTAAATACATATGTATCATGTTAAGATATTAATACACTATGTTTAACATCATGAAATGATAATTACATATATCATTAAGCGTATTAACAATGAACTACACGAGTAAGATGAGACTACTAACTTAAGGATTTCGAAACAATACATATATGTAACGATTATCGTTGTAATAGTATTTTACACATATTTATATGATATTAAGATATATTAATACACCATGTGAACATGTTAACATAACAATTTAACATCTCATTTAAGTGTAATAACAATGGATCAATTACATTTAACAAGATCGTTAACTTAAAGGTTCCAAAACAACACTTACATATAACGACTAACGATGACTTAACGACTCAGTTAAATGTATATACATGTAGTGTATTAAGATGTATTAATACACTTTTGGAATACTTCATGACATATATCAAAGTACTTCTACTTAACAAAAATGCTTACAATTACATCCTCATTCATTTTCATCAACAATTCTACTCGTATGCACCCGTATTCGTACTCGTACAATACACAGCTTCTAAGATGTATATACTATTGGTATATACACTCGATAATCAGATCCTTAGCAGCCCATGTGAGTCATTAAACATGTGGGAACCATCATTTTGCAACTAGCATGAAATATCTCATAAAATTACAAAAAATATTATAAATCATTCATGAATTATTTACATGAAAATAAACTTACACATCCTTTATATCTAATCCATATACCAACGACCAAAAATACCTATAAACACTTTAATTCTTCAATTTTCTTTATCTAATTGATCTCTCTCAAGTTCTATCTTCAAGTTCTAAGTGTTCTTCATAAATTCTATAAGTTCTAGTTTCATAAAATCAAGAATACTATCAAGTTTGCAAGATTACTTCCAAGCTTTCTAATCCAATCCAAGTAATCATCTAGGCTCAATAAATCTTTTTTATTTATAGTAATATATCTTTCTAATATAAGGTAATACTCATATTCAAACTTTGATTCAATTTCTATAACTATAACTATCTTATTTCGAGTGGAAATCTTACCTGAACTTGTTTTCGTGTCATGATTCTACTTCAAGAACTTTCAAGCCATCCAAGAATCCTTTGAAGCTAGATCAATTTTTGTCACTTCCAGTAGGTTTACCTACTAAAATTGAGGTAGTAATGATGTTCATAACATCGTTCAATTCATATATATAAAACTATCTTATTCGAAGATTTGAACATGTAATCACTAGAACATAGTTTAGTTAATTCTAAACTTGTTCGCAAACAAAAGTTAATCCCTCTAACTTGACTTTTAAAATCAAATATACACATGTTCTATATCTTTATGATATGCTAACCTAATGATTTAAAACTTGGAAACACGAAGAACACCGTTAAACCGGATATACGCCGTCGTAGTAAAACCGGGGGCTGTTTTGGTTTGGATAATTAAAAACTATGATAAATTTTGATTTAAAAGCTATTCTTCTGGAAAAATAATTTTTCTTATGAACATGAAACTATATCCAAAAATCATGGTTAAACTCAAAGTGGAGGTATGTTTTCCAAAATGGTCATCTAGACGTCGTTCTTTCGACTGAAATGACTACCTTTACAAAAATGACTTGTAACCTGTATTTCCGACTATAAACTTATACTTTTTTTGTTTAGATTCATAAACTTAAGTTCAATATGAAACCATAGCAACTTGAATCACTCGAAACGGATTTAAAACGAAGAAGTTATGGGTAAAACAAGATTGGATAATTTTGCTTGTTGTAGCTACGTGAAATTTGTAACAAATTTATACAAATCATAACTTAACTAACTTATATTGTATTATAAATTCATTCTAACATATATTATGTAATCTTGGGATACCATAGACACGAATACAATGTTTTGACATATCATATCGACCCATCTATATATATATTTCGGAACAACCATAGACACTCTATATGCAGTAATGTTGGAGTTAGCTATACAGGGTTGAGGTTGATTCCAAAATATTATATATACTTTGAGTTGTGATCTAGCCTGAGACTTGTATACACGAGGTCGTGGATTGATTTGAGATAATATATATTGCTTTATTTCTGTACATCTAAATGTAGACAACTAGTTGTAGGTTACTAACGAGGACTGCTGACTTAACAAAATCAAATCATTAAAACGTAATAAAAAATGTTGTAATTATATTTTGATCATACTTTGATACATATGTACATATTTGTTATAGGTTTGTGAATCGACCAGTGGCCAAGTCTTACTTCCCGACGAAGTAAAAACCTGTGAAAGTGAGTTATAGTCCCACTTTTAAATCTAATATTTTTGGGATGAGAATACATGCAGTTTTGTAAATGTTTTACAAAATAGACACAAGTACTTGAAATTACATTCTATGTTGGATTATGAATACCGAATGTCACCCTTTTAGCTTGGTAACCTAAGAATTAGGGAACAGACACCTTAATTGACGCGAATCCTAAAGGTAGATCTATGGGCCCTAACTGTGATGCCCCGTACAAAACCATCGTGTACGAATCATCAACAACAGGATCATTACAAGGTTAAGTACTATATGCGATTTCAAAAAGAGTTTGCATTCATAAATAAAGTGATGTCTAAACCAACATCGAATGTTTTACAATCCAAAAGCATGCTTCACTAAGTAGAAGCAAATAATAAGTGTATGTGACCACAATGGTCGTTACAAGTCATAGTTTAAAAATACTAAAGTTGAATGCAAGGTAAAGTAGTTCATGCGATGACAACTCTAAGCAGCGGGTGTCTACAGCACGACTAGTACACAGCGGAAGCTAGCCTCAAGCACCTGAGAAAAACATGCTTAAAAACGTCAACACAAAGGTTGGTGAGCTATAGTTTAAGTATAACAGTATGTAAGATAGGCCACGAGATTTCAGTGCTACAAAGAGCGTTTCAAAACAGTATGATAAAGTATATGTTAACCGTGGGCACTTGGTAACTAACTTAACGTTTATACCCCCTAAAAGTACACTTGGCAAGTGCGTATGTTTACAAAGTATTAAACACTCGTTAAATGCTAGCGCTACTAGCCCGAGTGTGGATGTCAAACCCTATGGATCCATATCTAAGATTCGCGTTCACCGGTTCAAAAACCAATGACTAAACGTTACCGAGCTAAAGGGAATGTTTATGCCGTTGTATAACCCACACATATATAATTTTAAGTACTCGTGCCTAGTATGTAAAACATAAAATCCGCATATATTCTCAGTTCCCAAAATAAGTTAAAGTAAAAAGGGAATGCTAAAACTCACAATGATAAAGTAGCGGTAAAGTATGACTCGGAAAGTAAGCAAGTAATGAAGGTCGTCCAAACGGGTCCTCAACCTAAGTCAAATAGTACTAAGTCAGTAAATCGTCCGAATAGGTTTAAAAGTATGTAAATAAGGTCTTAAGGGTCATCATCATTCATCATCAAACAAAAGGTGTAAAGTAGGTTTCATTTATGAAAGTAGTTTAAAACAAAGGTTGAGTTCGGTCAGTCACCAAGGCCTCTATACCTACTGAAATAAGGTGAGACCAGTGTCCATGGCTCCATATATGAGTCCTTTAAGTGTGGTAAAATTTACAGAAGCAAACTCGTCTTCGTTTGACCGTGGCGACGGTCTAAGTGCGAGTAGGTCAGAAATTTCTGGACAACGTTAAAGGACATAGTGACGATCGGAGGGCCATAAATCCTAAACCGTAACACAGATTAAGACGAGTCCTATATGAAAAGTTATCTAATCAAAAAGATCTATCTGAAAATCATGGTTACAGTAGCCCAGGTGTACTGGTCTGTTACAGAAACCAGAAAACAGTAGGTAGAAGACAGAAAGCAGTAAAATAATGGGTTCCGGTGAGTTTGATGCTTGATGCTTATCACGGTTCTCATCCTTGATGCGTATAGCTTCAAGCGTACAACTCGTTGATGTGTTTGCATCATATTGACCAAGATTTGACCATCATAACCCATGTGCAAGTCTAAGACATGAAGCACAACTCACTTAAGTGTTGCAAGTGTTTTGATGAACCAAAGTTACATCAAAGTCTTAGATTTAACACATGCATGAAATATAAAAGTAATATTAACTAAGTTTTGACAATTATGACACAAGTGTGAGTCTAAGACATGTAGATCAACTCACTTAAGAGTTGTATGAAGTTGATGAACCAAAGTTACATCAAGGTCTCAGATCTAACACTTACATGAACTTTAAATGTAAAAACAAGTTACAACTTGAAGTAAACTTATGAAATCAAGATCTTAAGTAGTAGAACATAGTTCTTAGTTAGATCTTGAAGATCCAAGACTCAAAAGCCTAGATCAAGCATAAGTGTACAAAGTTATAGTTAAAGAAAGCTTATTTATGTGTTCTTGGACTTTCAAGTTAACTTTTAGTTCAAGATTAATTAGATCAAGACTAACTTGTAGTACTTGACCATTTAACTAACAAACATGAAATTAAAGTGCATGATATAAAGAGATAAACTAAGTAAATAAGTAAAAGGTTCATGGTTTGTTCATACTTTAAAGATTCAAACCAAAGTTTGATCTTTAAGAAAGTAAACTTGAAGTTTACTTTATGAATCACAAGTATGATTTTAATCAACACATGAACTTGCAATCTTTAAAGAAAGTATATGTAGAACATAACTAGTGAGTTATGTTCTTGAGTGTTCTTGTAAATACAAGATAAATGGAGAATCAAACTAAGGAGTTTGATTCTTGTAACATGTAAGTAAGTAACTAACAACAACATTAACAACTAGTAAGTAACTAAACAATAATTAAGTAAGCAACAACAAGTAACAAAAGATGATGATGATTCATGTGTGTGTTTCGGTTTTGGCAAGAAAAGAAGAGAAGAAACAAGTTCAAGTTACTTACAATCTTTTAGAGAAAAAAAGAGAAAAGATGGGAGAAAAGTGAAGTATTAGTGTGTGTTTGTAATGAGAGAATGGAGATACAAGTGATAAGTAAATATAAAAAAACTTGAACACTCCCCCTAGCTAATCAAAACTGACGGTTTTCACATGTGGGGAGGGGGGAGGAGTTTTTCACTAGTTCATGCAAGTTAAAGGTTCAAAAGTTGGATAATAGGGGTGATTGCATGGGAATGAACAAGTAATTTGATTCTTTACGAAGTTAACTAACTAGTTGCAACCTAAATGATACTTACATGTAAGTATGGGCTTAAGAGTCCATGAATGAAGTAGGGTGGGCTCTTTAAGTCCACTAACATTAATTAAAGCCCAAGTTTCAAGTAGTAACAAGTTAATCCAATTAAAAGTCCATTAACACTACTAAAGGCCCAAGTAATTAACTAATAACCTTAGTTAATCAAAATGATTAATAAACTTAATCATGAATGTAAATAATACTTGAAAATATTATTCGTGCAAGATTCGTGTGTCACAAAGACGTTTCGGGCAATTAAAGTCAAGTACGGTGTATCATGGCAACAAGTAAATGTAATAACATACATTCGTTTTATCACAAGTATTAATAATAACAATTATTAATAAATAAATGTTGGAAAATCCAGGGTCGTTACTTTACCTACCTGTTAAAGAAAATTTCGTCCCGAAATTTAAGCTGAGGTAGATGGAGGAGTCGGGAAAAGGTGAGGATACTTCCGCATCATTTGATCCTCTCGTTCCCAAGTAAACTCAGGTCCTCGTTTGGCATTCCACCGTACTCGTACAATCAGAATCTTGTTGCGTTTCAAAGTTTTGATCTCACGATCCATAATCTCAACAGGCTCCTCCACGAAGTGGAGTTTGTCGTCAATCGTAAGTTCCTCAAGTGGTATGATAAGTTCCGGTGCCGCAAGGCACTTCTTCAAGTTTGACACGTAGAAGGTAGGATGAACTGAGCTTAATTGTGCTGGAAGATCCAAACGGTAAGCAACGGGTCCAACACGTTCCAAGATTTCAAAAGGACCAATGTATCGTGGGTTTAACTTTCCACGTTTTCCAAAATGGATCACACCTTTCCAAGGTGCAACCTTCAACATTTGTCACACCCCCAGTTAGGGCCTGGGCAAAATGTGATTCAATATCATAATACATACCAACATATTATAAAATGAGAACAATAACTATATGAATAAAACCAAATTGCAGCGGAAGGATTAATAATGTCGTTACAAGAATTATAAATTGTTCAAATGCAGAAAAGTAAATATGCGATAAGTCTTGATCCTAGCCAAGTAAGTCATCACATAAGCAGTAGATATAGAGGTCCTGATCATTCAGTACCTGAGACAAACATGCTAAAAGTGTCAACCAAAAAGGTTGAGTGAAATTCATAGGTTTAACAAATATGATTGACCGTTTGTTCTTAGACCACAAGATTTGTTATAAAAGTAGATCACGCAGATCCAAAAGTAGTACTGATTCGTGATATTTTAGACTAAACGTTTGTTTTGTTGCCCCGATGATAAGTTGACAGTACCTTATCACCATGTTTAAATCATTATTAAGTAATACAAAGACATCGCAGTCAACTGTATCGGGGACGTTACTCCCGATAGGCCTACCCCCAATAATTAAGAATGCCTTATCCTGAAAGCAATTAAAAAATATCACTGTGGGGTCTTAGTAGCATAAGCTAGTCATAACACAGTTTAAGTTCGTACTTGTATCTAAGTTGTTTAAAGTATAAAAGCAGCATGTGTCTCACCCCAGTTAGTATAAAAAGTGCTATAGCAATAAGAGTGGGGCTATGAAAGTCACCTTAGTAATTCGGTGAGTGAAAGTATTCCTTAAAGAGAAAGTATGGATGATCGAAGCACGGAGAAGTCAACCTAAGAATAAGTTGAGAATAGTTTAGATGTTTTGCCCTTTGTTAAGATAAATTTATGAATGTTTAAGTGTAGTTTCCTTTACTAAGTTTCCATGTTTAGTAAGTTTCTTATTAAAGAAGGTTTCTCTTTTTGGAAAGGCTTTTCATATTAGACAACCTTCCAATCTAACACTTTCAATTCGAATGGCCTTTTCAGGTCATAGGGTTCTGAGCCACAGGACCCTTTAAATCGGAAGCCCAAACTCTCCGCCTAGACTTTCGAGCGTCCACTCCTCCGAGAAAGATCAAGATCTATACCCGTATAATATACCCTTCCAATACGTTTTAGGTTTAAAGTTTAAGTTATACTTATACGTAATAATAGTAGTATTAGATAAGTAGGTTAAATTAGTGTAGTAGTAATTAGAGGTAGTATTAAAGGTTTAGGGTTTAGTATTTTAATTTATATCTTATATTTATTATACATGTAAGGATACATATATATATATATATATATATATATATATATATATATATATAGTTTAAATTTAAGTTTTAGATCAATATAAGCATTAATAATTGTCTAATAATACTCACTAACATTTTATTGACTTCTTTTTAGAAGGTAACATGTTTAAAACTTTATAAAAAATTTCTATACATTAATACTAGTTTTTATGCATTAATTATTATTTGTTATTATTGTTTTAATAGCTAAATACAATTAAATAGATAAATATGTTTTAAATCAAATCTAATATTTTTCTTAGGATCTACTGATCAATATAAACATAGGAAAATTTTATAATTCATTGTTATGATGTTTAAGTATTTATTTCAAATTTTGCTCTCGATTTACAATAATTCATAGTTAATTATGTATAAAATACCAATTTAACTCATAAAAAATATTTAATATTTTTCATGACCTTCCATAATTGTACTAAACTCAAGAAAATTATTTATATATGTATATATATGTTACAGATTTAAATATTTAATTCGAAATTTGCATTATTTCTAATATTAAATAATAAAAAAATATAATTTGACTTTGAAAATCAACTTTTATAATTTTCGCTTGTTTGTTCAAGTATTACAATCTCAGGAAAATTATTTGTATACTTATATTACTGACTTAACTATTTATTTCAAATTTTGTTTTGTTTTATGTATATAATCGGAATTAAATATAAATAAATAGTTAATAATTCTAAAAATAATTTTTACATCATTTTTAATTGTTTTCCAACTGTTTTCCTTCAGTACATATAGTTCTCATTATTTAAAAACATTTATGTCTATTTATATGTATTTACATATAATTACTGAAACAATGATAAATAGAAAATAAATATATAAAATGATAAATAAACCAAACATTCAGTTCCAGAAATGTTTTTACATCATGTGTGACACTCGAAAATTATTAGATCAGTTATATAAATTCGTTTAATATTTATTATGCATTTACATGTATTTACCGATAATTTAATAATTCGTTTTTAAATATAATTTAATATAGTTTCCGAATATATAAATCATAAAAATAATTTTTATAACCATTATGATACTTTATACTAATTATCATGTATTTATTTTATTTATTTATAATTAACTTGAATTTAATTTGTATTTAACAATCGGCTAACATAAAAACATAATAAAAACTGAAATAAAACTATAAAAAAATATAGAGAACTTACAAAAAAAAAAATTCCAGAGATTTGAGAGAGAATTCTTCATGTTTTTGGTGTACAAATTTAGGCTATGGTATTTATAGTTACAATTTTTGGTAAAGAGAAAATAAAAAAAATACAAAAGTTTATAAAAAATAACTAGTGTCTTGTAAAAAAAATTAAAAGTATTTATGGCCAGTCATGCCATCATTTCAAAATATAAATAAATAAAAGTAAAATTAAAAGTAGGAATAAAATAAATAAAAGTGGATCTAGATCTAGTTTATATATAAAAAATACTTTTTTTTTACAATCGGCCGAAGCCCATGATGGGGTGTTTATATATATTTTTTTTATAAAAACAGAATATTTATATTTCATAGTTCTAAAAATGTTAACTAAATTAATTTCTATTTTTATTTAATTATTAAATATGAATTTTGATAAATATAAATATATATTCGGTATTTATAAAATTATAAATACTAAATGTGGTTTTTATTTAATTAAATTATTACTTTATAATTTTATTAGTTTTATATATGTTACTACATTTATATATACTTGTATTTATTATATAGTTAATTGTATAATATATTAACTAAAAAAAAGTAATATAAGTATTTTATATGTAATCATGTTATGGCATAATTTTTTTTTTTTTATAAAAATTCTTACGCGTACGTTGTTGAATAAAATTTATTATTCGTTTAACATTCGTTAATTTCGTATGTTATATAACGACCTTTTATTAATACTTAGAGTTTATTCATTTTACTTAAATCTTTTGTTCGGGCATTATATAGATGGAAAGAAAAAAAAAATGAGGGTCGTTATAGTACCTCCCCGTTAATGAAAACTTCGTCCCGAAGTTTTAAGTGGAGTTCCCGTCTGCTTCATCAACAATTGGGAAGAGATGGGGGTTTTTCCGTATCATTTGGTCTTTGCGTTCCCAGGTATATTCGGGGCCCCTACGCGAATTCCAACGGACTTTAACAATAGGTATGTTGCTCTTACGAGTCTCTTTGACCTCTTCTTTCATAATCTCTATAGGTTCTTCGACAAAGTGCATTTGCTCATCAATGCGGATATCATTCAAAGGAATAACAAGAGTATCTTCGACGAGACACTTTTTCAGATTTGAGACATGAAACACATCATGTACTTAACTTAGTTCAGCTGGAAGTTCTAATCGATACGCAACGGGACCGATTCTTTGAATAACTTTGAAAGGTCCAACATAACGCGGACTGAGTTTACTTCGTTTACCGAAGCGGATAACACCTTTCCAAGGAGATACTTTCAACATAACGTTATCTCCAACTTGGAATTCTAACGGTTTTCGGTGAGGGCGGCATAACTCTTTTGTTGACTACGAGCGGTTTCTAAACGCTTCTTGATTTGCACGATCTTTTCGGAAGTTTCATGAATAAGTTCAGGACCAGTTAATTGTCTGTCCTCGAGTTCATCCCAACATAACGGAGATCTACATTTGCGACCGTATAAAGCTTCTAATGGTGCAACTTTAATACTAGAGTGATAGCTGTTGTTGTAAGAAAACTCGACTAAAGGTAGGTGTTTATCCCACCCTTTACCGAAATCGATAACACATGCTCGTAGCATATCCTCTAAAGTTTGGATAGTTCGTTCACTTTGATCGTCCGTTTGCGGATGATAAGCTGTACTCATGTCGAGTCGAGTTCCAAGAGACGCTTGCAAGGATTTCCAGAAATTGGAAGTAAATCGACTATCGCGATCCGAGATAATAGAAGTAGGGACACCATGACGAGTAACAATATCTTTAACATAGAGTCGAGCTAACTTTTCCATTCTGTCAGTCTCTTTGATTGGTATGAAATGTGCAGACTTAGTGAGATGATCAACTATGACCCAAATCGTATCATTGCCATTTGCAGTCTTAGGCAATTTTGTGATAAAGTCCATAGCTATACCATCCCACTTCCACTGTGGAATATCGGGTTGAGTTAGAAGACCAGAAGGCTTTTGGTGCTCGACTTTGACATTCGAACAAGTAAGACACTTACTCACATAAGTAGCAATGTCGCCTTTCATGTTGGGCCACCAGTAGAACTCTTTCATATCCTGATACATTTTATTAGAACCGGGATGAATAGAATACCTAGTCTTATGTGCTTCATCCAAGACTAGTTCACGGAGATTACCATAACGAGGAACCCAAATTCGATTACCAAAGTATCTTGTACCATTGGACTTAACTTGCAGTTGGTTTTCAAAATTTATAGGTCCTTCTCCTTCGATAAGTGTAGGTTTGATAGCTTCAACTTGAACTTCGCAGATTCGAGAGATGAGATTCGATTTGATCTTAAGATTCAAGGCACGAACACGCCTAACTTCATCCTTTTGACTAGAGCATCGGCAACTACATTTGCCTTTCCCGGATGATACTTTAGTTCACAATCATAATCATTTAACAATTCGAGCCATCGTCTCTGTCTCATGTTTAGCTGTTTCTGATTAAAGACATGCTGAAGACTCTTATGGTTGGTGAATATCGTAAACTTAGTACCGTATAGATAATGTCGCCACATCTTCAGAGCGAATACCACAGCACCTAACTCCAAATTGTGTGTGGTGTAATTAACTTCATGTTTCTTTAATTGTCGGGAGGCATAAGCGATAACCTTCTTGCGTTGCATTAGAACATAACTGAACCCTTGTTTCGAGGCATCGTAGTAGACAACAAAATCGTCGGAACCTTCAGGTAAAGATAAGATCGGAGCAGTGGTCAACTTCTCTTTCAGAATCTTAAACGCAGACTCTTGTTCTTCGGACCACTCAAATTTCTTCCCTTTGTGAGTTAACTTGGTGAGAGGCTTTGAAAGAAGAGAAAAATCTTTAATAAATCTTCGGTAGTAACCGGCAAGTCTCAAAAATTGGCGAATATGCTTCGCAGTCTTTGGCACTTCCCAATTCTGATCAGCGGTGATTTTAGCGGGATCGACATGTATTCCATTACTATCTACAACATGTCCAAGGAATTGTATGGTTCTAAGCCAAAACTCACACTTAGAAAATTTTGCGTAGAGTTGTTCTTTTCTTAAGAGTTCAAGAATCAATCGTAAATGTTGCTCATGTTCTTTCTCGCTTTTAGAATAGATCAAGATGTCGTCGATGAAAACAATAATGAATTTATCAAGGTAGGGCTTGCAAACACGGTTCATAAGATCCATAAATACTGCTGGAGCATTGGTTAAACCGAAAGGCATAACACAAAATTTGTAATGTCCGTATCGGGTGCGGAATGCAGTCTTAGGAATGTCGAACTCCTTAACTCTGAGCTGGTGATAATCGGATCTTAAATCAATCTTAGAATAAACGCTTGACCCTTGAAGTTGGTCGAATAGATCATCAATGCGAGGTAACGGGTAACGGTTCTTTATGGTAAGCTTGTTGAGTTCTCGGTAATCAATACACATTCTCAATGTACCATCCTTCTTTTTGACAAATAAGATAGAAGCTCCCCACGGGGATGAACTTGGATGAATAAAACCTAGATCCAAAAGTTCTTGGAGTTGGTTAGAAAGTTCCTTCATTTTGGAAGGTGCTAAACAATACGGTGCTTTAGCAATGGGTGCAGCACCTGGAGATAAATCGATTTGAAACTCAACTTGGCGAGGCGGTGGAAGACCAGGGAGATCTTCGGGAAACACATCGGGAAAATCTTTAACAACAGGGACATTTTCAATACGCGTTTCTTCGGATTCGATCATTTTAACGTGAGCTAGTATGGCGGAGTAACCTTTCACAAGGTACTTACGGGCTTTAAGACATGAGATGATATTAAGATTGGAACAACTCCGTTTGCCTTGAATAATAAGCGTTTCTCCACTTCCTAACGGAATTTGAACGGTCTTATCGAAACGCATGATGGCTGCTCTCAATGGACCTAACCAATCCATTCCAACCACTACATCGAAACTACCTAGCTCGACCGGCAAAAGGTCTATCTTGAATTCCTTATCGGCTAGAATTAGGTTGCAGTTTTTATATATTTTATCAACTTTCATTGACTTCCCATTAGCCACTTCTACTAATCGTCTGGTTTGTAGGGTTTGGGGCTTTTCAGTAAAAAGGGTGCAAAACTCATTTGACACATAACTCTTATCGGCTCCCGTATCAAATAAAATAGTGGCATAACAATTATTGACGAGGTACGTACCAGTAATGACCTCATCCTCATCACTGGCTTCTGCAGCAGTAATCACAAAAGCACGACCTTTGGCAGTAGCATTTGCTCCAGTAGCTGGAGTATCTTTCTTCTTTGGACAATTCGGGCTAATATGCCCCTTTTCACCACAAGTATAGCATGTTGGAGGAGCTCTAGCCGGAACAATGGCTCTATTCTGAGGTAGGGTTCTACAAGTCTTTGCAGCATGGCCTATCTTCTTACATATTGTACACACAGCAGTGCACTTTCCTGGATGATGCCTTTCACATTTAGAACAAAATAGACTAGTACCCTGATAACTGGGTCTCGTACCATTCTCCGGTTTCTTGTTAACATTTTGAGCTGAACCCTGAGATGGTTCAAATTTCCTCTTATTGTCACCGTTTTTAACTTCGACTTGTTTATTAGCTGAAACTCTCCTACGTTTAGCCATCATTAAACTCTGTGCCATGTGGATCACAGCATCCACAGTAACCTTTTCGGCAGAAATCACATTTCCTTGAACATCCTCGGGTAGACCCTCGATATACCGCTCTATCTTGTGGGCTTCAGTTGGGAACATTTCTGGACATAAGGTAGAAAGCTCCAAAAAACGATTGGTATAGCTTTTGATATCGGTTCCTTTAACTCTGAGTTCCCAGTACTCAGCTTCGAGCTTTTGGACTTGACTTCTTGGGCAAAACTTAGTAATCATCATGCCTTTTAGTTCATCCCATGGGGCAGCATTAGCATTATCTATTCCCACAGATTTGGTATGAGCAGTCCACCATGTCATAGCATTGCCAGTGAGTGAACTTGTGGAAAACTTCACTCGATCATTATCTTTGTAGTTACAGACACGGAAGATTGATTCTAGCTTTTCAAACCATCGGACCAGTTCTACGGCTTCTTCTTTTCCACTAAAAGTGGGTGGTTTACATTTCTTAAAATCTTTATAGGAGCAAGTTTTAGAAGGAACATTATGATTGTTATTGTTATTGCCTTGGGCGGCCGCTAGCAGCAATTGAAATTGCTCAGTAGAAAGAGTGACATTTGGTATAAGATTGTTGTTGTTGTTGTTGTTGTTGCCACGAGTTGAGTGAGCCATTGATCTTCAATACATAAATACATTATTAGTTGAAGAATCAAGGTGTTATAAGTTTACAATCATGATTTATAACGTTTGCACAACACACATAGGTGTATAAGACAATATGCTTAAATAAACACTTAACATTATTAGAAACAAGGCATTATATAAGCCTTTATTACAGGAGTTTGGAATGGAAAAAGTTTAGACATAAGCCTTTACAAAGATGGGTAAACGGAAAATAGGAAAACAAAAGATAGGTTTTAGTTCTTCTTTTTCTCGTTCTCAGCTTCCTTCATAAATTTCTCTATCTTTTCATTTTTCTCCTTTTGTTTCTCGTGGAGGTATTCAAGATTATCGTAGAGGTTAGTGATGCGGCTGTTGACAAAGTTGTTGTTGAATTCCTTGATAGCCAGTTGATGATTGATTCGGTTTTTCTCTATTTTCATCTTAGACTCAACTAGTTCTTGGAGGTAGGCAAGAGATTGCTTTCCCCAATGGGTATTCCATTCTTCCTCAGTCTTCACTTTCATTACTGTCTCCATCACTTTGTCCATGTTATTTTTCACAAGTTTTTCTAGTCTTTCCGTTTGAGAGTCGAAGGACTCTTTGATGATTTCTTTCAAGATTGTGTTTTCTTTTTCTAGGTTGTTTAGACGCATTTCTATCCGAGCAACATGGCGCCTACTATACTCTTTATTCTTATCACAACTTCGCTGAAGGTTTCGGAGGTTACTCTTCACCATCACGTGCTCAATGTTATTACAAAATAATGGACCGGCTTCTCTAGTGGCGGCGGGTTCGGTTTGTTTTCTCTTTCGAGATGAGTTTTCAGATGATTCTTTAATAGGCTCTTCTTCAGGCTCATAATCTGAGAAGTCACTGTCGTAGTTAGGGAGGTCTTGAAGAGCATTCCATTCGGGAGTATTCATCGGTTGATGAGAGTCAGAGTCAGCAGAATTGGCAGGATGTTTTCCTTTGCTTTCATTTCTCGAGGTTGGATAATATTCGGGAGACCCACGTGAGTTGTAACGAGTGTTTGGGCTATAGTTCATTGGTGGTGAAGGAGGACTATAAAGTGGGCTTCGAACAGATTTTTCGGTAGAAGATCCTTCAGTATCTTCCTCAGCTGGTTTGAAAAGAGTCATTTTGTTTATTTGATGATAGCTTGACATCCTAACATTAAGATAGAGATTTTGATTAGATTTTTAAGCTAGGATTGTAAAGAATGAGAGGTAGGGTTGAACTCTTTGCTTTAACATTCTAAGGTAATCCTAAGTACTTTAAAGTCTAAGGCAGGAAAGGTTATAGTTTCCTAGATTGCTAAGGTACCCTAGCTAACAAGTAAGACACACATAAAATGCAATCCTGGTTCTCTATAACAGCCTGGTTAAGCTCTGATACCAATCTGTCACACCCCCAGTTAGGGCCTGGGCGAAATGTGATTCAATATCATAATACATACCAACATATTATAAAATGAGAACAATAACTATATGAATAAAACCAAATTGCAGCGGAAGGATTAATAATGTCATTACAAGAATTATAAATTGTTCAAATGCAGAAAAGTAAATATGCGATAAGTCTTGATCCTAGCCAAGTAAGTCATCACATAAGCAGTAGATATAGAGGTCCTGATCATTCAGTACCTGAGACAAACATGCTAAAAGTGTCAACCAAAAAGGTTGAGTGAAATTCATAGTTTTAACAAATATGATTGACCGTTTGTTCTTAGACCACAAGATTTGTTATAAAAGTAGATCACGCAGATCCAAAAGTAGTACTGATTCGTGATATTTTAGACTAAACGTTTGTTTTGTTGCCCCGATGATAAGTTGACAGTACCTTATCACCATGTTTAAATCATTATTAAGTAATACAAAGACATCGCGGTCAAGTGTATCGGGGACGTTACTCCCGATAGGCCTACCCCCAATAATTAAGAATGCCTTATCCTGAAAGTAATTAAAAAATATCACTGTAGGGTCTTAGTAGCATAAGCTAGTCATAGCACAGTTTAAGTTCGTACTTGTATCTAAGTTGTTTAAAGTATAAAAGCAGCATGTGTCTCACCCCAGTTAGTATAAAAAGTGCTATAGCAATAAGAGTGGGGCTATGAAAGTCACCTTAGTAATTAGGTGAGTGAAAGTATTCCTTAAAGAGAAAGTATGGATGATCGAAGCACGGAGAAGTCAACCTAAGAATAAGTTGAGAATAGTTTAGATGTTTTGCCCTTTGTTAAGATAAATTTATGAATGTTTAAGTGTAGTTTCCTTTACTAAGTTTCCATGTTTAGTAAGTTTCTTATTAAAGAAGGTTTCTCGTTTTGGAAAGGCTTTTCATATTAGACGAACTTCCAATCTAACACTTTCAATTCGAATGGCCTTTTCAGGTCATAGGGTTCTGAGCCACATGACCATTTAAATCGGAAGCCCAAACTCTCCGCCTAGACTTTCGAGCGTCCACTCCTCCGAGAAAGATCAAGATCTATACCCGTCTAATATACCCTTCCAATACGTTTTAGGTTTAAAGTTTAAGTTATACTTATACGTAATAATAGTAGTATTAGATAAGTAGGTTAAATTAGTGTAGTAGTAATTAGAGGTAGTATTAAAGGTTTAGGGTTTAGTATTTTAATTTATATCTTATATTTATTATACATGTAAGGATACATATATATATATATATATATATATATATATATATATATATATATATATATATATATATATAGTTTAAATTTAAGTTTTAGATCAATATAAGCATTAATAATTGTCTAATAATGCTCACTAACATTTTATTGACTTCTTATAAGAAGGTAACATGTTTAAAACTTTATAAAAATTTCCTATACATTAATACTAGTTTGTATGCATTAATTATTATTTGCTATTATTGTTTTAATAGCTAAATACAATTAAATAGATAAATATGTTTTAAATAACATCTAATATTTTTCTTAGGATCTACTAATCAATATAAACATAGGAAAATTTTATAATTCATTGTTATGATGTTTAAGTATTTATTTCAAATTTTGCTCTCGGTTTACAATAATTCATAGTTAATTATGTATAAAATACCAATTTAACTCAAATAAAATATTTTATATTTTTCGTGACCTTCTATAAGTGTACTAAACTCAATAAAATTATTTATATATATATATATATATATATGTTACATATTTAAATATTTAATTCGAAATTTGCATTATTTCTAATATTAAATAATAAAAAAATATAATTCGACTTTGAAAATCAACTTTTATAATTTTTGCTTGTTTGTTCAAGTATTACAATCTCAGGAAAATTATTTGTATACTTATATTACTGACTTAACTAGTTATTTCAAATTTTGTTTTGTTTTATGTATATAATCGGAATTAAATATAAATAAATAGTTAATAATTCTAAAAATAATTCTGACATCATTTTTAACTGTTTTCCAACTGTTTTCCTTCAGTACATATAGTTCTCATTATTTAAAAATATTTATCTCTATTTATATGTATTTACATATAATTACCGAAACAATGATAAATAGAAAATAAATATATAAAATGATAAATAAACCAAAAATTCAGTTCCAGAAATGTTTTTACATCATGTGTGACACTCAAAAATTATTAGATCAGTTATATAAATTCGTTTAATATTTATTATGCATTTACATGTATTTACCGATAATTTAATAATTCGTTTTTAAATATAATTTAATATAGTTTCCGAATATATAAATCATAAAAATAATTTTTATAACCATTATGATACTTTATACTAATTATCATGTATTTATTTTATTTATTTATAATTAACTTGAATTTAATTTGTATTTAACAATCGGCTAACATAAAACATAATAAAAACTGAAATAAAACTATAAAAAAATATAGAGAACTTACAAAAAAAAAATTTCCAGAGATATGAGAGAGAATTCTTCAAGTTTTTGGTGTACAAATTTGTGAACTAGGCTATGGTATTTATAGTTACAATTTTTGGTAAAGAGAAAATAAAAAAATACAAAAGTTTATAAAAAATAACTAGTGTCTTGTAAAAAAATTAAAAGTATTTATGGCCAGTCATGCCATCATTTCAAAATATAAATAAATAAAAGTAAAATTAAAAGTAGGAATTAAATAAATAAAAGAGGATCTAGATCTAGTTTATATATAAAAAATACTTTTTTTTTACAATCGGCCGAAGCCCATGATGGGGTGTTTATATATTTTTTTTTATAAAAATAGAATATTTATATTTCATAGTTCTAAAAATGTTAACTAAATTAATTTCTATTTTTATGTAATTATTAAATACGAATTTTGATAAATATAAATATATATTCGGTATTTAAAAAATTATAAATACTAAATGTGGTTTTTATTTAATTAAATTATTACTTTATAATTTTATTAGTTTTATATATGTTACTACATTTATATATACTTGTATTTATTATATAGTTAATTGTATAATATATTAACTAAAAAAAAGTAATATAAGTATTTTATATGTAATCATGTTATGACATAATTTTTTTTTTTATAAAAATTCTTACGCGTACGTTGTTGAATAAAATTTATTATTCGTTTAACATTCGTTAATTTCGTATGTTATATAACGACCTTTTATTAATACTTAGAGTTTATTCATTTTACTTAAACCTTTTGTTCGGGCATTATATAGATGGAAAGAAAAAAAATGAGGGTCGTTATAACATTACACGATCACCAACGTTGAATTCAAAGTCTTTACGTTTAAGATCAGCATAACTCTTTTGACGATCGCGGGCAGTCTTAAGTCTAGCTTGAATCTGAGCAATCTTCTCCGTCGTTTTGTGGACTACCTCGGGTCCGGTGATTTGCTTTTCGCCTACTTCGGCCCAACAAATAGGAGATCGGCACTTACGGCCATACAACGCTTCAAAAGGTGCAGCATTAATGCTAGAGTGATAACTGTTGTTGTAAGAAAATTCGGCGAGTGGCAAATGCCTTTCCCAGGCCTTTCCGAAATCGATGACACATGCCCGCAACATGTCTTCCAAGGTCTGAATCGTTCGTTCACTTTGTCCGTCGGTCTGAGGGTGATAAGCAGTACTCATGTCAAGACGAGTTCCCATGGCTTCTTGCAATGAACGCCAAAATCTAGAAGCAAAACGGGGATCGCGATCTGAGATGATCGATAAAGGTACACCGTGACGAGATACAACCTATTTGATGTATAATTGAGCAAGTCTTTCCATTGTATCAGTTTCTTTCATCGCTAAGAAATGTGCAGATTTGGTAAGGCGGTCAACAATAACCCAAATAGTATCGTATCCGCCCACTGTCTTTGGTAGCTTGGTAATGAAATCCATTGTGATCCTTTCCCACTTCCATTGTGGGATTTTCGGCTGTTGAAGCAAACCAGAAGGTCTCTGATGCTCGGCTTTAACCTTCGAGCAAGTCAAACACTTACCAACATAGGTTGCAACGTCTTTCTTAAGATTTGGCCACCAATACTGTTCTTTAAAGTCGTGGTACATTTTGCCCGCTCCAGGATGAATCGAATATCTCAATTTGTGTACTTCATCAAGTATAAGGTTCCGTAGATCTCCATAAAGAGGTGCCCAAATTCTTCTGGCATAACATCGGAGTCCAGACTGCCTAACCTCGAATCGAGAGACAAGTATGTTCAAATGTTCGTGAGATAAATTCTCCTCCTTGAGAGCCTCATCTTGGGCTACTCTGATCTGGTTGTTGAGGTTCGAATGGATGGTGATGTTTAGAGCCCTAACACGAAGAGGTGCCGTCCTCTCCTTTCAGCTTAAAGTGTCAGCTACAATATTGGCTTTGCCAGGGTGATAACGGAGTTCACAATCGTAGTCGTTGAGCATCTCAATCCATCGACGCTGTCTCATATTCAGTTGCTTCTGATCGAATATGTGTTGGAGACTCTTGTGATCGGTGAAGATAGTGCTCTTAGTTCCATACAAGTAATGTCTCCACAATTTAAGCGCAAAGACAACAGCTCCAAGTTCAAGATCGTGAGTAGTGTAGTTCCGCTCGTGAATCTTCAATTGGCGGGAGGCATAGGCAATAACTTTTGAGCGTTGCATCAGTACGCAACCAAAACCAATCTTCGATGCATCACAATAAACAACAAAGTCGTCACTGCCCTCAGGAAGTGATAGGATAGGTGCGGTGGTCAACTTCTTCTTCAAAGTTTGAAATGCTGATTCGTGTGCGGGTTCCCAAATGAACTTCTTGCCCTTGTGAGTCAGCGCAGTCAAAGGACGCGCAATCAGAGAGAAACCTTCAATAAACCTTCAGTAATAACCGGCGAGACCTAAGAATTGGCGAATATGCGTCGGAGTAGTGGGGGTCTCCCACTTGCTGAAGGCTTCAATCTTGGCGGGGTCAACTTTGATACCCTGGTCGCTCACAACATGACCCAGAAACTGGACTTCCTTCAACCAAAATTCACACTTGGCGAATTTGGCGTAAAGTTGCTCTTGTCTCAAGAGTTCAAGTACTAGTCGGAGGTGTTGCTCATGCTCTTCTTTGCTCTTAGAGTAGATGAGGATATCATCTATGAAGACGATAACAAACTTGTCCAAGTAAGGCTTGCAGACACGATTCATGAGGTCCATGAACACGGCAGGTGCATTTGTCAATCCGAATGGCATCATGAGAAACTCATAATGACCATAACGGGTCCTGAATGCAGTTTTCATCACGTCACTTTCCTTCACCCTCAACTGGTGATAACCGGATCGCAAATCGATCTTTGAGTAGACGCTCGATCCTTGTAGTTGATCAAAAAGATCGTCAATTCGTGGAAGAGGATACCGATTCTTGATAGTCAATTTGTTGAGTTCACGGTAGTCGATACACATACGGAAGGATCCATCCTTCTTCTTCACAAACAACACAGGTGCGCCCCAAGGCGAGAAACTTGGTTGGATAAATTCTCGATCAAGTATTTCTTGTAGTTGGCTCTGTAATTCTTGCATCTCGGAAGGTGCGAGTCTATAAGGTGCGCGAGCTACAGGTGCAGCTCCTGGCACTAAATCAATCTGAAACTCTACTGCTCACGGCGGCGGTAATCCAGGCAATTCCTCTGGGAAGACATCGGAAAATTCGTTCACAATTCACGCTCTTCACCTCAGTTTCTACCGCTTTCACATGTGCTAGGATAGCAAAACGTCCCTTCTTCATGATCTTTTGCGCTTTCACGCAACTAATGAGGTTCAGCTTTGAGGTACATCTCTCTCCATAGATAACCAGTGGTTCGCCATCTCCTTGTGGTATGCGAAGTGCTTTATCTCCACAGATAAGATCGGCCTTTATCTTGCTCAACCAATCCATACCGACTATCACGTCAAAACTTTCCAGTTTGATAGGTATCAAATCAATTTCGAAATCTGCACCAGCTATGTTGATAATAGCTCCTCGACTAATGTGGTCAACTTTTTCAAGTTTACCGTTGGCGACCTTTACAAGCATACTCTCTTTTGACGGGACTAATGACCAATTAATCTTATCGCAAAAATGTCTACATACATAACTTCTATCCGCACCAGTATCAAACAAGACAGAAGCTAAAAGATTGTTGATTTTGAATATACCTGTCACTAAGTTGGGGTTTTCGCGTGCATCCCTTGCATTAACATTGAAAGCTCTAGCGCGGGGTGGTCCGCCGTCTTTTCGCTTATTTGGGAATGCATTTCTGAAATGGCCCGTCTGCCCGCATTAGTAACACTTCTTCGGTCCGTTGGTATTCGGCTTCCCATTCAAAGTGGTGACCTTGCAGTCTTTTCCAACATGCCCAGACTGTTGGCACTTCTCACAGACAACATTGCAATACCCAGTGTGGTGTTTGTAACACCTCTTGCATTGGGGTAAGGTTCCTTTGTAGTTCGGGTTGGAGTTGGTGTTGTTGTTGGGGTTGGGGTTTCCACCATTGTTGTTTCCTCTGAAACTCTCATGTCGTTTCGCTGGGTTCTGTTCATAGTTCCTTCCCCTGTTGTTGTTGTTGTTGTTGTTGTTGTTGTTGTTGTTGTTGTTGTTGTTGTTGTTGTTGTGGTTATCCCATTTGCGTTTCTCACTAGTACCCACTTCAGACTTAGTTTCTCCGGTTCATCGATGGTTATTTGATTCATCAAAGTATGCGCCATGCGCATCGCTTCGAGAACATTCGGTGGTTTGGACGAGGTGACGTTACCCTTGATGGACTTAGGAAGTCCCCAAAAGTATCTCTCCATACGCTTGAATTCTGGGGTGACCATTGTCGGACACATCAGGGCTAGTTCTAAAAATTTCCTGTTGTAACCATCAAGGTCGTTCCCAACGGCCTTTAACTGCATGAATTCCATTTCCATCTTTTGGATTTCGGTTCTCGGACAATACTCCTCAATCATGGCACATTTAAATTCTTCCCATGGCGTAGCATACGCCTCATCAATGCCTTGTGCTTGTGCCATTGTGTTCCACCACATGAGCGCGCCGTCAGGTAGCGTGCAAGAAGAAAATTTGGTTTTGCTGTCCTCCGAACAGTTGCTAACTCGAAATACTGATTCAAGTTTCTCGAACCATCTGGTGAGACCAACCGGTCCCTCAGTGTCGCTGAAGTTATGTGGTTTACAGCTCTGGAATTCCTTGTAAGTACACCCATTTCGAACGGGTGGGATAACCGGTGGTGGTGGCGGTGGAGCTTGGAGATTTCTTTCTGCTAGGGCTGCGGCTACACGTTCTTGGATCATCTCTTCAATTTGAGCAGCAGTAGGTGTGGATCGACCGTTAGCTATGATGTTCTATACAAACATTTTGACTCAAGTCAAAATCCTGCATTCAATATATAATCATATAGTATATAACAACCAACATGTAAACAGCACAACACATGTTAATTAAGTAACGCAAGTTGATACAAGTACCGCAAAACACCATACAGTAACGTAAATAGAACACTTGTGCAAAAAGTATCATCACAAAGTTTCCATTCATTAATAATAAGTTTCATACATCATGATAGATTCGTACAATACATAAGTGAAATATGAAACTACAACTAGATTACATCATGAAATCTAATACAAAAGGTCCTACGGTGAAGGTGGGTGTAGGATGTCTAAAACCTGAGTCAACTGCTCCTCGAGCTCAGTAACCCGAGCTCAGAGGATTCCCACCTCCCTTGTCAATTTCTCGACAGTGGGAGCTGGTGGGGCGGGCGGTGCTGGTGGTGCAGGTAGGGCCGGTGGAGCGGATGGTGCAGACCGCACAAAACGGGGTGCAGATGTCCCGGCTCCAGAAATAGTCAGTACGTAACGGGGAACATTACATATCTGTGGGTCGGCAGGGTACGGCACAAGCCGTTTACGGGCATTAACCCTCCGACGCCGACCAAAAGCGTCAGTGAAAGCACGACCTCCATTCACCCCTGGAATGACGGTGCCATCAGGACGGTACCGCTTCTTCGACGGGGTGGAGGGTGCCTGTATAGGTACGTCATGTGGTGGTGACACGGGTGGCTGAACTGGTCGTCCATGAGCGGCCATCATCTATCTGTATCTGAATGGCGGAATCGGCACTAAACGTCCATTAGGAGCGCGTCGGCACGGCATGCGCATATGGTTACGGAATGGCCCTTCCCCGAACTCCGTGGGAATCACAACACCACCAATGCAGGGTTGTGGCTCCAAGGGTCCGGGAGCAGACGGAGTTGGAATCTCCGTAGGGTCCACATGTCCGTTAATAGTATCCATTGGTGCAGGCGCCTGGCTGCTAGTCCCGGAAGATGAAGCGCCGGGGTCACTCGTGGGTAGCGGGATTGGTGTGTCGGCAGCAGCAGCAGGTGGGGTGGCTGACGAGTCTAAACTGCCCAAAATGATAGTAGGTGGAACATCCGACATCTGAACAAGGAAAAATAAATTTTCCATGTCAGTAAGTCATAAAGCAAGCACGTATTAGGCCAACAGTTTAAATCATGTATAACAATAAGTAGCATGGCAATAATAACGTATCGTACAGAATTAGCATGCAATCGAAAGCAAGTAATATCATACAGTAGTGAAATCATGCAATAGCATACGACATATAGCAGTAAAAGTAAGCAGCAGCATGCAGTAAGTTCAGCGGAAACAAGTAAACTAGCAAGTTGTAGATTAGTCCTATTAGTGAATCCTACTCGGGTCGGTCTTAGACTCACTAATGCAACCTAATTCCCTACAACCAATGCTGTGATACCAAATGTGAAGCCCCGTACAAAACCATCATGTACGAATCATCAACAACAGGATCATTACAAGGTTAAGTACTATATGCGATTTCAAAAAGAGTTTGCATTCATAAATAAAGTGATGTCTAAACCAACATCGAATGTTTTACAATCCAAAAGCATGCTTCACTAAGTAGAAGCAAATAATAAGTGTATGTGACCAAAATGGTCGTTACAAGTCATAGTTCAAAAGTACTAAAGTTGAATGCAAGGTAAAGTAGTTCATGCGATGACAACTCTAAGCAGCAGGTGTCTACAGCACGACTAGTACACAGCGGAAGCTAACCTCAAGCACCTGAGAAAAACATGCTTAAAAACGTCAACACAAAGGTTGGTGAGCTATAGTTTAAGTATAACAGTATGTAAGGTAGGCCACGAGATTTCAGTGCTACAAAGAGCGTTTCAAAATAGTATGATAAAGTATATGTTAACCGTGGGCACTTGGTAACTAACTTAACGTTTATACCCCCTGAAAGTACACTTGGCAAGTGCGTATGTTTACGAAGTATTAAACACTCGTTAAATGCTAGCGCTACTAGCCCGAGTGTGGATGTCAAACCCTATGGATCCATATCTAAGATTCGCGTTCACCGGTTCAAAAACCAATGACTAAACGTTACCGAGCTAGAGGGAATGTTTATGCCGTTGTATAACCCACACATATATAAGTTTAAGTACTCGTTCCTAGTATGTAAAACATAAAATCCGCATGTATTCTCAGTTCCCAAAATAAGTTAAAGTAAAGAGGGAATGCTATAACTCACAATGATAAAGTAGCGGTAAAGTATGACTCGGAAAGTAAGCAAGTAATGAAGGTCGTCCAAACGGGTCCTCAACCTAAGTCAAATAGTACTAAGTTAGTAAATCATCTGAATAGGTTTAAAAGTATGTAAATAAGGTCTTAAGGGTCAACATCATTCATCATCAAACAAAAGGGGTAAAGTAGGTTTCGTTTATGAAAGTAGTTTAAAACAAAGGTTGAGTTCGGTCAGTCACCACGGCCTCTATACCTACTGAAATAAGGTGAGACCAGTGGTCATGGCTCCGTATATGAGTCCTTTAAGTGTGGTAAAATTTACAGGAGCAAACTCGTCTTCTTTTGACCGTGGCGACGGTCTAAGTACGAGTAGGTCAGAAATTTCTTCACAACGTTAAAGGACATAGTGACGATCGGAGGGCCATAAATCCTAAACCGTAACTCGGATTAAGACGAGTCCTATATGAAAAGTTATCTACTCGAAAAGATATATCTGAAAATCATGGTTACAGTAGCCCAGGTGTACTGGTCTGTTACAGAAACTAGAAAACAGTAGGTAGAAGACAGAAAGCAGTAAAATAATGGGTTCCGGTGAGTTTGATGCTTGATGCTTATCACGGTTCTCATCCTTGATGCGTATAGCTTCAAGCGCACAACTCGTTGATGTGTTTGCATCATCTTGGCCAAGATTTGACCATCATAAACCATGTGCAAGTCTAAGACATGAAGCACAACTCACTTAAGTGTTGCAAGTGTTTTGATGAACCAAAGTTACATCAAAGTCTTAGATTTAACACATGCATGAAATATAAAAGTAATATTAACTAAGTTTTGACAATTATGATACAAGTGTGAGTCTAAGACATGTAGATCAACTCACTTAAGAGTTGTATGAAGTTGATGAACCAAAGTTACATCAAGGTCTTAGATCTAACACTTACATGAACTTTAAAAGTAAAAACAAGTTACAACTTGAAGTAAACTTATGAAATCAAGATCTTAACTAATAGAACATAGTTCTTAGTTAGATCTTGAAGATTCAAGACTCAAAAGCCTAGATCAAGCATAAGTGTACAAAGTTATAGTTAAAGAAAGCTTATTTATGTGTTCTTGAACTTTCAAGTTAACTTTTAGTTCAAGATTAATGAGATCAAGACTAACTTGTAGTACTTGACCATTTAACTAACAAACATGAAATTAAAGTGCATTATATAAAGAGACAAACTAAGTAAATAAGTAAAAGGTTCATGGTTTGTTCATAGTTTAAAGATTCAAACCAAAGTTTGATCTTTAAGAAAGTAAACTTGAAGTTTACTTTATGAATCACAAGTATGATTTTAATCAACACATGAACTTGCAATCTTTAAAGAAAGTATATGTAGAACATAACTAGTGAGTTATGTTCTTGAGTGTTCTTGTAAATACAAGATAAATGGAGAATCAAACTAAGGAGTTTGATTCTTGTAACATGTAAGTAAGTAACTAAAAACAACATTAACAACTAGTAAGTAATTAAACAATATTTAAGTAAGCAACAACAAGTAACAAAAGATGATGATGATTCATGTGTGTGTTTCTGTTTTGGCAAGAAAAGAAGAGAAGAAACAAGTTCAAGTTACTTACAATCTTTTAGAGAAAAAGAGAGAAAAGATGGGAGAAAAGTGAAGTATTAGTGTGTGTTTGTAATGAGAGAATGGAGATACAAGTGATAAGTAAATAAAAAAAACTTGAACACTCCCCCTAGCTAATCAAAACTGACGGTTTTCACATGTGGGGAGGGAGGAGGAGTTTGTTCACTAGTTCATGCAAGTTAAAGGTTCAAAAGTTGGATAATAGGGGTGATTGCATGGGAATGAACAAGTAATTTGATTCTTTACTAAGTTAACTAACTAGTTGCAACCTAAATGATACTTACATGTAAGCATGGGCTTAAGAGTCCATGAATGAAGTAGGGTGGGCTCTTTAAGTCCACTAACATTAATTAAAGCCCAAGTTTCAAGTATTAACAAGTTAATCTAATTAAAAGGCCATTAACACTACTAAAGGCCCAAGTAATTAACTAATAACCTTAGTTAATCAAAATGATTAATAAACTTAATCATGAATGTAAATAATACTTGAAAATATTATTCGTGCAAGATTCGTGTGTCACAAAGACGTTTCGGGCAATTAAAGTCAAGTACGGTGTATCATGGCAACAAGTAAATGTAATAACATACATTCGTTTTATCACAAGTATTAATAATAACAATTATTAATAAATAAACGTTGGAAAATCCAGGGTCGTTACACTAACTCCCCCCATACTGGAAAATGGTATGCTTTAGTACTTCGAGTTATTAATACAGATAGATTTCTGTTTTGGGGATATTCTATATGCATTTTGTTAATGTCGGTTACCAGGTGTTCAACATATGAATGATTTTTATACAGATTGTATGTTATTGAAAGATGAAATCTTGTGGTCTATTATTGTGATGACCCGGGAATTTCCGACCAAATTTAAACTTTAATCTTTATATGTTACCGACACGATAAGCAAAGTCTATAATGTTGAAGTCTTAAAAACTTTGAACTGTGTTCATGTATACATTTGACCTTTGAACTATTTATATGGATTCAGTGAACCTTGACTACTCCCGACGAGTCACGAACCAATGTTGTAAATAAAATATTGATATATATATATATATATATATATATATATATATATATATATATATATATATATATATATATATATATATATATATATATATATATATATATATATATATATATATATATATATATATATAATAATTAAAAGTAATAAAATATAATTTAAATAATAAAAATCAAATATGTAAAATAAGAAGTAAGTGTAATATAAAATGAACATACACATATATGATTGCTATTAATAACATATAAATGATATAAATATTATGTATTGAAATTAATATTATCTATTTCTATTATGAAGTAAAATA
Organism: Rutidosis leptorrhynchoides; assembly: GCF_046630445.1. Lineage (NCBI taxonomy): Eukaryota > Viridiplantae > Streptophyta > Magnoliopsida > Asterales > Asteraceae > Rutidosis > Rutidosis leptorrhynchoides. Next base: position 256,749,884 of record NC_092334.1, read on the forward strand.
ATGAAGTAATAGATATATAATAATTATATATATAAAACATTATTAATGTATTTATATTTACATATATCATATATGATGTATCTAATATGCAAACACAACTATATAATAATGTGTAGCTATTAAAAATTCAGTAGTTGTTATTATTAATATATTATATTATATAATTAGTAAATAATATTAAGATATCAAATTTAATTATAAATTAAAATATAGTTACCAAAGTAATATTATTGTTACCTTCAATATTGATATCAACATTAATATTTTTAATACCATTATTTTAACATATAAACATGAAAGTTGGTATATATAAATATTATCATTTTACTATTATCATTAATATAATTAGTATGTTATTATAAATTTTTATTATCATTAAAAGTACTATTATTGTTGATATGTTTATTAATTAATAAGAGTAATATGTAAATACCGATATATATAAACATATAGATATATAAGTACAGAAATATAAAAAAAAATCAGATATATATATATATATAATATATATTTATACAGATATCATATATAATCAGTATTATTATTTTTAATTAATATAACTATTATTATTAATTATTAATATTAATTATAAGATTTATAAATAAGGAATCAAATCAGTTAGCTATTGCTATCGAGACTTCCTTTTTCTTTTCTCTGTATTTGTTTTTGTCCTCTCTTGTTACACGTCAAAATCTGTAAGCCAGAGCAAAACAAAAATCAGTGGAGAGATTGTTTCTGCTTTTAATTTTTTTATTTATTTTTTTGTACCTGATTGAATCATGGATGTTGATCCTTTTACTGCTATAAGGCCAACGATTACTCTCATTTTATTTAAAACCCAATCAAGTATCCTCTCTCAATAACAATTAAAATTATGTTAGGCAGATTCTAAGTATATTTTTTTTTTAAACAGAAAAGTCACTGTAACTCGTTATCTCTGTTTTCTTTTCATTTTATAAAAATTTTGAATTCGAAGATGATTTGAAAATGTAATAATGGCATTCTATTAAGAATCCCATACGAAAATTATCTGCAACATTTCAGTTCTCAATTCTTAATATCAATTGCGAATTTTGAGGTCAAAGTTTATTTTCAAAAAGTCAAAGGTTGTGTTCTTCGCGAAATTCGAACTTGTTTTGAGATTTTTTGTTAAATTAACGATTGATAAAGTTTATATAAGTGATTTGAAGAACAATTCGTTTTATAATCTTTTTCCAAAACGTTATAAAAATGCAAAATGTATTTTTTTTTTTTTTTTTTTGTAACCTAAGTCAGCAGCAGTTTATGCTGCAGGTTTTTTTTTAATATTTTTTTTTTGTTTTAACAACCCACAAATCGTTTTGTATTTATTTAAAGTCCTAAAATTAATTATGTAAGTTGTTGTTAGTTAGTTGGAACATCTAATTGATTTGATTTCGAGAAGGAAGAAGAAGAAAAGCGAAAGCATTTTTTTTCAGAATAAATATTTTTGGTTTAGAGTTTTAAACAGAAAACTAAGGATGGTGCAATGGTTAGGGAGGTGTTCGGTTATTCAAAGGGTCACGGGTTCGAGTCCCACTTGTAGCATTTTTTTTAGGGTATACACTTTTTATTCCATTTCCATTTCTATTATTATTATTATTATTATTATTATTATTATTATTATTATTATTATTATTATTATTATTATTATTATTATTATTATTATTATTATTATTATTAGTGTTATTGATATTAGTGTTATTATTGTTACTATTATAATTATTATTAGTATTACAAATATAAGTATTAGTTGCTACTTATTATTATTATAAAAATTAAATATTCAATTATGATTGTTATTATTATTGTATTATTAATATTAATATCATTACTATTAATAACATTATTATTAACTAATATTATTGTTGATATTATCATTAGTATTAAGATTGTTATTATTATATATCGTACAATTATGATTAGGATTATTAATAAGTATTATACGTTTATGAACTAAACTTGGAAAATATGGAAACTTTTGTGATCTGAAATAAGATAACTATGTAGATAAATATAAGATTGACATTGACTAGGATTTAACTATGATCGTGCGCATTGTAAACAAAATAGCTATACATATGTAAATATAGATATAACCCCCTTAAGTTCTTAAAATGATAATAAGTATTATAATTAATAAAATTATTATCTTGAGATCACTAAAACTATTATTTTCATTATTATCAATATTATTAGGTAGTTACAAAAATCATTATCATAACCATCATTTACAGTAAAATTAATTTTTACAAGTATTATTATTATTATTATTATTATTATTATTATTATTATTATTATTATCATGGGTATTACCAATATTGGAATTTTTGTTAACATTGAAAATTATTATAATTATAATCAAATATAACTTTTATTCACTATTATTAATATTATATATTATCATGTATATAAAAATATACTAAAAAGTAACATTACCTATAAGTATGAAATATTTATATTAACAATCTTTATATAAATATTCATATATAACAAATTACGTATTTTAATATATATATATATATATATATATATATATATATATATATATATATATATATATATATATATATATATATATATATAACTATATAAATAATAACCGTTTTTAAATATATATATATATACAAATCATATAACTAGTATATATAAGTTATAATATATGAAATGGTTCGATTACAATTATAGGTATTAATGATTATGCAAATGATATAGGTTCGTGAATTCAAGGCCAACCCTGCATTGTTCAATTGTTTAATGTCGTCATATGTATTTTTACTACAAAATACATTAGGTGAGTTTCATTAATCCCTTTTTAAATGCTTTTGCAATATATATTTTTGGGACTGAGAATACATGCGATGTTTTTATAACTGTTTTACGAAATAGACACAAGTAATCGAAACTACACTCTATGGTTGAATAATCGAAATCGAATATGCCCCTTTTATTAAGTCTGGTAATCTAAGAATTAGGGAACATCCACTCTAATTGACGCGAACTCTAAAGATAGATCTATCGGGCCCAACAAGCCCCATCCAAAGTACCGGATGCTTTAGTACTTTGAAATTTATATCATGTCCGAAGGAGGATCCCGGAATGATGGGGATATTCTTATATGTATCTAGCTAATGTCGGTTACCAGGTGTTCACCATATGAATGATTTTTATCTCTATGTATGGGATGTGTATTGAATTATGAAATCTTGTGGTCTATTAAAATATTGAAATGATTGTTATGATAAACTAACGAACTCACCAGCCTTTTGTTTGACATTTTAAAGCATGTTTATTCTCAGGTATGAAAGAAATCTTCCGCTGTGCATTTGCTCATTTTCAAGATATTAATTGGAGTCATTCATGACATATTTCAAAAGACGTTGTATTCGAGTCATTGAGTTTATCAAGACTATTATTTAGTCAATTATAGTTAGATATATTATGAAATGGTACGCATGTCGTTAACTTTCGATGAAATGAAAGATTGTCTTTTCCAAAAACGAATGTAATGTTTGTAAAATGTATCATATAGAGGTCAAGTACCTCGCGATGTAATCAACTGTTGTGAATCGTTTATAATCGATATGGACTTCGTCCGGATGGATTAGGACGGGTCGTTACAATTATTACGATTTGATATATATAGGTTAAACCTATAACTCAACAACATTTTTTGTTGACGTTTAAAGCATGTTTATTCTCAGGTGATTATTAAGAGCTTCCGCTGTTGCATGCTAATTTATGGACAAGAGTTAGAGTCAGCATGCTTGTATAATAATGTTTAAAAACTGCATTCGAAGATTTAAATTGATGTGTAATATTATTGTAAACCATTATGTAATAATCGTGTGAAAACGCTATATTTTAGATTATCATTATTTGATAATCGTCGTAATATTTTTAAACCTTTATTGATAAAATAAAGGTTATGGTTTGTTTAAAAATCGAATGCAGTCTTTGAAAAACGTCTCATATAGAGGTCAAAACCTCGCAACGAAATCAATTAATATGGAACGTTTATAATCGATATAAATGGGACATTTCAGTTGGTATCCGAGCGTTGGTCTTAGAGAACTAGAATTTTGCATTAGTGTGTCTTACCGAGTTGTTAGGATGCATTAGTGAGTCTGGACTTCGACCGTGTTTTCTTCAAAAACGATTGCTTAACACTTTTTGTTGGAAACTATATATTATTAACATGTAAATATTATGTGATATATTAATCTCTTAACGTGTTTGATATTATGTGATAGATGTCTACTTCTAGTACAAATCCCATCGACTCACCTAATTATAATGAAGAGTCGAATATATTTTGGGAAGATTCACAAAATCCCGAGGAGGAACCGGAAGAGGAGGAACCGAAAGAAGAAGAGGTTTCGGAGGAAGAAATATTAATACCTACAGTTAAACGATTAAATAAAAGAAAATCCTCAACCAACGGACCAAAGTTATTAATGGTCAATGGTGTTTCACCCGAGGAAACAAAATATTGGGAAAATTACCAATTTTCTGATGAATCGGATCCCGACGAGGATTCCGATGATGTTATAGAAATTACCTCGACCCAATTTGAAAAAGCAAAAGAAAACAATAAGGGAAAAGGTATCAAAATAGAGAAACCTGATTACAACCCCGATGAACTTTATATATATCGTAAACACCCGTACTTCTTAAATTTTAACAATAACATGGGAACCTCTAAGCCACCAGGTTTTTCTAAACCATTTGTGAAAATGACGGCTAGTATTAGGGGAGCACCATATATCCCTAGGAAATTAACAAAACAAACCAAGTCCGAAGAAGAAGAAACAAGTGAGTCGGAATAAAGAGTTGTAATCATGTGATGTAATATATGTAATATAGTGTGCTTGTGCTTTTATGATAAATGTAAAAAATTGTTTGTATTATTTGTTAAGTATCTTTTAAGAATCTAACCCTCGTCTATTTTTACAGTATAAAAACACAAAATGGATGTTAAGGATAGACAACCAAAAATTTTAGAAGACCGACCCGAGGACATGATTGATGAAATCTTGTCTAGAGTCGGTCAGAATTCGTCGGCACAATTCTTTACGGCAAAATTAGTTTGTAGAACATTTGAAGAACGTTCCAGGCATGCCTTAGTTTATAAAAGGCTTTCTTTTGAAAGATGGGGTATATCACATTGGGGAGACCTTAAGTTACACCGTGTTTTCTTTAAAGCGTTAAATGCGGGGAACCCAAGTGCAATTTTACGCTACGAGGTTAAGAACCTATTTTGACTCAACATATCCTAACATAGGATTTCGTGCTTTAGAAAGAGCTTCTAACATGCAACATAAAGAAGCATGTTATGCTTACGGGTTAGTGATGTTCGCTTCTCACCAAAGTGAGAAAAAGAACATCGGATTACAACTTTTAAATAAAACCTTCCCACAAGTGACGGATTCGGTAGTTGGGGTGAGAAACAAGGTTTTTAGATTGTTACGGGGCTGTTGGGCATTACGAAACCCTCGTCCTTTTGACGACGTTACAACATGCTGCCTAGCTAACAGTTATAATGGTTATCTGCCACATAACCAAGGATGGGAAATAATATTAGTGCAACCAGAATGCATGACTTGTTTCTGGACTTATGAATTACGTGTTTTTATTGCCTTTGCTGAACGACTTGCGTATTAACTAGGATTGTTGTCACAACTGTTTTGTATCAAAATCATTGTGTGCTATATTTTATGCTATAAGAAAAATAGCGGTATTGTAAATTTGTAAACTATTGTATAAAAGTTTAAACGTGAAATTTATTGTAATCAGTTTTTCATATAGAATTGTAGTAGTTAAATTGTATGTTAGATACTAAGTATGAACTTAATGGGTAGGTACTACCCGAATTAAAACTTATAAAACGCTAATATGAAGAAAAAGCTTTTATAAATAAGTTCATATTATGCTACGAAATACTATTGACTACTCTTAATATTCTATATGATTAACTTAATTCTTTTGGCTATTTTTGAAGGAAATGGCACCGACTACTCGTCAGAACTTGAACATGAGCGAGGAAGATTTCCTTGTTTTCCTTGTTGCGAACATAGCCGCCGTGCAGGCTGAAATGTCCCGTTCTTATTGATTAAAAACGTTCCATATTAATTGATTTTGTTGCGAGGTTTTGACCTCTATATGAGACGTTTTTCAAAGACTGCATTCATTTTTAAAACAAACCATAACCTTTATTTCATAAATAAAGGTTTAAAAAGTTTTACGTAGATTATCAAACAATGATAATCTAAAATATCCTGTTTACACACGACCATTACATAATGGTTTACAATACAAATATGTTACATCGAAATCAGTTTCTTGAATGCAGTTTTTACACAATATCATACAAACATGGACTCCAAATCTTGTCCTTATTTTAGTATGCAGCAGCGGAAGCTCTTAGTATTCACCTGAGAATAAACATGCTTTAAACGTCAAAAAAAATATTGGTGAGTTATAGGTTTAACCTATATATATCAAATCGTAACAATAGACCACAAGATTTCATATTTCAATACACATCCCATACATAGAGATAAAAATCATTCATATGGTGAACACCTGGTAACCGACATTAACAAGATGCGTATATAAGAATATCCCCATCATTCCGGGACACCCTTCAGATATGATATAAATTTCGAAGTACTAAAGCATCCGGTACTTTGGATGGGGTTTGTTAGGCCCAATAGATCTATCTTTAGGATTCGCGTCAATTAGGGTGTCTGTTCCCTAATTCTTAGATTACCAGACTTAATAAAAAGGGTATATTCGATTTCGATAATTCAACCATAGAATGTAGTTTCACGTACTTGTGTCTATTTTGTAAATCATTTATAAAACCTGCATGTATTCTCATCCCAAAAATATTAGATTTTAAAAGTGGGACTATAACTCACTTTCACAGATTTTTACTTCGTCGGGAAGTAAGACTTGGCCACTGGTTGATTCACGAACCTATAACAATATATACATATATATCAAAGTATGTTCAAAATATATTTACAACACTTTTAATATATTTTGATGTTTTAAGTTTATTAAGTCAGCTGTCCTCGTTAGTAACCTACAACTAGTTGTCCACAGTTAGATGTACAGAAATAAATCGATAAATATTATCTTGAATCAATCCACGACCCAGTGTATACGTATCTCAGTATTGATCACAACTCAAACTATATATAATTTGGAATCAACCTCAACCCTGTATAGCTAACTCCAACATTCATATATAGAGTGTCTATGGTTGTTCCGAAATATATATAGATGTGTCAACATGATAGGTCGAAACATTGTATACGTGTCTATGGTATCTCAAGATTACATAATATATAATACATGTTAATTAAGTTATGGTTGGAATAGATTTGTTACCAATTTTCACGTAGGTAAAATGAGAAAAATTATCCAATCTTGTTTTACCCATAACTTCTTCATTTTAAATCCGTTTTGAGTTAATAAAATTGCTATGGTTTCATATTGAACTATAATTTATGAATCTAAACAGAAAAAGTATAGGTTTATAGTCAGAAAAATAAGTTACAAGTCGTTTTTGTAAAGGTAGTCATTTCAGTCGAAAGAACGACGTCTAGATGACCATTTTAGAAAACATACTTCCACTTTGAGTTTAACCATGATATTTAGATATAGTTTCATGTTCATAATAAAAATCATTTTCCCAGAATAACAACTTTTAAATCAAAGTTTATCATTGTTTTTAATTAACTAACCCAAAACAGCCCGCGGTGTTACTACGACGGCGTAAATCCGATTTTACGGTGTTTTTTCGTGTTTCCAGGTTTTAAATCATTAAGTTAGCATATCATATAGATATATAACATGTGTTTAGTTGATTTTAAAAGTCAAGTTAGAAGGATTAACTTTTATTTGCGAACAAGTTTAGAATTAACTAAACTATGTTCTAGTGATTACAAGTTTAAAACTTCGAATAAGATAGCTTTATATGTATGAATCGAATGATGTTATGAACATCATTACTACCTAAAGTTCCTTGAATAAACCTACTGGAAATGAGAAAAATAGATCTAGCTTCAAAGGATCCTTGGATGGCTTGAAAGTTCTTGAAGCAGAATCATGACACGAAAACAATTTTAAGTAAGATTTCCACTCGAAATAAGATTGTTATAGTTATAGAAATTGAATTAAAGTTTGAATATGATTATTACCTTGTATTAGAAAGATAACCTACTATAAGTAACAAAGGTTTCTTGATCTTGGATGATTACTTGGAATGGATTTAGAAAACTTGGAAGTAAACTTGCAATTTTGGAAGTATTCTTGATTTTATGAAACTAGAACTTTTGAAATTTATGAAGAACACTTAGAACTTGAAGATAGAACTTGAGAGAGATCAATTAGATGAAGAAAATTGAAGAATGAAAGTGTTTGTAGGTGTTTTTGGTCGTTGGTGTATGGATTAGATATAAAGGATATGTAATTTTGTTTTCATGTAAATAAGTCATGAATGATTACTCATATTTTTGTAATTTTATGAGATATTTCATGATAGTTTCCAAATGATGGTTCCCACATGTGTTAGGTGACTCACATGGGCTGCTAAGAGCTGATCATTGGAGTGTATATACCAATAGTACATACATCTAAAAGCTGTGTATTGTACGAGTACGAATACGAGTGCATACGAGTAGAATTGTTGATGAAACTGAACGAGGATGTAATTGTAAGCATTTTTGTTAAGTAGAAGTATTTTGATAAGTGTCTTGAAGTATTTCAAAAGTGTATGAATACATATTAAAACACTACATGTATATACATTTTAACTGAGTCGTTAAGTTATCGTTAGTCGTTACATGTAAATGTTGTTTTGAAACCTTTAGGTTAACGATCTTGTTGAATGTTGTTAACCCATTGTTTATTATAACAAATGAGATGTTAAATTGTTATATTATCATGATATTATGATATATAATATATCTTAGTATGATATATATACAGTTAAATGTCGTTACAACGATAATCGTTACATATATGTCTCGTTTCGAAATCATTAAGTTAGTAGTCTTATTTTTACATATGTATTTCATTGTTAATACACTTAATAATATATTTACTTATCATTTAACATAATTAACCAAGTGTATCAATATCTTAATATGATTCATATGTACCTAGTAAGACGTTGTTATAACGATAATCATTATATATATCGTTTTCAAGTTTCTTAAATTAATAGTCTCATTTTTATGTATATAACTCATTGTTAAAATACCTAATGAGATACATACTTATAATAAAATCATGTTAACTATATATATAACCATATATATGTCATCGTATAGTTTTTACAAGTTTTAACGTTCGTGAATCACCGGTCAACTTGGGTGGTCAATTGTCTATATGAAACCCATTTCAATTAATCAAGTCTTAACAAGTTTGATTGCTTAACATGTTGGAAACACTTAATCATGTAAATAACAATTTCATTTAAATAACAAGTTTGATTTAGTTTCCCCCGTTTACCAAATCGAACAACGCCTTTCCAAGGTGAAACCTTAAGCATGACCATTTCTCCAATTTCAAACTCTATATCTTTTCTTTTACTGTCCGCGTAGCTCTTTTGTTGACTCTGGGCGGTTTTCAATCTTTGTTAAATTTGGATGATTTTCTCGGTAGTTTCTTGTATTATCTCCGGACCCGTAATCTGTCTATCCCCCACTTCACTCCAACAAATCGGAGACCTGCACTTTCTACCATAAAGTGCTTCAAACGGCGCCATCTCAATGCTTGAATGGTAGCTGTTGTTGTAGAAAAATTCTACTAACGGTAGATGTCGATCCCAACTATTTCCGAAATCAATAACACAAGCTCGTAGCATGTCTTCAAGCGTTTGTATCGTCCTTTCGCTCTGCCCATCAGTTTGTGGATGATAGGCAGTACTCATGTCTAGACGAGTTCTCAATGCTTGCTGTAATGTCTGCCAGAATCTTGAAATAAATCTGCCATCCCTATCAGAGATAATAGAGATTGGTATTCCATGTCTGGAGACGACTTCCTTCAAATACAGTCGTGCTAACTTCTCCATCTTGTCATCTTCTCTTATTGGCAGGAAGTGTGCTGACTTGGTGAGATGATCAACTATTACCCAAATAGTATCATAACCACTTGCAGTCCTTGGCAATTTAGTAATGAAATCCATGGTAATGTTTTCCCATTTCCATTCCGGGATTTCAGGTTGTTGTAGTAGACCTGATGATTTCTGATGTTCAGCTTTGACCTTAGAACACGTCAAACATTCTCCTACATATTTAGCAATATCGGCTTTCATACCTGGCAACCAAAAATAATTCTTAAGATCCTTGTATATCTTCCCCGTTCCAGGATATATTGAGTATCTGGTTTTATGAGCTTCTCTAAGTACCATTTCTCTCATATCTCTAAATTTTGGTACCCAAATCCTTTCAGCCCTATACCGGGTTCCGTCTTCCCGAATATTAAGATGCTTCTCCGATCCTTTGGGTATTTCATCCTTTAAATTTCCCTCTTTTAAAACTCCTAGTTGCGCCTCCTTTATTTGAGTAGTAAGGTTAGTGTGAATCATTATATTCATAGATTTTACTCGAATGGGTTCTCTGTCCTTTCTGCTCAAGGCGTCGGCTACCACATTTGCCTTCCCCGGGTGGTAATGAATCTCAAAGTCATAATCATTCAACAATTCAATCCACCTACGCTGCCTCATATTCAGTTGTTTCTGATTAAATATGTGTTGAAGACTTTTGTGGTCGGTATATATAATACTTTTGACCCCATATAAGTAGTGCCTCCAAGTCTTTAATGCAAAAACAATCGCGCCTAATTCCAAATCATGCGTCGTATAATTTTGCTCGTGAATCTTCAATTGTCTAGACGCATAAGCAATCACCTTCGTCCGTTGCATTAATACACAACCGAGACCTTGCTTTGATGCGTCACAATAAATCACAAAATCATCATTCCTTTCAGGCAATGACAATATAGGTGCCGTAGTTAGCTTTTTCTTCAATAATTGAAACGCCTTCTCTTGTTCATCCTTCCATTCAAATTTCTTCCCTTTATGCGTTAATGCAGTCAAGGGTTTTGCTATTTTGGAGAAATCTTGGATGAATCTTCTGTAGTAACCAGCCAATCCTAAAAATTGACGTATATGCTTCGGAGTTTTTGGGGTTTCCCACTTTTCAACGGTTTCGATCTATTCCGGGTCCACCTGGATACCTTCTTTGTTCACTATGTGACCGAGGAATTGAACTTCTTCCAACCAAAATGCACACTTTGAAAAATTAGCGTACAGTTTTTCTTTCCTCAATACTTCTAGCACTTTTCTCAAATGTTCTTCGTGCTCTTGATCATTCTTTGAGTAAATAAGTATATCATCGATGAAAACAATGACAAACTTGTCAAGATATGGCCCACACACTCGGTTCATAAGGTCCATGAACACAGCTGGTGCGTTAGTCAATCGAAACGGCATAACCATAAACTCGTAATGACCATAACGCGTCCTAAAAGCAGTTTTTGGAATATCATCCTCCTTTACTCTTATTTGATGATATCCAGAACGTAAATCGATCTTCGAATAAACCGACGAGCCTTGTAGTTGATCAAATAAGTCGTCAATTCTCGGCAGTGGATAACGGTTTTTGATGGTAAGTTTGTTCAACTCTCTGTAGTCAATACACAACCTAAATGTACCATCCTTCTTCTTGACAAACAAAACAGGAGCTCCCCATGGTGATGTGCTTGGTCGAATGAAACCACGTTCTAATAGTTCTTGCAGTTGGCTTTGCAGTTCTTTCATCTCGCTGGGTGCGAGTCTATAAGGAGCACGAGCTATTGGTGCAGCTCCTGGTACAAGATCTATTTGAAATTCAACAGATCGATGTGGAGGTAGTCCCGATAATTCTTTCGGAAATACATCGGGAAATTCTTTTGCGACGGGAACATCATTGATGCTCTTTTCTTCAGTTTGTACTTTCTCGACGTGTGCTAGAACAGCATAGCAACCTTTTCTTATTAGTTTTTGTGCCTTCAAATTACTAATAAGATGTAGCTTCATGTTGCCCTTTTCTCCGTACACCATTAAGGGTTCTCCTTCTTCTCGTACAATGCGAATTGCATTTTTATAACATACGATCTCTGCTTTCATCTTCTTCAGCCAGTCCATGCCAACTATTACATCAAAACTCCCTAACTCTATAGGTATCAAATTAATCTTAAATATTTCGCTACCCAGTTTAATTTCTCGATTCCGGCATATATTATCTGCTGAAATTAATTTACCGTTTGCTAATTCGAGTAAAAATTTACTATCCAACGGCGTCAATGGACAACTTAATTTAGCACAAAAATTTCTACTCATATAGCTTCTATCCGCACCCGAATCAAATAAAACGTAAGAAGATTTATTGTCAATAAGAAATGTACCCGTAACAAGCTCCGGGTCTTCCTGTGCCTCTGCCGCATTAATATTGAAAACTCTTCCGCGGCCTTGTCCATTCGTGCTCTCCTGGTTCGGGCAATTTCTAATAATGTGGCCCGATTTTCCACATTTATAACAAACTACATTGGCATAACTTGCTCCGACACTACTTGCTCCGCCATTACTCATTCCAACACCATTTGTTCCTTTCGTTCTGTTAACCCCTGGTCCGTAGACCTCACACTTCACCGCGCTATGACCATTTCTTTTACACTTGTTGCAAAATTTGGTACAGAACCCCGAGTGATGCTTTTCACACCTTTGGCATAGCTGCTTCTGATTGTTGTTGTTGTTGTTGCGGTTGTTATTGTTGTTGGGATGATTGTTGTAGTTGCTGTTGTTGTTGTTGTTGTTGGGCCATTTGTTGTAGTTGCGATTGATGTTGTGATTGTTGGGATAATTGTTGCGATTATTATTGTAATTGCTATTGTTGTTGTATTGGTGATTCTTATCACCATTTTCCTCCCACTTTCTTTTGACTTGCTTCACATTGGCCTCTTCAGCCGTCTGTTCTTTAATTCTTTCCTCAATCTGGTTCACTAGTTTGTGAGCCATTCTACATGCCTGTTGTATGGAGGCGGGCTCGTGTGAACTTATATCTTCTTGGATTCTTTCCGGTAATCCTTTCACAAACGCGTCGATCTTCTCTTCCTCATCTTCGAACGCTCCCGGACACAATAGGCACAATTCTGTGAATCGTCTTTCGTACGTGGTAATATCAAATCCTTGGGTTCGTAACCCTCTAAGTTCTGTCTTGAGCTTATTGACCTCGGTTCTGGGACGGTACTTCTCGTTCATCAAGTACTTTAATGCTGACCATGGTAGTGCGTATGCATCATCTTGTCCCACTTGCTCTAGATAGGTATTCCACCATGTTAACGCAGAACCTGTGAAGGTATGCGTAGCGTACTTCACTTTGTCCTCTTCAGTACACTTACTTATGGCAAACACCGATTCGACCTTCTCGGTCCACCGTTTCAATCCGATCGGTCCTTCAGTTCCATCAAATTCCAAAGGTTTGCAGGCAGTGAATTCTTTGTAGGTGCATCCTACACGATTTCCTGTACTGCTAGATCCAAGGTTATTGTTGGTATGTAGCGCAACCTGTACTGCGGCTATGTTTGAAGCTAGAAAAGTACGGAATTCCTCTTCATTCATATTCACGGTGTGTCGAGTAGTCGGTGCCATTTCCTTCAAAATAGTCAAATGGAACAAGTTAATTATACAGAATATTAAGAGTAGTTAATAGTATTTTGTAGCATAATATGAACTCATTTATAAAAGCTTTTTCTTCATATTAGCGTTTTATAAGTTTAAATTCGGGTAGTACCTACCCGTTAAGTTCATACTTAGTAGCTAATATACAATTCAACTACTACAATTCTATATGAAAAACTGATTATAATAATATTTCGCGTTCAAACTTTTATACAATATTTTACAAACTTTCAATACCACTTATTTTACATAAGCATGAAATATAGCACACAATAACTTTGATACAAGATAGTTTTCAAGATAATTCTAGCTAGTACACAAGTCGTTCAGCAAAGGCAATAAAGACACGTAATTCATACGTTCAGAAACAAGTCATGCATTCTGGTTTTACTAGGACTACTTCCCATCCTTGGTCTTGTGGAACATAACCGTTATGGCCGTTGATAAGACAGCGTGTTGTAACGTCGTCAAAGGGACGAGGGTTACGTAATGTCCAACAGTCCCGTAACAATCTAAAAACCTTGTTTCTCACCCCAACTACTGAGTCCGTTACTTGTGGAAATGTTTTGTTTAATAGTTGTAGCCCGATGTTCTTGTTCTCACTTTGGTGAGAAGCGAACATTACTAACCCGTAAGCATAACATGCTTCTTTATGTTGCATGTTAGCCGCTTTTTCTAAATCGTGAAGTCCTATGTTCGGATACATTGAGTCAAAATAATTTCTTAACCCGTTGCGTAAAATAGCACTTGGGTTCCCCGCAATATATGCGTCAAAGTAAACACATCGTAACTTATGGGTTTCCCAATGTGATATCCCCCATCTTTCAAACGAAAGTCTCTTATAAACCAAGGCATTCTTGGAACGTTCTTCGAATGTCTTACAAACTGATTTCGCCTTAAATAGTTGTGCCGAAGAATTCTGACCGACTCTAGACAAGATTTCATCAATCATGTCTCCGGGTAGGTCTCTTAAAATATTGGGTTGTCTACCCATTTTGTGTTTTTATACTGTAAAATAGACAAGAGTTAGATATATATAAAAAATACTTATTAATACAAGCAATTTTTACATATATCATAAAGCATAAGCACACTATATTACATATATTACACCATACGAATACAACTATCTTATTCCGACTCGCTCGTTTCTTCTTCTTCAGTTTTGGTTCGTTTTGCCAAGTTTCTAGGGATATATGATGTTCCCCTAATACTAGTTGTCGTTTTCCACAACGGTTTAGAAAAACCTGGTGGTTTAGAGGTTCCCGGGTCATTGTTACAACTTAAGGACTTCGGGGGTTGACGATACATATAAAGTTCATCGGGGTTGGAATTAGATTTCTCTATTTTTATGCCCTTTCCCTTATTATTTTCTTTTGCCTTTTTAAATTCAGTTGGGGTAATTTCTATAACATCATCGGAATTCTCATCGGAATCTGATTCATCGGAGAATTGGTAATCCTCCCAATATTTTGCTTCCTTGGCGGAAACACCATTGACCATAATTAACCTTGGTCGGTTGGTTGAGGATTTTCTTTTACTTAATCATTTTATTATTTCCCCCACCGGTTCTATTTCCTCCTCCGGTTCCTCCTCTTCCGGTTCTGATTCTTCTTCCGGTTCTGATTCTTCTTCCGGTTCTTCTTCGGGAACTTGTGAATCAGTCCAATATATATTCGACTCTTCGTTATTATTAGGTGAGTCAATGGGATTTGTGCTAGAGGTAGACATCTATCACACAATATCAAAAATGTTAAGAGATTAATATATCACATAATATATACATGTTAATAATATATAGTTTCCAACAAAAATGTTAAGCAATCATTTTTAAAGAAAACACGGTCGAAGTTCAGACTCACTAATGCATCCTAACAAACTCGATAAGACACACTAATGCAAATTTTTTGGTTCTCTATGACCAACGCTCTGATACCAACTGAAATGTCCCGTTCTTATTGATTAAAAACGTTCCATATTAATTGATTTCGTTGCGAGGTTTTGACCTCTATATGAGACGTTTTTCAAAGACTGCATTCATTTTTAAAACAAACCATAACCTTTATTTCATAAATAAAGGTTTAAAAAGCTTTACGTAGATTATCAAACAATGATAATCTAAAATATCCTGTTTACACACGACCATTACATAATGGTTTACAATACAAATATGTTACATCGAAATCAGTTTCTTGAATGCAGTTTTTACACAATATCATACAAACATGGACTCCAAATCTTGTCCTTATTTTAGTATGCAACAGCGGAAGCTCTTAGTATTCACCTGAGAATAAACATGCTTTAAACGTCAAAAAAAATATTGGTGAGTTATAGGTTTAACCTATATATATCAAATCGTAACAATAGACCACAAGATTTCATATTTCAATACACATCCCATACATAGAGATAAAAATCATTCATATGGTGAACACCTGGTAACCGACATTAACAAGATGCGTATATAAGAATATCCCCATCATTCCGGGACACCCTTCAGATATGATATAAATTTCGAAGTACTAAAGCATCCGGTACTTTGGATGGGGTTTGTTAGGCCCAATAGATCTATCTTTAGGATTCGCGTCAATTAGGGTGTCTGTTCCCTAATTCTTAGATTACCAGACTTAATAAAAAGGGTATATTCGATTTCGATAATTTAACCATAGAATGTAGTTTCACGTACTTGTGTCTATTTTGTAAATCATTTATAAAACCTGCATGTATTCTCATCCCAAAAATATTAGATTTTAAAAGTAGGACTATAACTCACTTTCACAGATTTTTACTTCGTCGGGAAGTAAGACTTGGCCACTGGTTGATTCACGAACCTATAACAATATATACATATATATCAAAGTATGTTCAAAATATATTTACAACACTTTTAATATATTTTGATGTTTTAAGTTTATTAAGTCAGCTGTCCTCGTTAGTAACCTACAACTAGTTGTCCACAGTTAGATGTACAGAAATAAATTAATAAATATTATCTTGAATCAATCCACGACCCAGTGTATACGTATCTCAGTATTGATCACAACTCAAACTATATATAATTTGGAATCAACCTCAACCCTGTATAGCTAACTCCAACATTCACATATAGAGTGTCTATGGTTGTTTCGAAATATATATAGATGTGTCGACATGATAGGTCGAAACATTGTATACGTGTCTATGGTATCTCAAGATTACATAATATATAATACATGTTAATTAAGTTATGGTTGGAATAGATTTGTTACCAATTTTCACGTAGGTAAAATGAGAAAAATTATCCAATCTTGTTTTACCCATAACTTCTTCATTTTAAATCCGTTTTGAGTTAATCAAATTGCTATGGTTTCATATTGAACTATACTTTATGAATCTAAACAGAAAAAGTATTGGTTTATAGTCAGAAAAATAAGTTACAAGTCATTTTTTTAAAGGTAGTCATTTCAGTCAAAAGAACGACGTCTAGATGACCATTTTAGAAAACATACTTCCACTTTGAGTTTAACCATGATTTTTGGATATAGTTTCATGTTCATAATAAAAATCATTTTCCCAGAATAACAACTTTTAAATCAAAGTTTATCATAGTTTTTAATTAACTAACCCAAAACAGCCCGCGGTGTTACTACGACGGCGTAAATCCGATTTTACGGTGTTTTTTCGTGTTTCCAGGTTTTAAATCATTAAGTTAGCATATCATATAGATATATAACATGTGTTTAGTTGATTTTAAAAGTCAAGTTAGAAGGATTAACTTTTATTTGCGAACAAGTTTAGAATTAACTAAACTATGTTCTAGTGATTACAAGTTTAAAACTTCGAATAAGATAGCTTTATATGTATGAATCGAATGATGTTATGAACATCATTACTACCTCAAGTTCCTTGAATAAACCTACTGGAAATGAGAAAAATAGATCTAGCTTCAAAGGATCCTTGGATGGCTTGAAAGTTCTTGAAGCAGAATCATGACAAGAAAACAATTTCAAGTAAGATTTCCACTCGAAATAAGATTGTTATAGTTATAGAAATTGAATTAAAGTTTGAATATGATTATTACCTTATATTTGAAAGATAACCTACTATAAGTAACAAAGGTTTCTTGATCTTGAATGATTACTTGGAATGGATTTAGAAAACTTGGAAGTAAACTTGCAATTTTGGAAGTATTCTTGATTTTATGAAACTAGAACTTTTGAAATTTATGAAGAACACTTAGAACTTGAAGATAGAACTTGAGAGAGATCAATTAGATGAAGAAAATTGAAGAATGAAAGTGTTTGTAGGTGTTTTTGGTCGTTGGTGTATGGATTAGATATAAAGGATATGTAATTTTGTTTTCATGTAAATAAGTCATGAATGATTACTCATATTTTTGTAATTTTATGAGATATTTCATGATAGTTGCCAAATGATGGTTCCCACATATGTTAGGTGACTCACATGGGCTGCTAAGAGCTGATCATTGGAGTGTATATACCAATAGTACATACATCTAAAAGTTGTGTATTGTACGAGTACGAATACGAGTGCATACGAGTAGAATTGTTGATGAAACTGAACGAGGATGTAATTGTAAGCATTTTTGTTAAGTAGAAGTATTTTGATAAGTGTCTTGAAGTATTTCAAAAGTGTATGAATACATATTAAAACACTACATGTATATACATTTTAACTGAGTCGTTAAGTTATCGTTAGTCGTTACATGTAAATGTAGTTTTAAAACCTTTAGGTTAACGATCTTGTTGAATGTTGTTAACCCATTGTTTATTATAACAAATGAGATGTTAAATTGTTATATTATCATGATATTATGATATATAATATATCTTAGTATGATATATATACAGTTAAATTTCGTTACAACGATAATCGTTACATATATGTCTCGTTTCGAAATCATTAAGTTAGTAGTCTTATTTTTACATATGTATTTCATTGTTAATACACTTAATAATATATTTACTTATCATTTAACATAATTAACCAAGTGTATCAATATCTTAATATGATTCATATGTACCTAGTAAGACGTTGTTATAACGATAATCGTTATATATATCGTTTTCGAGTTTCTTAAATTAATAGTCTCATTTTTATGTATATAACTCATTGTTAAAATACCTAATGAGATACATACTTATAATAAAATCATGTTAACTATATATATAACCATATATATGTCATCGTATAGTTTTTACAAGTTTTAACGTTCGTGAATCACCGGTCAACTTGGGTGGTCAATTGTCTATATGAAACCTATTTCAATTAATCAAGTCTTAACAAGTTTGATTGCTTAACATGTTGGAAATACTTAATCATGTAAATAACAATTTCATTTAATATATATATAAACATGGAAAAGTTCGGGTCACTACACAGGCCGCAATGTAAAATAACAACAATAACTCTGGTTCTAGCAGTGGAACTAATTCCACAAGAAATCGTGTAGGATGCTCCTATAAAGAATTCACTGCCTGCAAACCTTCGGAATTTGATGGAACCGAGGGTTCAATCGGATTGAAACAGTGGACCGAGAAGGTTGAATCGGTGTTTGCCATAAGTAAATGTACTAAAGAAGACAAAGTAAAGTACGCTACGCATACCTTCACAGGTACTGCGTTAACATGGTGGAATACCAATCTCGAGCAGGTGGGACAAGATACTGCCTACGAGTTACCGTGGTCAGAATTCAAGCACTTGATGAACGAGCAGTATCGTCCCAGAAACGAGGTCAATAAGCTCAAGGTAGAGCTTAGAGAGTTATGAACACAAGGGTTCGACATTACCACGTATGAACGACGATTCACAGAGTTGTGCCTATTGTGTCCGGGAGCGTTCGAAGATGAAGAAGAGAAGATCGACGCGTTTGTAAAAGGGTTACCAGAAAGGATTCAAGAATATGTGAGTTCACACGAGCCCGCTTCCATACAAAAGGCAAGTCGAATGGCTCATAAACTCATAAATCAGATTGAGGGAAGAATTAAAGAGCAGGAGGCCGAAGAAGCCAACACGAAACAACTCAAGAGGAAGTGGGAGGAAAACAGTGACAAGAGTCACCAATACAACAACAACAACAACAACAACAATTACAGCCACAATCGCAACAACTATCCCAACAACCGCAACAACAATCGCAACAATAACCGCAATCCTAACAATAACTACAACAAACGTCCCAACAACAACAACAACCACAACAGCAACCATCCCAACAATAATAACAAAAGGCAAAAACCATGTCAGAGGTGTGAAGGATACCATCCGACTGGGTTCTGCACGACAACGTGTACTAAGTGTAAGAGAGGTGGTCATAGCGCGATGAAGTGTGAAATCTACGAACCGGTGATTAACAAAAATAATGCAACGAGTAATGTCGGGACAAGTAATGCCGCCTTTATTTGTTATAGATGTGAAAAACTGGGCCACGTCAAGAGTAAATGCCCAAACCAAGGAAATAGAAATGGGCAAAGCCGTGGAAGAGTCTTCAACATTAATTTGGCAGAAGCGCAGGAAGACCCGGAGCTTTTCACTGGTACGTTTCTCATTGACAATAAATCTGCTTATGTTTTATTTGATTCGGGTGCGGATAGAAGCTATATGAGTAGAGATTTTTGTGCTAAATTAAGTTGTCCACTGACGCCTTTGGATAATAAATTTTTACTCGAATTAGCAAACGGTAAATTATTTACAGCAGGTAATATATGTCGGAATCGAGAAATTAAGCTGGTTAGTGAAACATTTAAGATTGATTTGATACCATTAGAGTTAGGAAGTTTTGATGTGATAATTGGAATGGACTGGTTGAAAAAGGAGAGAGCAGCGATCGTATGTTACAAAAATGCAATTCGCATTGTACGGAAAAAAGGAAAACCCTTAATGGTGTACGGAGAAAAGAGCAACGCGAAGCTAAATCTTATTAGTAATTTGAAGGCGCAAAAGCTAATAAGAAAAGGTTGCTATGCTGTTTTAGCACATGTCGAGAAAGTACAAACCGAAGAAAAGAACATCAATGATGTTCCCGTCGCAAAAGAATTTCTCGATGTATTTTTGAAAGAATTACCGGGACTACCTCCACACCGATCCATTGAATTTCAAATAAATCTTGTACCAGGATCTGCACCAATAGCTCTTGCTCCATACAGACTCGCACCCAGTGAAATGAAGGAACTCCAAATCCAATTACAAGAACTTTTAGAGCGTGGTTTCATTCGACCAAGCACATCACCATGGGGAGCTCCTGTTTTGTTTGTCAAAAAGAAGGATGGTACATTCAGGTTGTGTATCGACTACCGAGAGTTGAACAAACTTACCATCAAGAACCGTTATCCACTACCGAGAATCGACGACTTATTTGATCAACTACAAGGCTCGTCAATTTATTCGAAGATCGATTTACATTCTGGATATCATCAAATGCGGGTGAAGGAGGATGATATTCCGAAAACAGCTTTTAGGACGCGTTACGATCATTACGAGTTTATGGTTATGCCATTTGGTTTGACTAACGCACCAGCTGTGTTCATGGACCTTATGAACCGAGTGTGTGGACCATATCTTGACAAGTTTGTCATTGTTTCCATCGATAACATACTTATCTACTCAAAGATTGATCAAGAGCACGAAGAACATTTGAGAAAAGTGCTAGAGTTGTTGAGGAAAGAAAAACTGTACGCTAAGTTTTCAAAGTGTGCATTTTGGTTGGAAGAAGTTCAATTCCTCGGTCACATAGTGAACAAAGAAGGTATTCAGGTGGATCCGGCAAAGATTGAAACTGTTGAAAAATGGAAAACCCCGAAAACTCCGAAAACATACGCCAATTTTTAGGACTAGCTGGTTACTACAGAAGATTCATCCAAGATTTTTCCAAAATAGCAAAACCCTTAACTGCATTAACGCATAAAGGGAAGAAATTTGAATGGAAGGATGAATAAGAAAAAGCATTTCAATTGTTGAAGAAAAAGTTAACTACGGCACCTATATTGTCATTGCCTGAAGGGAATGATGATTTTGTGATATATTGTGACGCCTCAAAGCAAGGTCTCGGTTGTGTATTAATGCAACGAACGAAGGTAATTGCCTATGCGTCTAGACAATTGAAGATTCACGAGCAAAATTATACGACACACGATTTGGAACTAGGCGTTGTTGTTTTTACATTAAAGACTTGGAGGCACTACTTATATGGGGTCAAAAGTATTATATATACCGATCACAAAAGTCTCCAACACATATTTAATCAGAAACAACTGAACATGAGGTAGCGTAGGTGGATTGAGTTATTAGATGATTACGATTTCGAGATTCGTTACCACCCGGGGAAGGCGAATGTGGTAGCCGATGCCTTGAGTAGAAAGGACAGAGAACCTATACGGGTAAAAGCTATGAATATAATTATTCGTACTAACCTTACTACTCAAATAAAGGAGGCGCAACAGGGATTTGTAAAAGAAGGGAATTTGAAGAATGAAATACCCAAAGGATTAGAGAAACACCTTAATATTTGAGAAGACGGAACTCGGTATAGAGCTGAAAGAATTTGGGTACCAAAGTTTGGATATGTGAGAGAAATGGTACTTGGGGAAGCACATAAAACCAGATACTCAATACATCCCGGAGCGGAAAATATGTACAAGGACCTCAAGAAACATTTTTGGTGGCCGGGTATGAAAGCCGATATTGCTAGATATGTGGGAGAATGTTTGGCGTGTTCTAAGGTCAAAGCTTAACATAAAAAACCATCAGGTCTACTTCAATAACCTGAAATCCTGAAATGGAAATGGGAAAACATTACCATGGATTTCATTACTAAATTGCCAAGGACTGCAAGTGGTTATGATACTATTTGGGTAATAGTCGATCGTCTCACCAAATCAGCACATTTTCTGCCAATGAGAGAAGATGAAAAAATGGAGAAGTTGGCGTGATTATACTTGAAAGAAGTTGTCTCCAGACATGGAATACCAATCTCTATTATCTCTGATAGGGATGGCAGATTGGTTTTAAGGTTTTGGCAGACATTACAGTAAGCATTGGGAACTCGTCTAGACATGAGTACTGCCTATTATCCACAAACTGATTGGCAGAACGAAAGGACGATACAAACACTTGAAGACATGCTACGAGCATGTGTTATTGATTTTGGAAACAGTTGGGATCGACATTTATCATTAGCAGAATTTTTCTACAACAACAGTTACCACTCAAGTATCGAAATGGCACCGTTCGAAGCACTTAATGGTAGAAAGTGCAGATCTCCGATTTTTTGGAATGAATTGGGGGATAGACAGATTACGGGTCCAGAGATAATCCAAGAAACTACCGATAAAATCATCCAAATTCAACAACGTTTGAAAACCGCTCAGAGTCGACAAAAGAGCTACGCAGACCTTAAAAGGAAAGATATAGAATTTGAAATTGGAGAGATGGTCATGCTTAAGGTTTCGCCTTGGAAAGGAGTTGTTCAATTTGGTAAATGGGGGAAACTAAATCCAAGATACATTTGACCATTCAAGATTTTAGATCGTGTCGGACCAGTAGCCTACCGACTTGAATTACCTCAACAACTCACCAATGTACATAATACCTTTCACGTCTCGAATCTGAAGAAGTGCTTAGCTAAAGAAGATCTCACTATTCCTTTAGACGAAATTAAAATCAATGAAAAACTACAATTTGTTGAAGAACCCGTCGAGATAATGGATCGTGAGGTTAAAAGGCTCAAGCAAAATAACATACCGATCGTAAAGGTTTGATAGAATGCTCGTAGGGGACCCGAGTTCACCTGGGAGTGTGAAGATCAAATGAAGCTGAAATACCCGTACCTATTTCCAGAAGATTCGTCAACACCTTCAACAGCTTAAAATTTCGGGACAAAATTTATTTAAGGGATAGGTACTGTAGTGACCCAAACTTTTCCATGATTATATATTAAATGAAAACTATATTTGCATAATTAAATGTTTCCAACATGTTAAGCAATCAAACTTGTTAAGACTTGATTTATTGAAATGAGTTTCATGTAGACAATTGACCACCCAAGTTGACCGGCGATTCACGAACGTTAAAACTTGTAAAAACAACATGATATATATATATATATATATATATATATATATATATATATATATATATATATATATATATATATATATATATATATTTAACATGATATTATGATGAGTAAGTATCTCACCAAGTACATTAACAATGAGTTATATACATAAAATGAAAGTAGTGAATTAAGAAACGCGAAACGATATATATAAAGGCTATCGTTACAACAACGTTTTACTAAATACATATGTATCATGTTAAGATATTAATACACTATGTTTAACATCATTAAATGATAATTACATATATCATTAAGCGTATTAACAATGAACTACACGAGTAAGATGAGACTACTAACTTAAGGATTTCGAAATAATACATATATGTAACGATTATCGTTGTAATAGTATTTTACACATATTTATATGATATTAAGATATATTAATACACCATGTGAACATGTTAACATAACAATTTAACATCTCATTTAAGTGTAATAACAATGTATTAATTACATTTAACAAGATCATTAACTTAAATGTTCCGAAACAACACTTACGTATAACGACTAACGATGACTTAACGACTCAGTTAAATGTATATACATGTAGTGTATTAAGATGTATTAATACACTTTTGGAAGCTTCTAAGATGTATATACTATTGGTATATACACTCAATCATCAGCTCCTTAGCAGCCCATGTGAGTCATTAAACATGTGGGAACCATCATTTGGCAACTAGCATGAAATATCTCACAAAATTACAAAAAATATTATAAATCATTCATGAATTATTTACATGAAAACAAACTTACACATCCTTTATATCTAATCCATATACCAACGACCAAAAATACCTACAAATACTTTAATTCTTCAATTTTCTTCATCTAATTGATCTCTCTCAAGTTTTATCTTCAAGTTCTAAGTGTTCTTCATAAATTCTATAAGTTCTAGTTTCATAAAATCAAGAATACTATCAAGTTTGCAAGATTACTTCCAAGCTTTCTAATCCAATCCAAGTAATCATCTAAGCTCAAGAAATCTTTCTTATTTATAGTAATATATCTTTCTAATACAAGGTAATACTCATATTCAAACTTTGATTCAATTTCTATAACTATAACTATCTTATTTCGAGTGGAAATCTTACTTGAACTTGTTTTCTTGTCATGATTCTACTTCAAAAACTTTCAAGCCATCCAAGAATCCTCTAAAGCTATATCAATTTTTGTCACTTCCAGTAGATTTACCTACTAAACTTGAGGTATTAATGATGTTCATAACATCATTCGATTCATATATATAAAACTATCTTATTCGAAGATTTGAACATGTAATCACTAGAACATAGTTTAGTTAATTCTAAACTTGTTTGCAAACAAAAGTTAATCCTTCTAACTTGACTTTTAAAATCAACTAGACACATGTTCTATATATTTATGATATGCTAACCTAATGATTTAAAACTTAGAAACACGAAGAACACCGTTAAACCGGATATACACCGTCGTAGTAAAACTGGGGGCTGTTTTGGTTTGGATAATTAAAAACTATGATAAACTTTGATTTAAAAGCTATTCTTCTGGGAAAATGATTTTTCTTATGAACATGAAACTATATCCAAAAATCATGGTTAAACTCAAAGTGGAAGTATGTTTTCCAAAATGGTCATGTAGACGTCGTTCTTTCGACTGAAATGACTACCTTTACAAAAATGACTTGTAACCTGTATTTCCGACTATAAACTTATACTTTTTCTGTTTAGATTCATAAACTTAAGTTCAATATGAGACCATAGCAACTTGAATCACTCAAAATGGATTTAAAACGAAGAAGTTATGGGTAAAACAAGATTGGATAATTTTGCTTGTTGTAGCTACATGAAATTTGTAACAAATTTATACAAATCATAACTTAACTAACTTATATTGTATTATACATGTATTCTAACATATATTATGTAATCTTGGGATACCATAGACACGAATACAATGTTTTGACATATCATATCGACCCATCTATATATATATATTTCTGAACAACCATAGACACTCTATATGTTGGAGTTAGCTATACAGGGTTGGGGTTGATTCCAAAATATTATATATACTTTGAGTTGTGATCTAGCCTGAGACTTGTATACACGAGGTCGTGGATTGATTCGAGATAATATATATTGCTTTATTTCTATACATCTAACTGTGGACAACTAGTTGTAGGTTACTAACGAGGACTGCTGACTTAACAAACTCAAATCATTAAAAGTAATAAAAAATGTTGTAATTATATTTTCATCATACTTTGATACATATGTACATATTTGTTATAGGTTCGTGAATCGACCAGTGGCCAAGTCTTACTTCCCGACGAAGTAAAAATATGTGAAAGTGAGTTATAGTCTCACTTTTAAATCTAATATTTTTGGGATGGGAATACATGCTGTTTTGTAAATGTTTTACAAAATAGACACAAGTACTTGAAATTACATTCTATGTTGGATTATGAATACCGAATATCACCCTTTTAGCTTGGTAACCTAAGAATTAGGGAATAGACACCCTAATTGACGTGAATCCTAAAGGTAGATCTATGGGCCCTAATTCTCCCATACTGAAAAATGGTATGCTTTAGTACTTCGAGTTATTAATACAGATGGATTTCCGTTTTAGGGATATTCTATATGCATTTTGTTAATGTCGGTTACCAGGTGTTCAACATATGAATAATTTTTATACAGATTGTATGTTATTGAAAGATGAAATCTTGTGGTCTATTATTACGATTTGATATATATAGGTTAAACCTATAACTCACCAACATTTTTTGTTGACGTTTAAAGCATGTTTATTCTCAGGTGATTATTAAGAGCTTCCGCTGTTGCATGCTAATTTATGGACAAGAGTTGGAGTCAGCATGCTTGTATAATAATGTTTAAAAACTGCATTCGAAGATTTAAATTAATGTGTAATATTATTGTAAACCATTATGTACTAATCGTGTGAAAACGCTATATTTTAGATTATCATTATTTGATAATCGTCGTAATATTTTTAAACCTTTATTGATAAAATAAAGGTTATGGTTTGTTTAAAAATCGAATGCAGTCTTTGAAAAACGTCTCATATAGAGGTCAAAACCTCGCAACGAAATCAATTAATATGGAACGTTTATAATCGATATGAACGGGACATTTCACAAATCCCTTTGGACGAATACATCATTCATCGATTTCACAGTGAGGTACTGACCTCTACATGATACATTTTGTAAGCATTGCATTCTTTTGAAAAGGCACACCATGATTGAATATCAAATTCCAAGGTTTTTGACGTTTGATGATTTCTACATATAGACAATCACCTTAATTAATAGTTTACAATACTACATCCATTGATAATGCAGTCAAAATAAGATACATGGTGATGATTTTGTGAATGCAACATTTACTCGAATAAAGCATGTATGACTCCATGCACATAGTTTGTATCACATATAAGCAAACAGCGGAAGACTTCTAGGAACCTGAGAATAAACATGCTTAAAAGTGTCAACACAAAGGTTGGTGAGTTCATAGTTTTAATGTTGCGCATAATCTGTATATAAAGGTGGATCACAAGATTTCAGTTGTTTCATCCAGAAACGTTTATCAAAATATTCTACAAGATTGAGCACCCTGGTAACTAAACTTTAACGTCTATATAATAAGTACCCCTATTTTAACATACATGCAACCAACATGTACAATACACGCAAACCAACGTGTACTAACCTTAAATAGCATACGTCTGTTTTATAGTTCAGGCTAGGGTTTCTATACCTGGAACATATGGGGATGTCAAGCCCTATGGATCCATATACAACTATTCGCGCCCATCAGTTCTTATAACCGGCAGTTACTAGTTACCAAAGCTAAGGGATTTTCGGTTTAAACTCAGTGTAGAATTTAGTCTGTACTTGTAACCATTGCGTTTAAAATAAAGTGCATTTATTCTCAGCCCAAAAATATAGTTTGCAAAAGCAATTAAAAAGGGAGCAAATGAAACTCACCTTAGCAGCACATAAGGTCATTCACTGAAATGTGGCCGAAACTCGGAATGCAAAATAACCGTAGATCTTAACCTAGAGAACATATGTTGGTCAATACATGTCTAATAAGCTAGGTCGGGTCATAGTGTATCACAATCCTAATGCTCAAGATCGTCATACAAAAGTTAACCAAAGTCATCTCAAAAAGTCAACCTGGCCCAATATGATCTTTAAATCTATACATGTTTATTATATTAACATAGTATAAGTCTTGATAGTTGAACGAATTTATAGTTTATAAAACTCAAAACATTATTTATTTCAGGAGTTATATTATATTTGAATGATCATGGCAATTGAATATATTTTAACATTTCATATAGTTTCCCAATACTTGTAAAATCAGACTATAGTTTTTATAAGGCTTAAAAATATGATAAAACAGTCAACTTGACAATTGTTCAATGAGACGTGCCTTATATAAGAATTCATTTACTCGACTAATAATATTTGGAAATTCAATTTATCAATCTCATAAACAAGTTGTTTAAATATCAATTTACAGTTTCAAACACAATTTCAATTAATATTAATCATAATTCAGTTTACCATAACTTTTAATCCGTTTCTCGAAAACACACGATTTCTAAATGAAAAGTTATTAATTTTTCGACAGCTTTCCAACGACATGCATATCATATACCTTATATCAATAACATATGTATCAAATTCGTGATTCATCATAAACTATCTAACGACAAAATTAAAGCATACAAGTATGCATAGACATATATACTCGAGCACTAAAAATGGATACACTATTAATTTATAAAAGATAAGATATGAATGCTCACGTATCAATATTGTGATTCAATATTGCAGGAAAAGTATGCAAACGCAACGGAAATGATAAACGCTAGGTTGACCTTTGACTAATGATCATAACCCCCAAGCAATACCCATAACCTCCATAGCTATAACCTATAATTTCCTTAGCTCTATCCCGCTCGAAAAGCTTGTTTTGAATATAACTTGCTCATGACCTCGTCGTAGTATTTTATGTATAATAATACTAATAATAATACTCCTAACTATAAGATTAATAATAATAATAATAATAATAATAATAATAATAATAATAATAATAATAATAATAATAATAATAATAATAATAATAATAATAATAATATAAATATATATAAAGAGAGCAGAGAGATGTGAGGATATGTGTGTGTGTGTATTCGAGCAAAAACGAATTCAATTTATAGATCAGTCTTGAAATTTGACCCCATGTGATCGCATGGGTTCTATGCCCATTTGCCATGCGATTGCATGGCTGCTCCTGCAAGCTCATTTGTGTTTTGTTTTCTTGTTTGTCGACATATTATATATATATATATATATATATATATATATATATATATATATATATATATATATATATATATATATATATATATATATATATATATATATATATATATATATATATATATATATATATATATATATATATATATATATATATATATATATATATATATATATAATTTATATTAATTATATATATATTATATTATATTCATGTGCATAGTTGACTTGTAATTTTAGATCCGTTGACTCGTACGTTGATACTCGGTTTATATCTCGGTTCCGAATTCTCGAACGTTACTTCGTATGCTTTAATAACTTGTACTTTACGTTTCGCGACGTGTACCTTTGTCAAAATATAGACTTAAATTATCAATAAACTATATCACTCAACATGTAACTTTAACGCTCGAGGGTTTTGGTTATTTGCTTCTTTAAATCATCTTCTCGTTATTTATATATATAATAATATTAATTTAAATCAAAACGTTTTATATCTAAGTTAATATTATATTTTATAACATTTGTAAAATATACATACATTTTCATTTTGAAATAGTGTTTTACTGTAGCAAAATAATTTTTACTGTAGCAAATGGTAGCTTTCGAAAACACTGTAGCTTTTCGAGTACTGCAGCAATTCAAAAATACTGTAGTAAATTAGTGTTTTACTTGTTCATCTTAAACGTTTTAGTTAACTTATCTAAATATCAATCGAAACAATAAACGAATGTTACTATCGTTTACTAAATAACTTGAAATTATATATATGTATATATCTTTATTTAATACACATAAATCAGTTTTTAAATACACATTGCAAGTTATTTATAATTAATTTTAATAATTAATATTCCAACTTATTGTATATATATATATTTATATATATATCAATTTACAAATAGATGTTTGTGAATCGTCGGTCAATAGTCAAAGGAAAACTGAATATATAACATTAGTTCAAAAATTTTGAGAATCAATATTACAGACTTTGCTTATCTTGTCGAAATCATATAAAGATTAAGTTTTAAATTTGGTCGGAAATTTTTGGGTCGTCACATTATTGTTATCCGTTTCAGCATGGAGTAATTGAGGTCGTTAATGTGTACTGTTTTGTGTACGATGATGGATTCTATGTGAGATATGGTGGTCTCATTCTTTGGTAGCTCTGTGCAGCTGCAGCTCATTGTAAGCTTGATCCGATGGTGAAACGTGTCATGAAATTAGCTTGATTTGATGGAGTTGTGATTTGATGCATGCACTCATGAATTGTCATTTTTATTCTTTGATTAAACACTACAGAAGAGTCATTTATATGACCATCATTGTACCACATTATAAGATTCTTCGAAAGGTAAAAGCTACTGCTTTTCATATGTATACACTTCAAATCATTCATCCATGTTCATATGTTTTTAAGAATTCTATTTTTCATTTTCACATGCATTAGTATTACCGTGTTATGGTGGTAGTGAGAATGGATAGGAAAATGATCAGGCAATTTGGGTTGTTAAATAATGACAGGTTTTACTGAATCTCTGTTTATAGAAACAGATTCAACGTACACAATGAAATGTCCCGTTCTTATTGATTAAAAACGTTCCATATTAATTGATTTCGTTGCGAGGTTTTGACCTCTATATGAGACATTTTTCAAAGACTGCATTCATTTTTAAAACAAACCATAACCTTTATTTCATCAATAAAGGTTTAAAAAGCTTTACGTAGATTATCAAATAATGATAATCTAAAATATCCTGTTTACACACGACCATTACATAATGGTTTACAATACAAATATGTTACAACAAAATAAGTTTCTTGAATGCAGTTTTTACACAATATCATACAAGCATGGACTCCAAATCTCGTCCTTATTTAAGTATGCGACAGCGGAAGCTCTTAATAATCACCTGAGAATAAACATGCTAAAAACGTCAACAAAAATGTTGGTGAGTTATAGGTTTAACCTATATATATATCAAATCATAATAATAGACCACAAGATTTCATATTTCAGTACACATCCCATACATAGAGATAAAAATCATTCATATGGTGAACACCTGGTAACCGATATTAACAAGATGCATATATAAGAATATCCCCATCATTCCGGGACACCCTTCGGATATGATATAAATTTTGAAGTACTAAAGCATCCGGTACTTTGGATGGGGTTTGTTAGGCCCAATAGATCTATCTTTAGGATTCGCGTCAATTAGGGTGTCTGTTCCCTAATTCTTAGATTACCAGACTTAATAAAAAGGGGCATATTCGATTTCGATAATTCAACCATAGAATGTAGTTTCACGTACTTGTGTCTATTTTGTAAATCATTTATAAAACCTGCATGTATTCTCATCCCAAAAATATTATATTTTAAAAGTGGGACTATTACTCACTTTCACAGATTTTTACTTCATTGGGAAGTAAGACTTGGCCACTGGTTGATTCACGAACCTATAACAATATATACATATATATCAAAGTATGTTCAAAATATATTTACAACACTTTTAATATATTTTGATGTTTAAAGTTTATTAAGTCAGCTGTCCTCGTTAGTAACCTACAACTAGTTGTCCACAGTTAGATGTACAGAAATAAATCGATAAATATTATCTTGAATCAATCCACGACCCAGTGTATACGTATCTCAGTATTGATCACAACTCAAACTATATATATTTCGGAATCAACCTCAACCCTGTATAGCTAACTCCAACATTCACATATAGAGTGTCTATGGTTGTTCCGAAATATATATAGATGTGTCGACATGATAGGTCGAAACATTGTATACGTGTCTATGGTATCTCAAGATTACATAATATACAATATAAGTTGATTAAGTTATGGTTGGAATAGATTTGTTACCAATTTTCACGTAGCTTAAATGAGAAAAATTATCCAATCTTGTTTTACCCATAACTTCTTCATTTTAAATCCGTTTTGAGTGAATCAAATTGCTATGGTTTCATATTGAACTCTATTTTATGAATCTAAATAGAAAAAGTATAGGTTTATAGTCGGAAAAATAAGTTACAAGTCATTTTTGTAAAGGTAGTCATTTCAGTCGAAAGAACGACGTCTAGATGACCATTTTAGAAAACATACTTCCACTTTGAGTTTAACCATAATTTTTGGATATAGTTTCATGTTCATAATAAAAATCATTTTCTCAGAATAACAACTTTTAAATCAAAGTTTATCATAGTTTTTAATTAACTAACCCAAAACAGCCCGCGGTGTTACTACGACGGCGTAAATCCGGTTTTACGGTGTTTTTCGTGTTTCCAGGTTTTAAATCATTAAGTTAGCATATCATATAGATATAGAACATGTGTTTAGTTGATTTTAAAATTCAAGTTAGAAGGATTAACTTTTATTTGCAAACAAGTTTAGAATTAACTAAACTATGTTCTAGTGATTACAAGTTTAAACCTTCGAATAAGATAGCTTTATATGTATGAATTGAATGATGTTATGAACATTATTACTACCTTAAGTTCCTTGAATAAACCTACTGAAAAAGAGAAAAATGGATCTAGCTTCAATGGATCCTTGGATGGCTCGAAGTTCTTGAAGCAGAATCATGACACGAAAACAAGTTCAAGTAAGATCATCACTTGAAATAAGATTGTTATAGTTATAGAAATTGAACTAAAGTTTGAATATGATTATTACCTTGTATTAGAATGATAACGTACTGTAAGAAACAAAGATTTCTTGAGGTTGGATGATCACCTTACAAGATTGGAAGTGAGCTAGCAAACTTGAAAGTATTCTTGATTTTATGTAACTAGAACTTGTAGAATATATGAAGAACACTTAGAACTTGAAGATAGAACTTGAGAGAGATCAATTAGATGAAGAAAATTGAAGAACGAAAGTGTTTGTAGGTGTTTTTGGTCGTTGGTGTATGGATTAGATATAAAGGATATGTAATTTTGTTTTCATGTAAATAAGTCATGAATGATTACTCATATTTTTGTAATTTTATGAGATATTTCATGCTAGTTGCCAAATGATGGTTCCCACATGTGTTAGGTGACTCACATGGTCTGCTAAGAGCTGATCATTGGAGTGTATATACCAATAGTACATACATGTAAAAGCTGTGTATTATACGAGTACGAATACGAGTGCATACGAGTAGAATTGTTGATGAAACTGAACGAGGATGTAATTGTAAGCATTTTTGTTAAGTAGAAGTATTTTGATAAGTGTCTTGAAGTATTTCAAAAGTGTATGAATACATATTAAAACACTACATGTATATACATTTTAACTGAGTCGTTAAGTCATCGTTAGTCGTTACATGTAAATGTTGTTTTGAAACCTTTAGGTTAACGATCTTGTTGAATGTTGTTAACCCATTGTTTATTATAACAAATGAGATGTTAAATTGTTATATTATCATGATATTATGATATATAATATATCTTAGTATGATATATATACAGTTAAATGTCGTTACAACGATAATCGTTACATATATGTCTCGTTTCGAAATCATTAAGTTAGTAGTCTTATTTTTACATATGTATTTCATTGTTAATACACTTAATAATATATTTAATTATCATTTAACATAATTAACCAAGTGTATCAATATCTTAATATGATTCATATATACCTAGTAAGACGTTGTTATAACGATAATCGTTATATATATCGTTTTCGAGTTTCTTAAATTAATAGTCTCATTTTTATGTATATAACTCATTGTTAAAATACCTAATGAGATACATACTTATAATAAAATCATGTTAACTATATATATAACCATATATATGTCATCGTATAGTTTTTACAAGTTTTAACGTTCGTGAATCACCGGTCAACTTGGGTGGTCAATTGTCTATATGAAACCTATTTCAATTAATCAAGTCTTAACAAGTTTGATTGCTTAACATGTTGGAAACACTTAATCATGTAAATATCAATCTCAATTAATATATATAAATATGGAAAAGTTCGGGTCACTACAGTACCTACCCGTTAAATAAATTTCATCCCGAAATTTTAAGCTGTTGAAGGTGTTGACGAATCTCCTGGAAATAGATGCGGGTATTTCTTCTTCATCTGATCTTCATGCTCCCAGGTGAACTCGGGTCCTCTACGAGCATTCCATCGAACCTTAACAATTGGTATCTTGTTTTGCTTAAGTCTTTTAACCTTACGATCCATTATTTCGACGGGTTCTTCGATGAATTGAAGTTTTTCGTTGATTCGGATTTCATCTAACGGAATAGTGAGATCTTCTTTAGCAAAACATTTCTTCAAATTCGAGACGTGGAAAGTGTTATGTACAGCCGCGAGTTGTTGAGGTAACTCAAGTCGGTAAGCTACTGGTCCGACACGATCAATAATCTTGAATGGTCCAATATACCTTGGATTTAATTTCCCTCGTTTACCAAATCGAACAACGCCTTTCCAAGGTGCAACTTTAAGCATGACCATCTCTCCAATTTCAAATTCTATATCTTTTCTTTTAATGTCAGCGTAGCTCTTTTATCGACTTTGGGCGGTTTTCAACCGTTGTTCAATTTGGATGATCTTCTCGGTAGTTTCTTGTATAATCTCCGGAACCGTAATCTGTCTATCCCCAACTTCACTCCAACAAATTGGAGACCTGCACTTTCTACCATAAAGTGCTTCAAACGGCGCCATCTCAATGCTTGAATGGTAGCTGTTGTTGTAGGAAAATTCTGCTAACGGTAGATGTCGATCCCAACTGTTTCCGAAATCAATAACACATGCTCGTAGCATGTCTTCAAGCGTTTGTATCTTCCTTTCGCTCTGCCCATCATTTTGTAGATGATAGGCAGTACTCATGTCTAGACGAGTTCCTAATGCTTGCTGTAATGTCTGCCAGAATCTTGAAATAAATCTACTATCCCTATCAGAGATAATAGAGATTGATATTCCATGTCTGGAGACGACTTCCTTCAAATACAGTCATGCTAACTTCTCCATCTTGTCATCTTCTCTTATTGGCAGGAAGTGTGCTAATTTGGTGAGACGATCAACTATTACCCAAATAGTATCAAAACCACTTGCAGTCCTTGGCAATTTAGTGATGAAATCCATGGTAATGTTTTCCCATTTCCATTCCGGGATTTCGGGTTGTTGAAGTAGACCTGATGGTTTCTGATGCTCATCTTTGACCTTAGAACACGTCAAACATTCTCCTACGTATTTAGCAACATCGGCTTTCATACCCGGCCACCAAAAATGTTTCTTGAGATCCTTGTACATCTTCCCCGTTCTAGGATGTATTGAGTATCTGGTTTTATGAGCTTCTCTAAGTACCATTTCTCTCATATCTCCAAATTTTGGTACCCAAATCCTTTCAGCCCTATACCGGGTTCCGTCTTCCCGAATATTAAGATGCTTCTCCGATCCTTTGGGTATTTCATCCTTTAAATTTCCCTCTTTTAAAACTCCTTGTTGCGCCTCCTTTATTTGAGTAGTAAGGTTATTATGAATCATTATATTCATAGATTTTACTCGAATGGGTTCTCTGTCCTTCCTGCTCAAGGCATCGGCTACCACATTTGCATTCCCCGGGTGGTAATGAATCTCAAAGTCATAATCATTCAACAATTCAATCCACCTACGCTGCCTCATATTCAGTTGTTTCTGATTAAATATGTGTTGAAGACTTTTGTGGTCGGTATATATAATACTTTTGACCCCATATAAGTAGTACCTCCAAGTCTTTAATGCAAAAACAACCGCGCCTAATTCCAAATCATGAGTCGTATAATTTTGTTCGTGAATCTTCAATTTTCTAGACGCATAAGCAATCACCTTCATTCATTGCATTAATACACAACCGAGACCTTGCTTTGATGCGTCACAATAAATCACAAAATCATCATTCCCTTCAGGCAATGACAATATAGGTGCCGTAGTTAGCTTTTTCTTCAATAACTGAAACGCTTTCTCTTGTTCACCATTTCATTCAAATTTCTTCCCTTTATGCGTTAATACAGTCAAGGGTTTTGCTATTCTGGAAAAGTCTTGGATGAACCTTCTGTAGTAACCAGCTAGTCCTAAAAACTGGCGTATGTGTTTCGGAGTTTTCGGGGTTTCCCACTTTTCAACAGTTTCTATCTTTGCCGGATCCACCTTAATACCTTCTTTGTTCACTATGTGACCGAAGAATTGAACTTCTTCCAACCAAAATGCACACTTTGAAAACTTAGCGTACAATTCTTCCTTCCTCAATACTTCTAACACCTTTCTCAAATGTTCACCATGTTCTTGGTCATTCTTTGAGTAAATAAGTATGTCATCAATGAAAACAATGACAAACTTGTCAAGGTATG
Source organism: Rutidosis leptorrhynchoides (assembly GCF_046630445.1). NCBI lineage: Eukaryota > Viridiplantae > Streptophyta > Magnoliopsida > Asterales > Asteraceae > Rutidosis > Rutidosis leptorrhynchoides. Next base: position 256,786,438 of record NC_092334.1, read on the forward strand.
GTCCACACACTCGGTTCATAAGGTCCATGAATACAGCTGGTGCATTAGTTAAACCAAACGGCATGACCATAAACTCGTAATGACCGTAACGTGTTCTGAAAGCAGTCTTTGGAATATCATCTTCTTTCACCCGCATTTGATGATACCCGGAACGTAAGTCAATATTTGAATAAACAGACGAGCCTTGTAGTTGATCAAATAATTCGTCGATTCTCGGTAGTGGGTAGCGGTTCTTGATGGTAAGTTTGTTCAACTCTCGGTAGTCGATACACAACCTGAATGTACCATCTTTCTTCTTGACAAACAAAACAGGAGCTCCCCACGGTGATGTGCTTGGTCGAATGAAACCACGCTCTAAAAGTTCTTGTAATTGGCTTTGCAGTTCTTTCATCTCGCTGGGTGCGAGTCTGTAAGGAGCACGAGCTATTGGTGCAGCTCCTGGTACAAGATCTATTTGAAATTCAACGGATCGATGTGGGGGTAATCCCGGTAATTCTTTCAGAAATACATCGGGAAATTCTTTTGCAATGGGAACATCATTGATGCTCTTTTCTTCAGTTTGTACTTTCTCGACGTGTGCTAGAATAGCATAGCAACCTTTTCTTATTAGTTTTTGTGCCTTCAAATTACTAATAAGATGTAGCTTCGTGTTGCCCTTTTCTCCGTACACCATTAAGGGTTTTCCTTTTTCTCGTATAATGCGAATTGCATTTTTGTAACAAACGATCTCTGCTTTCACTTCTTTCAACCAGTCCATACCGATTATCACATCAAAACTCCCTAACTCTACTGGTATCAAATCAATCTTAAATGTTTCGCTAACCAGTTTAATTTCTCGATTCCGACATATATTATCTGCTGAAATTAATTTACCATTTGCTAATTCGAGTAAAAATTTACTATCTAAAGGCGTCAATGGACAACTTAATTTAGCACAAAAATCTCTACTCATATAGCTTCTATCCGCACCCGAATCAAATAAAACGTAAGCAGATTTATTGTCAATAAGAAACGTACCCGTAACAAGCTCCGGGTCTTCCTGTGCCTCTGCTGCATTAATATTGAAAACTCTTCAGCGGCCTTGTCCATTCGTGTTCTCCTGGTTCGGGCAATTTCTAATAATGTGGCCCGGTTTTCCACATTTATAACAAACTACATTTGCATAACTTGCTCCGACACTACTTGCTCCACCATTACTCGTTCCGACACCATTTGTTCCTTTCGTTCTATTAACCCCTGGTCCGTAGACCTCACACTTCGCCGCGCTATGACCATTTCTTTTACACTTGTTGCAAAATTTTGTGCAGAACCCCGAGTGATACTTTTCACACCTTTGGCATAGCTGCTTCTGATTGTTGTTGTTGTTGCGATTATTATTGTTATTGGGCTAATTGTTGTAGTTGCTGTTGTTGTTGTTGTTGTTGTTGTTGTTGGGCCGTTTGTTGTAGTTGCGATTGTTGGGATAATTGTTGCGATTATTGTTGTAATTGCTGTTGTTGTTGTATTGGTGATTCTTATCACCGTTTTCCTCCCACTTTCTTTTGACTTGCTTCACATTGGCCTCTTCAGCAGTCTGTTCTTTAATTCTTTCTTCAATCTGGTTCACTAGTTTGTGAGCCATTCTACATGCCTGTTGTGTGGAGGCGGGCTCGTGTGAACTTATATCTTCTTGGATTCTTTCCGGTAATCCTTTCACAAACGCGTCGATCTTCTCTTCCTCATCTTCAAATGCTCCCGGACACAATAGGCACAATTCTGTGAATCGTCTTTCGTACGTGGTAATATCAAATCCTTGGGTTCGTAACCCTCTAAGTTCTGTCTTGAGCTTATTGACCTCGGTTCTGGGACGGTACTTCTCGTTCATCAAGTGCTTGAATGCTGACCACGGTAGTGCATACGCATCGTCTTGTCCCACTTGCTCTAGATAGGTATTCCACCATGTTAACGCAGAACCTGTGAAGGTATGCGTAGCGTACTTCACTTTGTCCTCTTCAGTACACTTACTTATGGCAAACACCGACTCGACCTTCTCGGTCCACCGTTTCAATCCGATCGGTCCTTCGGTTCCATCAAATTCCAAAGGTTTGCAGGCAGTGAATTCTTTGTAGGTGCATCCTACACGATTTCCTGTACTGCTAGATCCAAGGTTATTGTTGGTATGTAGCGCAGCCTGTACTACGGCTATGTTTGAAGCTAGAAAAGTACGGAATTCCTCTTCATTCATATTCACGGTGTGTCGAGTATTCGGTGCCATTTCCTTCAAAATAGTCAAATGGAACAAGTTAATCATACAGAATATTAAGAGTAGTTAATAGTATTTCGTAGCATAATATGAACTCATTTATAAAAGCTTTTTCTTCATATTAGCGTTTTATAAGTTTAAATTCGGGTAGTACCTACCCGTTAAGTTCATACTTAGTAGCTAATATACAATTCAACTACTACAATTCTATATGAAAAACTGATTATAATAATATTTCGCGTTCAAACTTTTACACAATATTTTACAAACTTACAATACCGCTTATTTTACATATAGCATGAAATATAGCACACAATAAATTTGATACAAGATGGTTGTGAAGATAATTCTAGCTAGTACACAAGTCATTCAGCAAAGGCAATAAAGACACGTAATTCATACGTCCAGAAACAAGTCATGCATTCTGGTTTTACTAGGATTACTTCCCATCCTTGGTCTTGTGGAACATAACCGTTATGGCCGTTGATAAGACAGCGTGTTGTAACGTCGTCAAAGGGACAAGGGTTACGTAATGTCCAACAGTCCCGTAACAATCTAAAAACCTCATTTCTTACCCCAATTACCTACTCCGTCACTTGTGGGAACGTTTTGTTTAATAGTTGTAGCCCGATGTTCTTGTTCTCACTTTGATGAGAAGCTAACATTACTAATCCGTAAGCATAACATGCTTCTTTATGTTGCATGTTAGCCGCTTTTTCTAAATCACGAAGTCCAATATTCGGATATATTGAGTCAAAATAATTTCTTAACCCATTGCGTAAAATAGCATTTGGGTTCCCCGCAATATATGCGTCAAAGTAAACACATCGTAACTTATGGATTTCCCAATGTGATATCCCCCATCTTTCGAACGAAAGCCTTTTATGAACCAAGGCATTCTTGGAACGTTCTTCGAATGTCTTACAAACTGATCTCGCCTTAAATAGTTGTGCCGAAGAATTCTGACCGACTCTAGACAAGATTTCATCAATCATGTCTCCGGGTAGGTCTCTTAAAATATTGGGTTGTCTATCCATTTTGTGTTTTTATACTGTAAAATAGACAAGAGTTAGATTCATAAAAAAAATACTTATTAATACAAGCAATTTTTACATATACCATAAAGCATAAGCACACTATATTACATATATTACACCACACGAATACAACTATCTTATTCCGACTCGCTTGTTTCTTCTTCTTCGGTTTTGGTTCGTTTTGCCAAGTTTCTAGGGATATATGATGTTCCCCTAATACGAGCCGTCGTTTTCCACATTGGTTTAGAAAAACCTGGTGGTTTAGAGGTTCCCGGGTCATTGTTACAACTTAAGGACTTTGGGGGTTGACGATACATATAAAGTTCATCGGGGTTGGAATTAGATTTCTCTATTTTATGCCCTTTCCCTTATTATTTTCTTTTGCCTTTTTAAATTCAGTTGGGGTAATTTCTATAACATCATCGGAATTCTCGTCGGAATCCGATTCATCGGAGAATTGGTAATCCTCCCAATATTTTGCTTCCTTGGCGGAAACACCATTGACCATAATTAACCTTGGTCGGTTGGTTGAGGATTTTCTTTTACTTAACCGTTTTATTATTTCCCCCACCGGTTCTATTTCTTCATCCGGTTCCGATTCTTCTTCCGGTTCCGATTCTTCTTCCGGTTCCGACTCTTCTTCCGGTTCCTCTTCGGGAACTTGTGAATCAGTCCACGAATCATTCCAATTTACATTTGACTCTTCATTATTATTAGGTGAGTCAATGGGACTTGTTCTAGAGGTAGACATCTATCACATAATATCAAACGCGTTAAGAGATTAATATATCACATAATATTCACATGTTAAAAATATATAGTTTCCAACAAAATTTGTTAAGCAATCATTTTTCAAGTAAACACGGTCGAAATCCAGACTCACTAATGCATCCTAACAAACTCGATAAGACACACTAATGCAAAATTCTGGTTCTCTAAGACCAACGCTCGGATACCAACTGAAATGTCCCGTTCTTATTGATTAAAAACGTTCCATATTAATTGATTTCGTTACGAGGTTTTGACCTCTATATGAGACATTTTTCAAAGACTGCATTCATTTTTAAAACAAACCATAACCTTTATTTCATCAATAAAGGTTTAAAAAGCTTTACGTAGATTATCAAATAATGATAATCTAAAATATCCTGTTTACACACGACCATTACATAATGGTTTACAATACAAATATGTTACAACAAAATAAGTTTCTTGAATGCAGTTTTTTCACAATATCATACAAGCATGGACTCCAAATCTCGTCCTTATTTAAGTATGCGACAGCGGAAGCTCTTAATAATCACCTGAGAATAAACATGCTTAAAACGTCAACAAAAATGTTGGTGAGTTATAGGTTTAACCTATATATATCAAATCATAGTAATAGACCACATGATTTCATATTTCAGTACACATCCCATACATAGAGATAAAAATCATTCATATGGTGAACACCTGGTAACCGACATTAACAAGATGCATATATAAGAATATCCCCATCATTCCGGGACACCCTTCGGATATGATATAAATTTCGAAGTACTAAAGCATCCGGTACTTTGGATGGGGTTTGTTAGGCCCAATAGATCTATCTTTAGGATTCGCGTCAATTAGGGTGTCTGTTCCCTAATTCTTAGATTACCAGACTTAATAAAAAGGGGCATATTCAATTTCGATAATTTAACCATAGAATGTAGTTTCACGTACTTGTGTCTATTTTGTAAATCATTTATAAAACCTGCATGTATTCTCATCCCAAAAATATTATATTTTAAAAGTGGGACTATAACTCACTTTCACAGATTTTTACTTCGTCGGGAAGTAAGACTTGGCCACTGATTAATTCACGAACCTATAACAATATATACATATATATCAAAGTATGTTCAAAATATATTTACAACACTTTTAATATATTTTGATGTTTTAAGTTTATTAAGTCAGCTGTCCTCGTTAGTAACCTACAACTAGTTGTCCACAGTTAGATGTACAGAAATAAATCGATAAATATTATCTTGAATCAATCCACGACCCAGTGTATACGTATCTCAATATTGATCACAACTCAAACTATATATATTTTGGAATCAACCTCAACCCTGTATAGCTAACTCCAACATTCACATATAGAGTGTCTATGGTTGTTCCGAAATATATATAGATGTGTCGACATGATAGGTCGAAACATTGTATACGTGTCTATGGTATCTCAAGATTACATAATATACAATACAAGTTGATTAAGTTATGGTTGGAATAGATTTGTTACCAATTTTCACGTAGCTAAAATGAGAAAAATTATCCAATCTTGTTTTACCCATAACTTTTTCATTTTAAATCCGTTTTGAGTGAATCAAATTGCTATGGTTTCATATTGAACTCTATTTTATGAATCTAAACAGAAAAAGTATAGGTTTATAGTCGGAAAAATAAGTTACAAGTCGTTTTTGTAAAGGTAGTCATTTCAGTCGAAAGAACGACGTCTAGAGGACCATTTTAGAAAACATACTTCCACTTTGAGTTTAACCATAATTTTTGGATATAGTTTCATGTTCATAATAAAAATCATTTTCTCAAAATAACAACTTTTAAATCAAAGTTTATCATAGTTTTTAATTAACTAACCCAAAACAGCCCGCGGTGTTACTACGACGGCGTAAATCCGGTTTTACGGTGTTTTTCGTGTTTCCAGGTTTTAAATCATTAAGTTAGCATATCATATAGATATGGAACATGTGTTTAGTTGATTTTAAAAGTCAATTTAGAAGGATTAACTTTTATTTGCGAACAAGTTTAGAATTAACTAAACTATGTTCTAGTGATTACAAGTTTAAACCTTCGAATAAGATAGCTTTATATGTATGAATCGAATGATGTTATGAACATCATTACTACCTTAAGTTCCTTGGATAAACCTACTAGAAAAGAGAAAAATGGATCTAGCTTCAACGGATCCTTGGATGGCTCGAAGTTCTTGAAGCAGAATCATGACAGGAAAACAAGTTCAAGTAAGATCATCACTTGAAATAAGATTGTTATAGTTATAGAAATTGAACCAAAGTTTGAATATGATTATTACCTTGTATTAGAATTATAACCTACTGTAATAAACAAAGATTTCTTGAGGTTGGATGATCACCTTACAAGATTGGAAGTGAGCTAGCAAACTTGAAAGTATTCTTGATTTTATGTAACTAGAACTTGTAGAATTTATGAAGAACACTTAGAACTTGAAGATAGAACTTGAGAGAGATCAATTAGATGAAGAAAATTGAAGAATGAAAGTGTTTGTAGGTGTTTTTGGTCGTTGGTGTATGGATTAGATATAAAGGATATGTAATTTTGTTTTCATGTAAATAAGTCATGAATTATTACTCATATTTTTGTTATTTTATGAGATATTTCATGCTAGTTGCCAAATGATGGTTCCCACATGTGTTAGGTGACTCACATGGGCTGCTAAGAGCTGATCATTGGAGTGTATATACCAATAGTACATACATCTAAAAGCTGTGTATTGTACGAGTACGAATACGGGTGCATACGAGTAGAATTGTTGATGAAACTGAACGAGGATGTAATTGTAAGCATTTTTGTTAAGTAGAAGTATTTTGATAAGTGTATTGAAGTCTTTCAAAAGTGTATAAATACATATTAAAACACTACATGTATATACATTTTAACTGAGTCGTTAAGTCATCGTTAGTCGTTACATGTAAGTGTTGTTTTGAAACCTTTAGGTTAACGATCTTGTTAAATGTTGTTAACCCAATGTTTATAATATCAAATGAGATTTTAAATTATTATATTATCATGATATTATCATGTATGAATATCTCTTAATATGATATATATACATTAAATGTCTTTACAACGATAATCGTTACATATATGTCTCGTTTAAAAATCATTAAGTTAGTAGTCTTGTTTTTACATATGTATTTCTGATAATGCTAAAAACGAACATATATTTCATAGCATTATTCCTCAAGAAAGACAAGCTTTTAGTTGCAATTGTTCTATTTACAAGTGATATTCGTTTAAATAATAAAAGGTGAAGACAAAAGACAGATTCGACGAATTGAAGACGCAAACGACCAAAAAGCTCAAAAGTACAAAATACAATCAAAGAGGTTCCAATTATTGATAAGAAACGTCTCGAAATTACAAGAGTACAAGATTCAAAACGCAAAGTACAAGATATTAAATTGTACGCAAGGACGTTCGAAAATCCGGAACCGAGACCAGAGTCAACTCTCAACGCTCGACGCAACGGACTAAAAATTACAAGTCAACTATGCACATAAATATAATATAATATTTAAATAATTCTTATAATTATTTAATATATTATATTTATTTATAAAACCGTCGGTAAACAAAGAGCCAAACTTGTGTGAGCTGTATTTACAAACTCCGCGACTCGCGGAGTTTGAAGGCCAAAAGGGCCGCGAGTCGCGGAGGCCCAAATTCTGAAAGTCCCTATAAAGCCAACCGAATTCTGATCATTTTTCACACTCTTAATCTATCTCTCTTTCAATATATACGTAAAAATATATATATAATTTGTAACGACCCGACCAAAACCGTTATTGACGGCGCCGTTAACTTAGGTCCCGTTGCGTGGTCGTAGTCCCTATATGAGACTCGTTTGACCAAAATTATGTCACATTCATTTGAAAGGCACAAGACTTGCAAGTTTAGTTTACAAAACCATTCGACAGCAAGTCTAAGTTTACAAAAGTCATAAAGTATAAATGAAATAACTTGCGACATAATATACGTTGAAAAACACAGTTGCTATAAATAGCGTAAGTATGTAAACAAAAGTTTGAATCCAAAAGTGCTATCCCTAGCGTATGTATGTATGTATGCTTGACCCCAAGCAAGAAATCAGAGTGTATGCATGTATGCTTGACCCCAAGCAAGTATGAATGTACGCGGAAGCATGTATCAAATAGCCATGTATGAACCTGAGAAACATATAGAAAACTGTCAACGAAAAACGTTGGTGAGATCATAAATGTATTTGTAAAAGTATACTTTAAACCACAATAATTTGTATAGCTGATTATCCAAATCGTATTTATTCCGAAGAATGTAGTTTGTATTGCGAGCACCCAATTACCAAAGCTTAACTGAATCTTCCCTCTGAATTTTGAATATAGTGTTAGAACATACACTATGCACGTTGAAATTATATTTCATCCACTAACGGTAGCGAACCGTCTGAATGAGGGTTCGTTAAACCCGTATGGCCACACAACATAATCACTCGCTTACACTTACACCCTGCAAGTGGAACTAATGATAATTGGATTGAGGACTTTTGTTCTAACTCGCCTGTATCTCTGTATTCGTATTTGTGTTCAAAGTATAAAAGTATGAAAAGTATATATACATGTGAAATGTATATAAGTATGTAATGTACATGTTTCTCAGCCCACGATTTAAAAGAATAAAAGTATTTGCAAAGGTGGGACTATGATCTCACCTCGAGTGCACGAGTATAAAAGTACTTCACAAAGTAACGTATGCATGAAAGTTGCTTAGCCTTGACCTAAACAAGTAAGTTATATCAATTAACCGGTTACGACACAAGGTCGGGTGAAATGTGTTCAATTAGTCCTATGGCTCGTTACGACTCGATTAAGTATAGCATGTGAATCACGTTGTCAAGTTTCATACAAGAAACAAGTATAAAAGCATGTTAGAATGATTGTATAAAAGTTTGGTTAAGTTTGGCTAAAAGTCAAACTTGGTCAAAGTCAAAGTCAACGATGTCGGGTCGGGTATCCGACAATTTTTCTAAGTTATATAATCATATATGAGCATGTTGGCCAGGTTTCATGTTAATCGGAGGTCCGTAGCATATCAAACATTTTACGTCAAATGACCAAGCAAAACAGCCAGTTTTAGCACAATGGGACGGCGTCCCAAATGGCTAGACGGCGTCCCACATTGAAGGGTGGGACGGCGTCCTGATACCCTAGACGGCGTCTAGGTTCAAAAGGTGGGACGGCGTCTAGGAGGTTGGGACGGCGTCCCAAGAGGCTTACAGGTCCTGTTTGCAGAAAACACAAGGCACGAGCCAAACTTCAATCAATCCTAGTTTATGATCCGCAAACAATCAAGACATGTATTTTATATCACCGGAAAGCTCTTTCGACAAGGAACACAACTAGATACATTTCTTAAATCAAATTTATCATTTTAGACAACAAAAATCTCGTCGAAAGTTCGTTAAACGTTCCAAAACAAGGTTTCAAGTTCATCAATTGCAATTCAAGTTTCGGGAATCCGATTTATACATACGATATGCCGTTTTGAAGGTAATGAAACATGTAATACAACTAAACACTTATCAATAACATTAATAAGCATTCAACGCATCAAAAGTTCGTTTTAAGAGTTGTCAAACCCTAACCAAACCTCAAAATCAATAATCATGTTAATGTAAGGTTTTCATGTCAATCAACACACCAAAACGAAGCTATTGAAGTAACTAACACTTTGAACACACAAACATTAACATCTAAACACGTTTCATCATCCAAAATCAAAGATTAAGCATACACTTTTCATTTTCAAGCTAGTTACACCAAAACATCAAGATCGAACATACAAATCATATATTCATGTTATACACGAGCCATAGACACTAACTAACAACATTTCAAGTCAAAAACACGAATTTAGAGAAAATTTAGTGTTTTAGAAATGTTACCCAAAATGGATGAAATTGGTACCAAATCGAAGAGGATGATGAGAGGATCACGAATATGTAATTTGTTTTGAAGTTTGCTTCCCGATCCGAATTTAGATGATGAATTATGTTTGTGTTCTTGAGAGAAAAAAAGAAAGAAAGAGAGAGAGAGAGAGGGATTGAATGGTGGAAAAATGGGTTGACTAGTTGACCTAGTCAACTAGTTTGCCCATTTGGCAACTCCGGTCCCTCGAGTTTCAAAGCGGGTGCGGGATTTAACCGATCGAATATTTTTAAAACGCAAGTTAACGAGAGATGTTATAATTAAATGACGGAATTTTTATGAACGTTAGTCAACGGAAACTATGAATTTAAATAACGAAAGGTATTATTTAAAAGAAAAAGACGGTGTTAAAAATAAATTTAACGGAAAAACGCGGGATGTTACATTATCCACAACTCAAAAGAAATTTCGTCCCGAAATTTAGTTGGAAGTAGTAGTTGTTGAATCTTCCTCGAGATTTTGTGTTGCCAATTCTACGAATGAGGGAGAAGTACGTTCTAGGGTATTTCAACGAATTTTGACGGTCGGGATCATATGTTGTTTTAAGGTTTGGCTTCACGATTTATGGTTTCAACCGGTCCTCCTAGGAAGTGAGGGTTATAGTCGATAGTGAGTTCATCAAAGGAGATAACAAGTTCTCGTTTCGCAAAACACGTCTTTGAGTTGATACATCGAATGTAGGATAAACGGAGACTCAAAATGAGTCGGAAAAGTCTAAACGGCTAGCGACGGGTCCAAAACACCCCAAGAATTTAAAGGATCAAAATATCGCGGATTTAGCTTCCTACGTTTCCCGAAACGGATTGCACCTTTCCAAGGTGCGACTCTTAACGTGACACAGTTTCCCACGTGGAATTTGAAATGTTTACGTCTAACATCGGCGTAACTCTTGGTGATTACGAGTCGCGTAGGGTTTTACCTGAATATGAATAAATTTTCTCGGTTGCTCATGAACAACCTCGGCCCCGGTGAATTGATCATCGTTTACTTGGTTCGACAAAGGAGAATGACGTTTCCAGTCACATGTGGTTTCAAAAGGAGTGACGTTAAAACTCGAATGAAAATCATTGTAGTACGAGGATTCGGTTAAAGGAAAATACTTTTCTCAAGTAAATTTGAAGTTGGTAATACAAATTCGTATTATGGTTTTCAAGACTTAAATCGTATGTTTGTTCGGTCCGTCGGGTTATGGTTGATGTGCGGTACTCATGTCTAAACGTGGTCCCGAGGCTTTTTGTAAGTCTAGAAATGAAACGAGGATCTCGATCCGAAACGAGGTACATTTCCTTAAGGCATATCGAACAAGTTTGCTAGGAATGGAAAACGTTAGCTAGGAAAAGTTTCTCAAGAAAATTCGCGTCGCGGAAGATTCATCGGTTTCCAAAAACGTTCGTCGGGGCAAGTTCTTATCGGGTTTTGAAAAGCGTTTATTAGGACTATTCACCCTCGGGGTGAACACTAGTATAACGTGGAGAGTCTCTCCCTCCATTGAGAATTTAGAATAAGGACCTCCTGAACCGGAAGTACGAGGGTGATGCAAAAGAAGTTTCCGCCTCAGTGCGAGCATAACGAGTAAATTGTAGTTAGTCAACAAGACTGCGCGAGGACGAGCTAGTATACCCGTGTGACATACGGTTGAAGTCGAATGGAATCGGTAATTCATTCGGAAGCATAAATATAATTTGACAATAATTGAAGGTGTGTCCCCGGTATGGTTGTTATAAATATTCTCGGAGTTTTCGGATGTCCAAACCTGAAAAGATGAAGTCATGTACATGGCACATGGTGGTGTTTAGGTTGATCGAGTCTAACCACCATCACGCGTCACTAGAACTTTGGTATGTCTTACCGTAATATAACCACGTTGATCGAGTGTCGTTATATTACGCTAACTCATACCTCCATTCCCACATCACTCTATAAATTCAAGTTCGTGTCATCGTGAAGACCTAAAATGAACAAAATGTAACGACGTCTCAAACGTGACTCGTATTAAATCGAAAGAATTTCTGCAAATCTAAGGAAGCGTTCCCCGAGGGAAGTGTATAATTGATTGTTCACGTCAATGCGGTTCGAATCAGACAATAAAGTAGTTAGGTATGAAAAGAGTAACGAGTCATGATAGCGAGTAGTACGCAACCGTAGCGATAAATAGTGATGACGATACTCACCTAGAGTAGTGACAGTGACTTTACAATACTCATGGATAGTAAGCTAAGACGGGGTGGATAACAACCAAAAATTTGAGTTCCCGAGCTAGAGTAGCTAACGAAGTCGCGGTCATCCGTACGCGTATGAATCTTGAATTCACGTGTTTTACCAAAAATTGGCGGAATACGAGTTCGTATGATGAAGGTTGGGTACCATTAAAAAAGTTTGCCTAAGAATGATTCAAGTATAATGCACAAGTAGTCAAGTAAGTGCTATCTATAGCAATGTATGTCAGAATGCAAATGCTAACTATCCGGTTGTAGTCTAGACTCACTAATGCGTCCTAACGACTCTGTTAGACACACTAATGCACGTCCTAGTTCCCTACAACCAACGCTCTGATACCACCTGTAACGACCCGACCAAAACCGTTATTGACGGCGCCGTTAACTTAGGTCCCGTTGCGTGGTCGTAGTCCCTATATGAGACTCGTTTGACCAAAATTATGTCGCATTCATTTGAAAGGCACAAGACTTGCAAGTTTAGTTTACAAAACCATTCGACAGCAAGTCTAAGTTTACAAAAGTCATAAAGTATAAATGAAATAACTTGCGACATAATATACGTTGAAAAACACAGTTGCTATAAATAGCGTAAGTATGTAAACAAAAGTTTGAATCCAAAAGTGCTATCCCTAGCGTATGTATGTATGTATGCTTGACCCCAAGCAAGAAATCAGAGTGTATGCATGTATGCTTGACCCCAAGCAAGTATGAATGTACGCGGAAGCATGTATCAAATAGCCATGTATGAACCTGAGAAACATATAGAAAACTGTCAACGAAAAACGTTGGTGAGATCATAAATGTATTTGTAAAAGTATACTTTAAACCACAATAATTTGTATAGCTGATTATCCAAATCGTATTTATTCCGAAGAATGTAGTTTGTATTGCGAGCACCCAATTACCAAAGCTTAACTGAATCTTCCCTCTGAATTTTGAATATAGTGTTAGAACATACACTATGCACGTTGAAATTATATTTCATCCACTAACGGTAGCGAACCGTCTGAATGAGGGTTCGTTAAACCCGTATGGCCACACAACATAAACACTCGCTTACACTTACACCCTGCAAGTGGAACTAATGATAATTGGATTGAGGACTTTTGTTCTAACTCGCCTGTATCTCTGTATTCGTATTTGTGTTCAAAGTATAAAAGTATGAAAAGTATATATACATGTGAAATGTATATAAGTATGTAATGAACATGTTTCTCAGCCCACGATTTAAAAGAATAAAAGTATTTGCAAAGGTGGGACTATGATCTCACCTCGAGTGCACGAGTATAAAAGTACTTCACAAAGTAACGTATGCATGAAAGTTGCTTAGCCTTGACCTAAACAAGTAAGTTATATCAATTAACCGGTTACGACACAAGGTCGGGTGAAATGTGTTCAATTAGTCCTATGGCTCGTTACGACTCGATTAAGTATAGCATGTGAATCACGTTGTCAAGTTTCATACAAGAAACAAGTATAAAAGCATGTTAGAATGATTGTATAAAAGTTTGGTTAAGTTTGGCTAAAAGTCAAACTTGGTCAAAGTCAAAGTCAACGATGTCGGGTCGGGTATCCGACAATTTTTCTAAGTTATATAATCATATATGAGCATGTTGGCCAGGTTTCATGTTAATCGGAGGTCCGTAGCATATCAAACATTTTACGTCAAATGACCAAGCAAAACAGCCAGTTTTAGCACAATGGGACGGCGTCCCAAATGGCTAGACGGCGTCCCACATTGAAGGGTGGGACGGCGTCCTGATACCCTAGACGGCGTCTAGGTTCAAAAGGTGGGACGGCGTCTAGGAGGTTGGGACGGCGTCCCAAGAGGCTTACAGGTCCTGTTTGCAGAAAACACAAGGCACGAGCCAAACTTCAATCAATCCTAGTTTATGATCCGCAAACAATCAAGACATGTATTTTATATCACCGGAAAGCTCTTTCGACAAGGAACACAACTAGATACATTTCTTAAATCAAATTTATCATTTTAGACAACAAAAATCTCGTCGAAAGTTCGTTAAACGTTCCAAAACAAGGTTTCAAGTTCATCAATTGCAATTCAAGTTTCGGGAATCCGATTTATACATACGATATGCCGTTTTGAAGGTAATGAAACATGTAATACAACTAAACACTTATCAATAACATTAATAAGCATTCAACGCATCAAAAGTTCGTTTTAAGAGTTGTCAAACCCTAACCAAACCTCAAAATCAATAATCATGTTAATGTAAGGTTTTCATGTCAATCAACACACCAAAACGAAGCTATTGAAGTAACTAACACTTTGAACACACAAACATTAACATCTAAACACGTTTCATCATCCAAAATCAAAGATTAAGCATACACTTTTCATTTTCAAGCTAGTTACACCAAAACATCAAGATCGAACATACAAATCATATATTCATGTTATACACGAGCCATAGACACTAACTAACAACATTTCAAGTCAAAAACACGAATTTAGAGAAAATTTAGTGTTTTAGAAATGTTACCCAAAATGGATGAAATTGGTACCAAATCGAAGAGGATGATGAGAGGATCACGAATATGTAATTTGTTTTGAAGTTTGCTTCCCGATCCGAATTTAGATGATGAATTATGTTTGTGTTCTTGAGAGAAAAAAAGAAAGAAAGAGAGAGAGAGAGAGAGAGGGATTGAATGGTGGAAAAATGGGTTGACTAGTTGACCTAGTCAACTAGTTTGCCCATTTGGCAACTCCGGTCCCTCGAGTTTCAAAGCGGGTGCGGGATTTAACCGATCGAATATTTTTAAAACGCAAGTTAACGAGAGATGTTATAATTAAATGACGGAATTTTTATGAACGTTAGTCAACGGAAACTACGAATTTAAATAACGAAAGGTATTATTTAAAAGAAAAAGACGGTGTTAAAAATAAATTTAACGGAAAAACGCGGGATGTTACATAATTTATATTTTAATTTTAATTTTAATTTTAAATCCTAATAATAAGGGTATGTTAGCGAATGTTGTAAGGGTGTAAGTCGAAATTCTGTCCGTGTAACGCTACGCTATTTTTAATCATTGTAAGTTATGTTCAACCTTTTTATATTAATGTCTCGTAGCTAAGTTATTATTATGCTTATTTAATCCAAAGTAATCATGATGTTGGGCTAATTACTAAAATTTGGTAATTGGGCTTTGTACCATAATTGGGGTTTGGATAAAAGAACAACACTTGTGGAAATTAGACTATGGGCTATTAATGGGTTTTATATTAACTAAATAATACCTTGTTAATTTAATATACAAACTTATAATTCGACGTATTTATATATAATCACATACGCTTGACTGGGTACGGTGGGCGGGATATCTATAAATACCAATAATTATTCATTTTACCGGACACGGAACTGGATTAATAGTTAATAGACTTGTTGAAACAGGGGTGAATTACATTCAAGGGTAATTGGTGTAATTGTTAATAAAGTAGTAAAACCTTGGTTTACACGCAGTCGATAACCTGGTGTATTCATTAAACAAAGTATTAAAACTTTGTTACAATTCGAATCCCCAATTAGTTGGAATATTTGACTTCGGGAATAAGAATAATTTGACGAAGGCTTTCGCTCTTTATATTTATGACTGATGGAATATTATGGACAAATCCGTATGGACATATTAAATAATCCAGGACAAAGGACAATTAACCCATGGGCATAAAACTAAAATCAACACGTCAAACATCATGATTACGGAAGTTTAAATAAGCATAATTCTTTTATTTCATATTTAATTTCCTTTATTTTATATTTAATTGCACTTCTAATTATCGCATTTTTTATTGTTATTGTATTTAATTGCACTTTTAATTATCGTACTTTTTAATTATCGCAAGTTTATTTTATCGCACTTTTATTATTCGCAATTTCATTATTGTTATTTACTTTACGCTTTAATTTAAGTCTTGTATTTATATTTATTATTTTACATTTGGTTTTAACTGCGACTAAAGTGTTAAAATCGACAAACCAGTCATTAAACGGTAAAAAAAAACCCCCTTTATAATAATAATATTACTTATATATATATTTGTATTTTTATAAAATTAAACTAATATAGCGTTAAGCTTTGTTTAAAAAGATTCCCTGTGGAACGAACCGGGCTTACTAAAAACTACACTACTGTACGATTAGGTACACTGCCTATAAGTGTTGTAGCAAGGTTTAAGTATATCCATTCTCTAAATAAATAAATATCTTGTGTAAAATTGCATCGTATTTAATAGTATTTCCTGTAAAAATATAAGCTATTTTATATACTACTCTGCTAAAACATCAAGTATTTTTGGCGCCTCTGCCGGGGAATCGCTTAAAAGCCGAAAGCGCAACGCTAATATATAAAATAAAATAAAAAGATTTTTAGTTTACTTTTATTAAAATTCATTTTTATAAAAATACGTTTTTAAATATTCAAAAATATTAAAAGAAAAACAAAAATATAAGTATTTTTAAGAGTTTGATAAATATTTAAGTTTTATAAAGTTTCTTTAGTTTGTAAAAATATAAGTTTTATTTAATTTATTTTATAAATATATTTTATAAATATAAAACCGAAAAAAAAAAATTTATAAATCTATTTTTAAGATATTTTTAAAATTATAAATTAGTTCTATTTTTATTTAAGTTTTTAAAATATAAGTTTTTTTTATTATATAAATATTATGATATAAACAGAAAATATAAAAACAGAAAATATAAAATAAAAAAAAAACGCGTCAGTTTTAAACTGTTCCAGGGTTGAATTTTGAAACCCCGCGACTCGCGGGGTTTACTGCTTGAAATACCGCAAGTTGCAGAGATACTCTGACACGCGACAGAACCCTAATTCTGCATTTATTACGAGTAATTATTAATTATTATAATTATTAACCCTAATTATTGTTATTATTATTATTATTAGTTTTATTTTAAAGTTTTACTTTTTATTTAATTTATATTTTAGTTAAATTAGTTTAATTAAATTGTAAAATTAATAGTTTTATAAAATAAATAATATAAAAATTGTACTTTTTATAAAAATTGTACTTTTTATAACTTTTTGTATATTTTTATATTTTGTCCCTTTTTAATTGTTTTAGCGTAATATTTGTATTTTTCGCTCATATTTAGTTTTAAACTTAGTTTTTGCCATAGTTATTTTTATTTCTAGATTTTTAGCCTTTGCCGTAGAATTCCTTAAGTGCTTTTTCTTTAGACTAAGATTTAGGTACTTTAGAATTTTGAGACGCCTTTTTAAGTTTTAGTTTCTTTTTAAGTTATTTCCATTTGGGATATAGTTTTTCCTGTAAGCTTTAATATTTTTAGACACCTTTTACCTATGTATCAATTATCATTCCAATTAGTAATCTCAATTTGCGATTATAATTTTAAGTTAGTTGTAGTAATAAGGTTAGGTTAGTCAAGTGTTTTTAAGTTTTATAAGTTTCTTTTATTTTTCCGTCACCTTTTATTTTTTAACCAATTTTCTTTTTCGACCTTTTTCGACGAACTCTTTTTCTTTCTTATTTCTCGCTATTCTAGTTTTAGGACATAGATTTTTATTCTACTTCTTATCTAAATTTCTTAAAATTACGAAAATTTATTTTGAGTGGTTAAATTGATAGACATTAAAATTTTTTGGTTCGTAGTAATAGTTGGATTTGTACGTGGACCGGGTTATTGGAGCCAAACAGTTCTCAATTATATTGAGACCAAACGAATCCTGCCCCTCTGCTGCATCTTTTGGCTATTCGAAACGTGGGCAAAATCAGAAAAGTCTATTGATTGGATAACTTATTATAATTTGTCTTTCCTTTTTAAAACTAATAGGATATTCAGTGAATGCACCGAGCAAGACGTTCACCACCTTTTGTACGTTCACCACCTGTAACTAGATCAAGACATTTAGCAAATATTACTGCCGTTGATTTTTCTTTAGAATCGTCATCCAGTCGACCAAGTACTCCAGTTCAAATTTCCGATAATCCATTTTTTGAACCCGACCTCACAATTGAGAATCCGAAGAATATTCAGGAACGATTCATAGATCCTGAACCACTAAACTTTCCTCCGGAACCACCAATCATTCAAACAGAGATTGTTGAGGAACGAACCATTAAATCAGAATCCTCTAGTGATTCCGATTCAACAAATTCAATTATGGAGAATCTGGAACCTTTAAGTATGGAAGACCGAATGAGAGCTAAACGCACTGGCCAAGGTCACGCAATTACTCATCCAGACATTAATGCGCCAGATTATGAAATCAAAGGACAAATTCTACACATGGTGACTAATCAATGCCAATTTAGTGGTGCGCCGAAGGAAGATCCAAATGAACATCTACGTACCTTTAATAGGATCTGCACACTATTTAAAATAAGAGAAGTGGAGGATGAACAGATATATCTCATGTTATTTCCCTGGACTTTAAAGGGAGAAGCCAAAGATTGGTTGGAATCGTTACCTGAAGGGGCGATTGATACATGGGATGTTTTAGTTGAAAAATTTCTTAAACAATTCTTTCCGGCATCTAAAGCCGTAAGACTTCAAGCAGAAATTGTTACGTTCACACAGAAACCAAATGAAACTCTATATGAGGCGTGGACAAGATATGGAAAGTTATTAAGAGGATGTCCGCAACATGGTTTAGACACCTGTCAAATAGTACAAATATTCTACTAAGGATGCGACATCACTATAAGGAAAGACATAGATATAGCAGCTGGTGGTTCTATTATGAAGAAAACCAAAACTGATGCTTACAAAATTATTGATAACACTGCTTCCCACTCACATGAGTGGCACCAAGAAAAAGATATCGTTAGATCATCTAAAGCAGCTAGAGCCGATTCTAGCCATGACTTAGATTCTATTTCCGCAAAGATAGATGCTGTGGAGAGACGAATGGAAAAGATGACTAAAGATATTCACTCAATACGAATTAGTTGTGAGCAGTGTGGAGGACCACATTTGACAAAAGATTGTCTCAGTATTGAATTAACAATGGAACAAAGAGAGAATATTTCATATATAAACCAAAGGCCTGGAAATAATTATCAGAATAATTATCAACCGCCAAGACCAATTTACAATCAAAACCAGAACTATAACCGAAATATTCCATACAACAACCAACAAGGTCCTACCAATCAACAAGTATCCAATAATACTTACAATCAGCAAAGACCTGATTTTCAAAACAAACCACCACAACAAACCGATGATAAAAAGCCGAATTTAGAAGATATGATGACGAAGCTAGTTGAAACTCAAACGCAGTTTTCACATCTCAGAAACAAACCAATGAACAAAATGCTCAAGCATTTAGAAATCAACAAGCTTATATTCAAAATCTGGAACAAGAAGTAAGTAACCTAGCAAGGTTAATAGGTGAAAGAAAACCGGGAAGTCTACCTAGTGATACAAATGCTAACCCCCGGAATGAAACAGCTAAAGCCATTACCACAAGAAGTGGTACAACACTTAAACCACCTAAAATACCTGTAACTTCTGATGAAGCTATTCCTACTCCACAAGAACCACAACCTGATCAAGATAAGGAAAAAGAACCGGTAGTTGAAAAGGTTAATGAAGATAACACAGTTAAGGATAAACCTTATGTTAAACCATACCAACCACCACTTCCTTACCCGAGTAAAATGAAGAAAGAGAAAATTGAAGCCGAGCAATCCAAATTCTTGGATATGTTTAAACAGATAAATGTAAATCTTCCTTTCATTGATGTGATTTCAGGAATGCCTAGATATGCTAAATTCTTGAAAGATCTAATTTCAAATAGAAAGAAAATGGAAGAACTCTCGACTGTTACCATGAATGCTAATTGTTCAGCAGTGCTGTTGAATAAGATACCAGAAAAACTATCTGATCGAGGAAGTTTCACAATTCCGTGTTTTCTGGGTAGTCTTAGTTCAATAGAAGCATTGGCAGACTTAGGTGCTAGTATAAATCTAATGCCGTATTCACTATACGCTAAACTAGACCTTAGAGAATTGAAACCAACCAGAATAAGCATACAACTAGCCGATAGATCAATAAAATATCCTAGAGGGATAATGGAGAACATGCTAGTTAAAGTTGGTACTTTAGTATTTCCAGTAGATTTTGTTGTTTTGGACATGGAAGAAGATTCTCAAGTTCCTCTCATATTAGGAAGACCATTCTTAAACACGGCTAAAGCAATGATAGACGTGTTCGGTAAGAAACTGACCCTAAGTATAGAGGATGAGAGTGTTACCTTTTCAGTTGATAGAGCAATGCAACAACCACAATCTGCAGATGATACATGTTATTATATTCAAACTATAGATGCACATGCAGAATTATTAGAAGAATTTCCAGAATTACAAGGAACAGGAGAATGTTCTTTAGGAGAAGGTAATGAACCAATTGATGAAGCTGAAATGTTAGCTACACTTATAGCTAATGGATATGAACCAACAACAGAAGAAATTCAAATGCTAAAAGAAGAAGACAGATATCGATACAAATCATCGATAGAAGAACCTCCGAAATTAGAGTTAAAGCCACTTCCAAACCATTTGGAATACGCTTATTTACATGGTGAATCTGAATTACCTGTAATAATATCGTCTTCTCTTACTGAAAATGAGAAATCACAACTCATTTCTGTGTTAAAAGCTCATAAACCAGCCATTGCATGGAAGATTCATGATATTAAAGGAATAAGTCCTTCGTATTGCACACATAAAATCCTTATGGAAGAAGGTCATAAAACGTATGTGCAACACCAACGAAGACTAAATCCTAATATGCAAGATGTAGTTAAGAAAGAGATTATCAAACTGCTAGATGCAGGTTTAATTTATCCAATTTCTGATAGTCCATGGGTAAGCCCAGTTCAATGCGTGCCTAAGAAGGGTGGCATGACTGTCATTACAAATGAGAAAAATGAGCTTATTCCAACTAGGACTGTAACAAGATGGCGTGTATGTATTGATTATAGAAAATTAAATGACGCCACCATAAAAGATCACTTTCCCTTACCTTTCATAGATCAAATGTTGGAAAGATTAGCCGGAAATAGTTACTATTGTTTTCTAGATGGATTTTCCGGATATTTTCAAATTCCAATAGCACCCGAGGACCAAGAGAAAACCACATTCACGTGCCCTTATGGTACTTTTGCTTACAAACGCATGCCATTTGGACTTTGCAACGCCCCTGCAACCTTTCAAAGGTGTATGATGGCGATTTTTCACGACATGATAGAAGAATGCATGGAAGTTTTCATGGATGACTTTTCAGTCTTCGGTGATACATTTGAATCATGTTTAGTTAATCTGGAACGAATGCTTATTAGATGCGAACAATCAAATCTAGTTCTTAATTGGGAGAAATGCCATTTCATGGTTAAAGAAGGCATCGTTCTTGGTCATAAAATTTCAAAAGAAGGAATTGAAGTAGATAGAGCTAAAGTAGATGTAATTGCTAAACTTCCACATCCCACCAATGTTAGAGGAGTTAGGAGTTTTCTAGGGCATGCCGGTTTTTACCGACGTTTCATAAAAGATTTTTCTAAAATTGCCACTCCTATGAATAAACTCCTAGAAAAGGATGCTCCATTCATCTTTTCAGATGAGTGTATCAAATCTTTTAATATTCTTAAAGAAAAACTCACTAATGCACCGATCATGATAACACCAAATTGGAATCTACCATTTGAACTAATGTGCGATGCAAGTGATTTTGCAATGGGAGCCGTTTTAGGACAAAGGATTGAAAAACGATTTCAACCTATATATTATGCTAGTAAGACGTTACAAGGAGCACAAACGAACTATACAACTACTGAAAAAGAACTCCTTGCTATTGTCTTTGCTTTTGAAAAATTTCGATCATATCTCGTTCTAGCAAAAATGGTGGTCTATACCGACCATTCTGCTCTCAGATACCTATTTTCGAAACAAGATGCTAAACCAAGATTAATCCGTTAGATCTTACTCTTACAAGAGTTTGATATTGAAATCCGAGATAAAAGAGGAGCAGAAAATCTCGCCGCTGATCATCTTTCTCGTCTTGAAAATCCCGAATTAGAAGTTCTAAATGAATCGGCCATACAAGACAACTTTCCTGATGAATATCTATTGAAGATAGATTATAATGAAATCCCATGGTTTGCAGACTATGCAAACTACTTAGTTTGTGGATTCCTTGAAAAAGGATTATCGTACCAAAAACGAAAGAAATTCTTCAGTGATATAAAACACTATTTTTGGGAAGATCCACACCTGTTTAAAAGTTGTCCCGATGGAATAATACGCCGATGTGTATTTGGAGATGAAGCTAGTAAAATATTAAACCATTGTCACACAGGACCAACAGGAGGGCATTATGGGCCTCAACTAACAGCAAGAAAAGTTTATGATGCTGGATTCTATTGGCCTACAATTTACAAAGACGCACACCTTCTTTGCAAATCCTGTGATGCTTGTCAAAGGGCCGGAAAAATAAGTCAACGTGATGAAATGCCACAAAATGTCATCCAAATATGTGAAGTATTTGACATTTGGGGTATTGACTTTATGGGTCCATTTCCAAAATCTCATAATAATCTATATATACTCGTAGCCATTGATTATGTATCTAAATGGGCGGAAGCACAAGCTCTCCCAACTAACGATGCACGAGTTGTAGTAAACTTTTTAAAACGTCTTTTTGCAAGGTTTGGAACACCGAAAGCTTTAATAAGTGATCGGGGTACTCATTTCTGTAATAATCAGCTTGAGAAAGTTCTTAAAAGATATGGAGTAACTCATAAAATCTCCACCGCATATCATCCACAAACAAGTGGACAAGTTGAAAATACCAACCGAGCTTTAAAACGTATTCTAGAGAAAACCGTAGGATCAAATCCGAAGGAATGGTCCATTAAATTGGAGGATGCACTCTGGGCTTTTAGAACAGCCTACAAAACTCCAATTGGAACCACACCTTTTAGACTTGTTTATGGAAAACATGTCATCTTCCAGTAGAAATTGAACACAAAGCATTTTGGGCTTTGAAGACATGTAATCTTGATTTACATAAAGCCGAACGTCTACGATTAAGTCAACTAAACGAATTAGAAGAATTAAGACATGAAGCATACGATAATTCGTTAATCTATAAGGAAAGAACGAAGAAATGGCATGATAAAAGAATCAGAAGTTCAAAAGAATTTAAGGAAGGAGACAAAGTTCTTCTTTTCAATTCACGATTCAAGCTATTTCCTGGAAAATTGAAATCAAGATGGTCTGGACCATTCATAGTCAAAAGAGTTTTCCCATACAGAACGATAGAATTAATAAATTCAAATGGGATTGAATTTAAAGTTAATGGTCACAGAGTTAAACATTACATACATGGTCCGATGGAAGTTGACAATGAAGTTAATCATAATTTCACCACCCAAGAAAACCTTCAAAATGAAAACATAAATATGTTATCAACAACATATGAAAAATCAAAACTGGAATATAGGGAGGATTCAAATTTGAGTGATGAAGAAGAATTCCTATACAAACCTCCCATTCCAAGAAACGAAGAAAAATGTGAACAAGAAATTCAAATAGAAATGAAAGAACCAAGGAAAGAACACCCGAAAAAGGTTTACAAACCAACTCGACTTACTAAAGCAGGAGACCCGGGTGAATTTATCATTTCTTGCTTACTTAATGATGGTGCTGTATATAATGGACTCGCAGATTTAGGAGCAAGTGCAAATATTATGCCTCTTTCCTTATACAAAAGATTAGGCATGGGTAAATTAAAACCAACCAAAATAGGTATTCAATCATTTGACCAAACCATTAAACACCCGGTTGGAATAGCAAATAATTTACTTGTTAACGTGGGAAGTTTGACCTTTGTTGCAAACTTCATAGTGATTAATATGGAGGAAAACCTTGATATTCCTCTAATTCTAGGTCGCCCATTTTTAGCAACCACCGAGGCATTCATTGATATAAGAGAAGATAGAATAACACTTAGGGATGGTGATACATCGATCACCTTTGTGAACCGAAAGTTTAGATCTCCACAAAACAAAACTGTTAGACCAATAAAAATGCATAAGTGTGGGGAAGATGAAGAAACACTTAATGATGATCCAATCACAAAGAATGCCGTTGATGATACGAAATTAGATGAACCCATTTTTAACAGTTCAATGAAGAAACTTTATAAACGGATTCACGATGCTAAGATTAAAGGAAACTTTAAGTTATGTAACCGATTAATATCCAATTTATCGTCAAAAGAAAAGGCAATGTTAGTTGAATTTGTGAAAGTTACGGAGGAAATTAACAAATGGATTGAAGTAAAAGTCAAAGATATACAAGTTGTTGATGATTCAATTGAAAATAATATTAATCACAATTTCGACACCACAGCTGACTAAGTGTGGGAAGAATCAAGGGGTTTATGTATTTCTGTTAGAGTTAGATTGTCTATTTTCGTGTAGTTCTCGAAAATGGAACCCGAATGGTCTTTCCCTAGCAGACCCTAAAGAACTAGTCTTCTCCCCCCATTCTGAATTTTTATTTTTTTTAGGTTTTTACAAAATGAAGACTGCCTGTGAACTAAACCATGGTCTAATGCTACACGCTTTGATCACTAAACGTAATAATGACACACTTCCGAGTGAAATAGTATCAGTAATCAGAGAAAGAATGGACGGATTAGAAAAGAATCCAGATGCGAAGATAATAAGTTACAATTTGGTAAAGGAAAATCAAAATCCGCAGCGAAAAGAAGAGCACGACACCTAGAAAGATGTCACAAATGCGGAAAATGGTCACATGGAGGTAAATGTTCAAATAATCAAACCTATTCAAACACCGAATTTGTTACTTTATGCAGAGACGGACCGTTCATATGTTTAGAAGAAAAGACACTAAATGCTCGAGGTTACGCCTATGTAGCTATGGAAAACCAATTAAACCGACTATCTTATGAATGGGATAGATCATATAACTAAGAATACTATCTCACAGGTAAGTCTGTACAGTCTCAATTTTTATTTTTTTTATTTTTATTTTTAACCTTTTGATAATAAACGCTAATTTGTTCGCTATAAATTATTAAATTGGTATTGAATAAAATTAGGTTTGGCGACCGAAATTATTGATATCATACAAAAATTTATTACATCACTGCGAAATTTAACGTTTATTCTTAAGGTATAAATATCTTTAATCAATCAACCCAAAATATTTCAAAAATTCGTCATGAGTTAAATTAGGTTTTGGAACCGAAATTACTTTACCGAAAAGAGGGGCGCATATTTTTGATAATATTTGATTGATTAAAGTGGGATAAAAAGCCAAAAAGATTTTTAATTTTATTTTTACCATGTTTTTAAAATTAATATTTAAATCTTAAATTAATATTGTAAACTTTGTAAAAACAATATTTTTAAAATTGTAAATATTTGAAAAAATTAATATAAGTTTGGTGTGAATTTTTAATGTTATGCATTTTAAATTGTAAGTTTGGTATGAATTTATAATATGAATTTTTAAATTAAGTTTGGTGAGAATTTTTAATTTTTAAAATATGAATTTTTAATTTTATGCATTTTAAATTGTAAGTTTGGTGTGAATTTTTAATATTAATTTTGAATTTTATATTTAAATTGTGTGAATTTAAAAACAAAAATTTACTTTATCTCATTAAGTTAAAAATATGATTTTTAAAATTCGTCGTAAGTTGAAGACTAGGTTTTTGAACCGAAATTGCTTTACCCGAGGGAGGGACGAGAACTTTTATTATCATTATTTTTAATCTTATTGAATTAAAGTATGCCAAAAACATTAAAAAAAAACCCAAAAATCTTAGCTTTTAAAACAATCGCTACAAAAAGACAAATTTTAAAATTTTGTCGAAGGACGGACTAGGACATCGATCCGAAACGACCTCGTCCTAAATAACAAGGGAAACAAAATTTTAAAATTAATTACTTAATTGTTTTAATTAGTATAAGTTATAAAAAAAAAATACCAAACTCCGCGACTCGCGGAGTTTGAAGGCCCAAACACCGCGACTCGCGGAGGGACCAAAACCCAGAAAAAAAAATAAAACGTAAAAAAACATATCAGTTCACTCCCCACACCACAAAACTGCGAACACAAACCCGAAAAAACCCAAAAAAACACCCCTAAAATCACAATTTTTAACCGTTAATCATCAAATCTTTTACTAAAATCATATTGAGAAGGATGCTATCAAGGAATTACTCAAGAAAAACGGTAAATTTCTACACCTAAACACCATTTAATCCGAAAATTAGTGTTCTTGAGCAATTTACTACCCCAATTTGATTTTGATGCTTTTTAGTGTAATTAGGCTTAAATTGTTTATGTATTATTCTTGTATAACCTAGATTGATGCTGTTTAACATGATTAGAAGCCTTAAACTTCAAATTTTGAGTAATCTAGGGTTTGTGTTCTTGAGCAAATTTGGGGCTTTTTGATATAAACAGGTTATGACCAATTTTTGTCATGAATTGTTGCTAAATTAAGTAGTGTAACATGTTTAGGTAGTTAAATGATCCAAACTTTGAGCCTAAACATGATTTTGAGAATTAAAGTGGACTTTTTCAAGTCTAAAATTCATGAACTTGATTTTTGAAAGATAATGCCATTTGAAACTTTTTTAATTGCTAGTAATGATTATTTTGACATGTAATTTGAGTTGAATGCTTATGAACTTGGCGAACATTTTCGTATATGCTTATTTGAAAAAGTGTAGATTTGATAAAAATGTGAAAATAAGCTTAAGTTTGATATAAATTGATCATGTCATTGTAATTATTTTGATTGATGATTTTGCTGACACTAATGCATATTTGGATGCACAAAAATTGTGTTTGATGTGTTTTGCAGACTGAAAGGGGTGAATCTTCATCCCAAGCTCGCAATGCTCCTGCTGAGAATGCGGAACAACAGGAGGTGGATAACTACTACAAGCAAGATATACCTCATCCAGTCATGACCTTTTCTGATATGCACTTGGAAGATTTGCACCCGAACCTAAGATTTGACAGACTTTGGATAGATTATCCAAAATACCAAAGGGGTTTGCATACTCTTCATTCTAAGGTTGTTGAGGTACCTAGGGTCATAGAATGAGGACCATTAGAAGCTGTAGAATTGGCCGGGCCAATTAGGGAATTACTTGCACAGAGGTATGGTAATTCTACTTTTAATGACTGGGTACGTTTATTCACCATGCGTAGACCTGTATATAAAGTATGGTGTGAAGAATTGTTGTGTAGTATAGAATTAAATGATCGGGTAGCTAGTTTAACCGATCGATCTTTTATTAGATTTTTGTTAGGAGGTTCGATGCGCCACATGTCTTTACTAGACATGGCTCAGGCTTTACGTATATATACGCCTGAGGAGTTAGCATCTGCCGATTGTAGAGGGTTGATACTAAATGGTAGAAAGATAGATGAAAATTTTGATACACACGGTGTATGGAGTCAAATGACAAGCCATCACCGATTCAAAGGGGGAAATTACTCTTATTTGGATATAGATAGAGCTGAATTAAGAGTAATTCATAGGTTTTTAGCTAATTCGATTACACAAAGAGGTAAGAACAAGGAAAAGGTAAATGAACAGGATTTGTTTTACCATATGTGTATTCGAGACCCACAAAGCGCTGTAAGTATACCTTATTGCGTGGGTTATTATTTATCAGCTATGGTTCGGGGGATGAGATCGCATAGCATAATAGGAGGTGGTATTTTTATTACTTTGATTGCTGAATATCTCGGTGTGGATATAAGTCGGGGGGGATTATTAGTCGAAGAACCAGAACCCCGCGATACTATAGGTTTAAATGTATACCATGGTGCGAAAGTTTTGAAGAGGCGAAATAACGCCGCAGTCCAATACCATGATAGACATCCATAGGTTGAGAGAAACCAACAGCAAGGTAATGTAGGAGGGGGAAATGAAATGCCAGAAATGCAAAGGTTTATAGCTTCACAGGAATACGAAAATGCTAGACAGAGAGCATTTGAAGATTGGCAAGTTCATCAAAACCAAATCATAGCTCATTGCCAACATATAGGTAGAAACTATATTCCTACACCAAAACCCATATTCCCTCCCTGGTCTATAGAGATGCAACCACCGTATCCTACGTATAACCCTGCCGAAGCATTCTATAGCACCTATGGTTATGCTTGGAACCCCTATTGGTATCAGTATCATCCCTAGTCTACTTAGTTTTATTTATTTTATAATTTGTAATGTTGATATTTTAATACTTATGTTAATATTGTAATAGTTTTTATAATTTTCTAACTTTTATTCTTAGATTTTAATAATTTTGAATGTGGGGTAATATACCAAACTTCAAAAAAATGTATATATGTTTGCAGTTTATCTTATGTACACAACAGGGTAAAACAACGCATTTTCAAAGACTGGCATTAAGTTCAGCAAAAGCAACTAATTTTGACGACAAGATGCAAAATATATGTGAAATAACAACAAGACGGAATGAACAAATGATGTGCACCATTTATCATTCAGCAAACAAACGCCAATATATTTGGAAACTTTGGTAAAATTTAATCATTTTCACACAAATCACCCTCAATAATTTAAATTGTTACTGATTTCTTGCAAATGAGGGCATTGCAAGATCTTAAGTGTGGGAAGGGGTTAAATTCTTTCGGATTTTAAAATTTTTATCTTAAACACTGGGTTACCATTAAAAATACTAGTAAAGCAGTAGTTGTATTAGAATCTAGTGCTCTCTGATAATAAAGAACAGCCCTAGTCTTATATACTGACTACCCAATTCTAGTAAAATTTTTCAAAATTTTCAATTAAATGAACTCAAAATCATGTTTATACATATTTATGAACGATAAAACTAGGTTTTAACACCGAAATTATTGTAACCTCGGAAAGGACATAAATTGAGAAACAAACCAAAATGTTAAAATTCATTTAAAATGGAATAGAGGACAATAAAAAGGAAAATAAAAGCCAAGTGTGGGAAAATTCTCCAAGTTATTCAAAACATATATCACATATTTTTGTACAAATAACTGAAAATACTTTTGCTTTGAACTAAACTAAAAAGTTTTACCTGATTTACTGTAAGAAAGATGGATCTACATGATGAATCAATTCCATCATTAAAAGGAAGTAAAGTCTTCCGAAAAAGAAACGCGCTTCTTGATTTAGGTCAAGAAGTTGTCGTCCAGACCAGCTGTAGGTTGACGAAAAATCTAGAAAAATCATCACTAAAATCAGCAGGAAATCCACGGACCTCAGCATTAAACAGGGTCGCCAAGTGGTCAGATTTATCCTAACCATGAGAAGGATTTATCTCGTAAAATGGGGGGGGGGGGCACCATGCAAATTAGTTGGATAAGACTAATGAATCAGATCCCCAGAAAGGATAATCTCCTTAAAGATTAAAAATCAGCTTTTAAGCCTGATATTACTCGATCCTTGAGATTGACCTTAAAGATTGAGAATTACAAACTCATAGAATTCGATGATATCTAAACTCGAGCTTGAACGAGAAAATATTTTGATAAAAATTACAAACCGATTTGTTTTCTGAAAACCCTATTTTCAATGCGTTCATTACCATTGAACGTAAAATCCTAGGAATTCACCTGGAATTCATTAGGTCACCTGAACCAAATCGGGTGTCAACCGTAAGAACGGTGGTTGCATAGTGGTCAAAGACAGGACCTTGTGCCAGACCGAAAAATCATAAGGGTGAGCTTTACTATTGCTCCCACCAAGGATAGTAATTGCGTCCGACACGTTATAGACCATAATCAAATGCATGTCATTAGACATTGCCTTAACAGTTGCTTGTTCAACGCTTTCCTTTACAACCGGACGGTAGTTTACCGAAAGGTAATATACGGGACAAGTAAACTGGACGTGTTGCTTTCCAAATACAAGGTTAGCAAGTGGGTGACACAAAACCATAAGTTTTGAGCTAAAATTTTCAAATCTGAAACCCACCAAACCCACAAAAATATTTTGCAAACACCGGTAAAGGGTTATTCCGGAAAACTTATCTAGGGTAAAAACTAGATTTAATTTTCAAAAGATCAAATGTTTTCATAAAGATTCAATTTCCTTAATGGATCTAAATTTTTATAGTCATGTGGGACTGTAAACCATATCGTTACTACCATTGTTTATACCACCGTATAGAAATCACTGATGTACAAAGTGTGAAGAATAAAGAAGTGATTCTAGTATTTCAAGACGATATTGCTTGAGGACAAGCAATGCTCAAGTGTGGGAATATTTTATAATGCTAAAAACGAACATATATTTCATAGCATTATTCCTCAAGAAAGACAAGCTTTTAGTTGCAATTGTTCTATTTACAAGTGATATTCGTTTAAATAATAAAAGGTGAAGACAAAAGATAGATTCGACGAATTGAAGACGCAAACGACCAAAAAGCTCAAAAGTACAAAATACAATCAAAGAGGTTCCAATTATTGATAAGAAACGTCTCGAAATTACAAGAGTACAAGATTCAAAACGCAAAGTACAAGATATTAAATTGTACGCAAGGACGTTCGAAAATCCGGAACCGAGACCAGAGTCAACTCTCAACGCTCGACGCAACGGACTAAAAATTACAAGTCAACTATGCACATAAATATAATATAATATTTAAATAATTCTTATAATTATTTAATATATTATATTTATTTATAAAACCGTCGGTAAACAAAGAGCCAAACTTGTGTGAGCTGTATTTACAAACTCCGCGACTCGCGGAGTTTGAAGGCCAAAAGGGCCGCGAGTCGCGGAGGCCCAAATTCTGAAAGTCCCTATAAAGCCAACCGAATTCTGATCATTTTTCACACTCTTAATCTATCTCTCTTTCAATATATACGTAAATATATATATATAATTTATATTTTAATTTTAATTTTAATTTTAAATCCTAATAATAAGGGTATGTTAGCGAATGTTGTAAGGGTGTAAGTCGAAATTCTGTCCGTGTAACGCTACGCTATTTTTAATCATTGTAAGTTATGTTCAACCTTTTTATATTAATGTCTCTTAGCTAAGTTATTATTATGCTTATTTAATCCAAAGTAATCATGATGTTGGGCTAATTACTAAAATTGGGTAATTGGGCT
This sequence comes from Rutidosis leptorrhynchoides, assembly GCF_046630445.1. Taxonomy (NCBI): domain Eukaryota; kingdom Viridiplantae; phylum Streptophyta; class Magnoliopsida; order Asterales; family Asteraceae; genus Rutidosis; species Rutidosis leptorrhynchoides. Next base: position 256,817,898 of record NC_092334.1, read on the forward strand.
TTGTACCATAATTGGGGTTTGGATAAAAGAACAACACTTGTGGAAATTAGACTATGGGCTATTAATGGGTTTTATATTAACTAAATAATACCTTGTTAATTTAATATACAAACTTATAATTCGACGTATTTATATATAACCACATACGCTTGACTGGGTACGGTGGGCGGGACATCTATAAATACCAATAATTATTCATTTTACCGGACACGGAACTGGATTAATAGTTAATAGACTTGTTGAAACAGGGGTGAATTACATTCAAGGGTAATTGGTGTAATTGTTAACAAAGTAGTAAAACCTTGGTTTACACGCAGTCGATAACCTGGTGTATTCATTAAACAAAGTATTAAAACCTTGTTACAATTCGAATCCCCAATTAGTTGGAATATTTGACTTCGGGAATAAGAATAATTTGACGAAGGCTTTCGCTCTTTATATTTATGACTGATGGACTATTATGGACAAATCTGTATGGACATATTAAATAATCCAGGACAAAGGACAATTAACCCATGGGCATAAAACTAAAATCAACACGTCAAACATCATGATTACGGAAGTTTAAATAAGCATAATTCTTTTATTTCATATTTAATTTCCTTTATTTTATATTTAATTGCACTTCTAATTATCGCATTTTTTATTGTTATTGTATTTAATTGCACTTTTAATTATCGTACTTTTTAATTATCGCAAGTTTATTTTATCGCACTTTTATTATTCGCAATTTCATTATTGTTATTTACTTTACGCTTTAATTTAAGTCTTGTATTTATATTTATTATTTTACATTTGGTTTTAACTGCGACTAAAGTTTTAAAATCGACAAACCAGTCATTAAACGGTAAAAAAAAACCCCCCTTTATAATAATAATATTACTTATATATATATTTGTATTTTTATAAAATTAAACTAATATAGCGTTAAGCTTTGTTTAAAAAGATTCCCTGTGGAACGAACCGGACTTACTAAAAACTACACTACTGTACGATTAGGTACACTGCCTATAAGTGTTGTAGCAAGGTTTAAGTATATCCATTCTCTAAATGAATAAATATCTTGTGTAAAATTGTATCGTATTTAATAGTATTTCCTGTAAAAATATAAGCTATTTTATATACTACTCTGCTAAAACATCAAGTATTTTAATACACTTAATAATATATTTACTTATCATTTAACATAATTAACCAAGTGTATCAATATCTTAATATGATTCATATGTACCTAGTAAGACGTTGTTATAACGATAATCGTTATATATATCGTTTTCGAGTTTCTTAAATTAATAGTCTCATTTTTATGTATATAACTCATTGTTAAAATACCTAATGAGATACATACTTATAATAAAATCATGTTAACTATATATATATATAACCATATATATGTCATCGTATAGTTTTTACAAGTTTTAATGTTCGTGAATCACCGGTCAACTTGGGTGGTCAATTGTCTATATGAAACCTATTTCAATTAATCAAGTCTTAACAAGTTTGATTGCTTAACATGTTGGAAACACTTAATCATGTAAATATCAATCTCAATTAATATATATAAACATGGAAAAGTTCGGGTCACTACACACAACTGCCAAATAATGCCACCTTCTGCAAAAACTGTTTAAAGATCCATGAACGTAAGTTTATCGGAGTCTAGATGTTATGCTTAAATGTCAAAATTCTATTCTATTTACATTTGAAATGCAGAATTTCGGACCATCAAATGCTGTCAAAAAATGGTATTCCCATCGTTTTTTGCTGAAGTATCAACCCTTCTGTATGAGTACCTGACAACGTTTACATGAATAATTTACAAAATACCTGCTATTTCTTTTAACGTTTAATTGTCAATGTACCTTTAATTGTCCATAGGAAAGCGTTTACATGAATAACATTGGTATTTTTTTTTATCACTAACGATGTTTATGAAACATGCGTTACTAAATATATTGTAAGTCGTTGATAACAAATTTAAATCAACTGTTAAATCTAGTGTATATATATATATATATATATATATATATATATATATATATATATATATGATAATAAATCCTGTAATATATTAAATTTAATATATAAATATTAATTAATAATTAGATACAAATAACCTAATTAGGACATTAGAGGAATCAACGATCAATGAGATATGTTCATCTAAAAGTAGGGGTGGTCAGTATTTGGTTTGAAACCGTGGAACCCGAAAATCAAACCGAAACTAAACCGAAAAAATCAAACCGAATTAAAAAAACGGTTTTCGGATCGAGTCAAACCGAAACCGAATTTGAATTCGGTTTTCGGTTTTGAAAATTCTGAATTCGGTTTAACCGAAAACCGAATTCAAAATTTTTATATATTTAATTTGTATATATATGTTTTAATGTTACTATAATTTAGGATCCAATCAATAAAATATATTCTCACTCATATGACGATTTGGTAGCTCATATTATAATTATGTTACTCAAATTAATATGTTATTCTTCTTAATAACAGAAGCAGTAAACGTCATAATTAAGCTGTAAATATTAATAAATCATCGAATTGTTGATAATTTAATAGTACATCATTGTTTTAGGATATAAATAAATAAGACATCAGTAACGCCACAATTAAACTACCATCGTTCTCAATTTTTTCATAATATTCGGTTTTAACCGAAAACCAAACCGAATCCGAATTCGAATTCAGTTTTCGGTTCGGTTCGGTTTTAACTTTGAATTCGGTTTTCGGTTTTGTCCAAAAAATTTCAAAACCGAATACACCGAACCGAATAAACCGAACAAACCGAAAACTGAACCGATGAACACCATATCTAAAGTGTAACTAAAGAGGATCATTAATAAAATAAATTAAAATAATAAGTTTACATTTTGTACCCCTGATTTGGAGACTAAACTTGGAAGTTGTTTAAAGTTTGGGGGGAATTTTTTTCTATTTTTTTTTTTTTTTTTTTTTTTTTTTGCAATGTCGTTTGCCAAACATGGGGAGGTCAAAACGACCAAAATCCCCATGCATTTTAGTATGTAGAGTAATAATAATAATAATAATACCTGTATTTTTTCAGATTACTAGATTAGATATCTAACATTCAATATCTTTTTAGAAACTAACATTTTTTAAGCAATAAACACTATTTAGCATATTTTTATAAAACTAGTGATATTTTTATTACTAATTATCTAACTTTGAGACAATTATTTATCAGTATCTAGTTTTTAAAATTAATGATCACTTTTTGGTCACTATTTGTATATTTCAGTGACAACTAATTTTTTAAGTCACTAATATCGTATAGTGACTACTTTTTAAAATGGTTATTAAATAACATTATTTTGTGATCAAATAAGTAGCCACTAAAAATGGTCTCTAATAAGCATTTTCGCCTGCAATGACTCCGGGCTGCTCGCGCAGCGAGTAGTCGCCCTGGGATTAGTCAAGTTGACCGTTTGAATACCCAGGTTAAAAAAAAAAATAAGCATTTTTCTTATAGTGTAAGCCACCTCACGGTAATCAGACCGTTATCTGGGTCTGCAGAGATATTTGTCTCGATGTTAAACGTCAATTAACAACCTACCTCATTTTCATTTAGTTCTAGAATCTGTACTAATACTTGTGCTAGCTGTTATACTCTAGTAACATTGCGGAAATAATAGACTTGAGCCTAATTCAACCCCAAAAATTAACTCAAGGGAATGAGAAACCCAAACTATTATAAGCACTACAATATTTTTACCCAAGGCCGATGTGGGATGATTTACTCAACACGCCCCCCTCACACGAGGCGCGGATTACTGCAGGCGCGGTTCCAACATCAATGACCGGGTGTGGTCCCAACATCAACAACCGTTAGCTTAGATACCATACGGAAATAATAGAGTTGAGCCCAATTCAACCCCAAAAGTTAATTCAACCTCAAAAGTTTAATTTTGGGGTTGAATTGGGCTCAAAGTCTATTATTTCCGCAAACATAGATATTTGGCTTTACGTAAACTAACTTGATCTCGAGCTATTAAGAATTATGCAACTGGTAGTGAACTCTATTTCAAGATCTTCAGTGCTGCAGATTAATTATTTGATCACATCTTCTCTCGATTATTTGGAACCCTAAAAAAACTACCGTATGATAAATGATTCTTCTGGTAACCTATCATAGTTTTAATATTATTAATCTATTCTCCGTTGATTTTGAGTTTATTTTTGAAGGTTAGGAGTTTCATGAGTTTGACTTTGAAAGTCAATTAGGTTATTCCAAGTTTGATTATGTAAATAACCACATTACTTAATAATTGGCCAATAGTTTTATACATAATCTGAAGGTTATCAATCTAGACTAAAAAAACTAGTGATTTAACACTTCAATAGTACTACACTATAGTACTTTTCAGATATACGGAGTACTTAATTAGCCACTAGTTACACTAGGGTTTTTTTTTTTTTTTTTTTTGATGTCTGGCACAGTTGACCTCATATGGAGGGAAATGAAAACGAATTAAACTACTGAATTCAGGTATGTTATTATTTTGCATAGATGTATATAGATGTTGTAAATATGAAGCTTACTATTGTAGTCAGATTGGTCCGATCATGTTTCAAGTTTATGTTACATTGTTTTTTTTTTGGACAACAGTTAGTAGTTTGGGATCGCCCACCCAGAGGGATTTAACTATCCACGTGATTATCTCCCGCAGTTGCATGCATGTAGTGCTAGACATATGATTGAAAAATAGACTAGTGTAACACTTTATGCCTGAATTAAGTAAATTTTCCTTGCAATTTACTAGTCTTTATGGTCAGCTGCGCGCATTGAATATAACGTTGGTTGGTGCCCGGAAGTAGCACAACTTGGTTTTAGTAAGACAAAAGGCTTTTTGTTATTTAGGGACCACTATCTTGACCATGAGTGTTTTTAAGAAAGTTAAGAGTTTTTTCCACACGCTTTGAGATTAGATTTCATGGTGGTGGTCGTAGGACTTGGGTGGAGGAGGGCCAAAGAAGCTGAACAATGGGGTCAACAAGTCAATGTACCAAAAACTGTCATTTTTTTTTTATTGGACATTGAATTGAAATTTTGCACTGTGGTCCTTGCAATCTATGTTATGGAATATGTGGATGAAATTAGGATGCTTGTTTTACCTGAACTGCTATTTATATCATTATCGGGTCGATTTAACCATTACGAAGTTCAAGACTGTCACCCTACTCACTCCTGCACAAACAACATCTCAATCTAACCTCGATCTCTAAATGGCCTTGGTGTTACTTATCTTCTTAAGGCTATTCTTCCTTTTAGTTTCCAGAGGATCTCTGGTTAGCGAGTCCGTTTTTTCTAATATCAGCTTAAATTCTTCATTGAACCCGCACACAAACCCTTCATGGCTCTCACCTTTAGGACTTTTTGCATTTGGTTTCTACCAGCAAGATGATGGTTTTGCAGTTGGGATATGGCTGACAACCAAACCGAATATCACAGTTGTTTGGACCGCAAATCGTGATGACCCGCCTCTATCCTCAAACACTAGTATCAAACTCGACGGAGATGGTCTGTTGCTTCACTACGCTAATGGTGAGGCAATATATGTCATAGAACCCTATTATTATTATCTGGTAACCTCAGCTTCTATGTTAGATTCTGGTAATTTTGTACTATATAATCACTCTGGTGTTGTTTGGGAAAGCTTTGATTACCCATGTGATACGATATTAGGAGGGCAAAAACTTGATTCAGGTAATTGGTTGGTCTCTAGTGTATCGGCTTCAAATCACTCGAGCGGACGTTTTATACTGTCCATGCAGGATGATGGAAACCTTGTGGCTTACCCTGAAAACAGTTCCAGGTCGAGTGATGACTCATACTGGTCAACTGGAACGTATTCAACCAATTATCGGTCATTGTATCTTAACCGTAGTGGCTCTCTTTACTTGTCTGGGTTTGATGAGACTCGAAAGGTATTAAACCCACCATCAACCTCACAATTGAGAAACAACGAAACGGTAGTCTACCGTGCCACTCTTAATGAATACGGTAACTTTGAATTGTATTCCCACATTTTCACAACTCCCGACATCAAATCAACTGAAATGAGAACTGAATGGGCAGCATTAAAGGACGAATGTAAGGCCAAAGGCTTTTGTGGGGCTAACAGCTACTGTTCTACAACTTCTAACAATACCGAGTGTCATTGCTTTCCTGGTTTTATATTTTACAACAATACGGGATATGGGAAGTTCTTTGGTTGTTACAAGAATTTCACCGATGAAGAAGCCTGCAGTCGAACAGGACTAAATTATTATTATTTTAATATTACTGCAGTAGAGAATATAAAGCTTCAAGCATTATATCCTTACTCTGTGATGAATCTTAGCAAGACTGGTTGTAGTCAATCTTGCATGGATGATTGTCACTGCTGGGCAAGTCTCTATGTGGATAATAGCTGCAAAAAGCTTAAGGATTCAATCAATTATGCGTATTTTGATGAAACCGTCTTATCAACAGTGTTCATTAAAATCAAAGTTGAGCTAACAACATCAACGAACAAAACATTAAATGAAGTTCGTGACAGGAAAAAACTCGTCTCTATTCTAGCCATAGCATTTGGTTTCCTTGCTTTTATGTGCACTGTGATTGCGTTCTCTAGTTTCTTCTACTACAAAGCGAATGCTGGTAGGTACCAAAGTTTATCAGAAAATGTTGATTTTGGGTTTATTAGTGATCATTTTACCCTGCGTTCGTTCTCGTTCGACGAGCTTCAGAAAGCGACCGATGGTTTTAAGGAACTGATAGGAAGAAACTCGATGGGGGAAGTCTACAAAGGGTTTATTTCTGAGGGAAAAAAGGCTGTTGCTGTCAAGAGACTGGAAAGGGTGTTCGAAGGAGGAGCGTTTCAATCAGAAATCACTGCTATCGCACAAACTCATCACCGAAACTTAGTGCGATTACTTGGTTTCTGTATACATGGAGCTACAAAGCTACTTGTTTACGAGTTTATGAGCAACGGTTCACTTGCGGATCTATTCAACTTTGAAACAGAAATTCAAATTGGGTGGAACGATCGTGCCAGAGTGGCGCTGGATGTGGCGAGAGGAATATTGTATCTTCAAGAAGAGTGTGAGGTTCGTATAATCCACTGCAATATAAAGCCACATAATATACTTTTTGACGAGTCTTGGACCGCTAAGATTTCTGATTTTGGTCTATCAAAGCTGTTGAGGCAAAATCAGAGTGGGACCCTAACTAGTGTTAGGGGAACAAGAGGGTACCTGGCACCTGAGTGGTTTAAAAATACCTTAATAACTACAAAGGTGGATATTTACAGCTTTGGGGTTGTACTGTTGGAGATTATATGTTTCACAAGTGAAAGTGATATGGCAATAGATATTTGGTCTGACGAAAAGAAACCGCTTTTTACGTGGGTTTACAATTGTCTTGTAGACAACGAGTTACATAGGCTGATTGGAGATGAAGAAGTTGATATCCACATGATGGAAAAAATGGTGAAAGTTGGTCTTCTTTGCGTTCAAGACGATCCTAATGCAAGACCTGCAATCAAAGATGTTATCCTGATGTTAGAAGGAACATTTGGTATACCAATACCCCCCTCACCAACTCCTCTTGTGGTTCTTCAATTATAAATTGGGTTAAAGCTACTACAAATAGGCCATATACTTTTTTATCCCATTGTAGGCTATATACCCCAAATACTCTCACTACTTTTATAAAGTGTACTCATGTCAACAAAACGTTAGCTGCTAACAGTTGTACCTTACATGGCATTTTTTGTTTTCTTTTAAAGATGACATGGAATGAATATAATTAAGGGTGAAAGCTATAAATGTGTTATATACTTTCTCTTTTGTTCTAATGTAGGCTTTATAGTTTCTCTTTTCTTCCAATGTAAGTTATATAGTTTCTCTTTTATTCCTACGTGGAATGACAACTCTACGCCAAGTAGGATGACACGTCATCATATGTTTTTGTTCCTATTTGTGTTTACTTAAGCCATGTTATGATTAGTATTCTACGTTTACATTACAGAAAATTATCAAGTCCTTTAAATACAACATTCATATCTTAAATACACTTTCTAGATTAATCTTTTAAGTTTATCATTTCGATTCAGTGGATGTTAATTTGGTATGTGTCAATGATCTGTATGGGACTAGTTGGAGAAGATCTGAAACTACCCCTAGGACGTATCGGAGGATAGCCTGAACTAGCCATAAGCGTAGAACTCAACCTGGCTAATAAACCACCAACCACATGTTTACATCGTTGATGTGGGATTTATTATAATACCCCTCCTTTAAAGGGCCAACGTATCCTCATTGGTGTCTGGGGTCACGGTTGACACCCTTTGTTCGGGTCTACACCCCTGCCAAAAGTCTTGTATTTATATTTATAATTTTGTCTATTTATGGAAAAGAATTATGTGGCCAATACAGACTCAGATAATGGTGTTAGTTGACAGTACTGCTGTTCATTATTAATCTTTGGTTTTTATTCCATGAAGTGACAGTCAATGCACAAAAGTCTTTGCTTTAGTATCTCATCTTCATAGGCATCTTTAGCCTTTCAACGAAAAACAATCACCAATAATATCTTTATTTTTCCATATCTAAATGATGGTGAACTCGATACTGTTTGTGTTCGTATTTCTCCTGTGTGTCCCGACTATGGTTGTGGGGGGACCGGATCAGTTGATTAGACCCGGGTCTTCACTTGTTGCTGGTGCACAACCTCCAAGTGCATGGTCCTCCGAGTCTAATCTATATTCGTTTGGGTTTTACCCACACGGTGATGGCTATGTGGTTGCAATCTGGTTAGCTAGTTTTACAGAGGACCAACAAAATGAGAACAACAACAACAACATTATTGTTGTTTGGACTTTGGATCGTGATTCTTCCCCCTTGTCTCCAAATACCAGGTTGGAACTTACTCATAAAGGGGAATTGGTTGTATTATCTGAGAAGAGCGACGTTGACAAGTCAATAACCATTGCACAAAATATTTCTTATGGCGTAATGAATAACAGTGGAAATTTTGTACTGTACAGCAGCAGTAAAGATGTGCATGTAGTGTGGCAGAGTTTTGACTCTCCTACAGATACCATGTTACAAGGGCAGCGCCTATTTGGTGGTAGTGAACTGGTTTCTAGTGTCTCTAAAACCAATTACTCTACTGGACGTTTTCATATTAAGATGCAGACAGATGGTAATCTTGTAATGTATCCAATGAACACATCAGATAGCCCCGTAGATGCTTACTGGAATACCGCTACATATGTTAGTGGGGTGGGAATAGTATCAGAGTACTACCTGTACCTAAATGATGCCGGTTTGTATCTTATCGATGGAAGTAACTCAAGAATTATCATGCCTCTATATACTTATGATGGTGATGATGATTCCACTTTTCCTGTTGTATATCGTGCCACACTTGATGCTGATGGAATCTTTCGGCTATACAAGCATGTAAACTCCTCTTCCCCTGCTTCCGTGGTATATGAAAGGCCAGAAGCTCCTTGTGATGTGAAGAATTATTGTGGAAATAGTAGATATTGCAGAATGAATAATAGTAGTAGTAGTAGTACGCAGCAGCCTGATTGTGTTTGCTTACCCGGTTTGGATTTTGTAGATCTTAATTTAGGATGTCAGAGGAATTTCACGTATACGTGTTTAAGCGGGATGGATTATATGAAATACTACAACATTGTTACCATTGAGAATTTATCTTGGGTAGACGATAATTATTATATTAAGTTCATCTCTAACAACATAGACGAATGCAGCAATTCGTGTTTGGAGGATTGCACTTGTGATGCAGCTCTTCTTAAGGGCGGTTACTGTTCAAAATACAGTTACCCACTGCGCTATGTAAAAACATTAGCTGATAATGATGATGTAAATGCGAGTTTCTTTAAGACGGGGACTGTAACCTTTTTTGGTCAAGTCAACGAAACTATTAATAATGCTAGTCTGTCAGAGGTGCCACAGTTGGTTATCAAGGTGGTGACGACAAGTAAAAAGACGTGGGTTCTGATTATTGTTATATCCGTTGGGTTTACAATCTATTCATGCATCTCTTTAAGTGTTTCGGGTTTTTTCATAATCAAATTTCGTCTTCTCAAATACAAGAGGTTGTTGGAAAGTAGATCGTTGGGATTAGCCGAGGACCTCATCTTAAGGTCATATACTTATAACGAGTTAAAAAGGGCAACTAACGGGTTCAAACAAGAGTTAGGAAGAGGCTCATTCGGGACGGTCTATAAAGGGTATATTTACAAGGGGAAGAAGACAATAGCAGTGAAGAGACTCGAGAAGGTGGTGGATGAAGGTGAGCGAGAATTTCGAGCTGAAATGCAAGTAATTGGGAAAACACATCATAAAAGTCTAGTCAGACTGCTCGGTTATTGTGCAGAAGGTAAAACTGAGAGACTACTCGTTTACGAATACATGAGCAATGGGACCCTCGCTGAACGCCTGTTTAAATCAGAAAGGCTTCCAGAGTGGTGTGAGAGAGTGCAAATCGCATTAGATGTTGCAAGAGGAATTCTTTACCTGCATGAAGAGTGTGAAACGCCCATCATTCATTGCGACATAAAGCCTCATAATATTCTAATGGATGATTTTTGGACTGCTAAAATCTCCGATTTTGGATTGGCCAAACTACTAATGCCAGATCAAACCAAGACATTCACAATGGTTCGAGGTACTCGAGGGTACGTGTACACTTAATTTAAATTGTTAACTTCTTGAAAATGTCTTATTGTATGTGGTTAATTTTAAGTTTCTATTCTGTGTGTTAAACTTTCAATTATCGCTAATGTATGTTTCTGACTTCTTATCGCTTGACGTGGTAATTACATTGAGAATTGGCCAATTATTGGGTTCAAACATCATCATAGTAACCGTTAGCAAACATTAGAAGTTTGATACATACAATAGAAATTATTAAAGTTTGATACATAAATTAGACCTTCACGTAAAGTTAGATACATTTTTAGATACTTAATTAGCCCTAATTGAAGTATTATGTGTAGGATCGCTCAGGCCCAACAACATGTCCTACATATAAGCCCATGAGTTTCATAGAACTCTTAAACCAATTGGTGACAGAGAGAGGTTATAGGACTATGGTTTGCATCTTTTCTTAACTGCTTATCTCCAACATTATCTATTGGTTTCATAACATGGATACATCATATGTTGGTGTTACAGGTACTTGGCACCCGAGTGGCAGAAAAACACCCCGATATCATTAAAGGTTGATATTTTCAGCTATGGGATCGTGTTGCTTGAAATAATATGTTGCAGAAAGAATTTGGAAGTACAAGTTGCGAATACAGAAGAGATTGTTCTTTCAAGTTGGGTTTACAAGTGCTATGAAAGAGGGCAATTGGATCTGCTTCTTGTTAATAATGAACAAGTGGAGAAACAGGCATTGGAGAGGTTTGTTAAAGTCGGACTTTGGTGCATTCAAGATGAACCTGCTCATCGTCCTTCTATCAAGTCTGTGTTGCTCATGTTAGAAGGGATCACAGATATTGCTGCTCCTCCTTGTCCGTTGTCTACTTGGTAATTAGCTTTTCACCCATGATGATTTTATTTGGTTCTGGTAAAAATTTATCAAGTACACTGTGTTATCTTTGCTAGATTCTTAAAAAGGTTTAATAACTAAAGTTAAAGGACAGGTCTGGTGGGTTGGGTAATGGGTCAAAACTAGTATTTTTCAGGTATGTTAAAATATGGCGCGATAAGTTTGGATGACTTACAACTCTTCATTTCCTTCTTTTATCTAGGCTAATGTGCTCGATATGATTTCAAAAAACATATTGTTACCATACTAACCAACTTGTTAAATATTAAGAAAATATGAGACTGATGTTATGCGCATGATTTTTTTTTTTACCAGTTTGAACTAGTTGACCCACTCCTTTTTAAGGTAATCTTGCAGCTGAACCCGTTAGAAATAGAACAGAATTCGAAATAAACCATTTATAGATAAATGACTTGAAAATTGCCATCCCTTAAATATATTAGTTTGAAATTTCGCTTGCAAAAGTAGCATTCTGTTGTTGTTAAATGATTAAAGCACGAATCCTGTGTTTGTTGATGGCTGAAGAAGGCTTAATTGTCCAAGTTGACTGTATTTTAGATGTTGGAATTACATGAAGGCTGAAGACAACCTTTGTTGGTTAATGTTGAGGTATTGATCACTTATGCTGAAGCAGTATATTGTTTTATTGATGATAAATCGTGTAACTAGTTGCCTAATTAGCTATTGGGGAACATCCCTGATTAAATACATGTATTGTGTTTGTAAAATTGGGTTCTGTAACCTATATTATGTATCTAGAACTTGTTTGGTTAATTGATTTTCGGTAAAGTTTGTTTTAATTAATATTTTATGGTTAATTAGTATTTTGTAATATGATAGTTTTATGTCTTAGTACTTAGTATTAACTTACTTTAAAAACACACGATTTGTGGCGAGACAATACGTGTTTTTCTTCATTTTTCAAATTAATTGTTGTGAATTAAATTCATATTAATTTTCAATTAATAATACATAGTGAAAGTACAACATAAGCTAAAAATGATGGTTAAAAAACATTTTATAATCGTATGGTCTAAAAATGATCTCACGTAGACGTTAAATTTTTTATTAAATAAATTATGAAATGAACAACGAAAATGTAAACTAATATTATTTTTTTTTTTTTTTTTTTAAAAAGCAAAATATATGTAACAAATAATAACATAATATTAAGATAAAATTACGTGAGGGTCCCTGTGGTGTACTCTAAAAAACATGTGGAGTCCCCAACTTTAAATTCGACGTGAGGAGTCCCTGTGGTATCCAAATTCAAACGTGTGGAGTCCTAACGGTCATATGGCTATGCACATGCCATACATGTGTGAAATGTCCCGTTCATATTGATTATAAACGTTCCATATTAATTGATTTCGTCGCGGGGTTTTGACCTCTATATGAGACGTTTTTCAAAGACTGCATTTATTTTTAAAACAACCATAACCTTTATTTTATCGATAAAGGTTTAAAAAGCATTACGTAGATTATCAAATAATGATAATCTAAAATATATCGTTTACACACGACCATTATATAATGGTTTACAATAAGAATATATTACATCAAAAATAAGTTTCTTGAATGCAGTTTTTACATAATATCATACAAGCATGAACTCCAAATCTTGTCCTTATTTTAGTATGCAACAGCGGAAGCTCTTTGTAACATCCCGCCTTTTTCCGTTTACTTTTTCGTTTAACTATTTAAATCCCGTTATATGTTTATAACATCTCCGGTTAATACGTGTTTTAAAAATATCTCGTCTAGGTATTTCACGCACCCGCAAACGAACTTGAGGGACTAGTTTCGCCAAAATGCCAAAGAGGTGACTAGCCTTTGACTAGTCAACCCCCACCCCCCCCCCCCCCATCTTTTCTTTTTCATTTCCCTTTTCTTCTTCTACTTCCATATTTTCTCTAAATTCTCCAATTTCAAGAATCATCATCTAAATCAAATCGAGCAAGCATCCATCTAAACAAATTGCATATTCGAAATCCTCTCATCTTCCTCTTCGATTCCATACCGATTTCATCAAGTTTGGGTTCCTTTCTAAAATCACTAGATTTTGTGTTCTTGATGTTTTTAACTTATAAAGTTGTTAATTAGTGTCTATGGCTCAAGTCTAACATGATTATATGATTTATATGCTCGATTTCGTTATTTGAAGTAACTAGCTTAAATATGAACTTTGGTGTGTTTGATTTGGTAATTTGGTTGCTTAAATGTTGTTGTTATGGTAAAGTGCAAGTATTAAATGTGTTACTAGTAGCACTAGCTTCAATTTGATGTGTAGGTTGTTTTAGAAAACTTCATAAACTTGATTATTGGTTTTGGTGGATTTGGGTTAGGGTTTGATGAACTTGAAATGAACTTTTGATGCTTTGAATGACATGAAATGTTATTTGTAAGTGTTAGGTTGTATTGTATGCTTGATCACCTTCGAAACGGCATATCATTCATATAAATTGGTTGCCGAATCATCGAATTTCATTTATGAACTTGAGTGCATTTAATGAGGAACTTTGAATGTGATTTTGGTTGTTGTAAAAGTAAATGTGATGGATGAAATGTGTTTAGTTGTTTTCCTTGTCAAAATACCTTTCCGATGATATAAGATACATGCTTTGGTTGTTTGCGGGTCATAAATGGTGATTGGTTGAAGTTAGGTTCGTGCATAAAACTTAAAAACTGCCAGAATTCTCTGCACAGGTAATGGCGCGGCGCGCCATATACCCGCGCGGCGCGCCAAAGTGGTCTGTCCAACTTTGTCGATTTTCGAATAATGTTTGCTATGCTACGCACCTCCGATTCACATGTAACTTGTTCTAACATGCTCATATATGATTAAAAACCTCAGAAAAATAGTTCGGGACCCGACCCGAACGTGTTGACTTTTTCGTTGACTTTGACCGACCAAAGTTTGACTTTTTGTCAAACTTAACCAAATGATTATGCAACCTTCCTAACTTGTTTCTATACTTGTATTTTGCATGAAACTTGACAATTTGATTTCACATGCTACATAATCGAGTCGTAACGAGCCATAGGACTAATTGAACATCTTTGACCTATCGTGTTTACCGTTATTGATACGACCTATTTGTTTAGGTCAAGACTAGCATTATTCTTCGCACACGTTACTTTGTGAAGTACTTTTCATACGTGCACTCAAGGTGAGATCATAGTCCCATCTTTCAAACAACTTTTATGCTTTAAATTATGGGATGAGAAACATATACGTATCATACTTTTATACATTGAACACTAGTACGAAAACGAACATTCCACGTACGGGTTTGAACGAAAATCCTCAATTCAATTATCATTAGTTACACTTGTAGGGTGTAAACGTGAACTTATATTATGTGATCACATGGGCTTGAGGAGCCTCATTCGGACGGTTCGCTACCGTTAGCGGATGAAATATATTTTCGGGTCTAGTGTATGTTCTAACACTACGCAAAGGGTGCAAAACAGTTAAGTTTGATAATTGGGTGCCCGCGAAACAAATAACAACTTTGGAATGAAAATGATTTTGATAATCATATTATATTAAATCTTGTGGTTCAAATGCAACGTTTACCAAAACACCTATGATTTCACCAACGTTTTCGTTGACAGTTTTCTATATGTTTTCTCAGGTCCTTGAAAGCTACTTGATACATGCTTCCGCACTCTTTTTGATACTTGCTTGGATGTCGAGTATACATGCATAGTTGGAGCGTCTTTTGACTACTTTAAATTGTGTCGCATAGGTTTCATTCGTACGTTAAACATTGTAATGTAACTAGTCTTTTGAACTACATTTGTAAACTTGAAACATCCTTTTACTTATGAAATAAATGCGACATATTTTGGTCAAACGTCATGATAAAGACTTATGACCACGTAACGGGACCTAAGTAGTCGGCGCCGTCAAACATGATTTGGTCGGGTCGCTACAGATGGTATCAGAGCGTTGGTTGTAGGGATTTAGAGTTCATTGGTGTCGACCCCGAGTCACAGGGTACATTGGTGAGTCTAGACTACAACCGGCATATAGACTTGAAGTAGGAATTACTTGACTACTTGTGCATTATACTCGAACTCGTCTATCATATCTAATTCTTATTCAATCTTAATCTCACGTTACTTGATTCAATTGACGCGCCACCTTGACTATATGAATTAGTGTCGAATGCACATATGAATTAGGGTAATATAATTTCCGGGATTATATTACGGTGACTCATATGAACATTCCGACATTATGACATAAAGAATTTAAGGCGAGTCAAGGAAAAATTTCTCTCTATCCTTATTCCATATCATGGTTAGTATTATTAAGAATACTAATCAACGGTATTCTTGTGTTTTGAAGGAACAATGCCTCCTCGTCGTGTTCCACGCCATGAGACTCCCGAACAAGCACTACAACGAATGATAGCCACCGCTGTGGAAGAGGCCATGGCCGATCACTCCTCCAACAATAACAACAACCACAACAACAATCAAGGGGCCGGTAACTCAAGCGAAGGGTGCTCCTACAAAGCCTTCATGGGGTGCAAACCTCACACTTTTGATGGAACCGGGGGACCGGTTGTACTCACTCGATGGTTCGAACAAACGGAAGCCGTTTTTAGCATAAGCGGTTGTCGAGACCAAGATAAAGTCAAATATTCCACCCACACCTTTGCCGGTATCGCCCTCACGTGGTGGAACACGTATGTACAATCGGTGGGTACCGATGAAGCTCACGCCCTCTTTTGGGCCGATTTGAGAGAGAGAATGATCGTCGAATTTTTCCCTCGTGAAGAAACCCGAAAGCTCGAACAAGAGCTAAGAACTTTAAAGGCGGTCAGAAACGATCTCAAGGCCTACAATAAACGATACGCCGAGCTATCCTTGATGTGTCCCAACCTCGTGAACCCCGAATCTCAAAGGGTTGAACTCTATATGGATGGTCTTCCAAAGAGCATCAAATAAGGAGTGATGTCATCCAAACCCGCTAACCTACAACAAGCTTTGAACATGGCCCGCCAATTGATCGAAACGGTTGACGAAATCGTAGTTCCGGTACCTAAGGCCGAGGATAAATCGGGCGGCAACAAAAGAAAATGGGAAGCCCCCCAATCAAGCAACAACTACAACAACAACTTCACCAAAAAGCCTTTCACCTCCGACACCAAGAAAAGTTATGGTGGAAATAAACCCTTTTGCAACAAATGCCACAAACACCACTATGGTGAATGTAGCAATCTATTTTGCCACCGGTGCCAAAGGGGTGGTCATGTGGCCAACGATTGTAGAAGTGCCGCTCCCGTCGCTCAAAAGGTGCCTAATGCACCAAAATCGGGTACTTGTTATGAATGTGGCCAAACGGGTCATTTTAGAAATGCGTGTCCGAAGAAGAAAGCCAACACCAACACGCGCGGACGAGCTTTCAACATCAACACCGAGGAAGCTCGAGATGACAATGAATTAGTCACGGGTACGTTTCTCCTCAACAACACTTATGTTACTTGTTTATTCGATTCGGGTGCCGATAAGAGTTTTGTATCCAAGACTTTGACTCATTCTTTTAATACTCCACCACTTCCACTAGATACCACTTATACCATTGAAGTGGCCAACGGAAAACTATTGAGTGCCGACAAATATTACCGGGGGTGTACGTTAAACATTTTGGGTAATGAGTTTGAAATTGACTTGATACCCATGGAACTAGGAAGTTTCGATGTAATAATCGGTATGAATTGGCTAGCCAAAACGAAATCTCACATCCTTTGTGATCTTAACGCAATCCGAATTCCTATCGAGAATGGTGAACCTTTGATCGTCTATGGCGATAAGAGTTGCACCGGACTCAACCTCGTTTCATGCATTAAAGTTAGAAAACTACTCCGTAAGGGTTGTTTTGCGATCCTTGCTCACGTTAAGAAAGTCGAGTCCGATGAGAAGCACATCGATGATGTGCCAATTGTTAGTGACTATTCCGATGTATTTCCCGACGAATTGCCGGGTCTTCCACCTCATCGACCGGTTGAATTCCAAATCGATCTTATTCTGGGGGCCGCACCCGTAGCACGTGCACCTTATAGACTCGCTCCATCCGAGATGCAAGAATTGCAAAGTCAAATCCAAGAACTACTTGATCGTGGTTTTATCCAACCTAGCCATTCACCTTGGGGCGCTCCGATTTTGTTTGTTAAAAAGAAAGACAGATCCCTACGAATGTGCATTGATTATCGTGAACTAAACAAATTGACGGTTAAAAACCGATATCCTCTTCCTCGCATCGATGACCTCTTTGATCAACTACAAGGGTCTTGTGTATATTCAAAAATCGATCTCCGCTCGGGTTATCATCAATTAAGGGTTAAGGGGGAAGATGTCTCCAAAACCGCTTTCCGAACTCGTTATGGTAGTTATGAATTTCTTGTAATGCCATTTGGTCTCACTAACGCACCGGCGGTGTTCATGGATCTTATGAACCGCGTGTGCAAACCGTATCTTGACAAATTCGTTATTGTGTTCATCGATGATATTTTGATTTATTCTAAAAGCGAAGAAGAACACGAGGAACACCTCCTGCTCGTGCTTGAACTTTTAAGACAAGAACGACTCTATGCCAAATTCTCAAAGTGTGAATTTTGGTTGAAGGAAGTTCAATTTCTTGGTCATGTTGTAAGTGACCAAGGTATTAAAGTCGATCCAACGAAAATCGAAGCCATTAGTAAATGGGAGACTCCCACTACTCCTACTCACATTCGTCAATTCTTGGGTCTCGCCGGATACTACCGTAGATTCATCAAGGATTTCTCTTTGGTTGCTCGTCCTCTAACCGCTTTAACTCACAAGGGAAAGAAATTCAATTGGGCGACCGAACAAGAATCCGCATTTCAAATCTTGAAAACAAAGCTAACCACCGCTCCTATCTTGTCACTTCCCGAAGGCGATGACGATTTTGTTGTGTATTGCGAAGCCTCGAAACATGGTTTTGGGTGTGTGTTGATGCAACGAACGAAAGTCATTTCTTATGCTTCTCGACAACTCAAAATTCATGAACGAAACTACACGACACATGATCTCGAACTCGGAGCCGTTGGTTTTGCACTTAAAATGTGGAGACACTATCTTTATGGAACCAAGAGTACTATCTTTACCGATCACAAAAGTCTCCAACACTTCTTCGACCAAAAGCAACTAAACATGAGACAACGAAGGTGGATTGAAACCTTAAACGATTACGATTGCGAGCTTCGTTACCATCCCGAGAAGGAAAATGTAGTAGCCGATGCCTTAAGTCGAAAAGAAAGAGCGGTGCCTCTTCGTGTCCGAGCCTTAAACATCACCATCCACACCAACCTTAATAGCCAAATTCGGGTAGCCCAAGATGAGGCTCTCAAGGATGAAAACGTTTCACTCGAGCTCTTGAACATTCTCATCTCTCGATTCGAAATTAGATAGACCGGACTCCGATATTTCACCGGAAGGATTTGGGTGCCTAGTTATGGGGACCTACGAAGCCTTATTTTAGATGAAGCCCATAAGTCACGATACTCAATTCACTCCGGTGCCAATAAGATGTACCACGACCTTAAAGAACAATATTGGTGGCCGAACATCAAAAGGGACGTAGCTACTTATGTTTCCAAGTGTTTGACATGTTCCAAAGTCAAAGCCGAACACCAAAGACCGTCCGGATTACTTCAACAACCCGAAATCCCGCAATGGGAGTGGGAAAGAATAACAATGGATTTTATCACCAAACTACCAAAAACAACGGGCGGTTATGATACCATTTGGGTTATTGTTGACCGTCTCACCAAATCCGGACACTTTCTCGCCATGAAGGAGACCGACAAAATGGAGAAACTTGCACGACTTTATATCAAGGAGATCGTAGCCCGACACGGTGTACCTTTATCGATTATCTCCGACCGAGATGGCCGTTTTGTTTCTATATTTTGGCGTACCTTGCAAGAAGCGTTGGGAACGTGTTTAGACATGAGCACCGCATATCATCCTCAAACCGATGGACAAAGCGAACGTACAATTCAAACCTTAGAGGACATGTTACGAGCTTGCGTGGTTGATTTTGGAAAAGCTTGGGACAAGCACTTACCTCTCACCGAGTTCTCTTACAACAATAGTTATCACGCGAGTATAAAAGCTACCCCATTCGAAGCATTATATGGCCGAAAATGCCGTTCTCCTCTTTGTTGGACCGAAGTAGGCGACGTACAAATCACCGGACCCGAACTCATTCACGAAACCACCGAGAAGATCGTTCAGATACGAGATAGGCTTCGGAAAGCCCAGAGTCGTCAAAAGTGCTATACCGACAAAAGACGCAACGACCTTGAATTTCAAGTCGGTGACCGCGTCATGTTAAAAGTCGCACCTTGGAAAGGTGTAATCCGTTTTGGGAAATGCGGGAAGCTAAATCCGCGGTATATTGTTCCTTTCGAAATCTTGGAGCGTATTGGAACCGTTGCTTATCGTTTAGATCTTCCGCCTCAATTGAACTCCGTTCATCCTACCTTCCATGTATCTAACTTGAAAAAGTGTCTTGCTGAACCCGATATCGTCATCCCTCTCGAGGAACTTACTATTGATGACAAACTTCATTTTGTGGAGGAACCGGTTGAAATTGTGGACACCTCTGTCAAGACATTGAAACAAAGCCGAATCTCGATTGTTAAAGTCCATTGGAATGCCAAAAGGGGACCCGAGTTTACTTGGGAAAGGCAAGATCAAATGCAAAAGAAATACCCTCATTTATTCCCGGCTCCGGAAACGCAAGATCCCGAGGAAGAAACAACAACTACTACGCCTACTTAAATTTCGGGACAAAATTTCTTTTAAGGAGTAGGTAATGTAACATCCCGCCTTTTTCCGTTTACTTTTTCGTTTAACTATTTAAATCCCGTTATATGTTTATAACATCTCCGGTTAATACGTGTTTTAAAAATATCTCGTCTAGGTATTTCACGCACCCGCAAACGAACTTGAGGGACTAGTTTCGCCAAAATGCCAAAGAGGTGACTAGCCTTTGACTAGACAACCCCCACCCCCCCATCTTTTCTTTTTCATTTCCCTTTTCTTCTTCTACTTCCATATTTTCTCTAAATTCTCCAATTTCAAGAATCATCATCTAAATCAAATCGAGCAAGCATCCATCTAAACAAATTGCATATTCGGAATCCTCTCATCTTCCTCTTCGATTCCATACCGATTTCATCAAGTTTGGGTAACTTTCTAAAATCACTAGATTTTGTATTCTTGATGTTTTTAACTTATAAAGTTGTTAATTAGTGTCTATGGCTCAAGTCTAACATGATTATATGATTTATATGCTTGATTTCGTTATTTGAAGTAACTAGCTTAAATATAAACTTTGGTGTGTTTGATTTGGTAATTTGGTTGCTTAAATGTTGTTGTTATGGTAAAGTGCAAGTATTAAATGTGTTACTAGTAGCACTAGCTTCAATTTGATGTGTAGGTTGTTTTAGAAAACTTCATAAACTTGATTATTGGTTTTGGTGGATTTGGGTTAGGGTTTGATGAACTTGAAATGAACTTTTGATGCTTTAAATGACATGATATGTTATTTGTAAGTGTTAGGTTGTATTGTATGCTTGATCACCTTCGAAACGGCATATCATTCATATAAATTGGTTGCCGAATCATCGAATTTCATTTATGAACTTGAGTGCATTTAATGAGGAACTTTGAATGTGATTTTGGTTGTTGTAAAAGTAAATGTGATGGATGAAATGTGTTTAGTTGTTTTTCTTGTCAAAATACCTTTCCGATGATATAAGATACATGCTTTGGTTGTTTGCGGGTCATAAATGGTGATTGGTTGAAGTTAGGTTCGTGCATAAAACTTAAAAACTGCCAGAATTCTCTGCACAGGTAATGGCGTGGCGCGCCATATACCCGCGCGGCGCGCCAAAGTGGTCTGTCCAACTTTGTCGATTTTCGAATAATGTTTGCTATGCTACGCACCTCCGATT